>NW_026947500.1:70206033-70806033 GCF_034190915.1 Cavia porcellus | reverse complement strand
TTCCAGGCCTTGGGGGGAGGGGGAGAGACGGAGGAGGACAAGGAGGGGACTAAAAAGAAATATGACCCCCAACATGCCCAGCCCAGGGCCTGGCGCAGGGAGGGACGCAGGCGCTGCTGTCTGAGCTGGCACCTGGCTTTTGTATCTCTTCCCCCACCTGACAAGGTCCAGAGACCTGAGGTGCCCTCCCCATCCACCTGCAGGTGTCCTGAGCCATAGGGGGACCCTGTCAGTGTGTGCCCCACGTCCCTGTGCCTGGCAGGCCCCTCTGCAAGCAGCTGTGGCCGGCATCTGTCACCGCTGTACCACAGGGGTGGACCCCGTGCCCACATACGTCAGGCCATGACTGTGACACTGGACAGGTCAGCGGCCTGCCACACACCAGTGACGCGGAGGTGAAATCTGAGGGGCACACCGGAAGGCACAGCTGAGACACGCAGGGGGCCCCCCACCTCTCCTAGGTGGGTGCTGTCATCTGCACACGGAGCACTGATGGGGGGGGGACCAAGGCACGAGGCCACAGAATCACTTTCTCTAGAAATGTGTCGCAGGATCTGAACTCAAACCTCCCTCTCCCCCTACGCCGTGAGGATGAGGCAGAATTTCTGGACCTCCGCACCGCCGACAGGCAGGGCTGCCTAATTCTTCGTGGGGGGCGGTCGTCCTGGGCGGGCATAGCGGGATTTGAACCAGCATCCTCTGTACTGCTAGATGCCGGTGGCATCTCCTATCTAGGCACATCTAGAGGTGTACACAGACAGTGCCAAAATTCTGGGGCTGGAGTGTGGACGGGAAGGGAAAAGCAGATCACTCCCAATCGAGCAACCACTGACACGCTAGGCTGCAGCTAAAGCAACACGCATCAAGGAAGCCGGGTGTGCTGGTGCACACTTGTAATCCCAGCACTCGGGAGGCTGAGGCAGGAGGATCGCTGCAAATTGGAGCCCAGCCTGGGCTGCAAAGTGAGCTCAGGGCCAGCCTGAACTGCATAGCCAGACCCTGTCTCAAAAACATTTTTTTAAAAAAACCCTGCATCTGCTATATACTAAGTCTTTGCATCTGTTCTCACAGCCCGAGCAGTGCGCCCACTGAGCGCTGAAACCCGCCGTCCGGGATCCGAAGCGCGCGCGAGTCCGAGGACCTTGCCCTCGCGCCGCGGGCCTCAGGTCGTACTGCGCACGCGCAGCCCGGCGCCTGGGCTCAGCTCGCGGCCCGCGCCCCCCGGCGGCCTCAGGGGGCGGGGCCGGCTCGGGGGCGTGGTCGGAGGGGCGGGGCGTCTGGGCGGCGGTGACGTCACGCGCTGACTCACTCGGCCCGGGTCCTGGGTTGCAGCGCTTGGCCATTTATAGAATCCGCGCGGACTCTGAAGTCACAGCCCTGGCACGACGGGGGCGGGGTGGGGGCTCTCGGCGGGTCCCCCGCGGGGCAGCCCGGGGTCCCCGACGGGGCTGGCCGTTTTTGGGTCTGCCTGGCCCCTGCGATCCTGGGTCCTTCTCGTCCGGCTCATCTGGTGCTGCCTCTGTCTGTCCGTCCAGTCCGTTGTCTCCCGTCTGCGTCACCGCAGGCCTCCGTCTGGTAGAGGAGGCGGAGGGAGGGCGCCGACCCCCTCCTCTCCAGGGGGACCAACCCCGTCACCGCCCGAGCCGGACCCCTGCTCCAGCCCTGTGCCTCAGTTTCCCATCTAAGAGAAAAGGGGATTTTTTTCAAGGGTGATATTTTGTAAGGAACAGTTTCCTGGAAGACAGTTATTTTTTCCGTCTTTTTGAGACAGCATCTTGCTGTGCAGTCCAGGCTGGCCGGGAATTAGTGGCGCTTCTCCTACCTGAGCCTCCCAGGCTCTGGGGTGACAGGCGTGTGCCATAACGCCGAGCTGCAGGATATTCCAGACAGGAAAACCGGTGCCTCCCCTCAGCCATCGGGGACTCCTGCTTATCTTGGCACCCTTTCTCTTCCTCATAGCTTCTGTTTCTGAGTGCCCATGCATTACCGAGCACAGTACCCAGGACGTCTCACTGAATCCTCCGACCTCGAAGGATAGAAACTCTCAGCTCTAACCCATACGTAAGGAAGTACAAGACTCAGAGAAGCCAAGCTAGCTACTCCTCACACGGCTCACACCATTCCTCACAGATGTGTTCCAAGTTTGCTTCTACCTCAGGGCCTTTGCACTGCCGATCTCTGCCACCTGGAACACATTTGTTTGTTTGTTTCTTTAAGACACACACACCACAAAACTTTCATTTTGGCCTGAGGGTATAGTTTAGTGCTAGATCACTTGCCTATCATGCTTATGGCCCCAGGGTTCAATTCCCAGAACCAAAAATGTCCGCACACCCTTCTTTCCCTGTCATCTTTGTTTATCATGTCCTAGTAGTTTGCACATGCATTTGCTTATTATCTGTCTCATCTCGTGAGAACAGAATCCCTGCAGTGGCACCGACTGGTTTGTTTTGTTCTGTTCCCAGAGCCTAGGACCATGTATGCACACAGCAGACATTCAGTGCTGACCAGGTGGAAGCTGTCACTCGGCCCTAGCGGCTGTGCTTAGCATGCATGGGGCCCTGGGTTCGATCCCCGCCATAAAAAACCAAAGCAAAACCAAACAGAAAACCAAAACAACATAAGAAACGTCACTCACTAAATAAACGAGGCTAGATCATAATAAATACTATGAAAGTGGGATCTAAAATCCACATCTAGCTGACATGTGGACGTTTAACCACAGCTAAAGGAAGGGCAGAATTTCTCACCACTTTGTGGACCAAGGACAGCAGCACAGTGGGGACTGTTACGTTTCTGTTTTTCCTCTCCCTGAGAGAGCGGTAAGGGTAGCAGGAGGCGGAGTCTCAGGCTCTGGGGTTGGGCCATCCTATTGCTTTCACACCTTTGTACAGTCATGAGATTTGCAAGATGATTGGTGGAAAATACACCTGGTTGAGCAGGTTTCTTTTTGTTCGTTTGTTGATGTTTTGAGACAGGGTCTTGCTATGTAGTCCACACTGGCCTTGAACTCGCCGTGTAGCTCATGCCGGCCTTGAATTCAAGGGGATTCTCCTGCCTCAGCCTCCTGAGTGCTGAGATTACAAGCATGTTCCAGTGGTGCCCAGCAAAATCTGCCTGTTTGATTTCTCCTATAGGCCACGTCTTTCTTTTGATTTACGTTTTTGCAGTGCTGGGCAGGAGACCAGAGAGGTAACAATGTTCCCTTCCAGTACATTGTATGAGGACATTCATGATGTCACTAGTTCAACCCTGGTGATGTTAATCTTCCTTTCTTGGTTAAAATGATGCCTGGAAGGGCCAGAGATATAGCTTAGTGGCACCTCAGTGGATCCTGGCGAACGCAGACTCATGAGTTTGATACCTGATACCAAAAATTCCAAAACAAAGCTAAACAAAAACAATGCCTATTGGGTGCACCTCTATAATCCCAGAAGTTGGGAGGCTGAGGCAGGAGGATTGCTGCAAGTTTAAGGACAACCTGGGCTACTAAGTGAGTTCAAGCCCAGACTGAACTGCATAGCGAGACCCCCCCCCCCTTTTCTTTTGGTCTTTTTTTTTTTTTTTTTTTTTTTTTTGTCTTTTTCATTTTTATCGGTACCGGGGATCGAACTCACGACTGCCTGCTTGCAATGCAGGTGCTTATGCCGCTGAGCTAAATCTCCAGCCCCTTTTTTGGTCTTTTTGAGACAGGGTCTCACTATACAGTTTAGAGTTGCCTTGAACTCACTTTGTAGTCTAGGCTAACCTTGAACTTTCAGAGACCTTCCTGCCTCAGCCTCTGGAGTGCTGGGATTACATTGAACATTTTTTCTGAGGACTTTAAATATGTAAGGTTTTTTTTGGCACCACGGATCGAACTCAGGGCCTTGCACGTGCCAGGCAGGCGTTTATAAGGCTGAGTTAAACCCCTGGCCTTTTCAAAGGACTTCATACTAAAGACTGTGTACGCTTCAGGTCCTCATTTGTCACCAAACTGGTAAATGCATGATTAAATTAACATCAACAACTTCTGGAAGGATAAATAATAAGCCAACGACGTCACCAGTGGATATATTAGGAACTCTAAAGGCTACAGCTGGGTCAGCGGCTGTACCACCGCCCACGCAAACTGTCACCCATGACGGGCCAAACACAGACAACTGCGCCTGCGCGTGGCTAGATATGCCCGCCAGAGGGCAGTAATGCGCCCAGCCACTGTCCACGTGGTTGTCAATTGGGGGGTGGGTGCATGAGCTGTCTGGACCAGCATTTGATTGGCTACAGCGCCTCTCAGACGGACCAATCACAAGAGACTTCATCAGGCGCTGTACTGCGGCTGCGCACAGTTGCTGAGCCATCCTGAAAGATGTCATTGACCTCAGTCCAGTCCCGGAGCCACGAAGGGTGAAGGCCTGCGGAGATGGGTTTATAAGGACCAATGCCCTCGCCTGGAGCTATGGCAACTGCCAAGACCCTGTTTCATGTGCTAATCCACGTAGTTTATTTACAGCTTAAAACCGGGGTCTTCAGATGAGCCCGGAAGTGAGAAGTCTCACTTCTTTTTAAAAATTGTGTTTGTTGGGTCTGGGGATTTAGCTCAGCGGCATAAGCGCCTGCCTTGTAAGCAGGCAGTCGTGAGTTCAATCCCTGGTACCGATAAAAAGGAAAAAGACCAAAAAAAAAAAATTGTGTTTGTTGGCGTTTTAAGGTAGGCTGCGGCTATGTAATCCGGGACAGTCTTGAATTTGTAACGTAGCCACAGCTGGCCTCGAACCCAGCCTCCCAAGTACTGGGATTACAGTCGAGCTCCACCACGCCTGGGTTTTGTTTTTGGTTGGTTTGGTTTGGTCTACAGTGCTGGGGATTGAAGCCTGGACCCTCACCCTGAGCTACATCCCCGGCCCTTTTTATTTTTCAAGGCCGTGTCTTGCATATTTGCCCAAGCAGGTATTGAACTTTTGACCCTCTTGCCTCAGTCTCCAGGGGACATGCGATTTCAGCAGCACGCCCAGCTTGTCATTGTTTTTGTGCTGCTGGAGATGGACCCCAGGGCCTGATGCATGCTGGGAAAGTGTTCCTCAACCCCTCCATCCCATGCCCACTGGTTGGTTTTGAGAATGCCAGCTACAGAAACGACACAATAGTGTCACAGCAAGTTTTAGGAACTCTACTCAGGTTCAGTTTCAGCTCTGTTGCACTCCAAGACCACCTGTGGCCAGGTGTGGTGGCACACACTTGTAATCCTAAGGCTCCAAGAGCCTGAGGCAGGAGGATCACAAGTGCAGGCCTGACCTTGGCAACTTAGTGAGACTCTGTCTCAAAATAAAAAAGGGCTGGGGGTGTCGCTAAGTGTGAAGGCCTCAGTACTGCACACAAAAAATTAATAAAATAAAAAGAAAATATAAGAAAAGAAAGAGAACCCCTGTGGACGGGGGAGTAGGAGTTGGGGAGAGAACGATGCAGGAGAGGACAGGGAGGCCTCCTCCCTGTGGCCCACACTCAGAGCCCAGGATGGACAAAGGGCCCCACGGAGACAGAAGCTGGTACAGAAGGTGTCACGGTCATTCAGCTGGTGCTGGGTTTGCAGAGAGATGGGGAATCCTGTGGCTGGGTGATAGCAGATCTGAAGACAGCCACACAAGGTTTATTTCATTTTTTGGAAACAAGGTTTTCCTAACTAATTCAGGCTGCCCTTGACCCTACTATGTAGCCCATGCTGGCCTTGAATTCTCAGCGACCCTCCTGCCTCAGTCCCCTGAGTTCTGGGATGTCAGCTGTGCCTCACCATGCCAGGATGCTGAAGTTTTCAAACACTAAAAAGCCCCATATTCTATCACTCCAGCATCACAAAGACACACATCCTGGCCCGGGGACATAATCGTACACACACACACACACACACACACACAAAATCCCATAGGACTCTCGGCATGGGTGGCCCAAGAAACCAAATCAGACTCCATGCTCTCCCATTTGGGAGGGATTAAGGGGCGTGACAGCGAATCCCCATCACAACTGGCCACATTGTTCTTTTATGGCTGTTGCACATACATTAATTCAAAGTCTATAAAATTCTATTAAAGTCAGTGGGTGCTGGGGCATGCTTGTAGGCCCAGCTTCTCGGGAGGCTGAGACAAGAGGATCACTGGATTCAGGAATGCAAATTAGCCTAGACAACATAATGAGACTGTGGCAGGAGAAGGGGAAGGAGAAGGAATAAAACCTAAAAGCAAACCAAAAAACAAAACATCTTAAAAATATTTTGTATTATAATTGACCCATTTCACGGGTGACAGCATTGAGGCACAGATGGGCTAAGCATAAGCGAAGGACCACGGAGCTGGAGTATGGGTCTGTCTCCTTCACATCAGCGAGGTATCCTTGGAGCCTAGAACTGTGTCTGACACACAGTGAGCGCCCAAAAAATGCTTGTCGAGTGAATAATCCATATCCCTCCAACTTTCACTAATTCACTCCTGGATTTCAGGTCAGATAACTGGGGCTCCTGGCAGGTCTTACTGGTCTCCCAAATCCATCTTCACAGCCAGGAAAAACCTAACACCTCCCCATGGGTCTCACTCCACAGTTCCCAGATCTGCAAGTCGGCTTGCCAGATTAGGGAGTGTGGCTTTTCGCTTTAGGAGGCGGAACCAAAGTAATAGCTTCTTTATATTGGTTATTATTCTCTTATGGGCGGGATCTGTCAAAATCGACTCTTTTGATTTGCTGGCTCCCTGGTGACCTGTAACCCGGAAGTTCCTTTGATTAACATGGCGGCGCCCAGGAGCAAGACAAAACCTGCCCGGGTTCCGTGGCCTGTCGCGTGAGTAGGTAGGGCGCACGCGGGAAGGTGGACACGAACCTCTGGGGGCTCGGACATCCCGTTTTGGACCTAGCAGCGCGAGAGGGTGGCTTTAGAGAGACCCAGCTGCAAGGTCGGGGCGCTGTGACCTTTTGGGGTGCGGGACGGGGATGTGAGGGAAAAGGCTGCCCGCCGTGCGCTGCCACCCCGCTGTGGGAATCTCCTGCTTTTCGGGGTACGTAGGTGACTCAGAGAGGTCAAGGCTTTAGTCCCCGCTGCAGAGAGGCGGGGGCTGAAAGCTGCGCCTGCTTGTTTCGGGGCGCCCAGCCTAGGAGCTGTTAGATTACACCTGCCTCAGGATGCCGATTATAGAGGTTTAGTAGAAACTCCCCGCTTACTCGTCGTTGGCAGTTACTTAACCATATTCCTGGCGCCCCCCCCCCCCGGCTTCTGTAAACAGCAGTGAGAAAGGTAGACAAATCTATGTCTTCAGACACCCGGACATTGACCAAGTCAGAAATAAACGGGTGGTTTCAGGTAGGGTAGTTGCTAAAAACGCATTAATCAGGATGAGGAATTATCTTACTTCATTTTTTGGAGACATAGTCTCGCTGTATTGTTCAGGGTGGCCTTGAACTCAAAGCGATCTGCCTGCCTCAGCCTCAAGGCTTATATTTTAGCCTGGAAGAATGAGGTGGGGATCAGAAGAACTGGCCTTTGAACAGAAGCCTAAATGATTACAGTATTTGCAAGATCTGGAGGAAGAAAGTTCCAGGCAGAGGGAGACATACCAGGGGTCTGAGACTGAAATCAGCTTGTTTCAAAAACACTGTTGCTGCGTAGCTTGGATGACATTTGTCAAGGCTGTCTCTGGCCCTGGAGGGAGAGCTGTTGGGGTGCAGAAGTGGGAGGCTGGGCAGGTATGCAGCAAATGGATCACGGATCAGGGTGGTAGCCTGCAGATGGAGGGCACCTGTTACCTTTGGGATGCACTTGAAAGTACATACTCACCAGGACTAGTTGATGGATTGAACGGAGAGGTGAGGGGCACGGTGGCCCTAGGACTGCTAGAGCCAGGCCTGGTGGCACAGGCCTGTCATCCCAGCAGTCAGGGAGGCTGAGGCAGGAGGATCAAAAGTTCGAGCCCACCCTGGGCAACTTAGCAGGACTCTCTCTCAAAAAAATAAAAATAGAGAGTAGCTGTGTGACGGCTGTAGGTTCAGTCCCCAGGCCGGAAAGTGGATGGAACCCAGGGCCTTCGCAGTGAGCCACAGCCCCGGCCCTTGTTTTTCAACTTTAAGTCTGAATCTCACAAAGCTGCATAGGCTGGGCTTGAATTTGGAATAAGCCTGCCCCAGCCTGTGAGATCACAGATATGCACCACCTGTGCCCAGTTGAAAATCTGCATTTGAAAAAAACAAAAGTCTGCATCTTCACAAGATCCCATGATGTTCACACGACTCTGTGGGTATACTAAAAACAGAACCCTAAAAACTGAGGGCCACGGCTGGGCCTCTGTGCTAGGTGTGTCCTTAGCGTGCAGAAGGCCTTGGGCTGGCGTGGGAAAGCGGGCGAGGCCTTAGGAACGCATCTCTCTGAGCTTGCAGCCTCCCCACTGTGTGCTTGCGACCCTGACCCTGTCACATCTCGGGCCAGAATGGAACTCGGGGCTGAACACAGGGCCAGGCAAGTGCTCCCCACAGAGCCATACCCCAGCGCTGCTGTATGGGAACCAGACTTAGAGTTCAGCTTTTAGCATGTGCCTGGGGCCGGGCTGGGGCTGGGGCTGGGGCTGGACTCCATGGGAAACCCTGGCTTCCCACACCTGTGTTGCCATGGTAACAAATGAATCCCCAGAAATGGAAGTACCTGGTTTGGGGTTTGTGGTTGGTTGTATAGGTTTGGTTTTGTTTTTGCAGGGCTGGGAATGAGCTCGAAACCTTACACATGTACTCTACCACTAAGCTAAATCGCCACGTCCTTTTTTTTTTTTTTTTTTAAATCTGCTTTTTACTTTCTTCACTGGAGATTGAACCGAGGGCCTTTGCACCGAGCTACATTCCCAGCTTTTTTTTTTTTTTCTTTTTCAAGGTTTCTTTTGAGACAGGATCTAAGTTATGAAGTTGTCCATGCTGGGCTTGAACCTGAGATCTTCTGCCTCAGCTTCCCTGAGTGCTGGAATGACAGGCCTGCACCTCCATACCAGGCTCTGACTTACATTTTAAAAGATGATTATTTGAGAAACAAAAACGTGGCAGAATACAGAACACTTTATGAGCCTTTCTATCTAATAAAATAGGTAACAAATATATTTTAGAAAGTGGTACAGCCGCACAGGCCTGAAGACAGAGATGGCTGAATCAGCAGTCATCTAGGCCCGGCCGCTCGGGCTCACCGCTCTTCTCTCCTGGCCAGGTGGCTCCCCAACCCGGAACCCAGAGCATGAGCTGCGTGCGAGCTGTGCTGCTGGCCCAGTGCCTCCCTAGGAGCCGAGCAGGCGTCCAAAATGCCGTCCTCCCTGGAGCCCTCTTCTCCCAGGTAACCACAGGCAGGGGGCTTGGGAGCACGCGGCACAAGGCCTGGGGTTCGCCTTCATCCTCAAAGGAGCCAGCTCACTCAGGCATGGGGCGCACGCCTGCCATCCTAGCACCCAGGAGGCTGAAGCAGGAAGATCACTGTGAGTTCAAAGCCAGCCTGGGCTACAAAGTGAGATCCTGCCTCAAAAAAATAAAGCCAGCTGGTCTGTGCTGGGGTTCGTGGAGGCTCACTTAATCAAGGGGTCTCAGTGTCCCTAAAGGTGACGGTGTCCACTTTCACATTAAGGACCCAGGAGCCAAGTGGATTTGGGGATGACTGTGGGTCCCTCCTACAACGCTTATAAAGATGACCGTAGAAAACAAACTCCCTGGCCTAGCCTTGCCTTACTGTTTTTAATATCATTTCTTTGCTTCGTTCTTTCTTGCTTGTGTGTGTGGTTTTTGTCGTTTTGGAAGGTTTTTTCCCCCCCAATACAGTATCTCACTGTTTAGCCCAGGCTGGCTTCAAACTCACAGCAATCCTCCTGCCTCAGCCTCCTGAGTGCTGGCATTAGGACACTGTACCATTGTGCCTGCCTTCCCCACGCCCTACAGTACTGGGTAGCAAACCCACAGGCACTCTACCACTGAGCTAAGTCCCCAGCCCCTTTCGAGGTCCTGAAACGTAATTTGGACCTCATCCCGGCTGCACAGGGAGTGCCTTCTCCACGGATTTTCCAGCTCCACGGGCTCCATGCTCAAGTTCATGGCCGTCTGATTAACCATTTCCACTCCTGTGAGGCCCAGGAGTGCTTAAGCTGTCAGATTTCAGTACCCATTTTGGGGGTGGGGTGGAGCTCTGTGGTACAGTGTTCGCCTGGCAGGCACAGGGCACAAAGCCAATGGTTCGATTCCCAGGGCTGCAAAAAAGAAAAAGAAAAGGTAAATCAAATTGCTGCTTTTGCAGCAAAGTATATTGGTGCCCACCAGTAATTCCAGTGTTCGGGAGGCTGAGGCAGGAGGATCACAAATTTAAGCCAGCCTGACCAACTCAGGGAGATGCTGTCTCAAAACAGAAAGACGGGGAAAGAAGGGAAGAGGAACAAAACAATGAGAAAGGGAGGAATAAAACAGACACAAAGCTTCTGTAAATAAGGAAGAGAAAATGGAATGAAGATAGGGAAGGGAAATGGGGAGAGAAAAGGATTCAGGGTGTGGTGCGCACAGGGACAAAACGCGCCGTAAAGTGCACCAATAAACTTAGGGTTTAAAAAATAGAAAAGTAAGGTCAGGAGGGGTCGCTCAGTGGTAGAGCGCCTCTGGCTTTGATCTCCAATACCACGAAAAATAAAGTAA
Source organism: Cavia porcellus (assembly GCF_034190915.1). Lineage (NCBI taxonomy): Eukaryota > Metazoa > Chordata > Mammalia > Rodentia > Caviidae > Cavia > Cavia porcellus. The sequence goes on along the minus strand of NW_026947500.1, from coordinate 70,795,377 downwards.
AATACAAATTTTAAAATGCCAGACACGAAGGTGCATGCCTATAATCCCAGCCTGGGCACTTTAGCAATTTAGAGAGACCCTGTCTCCAAATTTACAAATAAATAGAGGCAAAAGGGCTATGGATTTTTTTTTTTTTTTTTTTTTTTTTTTGCTTTTTATCGGTACCGGGGATCAAACTCCCATCTGCCTGCTTGCAAGGCAGGCGCTTTTGCGGCTGAGCTAAATCCCCAGCCCTTTTGTCTTTTTTTTAGATGGGGGTCTCGCTATGCAGTTCAGGCTGGCCTTGAGCTCACTGTGCAGCCCAGGCTGGTCTGAAACTCACAACAGTCCTCCCGCCTCAGCCTCCCGAGTGCTGGGATCGCAGTTATGAGCCACCACCGCCCGGCTTTGGATGTAGCTTTTTATGAATGCCCTGGGATAAATCCCCAGTACTGCATTGTTAATTTAAAAGGAAAGAGAGCAAGATAAATTTAAATATCCATTTGCAGGATTGTTGCATCGCTGTCGTCGTGATGAACATTACCAAAGACCTGTCCCCACCAGTGTCTAAGAATGCCGTTTTCCTACTCGGCAGGGCTGTTTTGTCGTTGTGTAGTGGCGTCTGGTCCTTCGATTCCGTTTTTATTTTTTGAGACAGTATGCCTTTGTAGTTCAGGCTGGCCTAGAACTCACAGCGACCCTCCCGTCTCAGCCTCCCAGGCCCACACCACCAAGCCTGGTTCCCCAATCTTGTATTGGTAACCTCTGCCCCACATTCCCTAGAGGGCCTCGGGGCCGCCAGTGCCCCCTCTCCCAGCAAAGCCAGCTGGATTCCAACAGCGACGTCTGTCCCCAGGTGCCACCCTTCCTCCCCCGGGGCCTCCACTGCAGCAGCTCGCCCCTCTCCTCCGTGAAGGCCCCCGTCCCCCGCCCACCCGAGCCTGGGAAGAAGCCCGGAGAGGTTCGAGCACCCCACGAGGAGCTGTTCCAGCCGGCGCCAGGCGGCGCCCGGGACAAGGCCAGCTTCGCGCTCGCCGTGCAGAACTTCGGGCGGCACAGCGTGCGCAAGCGCGGCCACGTGGACTTCATCTACCTGGCGCTGCGCAAGATGCCTGAGTTCGGCGTGGAGCGCGACCTGGCGGCCTACAACCTGCTGCTGGACGTGTTCCCCAAGGAGGTCTTCCGGCCGCGCAGCGCCTTCCAGCGCATCTTCACCCACTACCCGCGGCAGCAGGAGTGCGGCGTGGCCGTGCTGGAGCAGATGGAGCGCCACGGTGAGGCGCTCTGCCGCGGGCTGCCCCACCCTCCAGCCCACCCCCACCTTCCTGCATCTCCTGTTTTTATAGTTTTGGGTTTTTGAGATAGGTCTTACCACTTAGCTCAGGCTGGCCTTGAAGTCACCACGTGGCTCAGCCCGTTCTCAAACTTGGAGGATCCTCCTGCCTCAGCCTCCTGGGGGCTGGGATGACGGGCGTGTGCCGCTGTGCCCGGCTGAATCGCTTTCTGTCCCAATCTTCCCTGGTTTCCGGGGTCTTTTCCTTTTTAGATTCATTTGTCTCCTCTCTCTCTTCCTCCCTCTCTCCTAATGCTGGGGATGGAACCCAGGGCCCTCGCACCTCTAACACGCCGGGCAAGGGCTCTGCCCTGAGCTCCACTTTGTAATTCTCCCTCGCTGCCCGTCTCTGTCCTGACCTCGGCGCCCTCTTCCGTCTGCCACCCGCCTCCCGCCCTGAGGCTATGCCCATCTTCCAGCGCAGGCGTGATGCCTAACAAGGAGACCGAGTTCCTGCTGCTGCAGATCTTCGGGCGCGGCAGCCACCCCATGCTCAAGTACGTGCGCATGCGCCTGTGGCTCACGCGCTTCCAGAACATCAACCCCTTCCCGCTGCCGCACGAGCTGCCCCAGGACGTGGTGGAGCTGGCCACGCTGGGCCTGAGGCGCGTGGAGCCCGACCTCAGCGCCAGGGTCACCGTCTACCAGGTACCTGCAGGCCTGCGGCCGTGGATCCCACACCCTGCCCCACCAGCCTCCCGATGACTGCGCTAAGGGTGCCCAGCTGGTGGCTTCCTGTAGCCCTGCTCCCTACCACAGCTCGCCGCTGTCTCCGCCCCTTTGACTGCTGTTAATACAATAGCTTCTGCTAGGACAAAGTATCAGCGGCTGGGGAATCAAGAGACTTAATGTAGTGTGGTGGTGCACGTCTGTAATCCCAGCATCTGGGAGGCCGAGGCAGGAGGACTACTGTCAGTTCAAGGTCAGCCTGAACTAGCAAGATCGTGTCTCAAAAAACCTGAAAAGTGTAACTGAAGCAATCCCATGAATTTATTTACTTAGTCTTTTTGAGGCAGGGTCTCTGTATGCAGTTCAGGCTGGCTTTGACCTCACTCTGTAGCCTAGGCTGGTCTGAACTTGCAAGGATCCTCCTGCCTCAGCCTCCCGAGTGCTGGGATTACAGGCCTGAGCCACCACTACACCCAGCTGTACATACATTTAACAGGTTCACGACAGGGTCTTAATTCATACCTCTCACTGCTGGTGGCTCTGAGCCACCGAAGTACACACAGAACTGTCCCCTCAAGTGGCATGGAAGAGTCCCATCAGGCGCCACACGCCCCCTGAGAGGACAGCCATACTTGTACCTCTGGTGGTTCAGGCCAGTGGGAGCATGTCAAGAAAAATTAGGCTGGACGTGGTGGTGCAGGTCTGTAACCCAGCACCTGGGAGGCTGAGGCAGGAGGATCACCGCAATTTCAAGGCCACCTGGACTGCACAGTGAGGCCCTGTCTCAAAATACAAAAGCTTCTCAAACAGCAGGGCTGTTTTGCTCTCTCCTGTTTGATTTTGGAGGCGCTGGGGCTGTGACGCAGACCTGGTGCTTGCCACACAGCTGCAGGCCGGCCGGAGCACTGTGCTCCCCACACCCTGGGCCTTGCCGCCCGCTGTGCTCACTTCCCCGCCCCGGGAGCAGCACAGCTCCTGGCCTGAAGGGTGGCAGAGGGCCGTGTGCAGCCCCTACTGCACTCACAGCTTATGTGTTTTGTAAAACATCAGTCTCAGCCCCAGTGGGGGTTTGCACCCACAATCCCAGCTACTCGGCAGGCAGAGGCAGGCAGGCTGCAAGTTCCAGGCCAGCCGGGCACCTCAGTGAGACCCTGTCCCAGAAGCAGAGAGCAGAAAGAGCTGGGAAACGCTCAGTGGCACAGTCCGTGTGAGGCTGTGTCCAATCTCAGTACTGCAAAGAAAAAAGAGGACATTGAGTTTTGGTGTTCAAAAGTCATATTCAGATACCACAGGGAACCCCTTCCCACCTGGACACTGCTGTATTTATGTGGATGTGGTGCTGCAGGACTGTAACTCCAGCAATCAAGAGGCTGAGGCAGGATGATCCCTGAGACCAGCCTGAACTGCAGAGTGAGGCCCACAAAAAGCCCAAAACCAAAACAGTTATTTGATTCTTGCATCTCTTTCCTAGGATATGTGTAGTGTAAAATTATTATTTTTTTAAATTCAAAGCACTGGGTACTTATTGTTTGCTAGGCACTGTTCTAAATGGTTTAAGTGTTGCCTGAGGTAAGGATTATTATTGTCCTCATTTTGCAACTGGAGAAACAGAGGTATACAGGTACAATGAGTTGGCCAAGGTCACACACATTATGACAGCCAGGATTTTGTTTGTTTTTGAGACAGGCTCTCACTAGCCCAGGCTGGCCTCAAACTCATGGGGATCCTCCTGCCTCAGCCTCTTGAGTGCTGTGATTACAGCTGTGCCACCCACCTGGCTTAACAGCCAGGATGTTAGAAGTAGATGGCTGGCTGCAGGGTTCCCTTTAGCATCTTAAATGTCAGTGGGTTTGGCCAAAGCAGAAAGGAGAGGAAGGATCTCTGTGTCGTGCAGGGGACCTAGGAAAGGTCTCCTGGATTTGAAGGCATCCCCATTTGTCCCCTTCTCCTGGCTCCTCTGGAGGTCACAAGCTTCCCCCACTTTTCCTTGCAGAAGTCTCTGCCTGCTGACACGACAGACCCCGTGGACCCCATTCAGCCCCACATCGTAGGTGAGCCCTTCCCCACCCTGGGCGGCCAGGCCTCTGACCTGCCCCCTGTAAGCTGAGTCCCAGCACACACACGAGTCTCCACCCCAGGCATCCAGAGCCCGGACCAGCAGGACGCCCTAGCCCGCCACAACCCAGCCCGGCCTCTCTTTGTGGAGGGACCCTTCTCCCTGTGGCTGCGGAACAAGTGTGTCTATTACCACATCCTCAGGGCTGACCTGCCGCCCCCGGAAGAAAAGGTAAGAGCCCAGAGCCGGGGTGAGGGTGGAGAGAGGCTGCCAGACGCCGGCCTCTGACTGCCTGCCCTGTCCTGCCCGAGCAGGACGTGGAGGAGATCCCGGAGGAGTGGAACCTCTACTACCCGATGAAGCTGGACCTGGACTATGCAAGGAGCAGCTGGGATGACTACGAGTTCGATATCGACGAAGGTAAAGCAGGCAGGCAGGACTGGGTCCCCAGGACGCGCTGTGGCCTCCGCCCTCCGGGGTTGGGACACCAGGTAGAGTTCATAGGGTTCTGGGCCCGAGGCCACCCAGGCTGTCAACCAGTGGTCCTGCTGGGTATGACCAGGACAGCCCCAGCCCTCAGGTGGGCGGGGAGGCAGGCAGTGAGCAGTGCAGGCGCACTGCGGGCAGGAGACCCTGCAGGAAACGGAGAACCGGAGGGGGCGTGAGCGGTGGGGGCTCTGCACCGGGCTGCACGAACCTCTCTCCCAACAGTGGAGGAAGGCCCAGTCTTCGCTATATGCATCGCGGGAGCCCACGACCAGGAGACGCTAGCCAAGTGGATCCAGGGCCTGCAGGAGGCCAACCCGGCCCTGGCCCGCATCCCCGTGGTCTTCCGGCTGGCTGGGTCCAGCGGGGAGCTGCGGACGGCATCAGGACTAGAGGATTCACGCCAGACCCGGCGCGAAGGCCAGGTGGACCATGAGCATCTGCAGCGACAGCAGCAGAGCCAGAGTTGAATCTGACCATGCAGGGACCTCACGAGGCCGTGGATGGTGCGCAAGTGCAAGATGAGCTTTGCCTGTACAGCAAATAAAAGTTTTCCGCCTTGGGTTGCCTTCCCTCCTCTCTAGCTATGTGGCATCCCCTCCCCGGGATCCTGAAGAATCAGCAATGGGTTCCTTCCACTCCTCAGGATCTACGAGCTCTTCTATCCTAGTGCCGAGCATAAACTTTATGCCTTCCCTCTAAGAGAAGTTTAACAGAAAAACCAGTGGTGGGGAGTACAGGTTTGCACGCATGCGCAGCTCTAGCTCCGAGTCTCCTTTTGGCGCCGCGGGGCAAGGAGAGTAGGAGAGAAATTTCCCGACGGCGCGGAAGATGTGCGCCACTTCCGGTCGGGCTCCTAACAACGGGGGAGGCTGGTAACCAGGGTGGGGGGGATGGCGGAGCGGACGCCGGAGCCCGAGGCGGAGGCGGAGGCTGAGTCGGGCGCAGGCGGGGAGGCGGCGGCCGAGGAGGGCGCGGTGGGTCGCAAGGCGCGGGGTCGGCCGAGGCTCACGGAGTCAGACCGGGCCCGGCGGCGGCTCGAGTCCCGGAAGAAGTACGACGTGCGGCGCGTGTACCTGGGCGAGGCGCACGGGCCCTGGGTGGACCTGCGGCGCCGCAGCGGCTGGAGCGACGCCAAGCTCGCCGCTTACCTCATCTCGCTGGAGCGCGGCCAGCGTAGCGGCCGCCACGGGTGAGGGGGCCCGGCCGAGGGGAGGGAGGGAGCGAGCCAGCGAGGGAGGAGACGCCCCCGTCCCTGTCCGGGTCCCGATCCCAGTCTCCCGCGGCCCGCGGGCACGCCCACCCCTCGCGAGGTCCCGCCCGCTCCCCACAGGGCCCCGCCCCGGCACCTGTGAGCCCCGCCCAGGCGCAGGCTGCGGGCCTGGGTCTCCCGGCTGCCGGCCCGGGACGCGCCAGGCTCGCGGCTCCGCCTCCCGCCGCTCCTGTGCCCAATCCTTGCCTGTGTCCCGTCTCGACCCGCCCTCTGGGCGCCCGTTGGAGCTCTGACTGCCCAATCCCGGCTCTGGCTCCGCCTTCAGGCGGTCTAACTACCCAATCCCGAGCGGCCCGGCTCCCGCTCCGGGTTCTCGGTTCCCTGGGCTCTGGACACCAGTTCCTCCCCGTCACGAGGTGCTGGGCCCCACGCGGGAGTCCCACCTTGCGCACCGCTCGCGGGGACCTCTAAACTTCTCGGCTCTTAAAGCGGGCAGAGGAAGTCCTGAGGTAGGTAGAGGACAGATTGGAAGTCTCAATCTTGAGAAAAGAGCATTATGGATGCAGTTTTTTTTCCCTTTTTTTTTTTTTTTTTTTTTAAGATAAAGAGTCTCACCACATAGCCCAGGCTGCGCTGGAATCATAGGGGTGCACCTCCATGCCTGGCTTCTTTTAATTTTTTCCCCTAGGAATGAAACCCAGAACCCTGCACATGCTAGGCAAACTACTACTGACCTACGCCCTCAGTCCAACATTTAAAATGCTTAGAAGAAAAAGAAAAAAGTAGGGGGCTGGGGATTTAGCTCAGTGGCATAAGCCCCTGCCTTGCAAGCAGGCAGTCATGAGTTCGATCCCTGGTACCGATAAAAAGGAAAAAGACAAAAAGTCAAAACAGTCATATAAACTCTTACACTGGCACTATTGGGGAACCAGGGTGGGGCTGGAAGGCTGGATGGAAGACAGCCCCATGAGGAAGGTGCCTTGGGATTATGTGTGCTCCGAGTAGGAAATTGGCACAGGGAGGGATGTCACTTGCCAGATGCTGCTGCTACTGGTGCTGCTGCGTTGTGGATGTGGAAGAGGCAGCCCGGCTTCTGGCTTGGGCTGTTCCCTTGAGGGAGGTGGGTGCCATGACTTATCTCAGAGAGGGAAACCGAGGTGTGGTGGTGAAGAGGAGGAGGCCCCAGGGCACCTGCTGCCAGTGTGCAGCCAGGGCTGGGGCACTGGGTGGGCCCTGCCCTTCCCTGGACCACCAAGTCTGGAGCACTGGTCTCAGCCATCGGGGCTCTGGGCAGCCAGCTTTCAGGCCAGTGTCATGAAGTTCCCGTGGTGCAAAACAAGCACCCAGACCTTAGCAGACTGAACCACCGCTGGCTGCTCTTTGCTGCTTCCGCGGTGATGAGCCACGTGGTTACACCGAGTCCTTCACCTCGGACTCAATACTGAAATCGAGATCTTCAGACCCTTGGACACATGACTCCTTTTCATAAATAGTGAATGTTTCATAAATAGTGAAGTGACACATACCCTCCCAGAGACCGTATTTATTTAGTTTTTGAGACGGGGTCTCCCTATGTAATTCAGGTTGGCCTTGAACTCATTGTGTAGCCCACGCTGGCCTTGGATTGCAGTGATCTTCCTGCCTCAGCCTCCTGAGGGCTAGGATTACAGATGTGTGTGCCATCACAACCAGCTTCTTACAGAGAGTTTAAATCATTTCTAGGGATTGAGAATTCCTGACCCTGCATAAACACTGCCTACGTAGTTGTTCTGTATTGTGTAGGAAATAGTGCCATGAAATAAAAGTCTGCAGGCGTCCCAGACAAGCACAGATTTTTCCAAGAATTTCCTATTCCTGTTTGGTTCAGTCTGAGGGTGTAGAATCAGAAGACTGGATGTGCAGGGCGGGAGTCGCAGGAGCCCCGTGCGCCATCTGACTTCCCTGACTTACGTACTCCCTGGCCAGGGGACCAGGCCAGCAGCTTCATCACTTGGAGCCTCAGTTTCCCTCTCTGAGATAAGTCATGGCACCCCACCTCCCTCAAGGGAACAGCCCGAGCCAGAAGCCAGCTGCCACACTGCTGACTGCTGGAGTAGGGGATGGGAGCAGGTAAACAAAGTCAAAGGCAGCCATGGTGGGCCATCCCTGCAATTCCAGCACTCAGGAGGCTGAGGCAGGAAGATCACTGCAATCCAAGGCCAGCGTGGGCTACACAGTGAGTTCCAGGCCAGCCTGAATGACATAGTCAAACCCTGTCTCAAAACACAGCAAAATACAACTCTCCGCTGGGCGACTGAGTGCCGTCATCGTGCACCGAGCCTGGCCTTGGCCACATGCTGACCCTCACCGCCCCTCTTTGTTGCAGGAAGCCTTGGGAACAGGTCCCCAAAAAGCCAAAGCACAAGAAAAGTAAGTGGAGCCCTAGGCTGGGCGTGGGAGGAACGGGTGATGGGCCAGGTGGAGCCAGTCGAGGAGCAAGGTGGCACTGCCCGGCCACACTGTTGGGAGGCCAGGGAGTTAGGTTCCAGCCTGGGTCTGTGCGTCTGTCCCCTCAGCTCCCCGCAGTGGAACAGCTGCACAAGAGCTGGCTCTGGGCCTGGGAGCTGCAGGTCTGGGCCACGTCCTGGCCGGAAGCCTTGGGTCCTCCGGATGCAGGTGGGCGGGAAACCCAAGGAGGTAGACAGAGCTAGGCTAGAGGGCAGCCCCAGATGCCCCTGGCACCCCCATGGGAGGCCCCAGCACAACCCCAGGTGCAGAGCCCCTGCTGGACCCCCTCGTCCTCATCCTCATCTCTCTACCCAGGGGTAGGAAATGTACCCCCAGGGGGCAGGGCCAGTCACACTCACTGGCAGTTACCACTTAGCCACTCACTGTGTGCCCCGCCCTGTCCCCGTCCCCATCTCCACCGCTGCCCGCCTCCCTCGCAGACAGAGTGGGGGGCTCAGGGAAGTTGGGTCACTCACTGCAGCCGCCCAGCTAGGACCCCTTCATGCCCATCTCCTCACCACAGCCGCCCGCCCCCAGGAGGGCCCAACCTCCTGTCTGTCCAAAGCAGATAAATGCTCCTGCCTCAGGGAGCCGACGTGCTCAGGGAGGACAGGTGAGAAACAGAGGAACAAATAGCTCATGGCAGACGCCACCAGGCATGCAGGGCCAGATGCCACCAGGGCATGAGAGCCTCCTCCTCTCCGATTCAGCACGTGGAAGGCTGGAGGGTTGCTGAGAGCCTGAATGACCGAAACAGTGACAGCTTTCGATGACAGTGCCTCTCCTCTGTGCTGGGCTTTATTGTTTAGATTATGTCAGGAACAACATCCCCGTAGGCAGGTCCCCGTCGAGTCGTGTCCAGGGTGCTCGCCCGGGTCTCCCCTGGGAGCCGGGAGCCGGGGCCTCAGCTCGGGTGGTGGGTGCTGTGTCTGCAGGGCGCCGGCGCAACGTGAACTGCCTGAAGAACGTGGTCATCTGGTACGAGGACCACAGGCACCGCTGCCCCTACGAGCCGCACCTGGCCGAGCTGGACCCCACCTTCGGCCTGTACACCACGGCCGTGTGGCAGTGCGAGGCCGGCCACCGCTACTTCCAGGACCTGCACTCGCCCCTGAAGCCCCTCAGCGACTCGGACCCCGACAGCGACAAAGGTGGGTTTGAGGAGGGCGGGCGCCCCTCGCCTCGGTACCTTCTTCTTTTCTTTGGTTTTACTTGAGGTTGTTTTGTGCTGCGTGCTGGGAGCGTGGCGGAGGTTGGTGCAAGGGCTCTTCAGGTGGTTGGTTTTGACATTTTGACACAGGGTTTCTCTGTGCAGTTCAGTCTGGTCTTGAGCTCACTGTGATCCTCCTGCCTCGGCTTCCCAAATGGTGGGTGACAGTCCTGCGCCCACAACGTGGGGCCTTCTGTTGATTTGGCTTTTGAGACAGGTTCTCCCTGTGTGGCCCAGGCTGGCCTCCAACACCCAGCAGCCCTCCTGCCTCAACCTCCTACGCTGGGATGGCAGGTGTGCGCCACCACGCCTGGCTTTTCCTGACCCATTTTCATTTCTCCAGCTCGCCCAGCGCTTTCTTCCCCTCCGTCCCATGCCCGTCCCCCCGGGGCTGAGCCTCCCTCCTGTACCCCGTCCCTCTTTCTCCTCCTCCCCTCCTCCCACTGCCCCGTGCCCCTCCCTTCCAGAGTGTCCCTCTGCCCACTCTCATCACTCTGGGATGACTGCCCATAAACAGCCAGGAGGGACACAGTGGCCAAGTGCAGGTGGCCTGTGGGCAGCACTGGGGACCCTGTTGGTGGTGACAGGCTGCTGCCGCCTGGGGGCTGGGATTGACTTGGCTGAGAGCATGGGGCCGCCGCCAGGTGCCCCTCTGGGCCTGAGGGTGGAGTCAGTCACCAGCCAAGCCTGCGCTGGCAGGCGGCACAGAGCAGGTGGTGTCCCAGCTGGCCTCGGGGAGGCCGGGAAGGAGAGGCGTCCCTGCTGGGTGAGACGCCCACGGCCGCCCCATTGAGCCTCCGCCACGCTCCCAGCACGCAGGTGTCCTGTGCCGTGACCTGCGCCCCACCTGGCTTTGCCTGTCACCCCCAGCCTGCACCCCCCAGGCCCCACCTCATCTTTCCCCTTGGCCCTGTCCAGACCCCAGGGGTGACACGATGGTCAGGCTGGGACCAGGTGGCACCTGAAGAGCCCTTGCACCAGGCCGACTGTGACAGCCACACCTGCCTGGGCCTCAGCATGCACACTGCAGTTTGCTGGCCACGTCTGGCCTTGGCCTGTCCCAGCTCTGTTCCCTGAGCAGCGCCTCCTACCTGCCCTGTGCCTGGGGCCCTCCCACTGGGACTGTGGGCGGCCAAGGGGACATGGTTTTACTAAGGTTTTACCAAGTCACTGAATTGCCTAGGCTGGGCTTGAACTTGTGATCCTTCTGCCTCAGCCTCCCAGAATGCTGGGATTACAGGAGTGAACCACTACTCGCTAGGAGCATTGTGGTCTGTTTATTGGAAGACAGTGTCTCATTCTGTAGTCCAGCTGATCTCAAACTGGCAATCTCCCTGCCTCAGCCTCCTGAATGCTGAAACCTTTCCTACCTGGACAGAAGTCCAAGCTAGACATAAGAGCCGGACTCCAAAGTCAGGCGTCCCAGCCCCGTCCCCAGTGCACTCAGTGGCTGCCCCCTCCTTCGGGGCGGTGCACAGTGCTCAGGTCCCCTCCAGGGTCACTGTGCGCAGGCAAGGCTGATCCCCTGATCCCCAGTTCAGGTAGGGGCATCGCCTCGGCTGTCAGCTTCCGGTCACTGTAACAAGTACCTAAGACAATCAGCTCATAGGGAGGAAAGTGTTAATGGTCACGCTGAGTCTCCGGCCCAGAGGTCCAGTCAGGTGGCCACTGCTTCAGACCAGAGGTGACAAGAGAGCACAGCAGGCGGCGGAGCAGAATCATTCTCCCCACATCAGAGAGCGAGGGGGCGGGGCTGCAGGAGTCCCTACAGGGCCACGCCCCCAGGGACCTAACACCTCCCAGGCCCCGCCCCTTAAAGACAACACCACCTCCCCATAGGACCCTCTCAAGCTCCGAGCCCTCAACACAGGAGCCGCTGAGGGACCCTCGTCCACACAGCCATTCCCCGAGGGCACTGGGAGAATACGGTAACCAGAGGCGCCTAGGAAACCACTGCTGTGAGCCCTCTGCCGTCCCCAGCTGCTTAGGTGATATTTCCCCATGCAGTGCTCTTGACACCCCCAAAGCAGGTGATCGGTGATCTCCAGGCCCAGAGGGGCGCATGAGGTACTGTGTTCACACAGCTGATGGTCCCTAGGTCGCACCTGTGGCACAAGTGTCCCCAACATACAGTCCCAGAGCATCCAGTATGTGGACTGTACCCCAAACACCCTGCAGTTCTGTTAGTTAGGACACTCAGTCTTTGTTACAGCATTGGTCTGAGAGTCATTCATTGATTCAGAAGTACAGCCCCTGGCAGCCTCTGGGCACTGGGGGCTCTGCATTGGGGCTTCTACCCTCACTGTGTGTGATGGGGGGAACAGTAAGATAAGCTGATAAAAAAACAGAATACACTGAAGGTGATGAGCACCTTGAGGAAAAAAGGAGGCTCCATGAAAAGGTGCCATTTACTGAAGCATCTGATGGAGGTGAGGAAGGTACCAGGCAAAGAAACAGCAAGTGCAAAGGCCCTGAGGCAGGACCTTGCCTCATGTCTCTGAGGAGCAGCAGACTAGAGAGGAGTCGAGACAGGGGTCACTAGGCAGGGGATGACCACACAGGGGCATGTGGCCATAGTGATGGCTTGGCTGCGACACCTAGTGAGTTGGGTTTTGGGAGCAATGTAGGCCACAGAAGCTCTTGGTTACACCTAGCTCTTGTGACCAAACACAGTAGTTTGGTCCCCCGGCCACACACAAAGTCCAGGGTCCTTGACGAAAAGCTAACTTCCTCCTGGGGACCCAGGTTCTTTCTGCCCTTGGCTCCAGCCCTGCTTCCAGGTTCTGGCTGGCTGGTTTGGACAGAGAAGTAGAGCCTACCCTCATCTGCTTCTGTTCTATTGGCTGGAACCAGCCACAGACCAAACCTGCCTGCTGCAAGGTATGCTGGGAGATGTAGTCCATCGTGGTGCCAGGAGGAAGTGGTGGGGTTGGGCACAGCTGGCTTATGATGAAGTCCTCGGGAGCCGGGGACCAACGAGGAGGGACTGCACAAGGACAGTGGTACTGTGTGTGACCAGCATTTGCAGAGGAGGGAGGAGAAACAGTTGAGCTGTGGATGGATGGATTTTGAATGTAGTCCCAACGATTTTTACCGACGGCTTGGGAGAGGGTGTAAAGGAAGAAAATCCCGGGGAGCCGTGGACACGGAGCTGCCCTGCCGAGAGAGGAACGGCAGTCTGGGCACTTTGGGAGGGGACATGGGTGGAGAAGAGCGGGTGTCACTGCGCCGAGGCTGAGATGGTCATGAGACCCCCGAGTAGGACGGGAGGAGCGCAAGGCGAAAAAATCCAGAGTCCAGGCAAACCCCGACCCCGGCCCTCGGGAGCCCGAGCCATGGGTGGGGTGACCACGTGGCCAGGTGCACGGGGGAGGCCAGGCAGGAGGATCAGCACCAGGTCAAGGGCGGCCTGACTACATAATGAGACCCTGTCTCAACAAACAGAGCATTCTGCACTAGGGTATGTGTGGGTTACATGCAGATACTGTGCTGCTTTATATAAGGGATGTACTCCGTACCTCGGTGCATTTTGCTGTCCAGGAAGGATTTTTGGACCCTTTCCCTCACAGACACCCAGGGACAACCCTATCTGCTCGTACTCTTCAGTTCTGTGCACACGGCTTCCAAAACCGTGAGTTTTCTGAATGATGGAAGTGTTCTTTGTTATTTGTAGGCACTCTCTCTGGATCACCCCTAAATCTGTGCTAATGGGGTGACTCAGGGTGAGTCAAGGTGCCACCCCTTGGCACCTTCTGGATGTGAGCTGATCCCCGAAAAGCAAACATAATAGGTTCAGTGGCATACACCTGTCACCCCAGCTACTCAGAAGGCTGAGGCGGGGGACTGCAACTTTGAGGCCAGCCTCGGCATCTTCAGGAAGCCCTGACCAAACAAAAGGGCTGGGGATGGAGCTCAGTGCCTCCTGGTTCAGTCTGTAATGCCACGGACACACAAGATGACGGTTAGGACAGCAGCTCTCAGCCTCTCCCCATCGCAGGACTGGTCAGGGCCTGGAGATGGCACCTCAGGCCAGCACCCGCGGGGTGGCACTGTTCCCGCTGCATCGCATCTCCCTCTGGGCCATTGCTGAGTTGTACTCTTCCAAGGAAAACTGGAATCCTACATAGAACACTGACCCCCAGCTTCCAGCTGGCCAGTCAGGCAGACAGGGTAGCCCGGGACCTCAGCTGCCACTGGGAGCGGGGAACCTTGCAGCAGACACCGTCTGGTGCAGCCCCTGCCATCATGATGGTGCTCTCCCTGCTCTCTCTGCAGTGGCGAATGGCCTGGTGGCCGGCAGCTCCGACTCATCCAGCTGCAGCTCTGCCTCTGACTCTGAGGAGCCCCCCGAGAGCCACTCAGTCAAGGGCTCCTCAGCGGCCACAGTGGCAGCGGTGACAGCAGCGGTGCCTCCTCCCCCCAGTCCTGAGGGGAGCAGCGGGCTCATCACGCAGGAGGGTGTGCACATCCCCTTTGACGTCCACCACGTGGAGGGCCTGGCCGAGCAGGGTGCCCCACTGTGCCCCAATCCCGCAGCCAGTGGCCCCGAAGCCCTGGAGACGGTGGTGTGCGTGCCGGTGCCGGTGCAGGTGGGCGCAGGCCCTGGCGCCCTCTTCGAGAACGTCCCCCAGGAGGCGCTGGGTGAAGTGGTGGCCAGCTGCCCCGTGCCAGGCATGGTGCCCGGCTCGCAGGTGATCATCATCGCAGGCCCGGGCTATGATGCTCTCACGGCTGAAGGCATCCACCTCAATGTGGCTGCTGACGGCGGCACCCCCAGCAGCAGCCTGGGCGAGGAGGTGCCCTGCGCCATGATGGAGGGCGTGGCAGCCTACACCCAGACAGAGCCTGAAGGCAGCCGGCCCAGCACCTTGGACCCCACCTCCATAGCCAGCACAGAGACCAAGAAAGGTCTGGATAGCCCCGCTGTGGCCTCCAGCAGGGGTCGGGTGGGAAATGGGCTCCTGGACAGCCCTCATCCCCTGCGGACACCCGCCCTGTGTCCACCCGTAGAGAAGGAGGACCTGTACTTGCTCAGAAAGGAGGAGAAGGAGGAGCTGGTGGCCCCCCAGCTGGCGGAGCTGGCACCGACAGTGCCTGAGAGCGCAGAGCCCGAGGCAGAGGCAGACGGCGAGGAGCTGGATGGCAGCGACATGTCTGCCATCATCTACGAGATCCCCAAAGAGCCAGAGAAGTGAGTGCCCAGGGGGCAAGAGTGGGGGCGAGAGCCAGGCACGGCCGGCCCAGCACCCTGACACGAGGGCTCTTCCTCCCAGGAGGCGGCGCAGCAAGCGCTCGCGGGTGATGGATGCCGACGGCCTGCTGGAGATGTTCCACTGTCCCTACGAGGGCTGCAGCCAAGTCTACGTGGCCCTCAGCAGCTTCCAGGTGAGGTCGTGCTCCGGCCTGGCTGCCTGTGCTGATGAGCCAGAGGCTCTCGGAGGAGCCTGCTGGGTGTCCCTGGCCTGGGGTCTGTCATGTGAGCCACCTCACCACAGCTGGTCACAAACCCCCCCTGTGACCAGAGAGCCTGCTGGACACCTTCCCCGTCCACAGACTGGCAAAGCCCCAGGCCCTTCCCAGGTTTCACTCACACCCCACCCAGAGCCACCATGGCGGCCAGCAGGTGCGTGCAAAGCTGCTCTCTGACCCTAGTTGTGTCCCTGGCAGTCTGAGAGCTGGCTAAGTGCACCCCACTCCACTCTCCCAACTAGCCGACACTGGCCCCAGCCTACCTCCCAGGCCCCCCATCATTCCCCAACCTTGGGAGCCCTTCAGATGGCCCCACATCCCTTCCCGCCCCTCTCTCCCCCAGAACCATGTCAACCTCGTGCACCGGAAAGGGAAGACCAAAGTGTGCCCTCACCCCGGCTGCGGGAAGAAGTTCTATTTATCCAACCACCTGCGGCGGCACATGATCATCCACTCAGGTCAGGCCCTGGGCCCGCTGGGGACATGGGCAGGGCCTGCAGCCAACACCAGAGCAGGCGGGGTCCCAGCGTGGGACCTCACAGCCTGCAGCCTGGTGAGCGCAAGCCACACACAAGACACAGTGTCACCTTAGAAAGCACGTGGAGAGCCTGCCATGGTGGCACACGCCTGTCATCACAGCACTCGGGAGGCTGAGGCAGGAGGATCGTTGTGACCTCAAGGCCAGCCTGAACTGCACAGTGAGACCCTGTCTCAAAAAGACAAAAAACAAAAAACAAAGCACATGGGGGCTGGGGATTTAGCTCAGCGGCATAAGCGCCTGCCTTGCAAGCAGGCAGCCGTGAGTTCGATCCCTGGTACCGGTAAAAAGGAAAAAGACAAAAAAAAAAAAAAAAAAAAAAAAACAAAGCACATGGACTTGGACAAGCGAGGTGACTGTCCCCTGCCCACACCATGAACAGGTTGCATGGGGACTTAGGGACAGGACGTGGACAGCAAACTGCCTTCTAATGCGTGCCTGCTGCTGGAGTCCTGCTCATGTGCTGGCGGTCCTGGGGGCCGCACCCAGGGAGCCCTCAGCTACACCCTCGGCACTTTGTATTTTGAGACAAGGTCCAGACATGATGCCCAGGCTAGCCTCAGCATCTCCGACTGCTGTGACTACAGGCATGTGCCACCCTACCTGGCAGTTCATTTTTAAAAGAATTTTAAACCACTTTTTTTTTCCTGAAAAAAAATGTTGCTTAAAAAAAGGCAAAGCATAGGTTGCAGAAATACCAGATGCCAAAGGTGACACACACTGGGAACAAATCCAGGCACATCTTAGCTCACACTTCGAGCTCAGTGCCCCTCAGGAACGGGAGGCTGGGCAGTGACGGGCCCCGTGTTATCGCTGTCATTGTTAGAAGGGTCACCAGTGCTGGCAGGAGGTGGGGCCTGGGAACGGGCACCTGCCTTTCTGTGCACATCAGGGCCACCCTCAGGCCCTGCCGAGGGCAGCATTCTCAGCCTGTCTCCACTGCCCCCAGGTGTCCGTGAGTTCACCTGTGAGACCTGCGGCAAGTCCTTCAAGA
Source organism: Cavia porcellus (assembly GCF_034190915.1). Classification (NCBI taxonomy): domain Eukaryota; kingdom Metazoa; phylum Chordata; class Mammalia; order Rodentia; family Caviidae; genus Cavia; species Cavia porcellus. Next base: position 70,778,943 of record NW_026947500.1, on the reverse strand, counting down.
GGAAGAACCACCTGGAGGTGCACCGGCGCACACACACCGGCGAGACGCCTCTGCAGTGAGCGCCCGCCCCGGGGCTGGGAGGGAAGGCCGCGGAGACCCCGCCCCTTTGGGCAGGCCCCGCCCCGGCCGCCTTGGCCCCGCCCCTGACCCCGCCTCCTCCTGCCGCCCGGGTTCCCGCAGGTGTGAGATCTGCGGCTACCAGTGCCGGCAGCGCGCGTCGCTCAACTGGCACATGAAGAAGCACACGGCCGAGGTGCAGTACAACTTCACGTGCGAGCGCTGCGGGAAGCGCTTCGAGAAGCTGGACAGCGTCAAGTTCCACACGCTCAAGAGCCACCCGGACCACAAGCCCACCTGACCCACGGACCGCTGACCGTCACCCCTAATTTATTCGTCCACTTGGACACCAACCCGGACCCGCGGGGGCCTGGACAGCTGCTGGGGCCACCCGGGTCGGGGCCCGGAAAGAGGCGGCCATGGCACGCCTGTGCGGCTCCCCCACCCCGCCCTGCTGCCTCTCTCCTCGGAGCTGGCACCTGGCCACGCTGCCGGGACTGTGGAGGGAGCAGAGCGAGATTAAAAGGCGAGGAAGGAGCAGCCCTGCCCTCCGCCTGGGTGATTTGGGGCTGGGCCCCTCTGTCTTGCCCCACATGCCCCACTGCTGTCAGCCTCATCCACCAGGCTGCTGGGCCTAGCAGACCCCAGCGCAGCCGCTGCTCCTCCCGGGGTGGGGTGGGGAGCCGGGCAGCCACTGGGACGCTGATGACTCACACCAAAGCCCGCTGCTCCTGTCTCCTGGAGCGCTCGTTCCCCACCCCAGAGGAGTCGGGGGACTGCTCAGGAAACCCCCAAATGAGAAAGCCCCAGCCAGTAGCAAGCACGCGCAGAGAATGACGCGTCGGTTTCCCGGGGTACCATGTAGGAGACCTCCCTAAGAATATATTTCCGCATAAGCCAGAATGAGAGAGGTCCCACCCACCCCTGAAGAGAGCTGAGAAAGGCAGTTCTCAGGCCTGAGTAGCCAAGGCAGAGCCGCGAGGCCGAGGCCGTGGCGGCGTGCTAAAACAGGAACTGCGTGGGAGAGAGATTGGCAGCAACCGTGGCCCCATTTCCCGGAGCAGGGTGTTGAGGCCACTTCCTCCCGCGGCCACCAGGGACGGCGGTGGGGGATGGAGTCACCGCCGCTAGGTGGCGCCCGAGCTGCGCAGGCCCGGGCGGCGGCAGCCACGTGACCAAGGGACAGCAGCCAGGAGTCGGGGCACGTGCCCCCGGGGAACCCAGCGGCACCGCGCTTAGATCGGCCGCGGCTAAGCCTCGGGGCCGGAAGAATCTGCGAGGATGCGCAAGTCCAGCCGCCCTCGCCCGGTGCCCTTCCTCCAGTGCAGCCGGAGCCGTCAGTTTCCATGGGAACCGCACCGGGGTCTTCCCTCTCGCACCACTACCGATCAGGCGGGACCCCCGAGAGGAACCCTGGGTGGGGAGCAGTCACACTGCCCAGGCAAGCAAGCCCACGAGGGCCACCCGAGGACCCGGACGGTCACCGCCCGGCTGGCGCGGGCCGCCGTAATTGGCCTGCGCCCTCCTCCGGCGCGGCGGCACCCTTGGTGCGCGCACCCTCATTGGCTGCGTCTCCGGGGCGTCTTCTGGCAATTGGGTCTCCCGAGGGTCATTCCTGATTGGCCAGCCTGAGCTCCGCTCGCCGTGGGCACTCAGGAGCCCGAAGGGGCGTAGGACCAGGACAGGCCGGGGCCCCCGGGTCCTGCGTTTGGGCGGCTGGGTTCCGCGTCCGCACCGCCGCTCGACCGCTGTCTGTGGTGCTGAAGCCTCCCGGACACCACCCTCCACCCGGTGCCAGGCAGCGCCTGCTTGCGCGTCTCGCTGCCGCCCCGACGTAAACGTACACGTGCGCCCCAGCAGCAAAGCCCGAGCCAGTGCAGCTTCACCGAAGGCCATCGGGGACGCAGGAAGCCAGGGCGTCTGGCTGGCAGGCCTGCCACTGGAGCGTTACGGGGTCCCAGGAGGATCTGGGGTGCAGCTCAGGGGTGGAGCGCTGCTTGGCATGCGCGAGGCACTGGGAGGAGGAGGGAGACGGAGGAGAGACGAATTCGCGACTGCAGGACTTCATGGAGGATGAACTAAAACCTCCACTTTATTCACGGCAGTGCGGCCTCACCTGCCTTGGAGGGTATCAGCGTCCACCCTTTGAACCCCAAGGACACCCGGCCCAGCCCAAACCCACAGGTCCTAGATTTCTTCTTCAGGCGGATTAGGCCCACCCTAGCCACCTCCACACTCCCCCGTGGTATTGATGTGGCTGTACCTGCGCTCTGCCCCAATCTGTGGGCCCAGCTTCTGCCTGTTGAAATCTTGGTTCCTTGTCCCCTTCTGGTCATCTCAGTGGACAGCAAGTCCGGAAGGTGGTGCGTTTGGGTCTCTGATCCTCCCCTCTTCTGGTCTTTCCAAATCTCGGTGCTGGTTGGAATAGGGAGCCCACTTTGCCTCCCAGACAGAAAGACTTCGAGGAGGGGTGTCAAGGCCAGGAAGCACGGTCCGCGGGGCAAGAAGGCCAGGAGCTGGCAAAGCTGAGCCTCCAGGATGCGCTTTTTTCTCTTTTTTTGGAGTGAAGAGTCCAGGCCAGCGCGCCCTCGCTCGCCTCCACCTGCCGCGCCGTCGGGCGCCGCGAGGGGGTGGGGCCCGCGCGCCTCCACCAATCAGCGACGCGGACGCTGGCAGCTGCCGCTATAAAGGGCTGGGGGCGGCGGCGGCGCGGCCCAGAGCGCGGAGCGCGCAGCTCGGGCCGGAGGGAGGGAGGGAGGGCGGGCGAGGGGAGCGGACTGAACAGCCGGGACCGGACAGGCCGGACCAGGGGCGGCGGCAGAAGGCAGAGGCGCCGCGATCTCTGTCGGGAAGCGCAACCTCCCCGGGCCCCGCGGGGCCGCGCAGGGGGTGTCCGCCACCCCGCGCCCGCGCCCGCTCCCTCTCTCCATCCCCTGCCGCCCGCAGGCCACCCCGGGGCCCGGCCATCCGCGCGCGCATCCTCGGGCTCGGGCCTGTCCCTGGCCCTCGAGGGAGCCGCCGCTCTCCTCGCTGCCTCTGCAGCGGCCGCGCCAGAGGCCGCCCGGGCGGGACCTCGGCGTGAGCATCGGGCGCCCCCCTCGGAGTGCACGACCCCCGGAGCCGCCCTCAACACGGACCGCGCCCGCCGGGCACACAAGAATGGTCACTGTAGGTATTGCCCTGTCGCTGAGCGAGATGAGGCGGGAGGGGCTGGGTCCAGGCTCCACGGAGACGGTGGGGGTGGGGGGGTAGGACCAGGCCTAGCTAGGCCTGGTGATGGGGAGGCAGGACCGCGCCTCGGCCTGAGATGGAGCAAGACCGCGCCCTGAGTGCTGGGGGCGCTGAGAGCCCGCTGGGAGGCCTCGAGGAGCTGGGCTGGGTTGGGGGGGCGCCCTGGAGGCGGGATCGCTCCCTCCTCTGAAGGCCGGTGGGGGAGGGGCCGTGGCGGCGGAGGATGCTTGCTTCATCTGGGCCCGGACACTGCAGGCCGCCTGGGCACACTTGGGGAGCCCCCCGACTCCATCACGGGTGCAGGGCCGGGGCAAGATGTCAAGGCATCTCCCAAGAGCCTCGGGGAAGCTGGTGGCGTCGGATCTGGCGCCCTGGGCCCTGATCGCACCCGGGCAGCGGGCGTCTCGTCCTCGATCGCACCCGTCGACCTTGCGGCAAGCGGGGAGGGGAGAGGAGGGGGCGCGCCCCGAGGCCCCGCGGGCCCGCCGCGGCCGCTGCGTCCCTTTGTTTCTCAGCGCTTCTTCGCGGGCCGTAGCCTTGCGCGGGCGCCTCGGGCTGCAGGGAGGGGGAGGGGAGGGGAGACTCGCGGGGGGGCGCTTCCTGGCTCCCGGTGCCCGTTGCCTGTCCAGGGAGGTGAGCTAGGGCTCAGGCAGCCCCTCAGGCCAGGTCCGGGCACAGCACCTCGCCAAGGGCCCTGGGCCGCGGGGTGACCTTGAGCGCGCCCGCCCGCTCGCGCCGCTCGCCCCGCGCCCGGTGCTTTCAGCAGCCGCGGAGCTGGTCAGCTCCCGGGCGCGCGCCCCGCCCGCCGGCCACGCCCCGCCACGCCCATCTAGGCCCCGCCCCAGGCCCCGGGGGCCCCGGCCTCGCCCGAGCCCTCGGAGCTGCAGCCGGCGGCCCGGGCGTGTCCCGGGGGCGGGGCGGCCGGTTCTGGCTCCACCCCGCCCCTGCCGCGCGACTCGCTCCCCGCGCCGCCGAGCGTCCTTTGTCTGGTCCCGGCGCCCGGGCCTCCCTTCTCGGTTCTTCCCGTCTCTCCGTCTCTGCGTCGTGTCTTGGTCCGCGTGTCTCTTCCTGGACTCCCGATTTCGAGTCCCAGCCTGCACCGTGGGTGTGGGGACGCCCCGGCTCCCCCTGAGTCTGGGCTCTCCTGCTGGACCCCGAGACCCGCCCACCTGGCCTGCTGTGGGACCGGGCCGGATGCTTTCCCTCCCCGGGCCGCACCGTGCTCACCGCGGGTGCAGGAGCTTGGCCTCCTGAGGGCCCTTGGAGCCCCAGGGCAGTCCAGTACCCCCGAGGCTTCCTCCTGTCTGGTCCCCGCCTTTGTAGAAAGGGAAAGTGATGCACAAAGGGGAAGAGGGTGTGGCCAGAGGTCACACAAGGGCTCGGAGCCGCGGAGGCCTGGGGACGCCGGCGCAGGGACACTGAGGCACTTGAGTCACGGGGAGAGAAGGGGAGGAAGTGAAGGGATGGGCTGAGGCCATGAGGGCCCAGCACGGAAGGAAAAGCACCCAGAAGTAGGAGGCTCAGCCGGCACCACGCGGTGGCCCGGCCTTCCCGAGCCTGGCCAGTCAATGCCCTATTGTCGCTGGTACCCAGGCATCTGCCAGGGTGGCTGGGGCCCGGGGCACGGCTCGGGTAGAAGGGGTCAAACGCAGGAGGGTCTGCAGCAATTGGTCTCAGGTGCGTTCGCAGCAAAGCCATGTGTCCTGCCGACACGTAAATGGTGGGAAAGAGTTAGAAAATGCCAGAGGAGAGTGACGGAGAGAGACACCGAGGGCAAGAGGAGAAAAGAGAAACCAGAAGAGGGAGAGCTCAGAGACCACAGTGGAGACCCAAGGGGTGGGCTGGAAGGGGCTGGAGGTTCCCGGGATCCCTGGCCAGCCTGGCCTCTGCATCTTGGCCCTGTGCTCCTCCCTTCCGGCCTGGCCTCTCCCTCCTTGCCGACATCCCAGGCCACAGACCCCCTGCGGGCCTCCGCCAATCTGATCCCCATTATGGGCTCAGCCAGCTCAGCCGCTGAGGGCACAGTGTAACACTGACCCCGCTAAGCTCTGGACGGATGGGAAGGAGAAGGGTGCTGGTGAGGTAGGTAGTAGGCCGCCCGGCGCAGTGGGTGCGTCCCTAATCCCCATAACTTTGGGAGGCTGATGTAGGAGGATTGCAAGTTTGGGCCTAACCTGGACAGTTAGTGATTTAGTAAGACTTTGTCTCCAAATCAAAAGGGTTGGGGATGTAGCTCAGTGGAAGGCCCTGGGTTCAATCTCCAGTATAAAAAAAAACCTCAACCGGAGTCTGACCCATGCAATTTAACTCCATTCGAACTGGAGAGCGCTGGGGTTTGCAGCCTGGAAGGCCATAAACCCTGAATTAGGAGTGGAATGCGTGCGATGCTGCCTTCCTCACCTTCTCCTCCTTTTGTCACTCTGAGTAACTCCCAGGACCTTCGGGCTGACCCTGGGTAGTTTCCCCACCTGACAAATGGGGCCGGAAGTCTCCACCTTGTCATAGTGGCTAAGGGCAGGCTGAAGTCTCCGCACATGCGCAGTGTGCGGGCCTCCGAAGCCAGACTGCGCAGGCGCGGCCATTATTGCAGGCGCATCTCATCTCGGAGCTCACCCACACTCACCGGGCGCCTCGGTGGCAGGCCCCCAGTGGAGGGATTGAGGCCGGGGAGGAGACGTGACCACGGGGTGCGGCAGCAGCTGGCATGTGGTCGCCCTCAGTAAATATTTACTGAGTTGCCTGGTGAGTGGCAGGTGCCTGACATCCCCGCACTTGGGAGGCTGGGGCAGGAGGATCTCTGTGAGCTCGAGGCTGGTTTGGGCTACATGGTGAGACTTTGCCTGAGGAAAAAAAAAAGTACTAAGTTGAATGAGTAGATTCCACCAATTAAGTGGGTTGTTCCAGCGGCCAGGGGCTGGAGAGGTACAGAAGCTCAGTGGTAGGTTTGGCATGAACGAGGTCCTGGCTTGGAAATCAGCACAGAGCAAGCAAAACAAAACAAAACAAAACATCGATGCCTGAGGCATGGCAAACAGTAACGCTCAGCTTTGCTTTACTATTCTTTACTTATTTTGAGACTGCCTCGCTGTGTAGTTCTGGTGGCTTTGCACTCACTCTGTAGCACTGAGCCACACGTGGGGCAGCAGGGAGGTGTTCTGCGGTATGCTGGGCTTGAACTCACAGCAGTCCTCCTGCCTCAGCCTCCCAAGTGCCGCCACCACAGCCAGCTGCGGGTATGGGTTAAGGGCAGGGTTGGTGGGTGGGTTAAAGGCATTCAGAGGGTGGGTGCTGGGCCTGCTCCCTGGGCTCAGGTGTCTTGTTCGTCACTTGCATCTTTGTAACTTGGTGCACCTCAGCTTCTCACTGAGGGAGAAAAGAACCTCCTTGTGTTGGGAGGATGACTTAGAAGTCTGACATGGAAAGTGTTCTCTCCACGGTGGGAAATCCGTAGCTATCTGCAGCATAGTTGTTCTGAGAGTGTCTCTCCGTGTCGCCCATGTTGACCTTGAGCTTGCAGTGACCCTCAGTTTTCCAAGTGCTGGGATTACAGCCATGTGTGGCTTTGGTCACCTTTGGGCGCAGTGTTAATGCACAGACCCGGATGCAGATCTGTGCCTTTAGTAGCCGCTTTACAGCTGGCCCTGGTGGCAAACATTACTAATCACATTCTTTCTGAGGCTGGATGGGGTGTCACAGGACTTCCAGGGCATCCCCTGGGCAGCCACTCTCAGCTGATTCAAGACGTTTACCTTCTGTGCCATCCTGTGTGACCCAAGGCCTTGTGGATACAAGGCGAGGACTTTACCACCGAGCTACGTTCCCGCCCTGTGCCATCATTTTTATTTTTGGGACCGGCTCTCCCTATGCAGCTTAGGCCGGCCTTGAGCTCACTTTAGCCCAGGCTGGTCCCCAACTCTCAACAATCCTCCTGCCTCAGCCTCCCGAGTGCTAGGATGACAAGTGTCAGCCACCACGCCCAGCCTGGGCCATCAGTTTTATAAGAATAAATGAAGCCAGGCATGGCGGCATGCACCTGTTATCCCAGCACTTGGGAGGCTGAGGCAGGAGGATTACTGGATCCCAGGAGTTCTCAAGTTCCCCATTCATGTTGCCCAATAACTCTGAGCCCAGTTTCCTGATGTGTACATGGAGAATGTGCCTTTCAAGACGGTTGGGAGAATGAGTGAAATGATGTCTTGAAGTTGTCTCCGCAGGGCCTGGCATGCAAGGGATGCTGGGCGCAGAGCGCGGTTCTCCATAGCGGAGCGGAAGCCAGATGGCGTGGTGGCAAGCCTGTCATGCCAGCACCCGGGAGGCTGAGGCAGGAGGATCGTTGTGAGTTCAAGGCCAGCCTCTTCCAGAACAGTTGCCTGCTCCCCACGTGTGGCTTCAGTCCCTCCCTAGGCCGCAGAGGACCCCGTAGGTCAGAGTGTACAGTGCACCGGAGCAGAAGCCCAGAGCATCAAGTGGTAGATCCTGGAACCCACAGCTTACAACTGTTAGCACTGGACCCATCTTGGCTGGCAGTGGAAGCTGGGAATCCTCTCAGCAGCAGGAAAACACCTTGGCACAGTCTTTTGTTCTCCACCATTTTTTTTTTTTTTTTGTCTTTCTCCTTTTTATCGGTACCAGGGATCGAACTCACGACTGCCTGCTTGCAAGGCAGGCGCTTATGCCGCTGAGCTAAATCCCCCGCCCCTCTCCACCATTTTTTAAAGTTGAGTCTCACTATGTAGTTCAGATTGACCTTCCACTTGAGGCCATCCTCCTGCCTCGGCCTCCTGAGTGCTGGCATTATTCAGGCACAAGCCAGGGCGTCCTGTGGGCTCACCACGTACACGCTGTGTGATCAGGGGCAAACTCTCAACTGTCTCTTAACCTGCGTTTTTCTCATGTGTTAAGCAACAGGGTGGGGAGGGGAGGGCATCTTGTCTGTTCAGGGTGATGAAGAAGAAATTTCTAGCCAGACATGCTGGTATGCGTTTGTCATTCCTGCGTTCCAGGAGGCTGAAGCAGTAAGACCACAGGTTCTAGCTCAGCCTGAGTGAGTTAGTAAGACCCTAAGACCCTGTCTGAAGAGCCAGGCTGGGTGTTAGCTCAGTGCAAAGGCCCTGGGTGTAGCTCCCAGTGTCACACAAAAAAGGCGGTGACTGGAGAGAGAGAGAAATTCTGTACGAAGTATCTACACGGTGCCTGGAGGAAACCCTATAGTGTCGATATTTGGGGACAGTTATGGTCCTGCTTCCCGATCAATCATTCCTGGTTTTTTCTGGTGAAACCGAACTTGGCTTTGGAAACCCTTAATTCATTCCTCTGAAGATATGGTCAGTCAGTCAGAGGTGTTTTTGTTGCTGTTGTTCACTTGCTGTTTGTTGGGTTTTTTTTCTGCGTAGGGGATGAATCAACATGAGTTTTCAAGTGTAGGTGCCCTGTGTGCCAACTGTGCCATGGATGGCTAAAGAGATCCGGTTACTGTACCTCCTGTGACCATGACAGACAATACCAATCAATCCCAGCCATTCTAATCCATGCCAGACACTACAATCACTCCCAGTACAGTGTTCTGCTGGGATCAGATCCGACTTTAAGGTTTCCCTGTCTGAGGCCCTTCAAGGAGCCATCACCAGTAGTTCTGGTGAACTTGTTCCAAAGGTAAAACAGCCTGAAGAGGTGAAAGGGTACATTCCAGGACATACACGGAGCTGTCAGAGGTCAGACCAGTCTCAGTGGCTGTCATGGGCACACTTAGAGAAGGGTAGGGTGGCCTCCATGTCTAGAGAGGTCTGCGTTTGAATTGCAGTCCACCAATTTGCTGTGATTTCTGCAAATTCAGCATCTCTGAGCTCACGTTCCTCATCCATTGTACCAAAATTAACTTCTCCCTTTCAGAGTCTTTGTGTGAATTAAATAACAAGCAAAAGAGGTTCTGAACCAAGATGCAAAGAATGCCAAGCACACGAGCAGGGCCCAGCAGCACCCGCCTGATTCCCGCGCTGGGGGCGGAGGCAGGAGGGTCACCGCAGTCAGGAGTCAGCTGGGGCTGCACAGGGAATTCAAGTTCAAGCTGAACTGCATCATGAGACCCTGGCAAAACAGAAAAAGAAGGAAGAGAGAATACAGAGGCCAGGTGTGGTTGCTCACGTCTGTAATCCCAGCACTGGGGACGCTGAGCAAAAGGACAGCCCAAAGTTCAAAGCCAGCCTGAACTAGAGTGAGACCCTGTCTCGAAGAAACAGGAAGAAAAATGAGAGAGAATGTGGTACTAACCTGCGCCCCGGTAGGGCACTAGCTCAGCACGTGTCAGGGCCTGGATTTGATCCCCAGCACCACAAGAAAGGAAACCTGAACAAGGGAACTCTCGGAGTTTCAGAAGACAGGTTGAGCATAGCTGAGTGGTGAGCATTCGGTTAACCTGTGAGCCCTGAGTTCCGCTCCCAGTGCTGTAAATCAAATCCAGAGATCTATGTAAACAAGACCGGGCTCAGGTTATCCCCCATGGTTGGCTTAATTTTGGAAAATCCATCAGCATAATTCATGTATTAAAACTAAAATATTATTATTTTTTGTCTTTTTGAGACAGGGTCTCTCTATGCAGTTCAGGCAGCCTTGAGCTCACTGTGCAGCCCAGGCTGGTCTTGAACTCACAACGATCCTCCTGCCTCAGCCTCCCGAGTGCTGGGATGACAGGTGTGAGCCACCGCGTCCGGTATATTATTATTATTATTATTGTTATTATTATTTTGGTACTGGGAATCAAACCCAGAACCTCGTGCTTGCCAGGCAGGCACTTGCACCTCTGAGCTGCCTCAGCTCTAAAAAAATCCTTTCAATAAGTATATTAACATTTTGTCAATAAAATTTTTCTTTAAAAAGTGTTGATATGAGAATGTGTGCACGCCTGTGATTCTGTGTTGAAGGTTGAGTCTGGGGCCTCATCTGTAGTAGACAAGTACTCCCACACTGCTGCGCCAAGCCTTAAACAAAATATTCTTGCCAGGAGTAGTTGTACATAGCTATAATCCTAGCACTTGGGAGGCTGAGGCAGGAGGATTGCTGCAAGTTCCAGCCAGTCTGGGCTACTTACTTCAAAGCCAGCTTGTCTCTATAACAGCCAAAAAGCAAAAAGTTCTTCGTCTGATAAAGGCCATCTATTTTTAAAAATATGATAACAAAGATCATTTTAGCTGTGAAATATTTAAAGTATTTCCTTTTTGTGTGTGTGTGTGTGTGTACTGGGAATCAAACTGATGACCTTGTGCTTGCCAATCAGGTGCTTACTCTGCTGAGCTCTTTTCCCTCTTTTTAAACACATAAAAGCATTTCCTTTAACGTCAGGAATGTGGAAGCCGCTGCCATAGCCCCTGCAATAAGATAAGAAAAATCAGTAATGGGTCGAGACAGGAGGTGAAACAAAACTGTCATTGTGTGCAGATGTCTCATGTTCCACCCAAAATCCACACCTGCAGCACACACCTGTGGCCCCAGCACGAGTTCAAGGCCAGCCCGGGCTCCATAGCGAGGTCAGGGCAGCCTGAATCAGGGAGTGAAACCTGTCTCAAAAATCAACCAGACAAACAAAAGGTCTCAAAAACCACAACAGCTCAGAGGCGGAACCAGGAGAGTAAACTATCTAATGGTTTCCCGTCTATGTATAAAGCACAAGAAACAGTAACTGGGACAGGACTCACCTTTGGCAGGAAGAGAGAAACATGAGAGGGGGATTTAAGGAACCTGCGAAGCTACTGATGTTCTTACATTTCTTATTCTGAAGATGAAATTGTTCATTTTACTGTTCTGAAAACCACAGATTGGGGCCGGGGATTTAGCTCAGCGGCGTAAGCACCTGCCTTGCAAGCACATGGTTGTGAGTTCGATCCCTGGTACCAATGGGAAAAAAAAAAAAATCCACAGATTTTAGGGTCTGTTTGGTTTGGTTTTGGTTTTATTTTGTTTTCGTTTCTTGAGAGAGGGTCTTACTATGTAGCCCAGGCTGGCCTCAAATTCCCGGCAGTCCTCCTGCCTCAGCCTCTTGAGTGATGGGCTCACAGGTGTGCAGCACCACCCCTGGATATCCGCTTGGATATGGGATGTATTTGTCTGTTTTCAAAAGCTGTAACAAAATACCTGAGTCTAGATAGCAATAAAAAGTTTACTGAGCTCAGGAGGCTAAAGCAGGAGGGTCGCTGTGACTTTGAGGCCAGTCTGGGCTACACGGTGAGTACAAGGCCAGAAAATTCAGTTCTGAATGCAGAATGTCAATGATCAGACACATTTATTTGGCCTTGTTCCGTTGGCTCAATCACAATGGGACAGAGAAGTAGAAACAAATAGCCGCGTGCCGAAGAGTGGCCCTGCTTGATAAAAACCTACACTAGAGAGACTCCACCAGGTCTCCTGATAGCTGCATCAGTCCCTTCCAAGGGCAGTGCCCCCAATGACCTAATTACCTTCCGAGGCCCCACCTCTCTCTCCCCTGGGGACCCCACGAAGCTTTGGGGCAACTGTACCCAGCCTGCGGCAGGTGGTATCTGTACCGGGCTTCTTCCCGCGTGTCCAGAGGGTCGCTTTGCTGTGTTGTGCTGGCTTTAGGGATTAGGAATGAAACATGGTCGCCGGCGTGACGCGAAACCTGTAATCTCTGTGAGCTCAAGGCCAGCCCCAGTTCCGAGGGACACCCTGTCTCAAAACACTAAACACAGAAACAGCAAAGCACGGTCCCCCGGCTGTGGCAGGCAAGCCCGAGGCAGACGTGGGGCCCCGTCACGGCCGCCCGCCCACCCTCCGTCCCCAGCGTCCCTGTGGGACCGGGCGGTGAGCGGGTGCGACCTGTTGTCTCCAGCAGATACTGGGGGCCATGGAGTCTCAGGTGGGGGGGGGCCCGGCCGGCCCGGCCCTGCCCAACGGGCCACTCCTGGGCACCAACGGAGCCACTGACGACAGCAAGACCAACCTCATCGTCAACTACCTGCCCCAGAACATGACCCAGGACGAGTTCAAGAGTCTGTTTGGCAGCATCGGAGACATAGAGTCCTGCAAGTTGGTTCGGGACAAGATCACAGGTGTGGCCGCTGCCCGGGGTCAGGTTTGGGGGGCGGGCGGCCGGGGTACGGGGTACAGGTGGGCCCGGGCAAGGGGCAGTGTGCCACTGGGGGTGCGGTCTCATGAGGCACAGGTAAAGGGGGCCCCACCTCTGGGGGCGCCCCCCATTCTGGGCACCGAGTCACGTGCTGACCTCGTACCTAGGCCAAAGCCTCGGCTACGGATTTGTGAACTATTCTGACCCCAACGACGCAGACAAAGCCATAAACACCCTCAACGGCCTCAAACTGCAGACCAAGACCATCAAGGTGAGTGCCCCCCACCTCGTCAGCACCCCCAGGACTGCCACCTGGCTGGCCTCACCCAGGGGCCCCAGACCCTCCATGGCTTCCTGGCTGCTTCACCTGGCACCTGGCGGTGGGGCGAGGGAGGCCATTGGTCTGTCTGTCCAAACCTCAGTTTCCTGGCCTGTTAATGGGGAGAGCATCAGCTCCCCCGTCTTCGGATACTTTCAAAGTCAGCCAGACCCAGAGGTAGGACGGCATCCAGGGTCCTTAGGGCCACCCCCGCCTGCCTTTGTCCTGGCCTTGAGGTGGGGGCCCAGCTGCCTTCTGGAGCCTAATTAGGGTGCGGGATGTGGGATTGGGGCGGCCCCTCCCCCAGCTCTGTGCCGCACCCCTCCCCCACCGCTCCCCTCAGCAGCTGCAGCCGACCCTGGGAGCCCAGATCCCTTGGGGGATCACCATGGAAACCCCTCTCTGGGTCTGCCTGGGGGTGTGTGGGCTCCGCCCCGCAAATCTGCTCCTGGACCCTGAGGGAGGCCGGGCAGGGGTGCCCATCTGGCCCCCCATTTGCCGGGGGGGGGGGGGACCGAGGTATAGGAATCTCTCCCTGTCCTGTCCTTCACTTGGGCCTGCTAGGGAGAAACGAGGTCTTGACCTGGTGGCCCCACGGCCGGCAGCTGGACCCAGAAGTCCCCGGCGTGCGAGGGCGGCACTAGTGACTAAATATAAGCGTGTGTTCCGGTGCGTGCGACGCCCTGAGCTGAGAGACGCCGTGTTTCGGGATGAGGTGGTTGTGTAACCTGGCGTCTACGCAAGCAGCTCCTGTCATGTGTCTCTGTCTGGGTGACGCGTGTCCCCCAGGGTCTGGAGAGGCTGGTGTGGCAGGGACAGGTGCTTTCTGACACCAACACTCTGGCGTGACCTGGCGGGGCACCGTGGGTGCGTCTTTCTGTGCCCCGCTGGGGACACGACGCGTGTGACCCGGGTGCTCTGTGCTGGGCGACAGGCGTGTGTCCTTCAGTTCTGCCAGTACTCTTGAGAGCCGCGTATCACAGGAAACCCTGCAGCAGCAGCTCCCTGGCACCCTGGCCAGTTTTCCCAGGGTGGCTGTGCTGCGTGCGGCACCGAGGGGCCTTGTGTGGGCCCCTGAGGTGGTGCCACACGGTTGGGCCCCCCGAGTACTGGCAGACTCAGACCAAAGTGTTTGCAGTCACTCTGTGTCCCGGCTGGCAGCCTGTCACGGGAGGAGTTTGCAGAGCGCCTCCATGTAGGAAGGGCAAAGGCTGTGCAGACCCCCAGTGTGCCTTAGGGCATCCCGGACCCCAACCCCCCTCAGCACTCAGGACACCGCTCCGTGTCTCCAGATCCAAACACAGTTGCTCTCCTCTCCTGTAAGGTCAGGTGCTTGGGAGGCTGAGGCAGTAGGGTTGCAAGTTCAAGGTCAGCCAGGCCACGTAGGGAGAGGCTGTTTCCAGATAAAACGGGCTGGGGATAAAACCTCCCGTGAGGCCCTGGGTTCAGCGCCTCAGTGCGGCAGAAGCTAACCCTGACACAGTAAACCAGCGGCAGCTGCCAGGTGTGTCTGGAGAACCCCAGATATGCAGGTTCATTAATCAGACCCCACCCCAAACTACCCCCACTCGGTTTATCTATTTTGTTCATTTCTTAATTAGTTATTTCTGAAATAATAACACATAACTCGTTGCCCCAAACAAAGACAGAGCCTCGGCAACCACTTCTATCCGGAAAAGAAAGAGAAAAATAGATGTCTGCAGAGATCAGGGTGTGGGGAGCTCGTCCTGCCCCGTAGGTCACCCCCTTAGCGCTTGGGGGCGGAGCTCCGGGCCACGGTTAGGAGACAATGCGGGGGTCACACAATCCGGGCTGTTTTGTAAATGGACTTTTCTTTCCCCCACTTAACAATACTCGCCACTGTTTGGGGAATCAATGTCCACGTCCAGAGTTTCTTCCGCAGCTGCAGCACTGCCGAGTTGGGCTGGACCCCCGGGGGCAACCTGAATCGCATGATCAGCTGAAACCTGTAAATTCACGTTTACATAGGGCAAAGATGCGCTTGGGAAAGAGTAATTGAGATGGGATCGGGCCCTGGGAGAGGACGGGGAAGAGACCTCCACTGAGACCTGGGAAAGGAGGGAGAGTTCCAGGCAGAGCAAGAACAGTACGTGCAAAGGCCCTGAGGCTGCTACAGGCCTGGGGGATTTTGAGGGACACGAGGAGGCATCTGTGGCTGGATTAGAGCAATGGAGAGTGAGGATCAGGGCAGAGTATGCAGGGCATCATGAGCTTCAGGAAGGACTTTAATGCCGAGGAAGGTGGGGACCACAGATGGTTCTGTGCCAGGGTAGTGACCTGGCTCAAGTGTTCACAGGCACCCTCTGGCTGCCGTGGAGAGGAACCACGTGAGCATGGGAACCAGGTGGTCTGCCGTGATGGCCCAGACAGGGTGAAGCCAAGAGTTTATGGGGGCTGGAAAGTGACTGTGAGGGACCAGAAAGTATCAGAGACACCCGAGGCGGAGACCAAACGACGGCGCTGCCGTTGCTTTAGGGTTTGGGTCGGGTCAGATCCCCGTCTCTGGCCCATAGCAATGTCCCCTCCCCAACCACACCCCGCTCCGTTCCTGGCATGGGATCCAGGAAAGAGAGGCTGCTGGGGCCTGGGTGCGATGGTGCCCACCTGTGACCCCACCTGCTCAGGAGGCTGAGGCAGGAGGCTCTCCACTGCCCGCCCAGCTCACCCTGCCCCTCTGCTGCGCTGTCCCAGGTGTCCTACGCCAGGCCCAGCTCCGCATCCATCCGGGATGCCAACCTGTACGTCAGCGGGCTCCCCAAGAGCATGAGCCAGAAGGAGATGGAGCAGCTCTTCTCACAGTACGGCCGAATCATCACCTCCCGCATCCTGGTGGACCAGGTCACAGGTCAGGCGGCGGGAGGGCAGAAGGAGGGCACCGGCTGGCCGGGCAGGGCTGGGCAGGGCCCGGGTGACCCGATGCCCCGCTCCCGGCAGGCGTCTCCCGGGGTGTGGGGTTCATCCGCTTTGACAAAAGAATCGAGGCCGAGGAGGCCATCAAGGGACTGAACGGGCAGAAGCCGCTGGGCGCGGCGGAGCCCATCACGGTCAAGTTCGCCAACAACCCGAGCCAGAAGACGGGGCAGGCGCTGCTCACCCAGCTCTACCAGTCCTCGGCCCGGCGCTACGCGGGTCCCCTGCACCACCAGACGCAGCGCTTCAGGTGAGCCCGCAGCAGAGACGGGTCCCCACACCGGAGGGCCGGGGCAGGAGACGGGACCCCACTAAATCCCTGAGCTACCCGCCTCGGCCACCAACGTGTGACCCGCCTGCCTCGGCCTCCCAAAGCGCTGCGGAGTCAGGCCCGGGCCACCTGCCTGGCCCGAGGGCCGTGTCGGGGTTCAGGGGGCTGCTGAGATCTGACTGGGGGCCTGGTCTCTTTCTTGGGCGCGTAGCGTCTGGACCTGGGTTTGCTCATCTGTGACAAAAACACCAAGTGTTTCCCGAGCGCTCGCTGCAAGCTGGGTTCGTTTATTATTTATTCTGCACAGTGACCCCCTGAGAACGGAGGGTGAGCCTCAATAAAGCGCAGGCAGCCAGGTGCCAGGCTCAGTCAGCACCCAGGGCCCCGCCACGCCGTGGGGAGACATGGAGCGTCCTCGCAGGGTCGGGTGGCCTCGGAGAGTGACCGCGCCCTGGCGCCGGGGCAGTGGCTGTGGCTGTCACTGTCCTCTTTGTTAGGGCCCATCCTAACTCGGAGACGCCAGCCCTGGGCCCAGATGGGCCCTGCCGGCCACCGGGGAGGGGAGGACAAGGGCGCAGGGGCGGTGCTGGCGACTGCGAGCCGTGCCAGGCGCGTCCAGCCGGGCAGGCGGGGGCGGGCTGCCCTGCGGGTGGGGGCGGGGAGCCGGCCGGGCCAGCACAGCCAGCGACCCGCTTCTGCCTCCACAGGCTGGACAACCTGCTCAACATGGCCTACGGAGTCAAGAGGTAACGGTGCCCCCGGCCCGCCGCCCCCAGCTGCCCCTGCTCGGACCCGCCCACGCATGCCCTCCCCACCCTCAGCCCCACACTGCCTCTGCCCCTGAGCTGCGGGGCCTCCCTGGCTTACAGCAGCCCGTTTGTTTGGTTGGGTTTTTGAGACAGAGTCTTGGCTGTGTAGCTCAGGCTGGCCTCAAACTCACAGCGATCCTCCTGCCTCAGCCTCCTGAGTGCTGGGATGTCGGGCCTGTGCCACCACAGCGGGTGTTTACTGCATCGAGAGCTGTGGCTGGGGCTTTCCAAGCAGGTGCTGGGCTTGGGGCTGGGGTCCTAACAGGCCCCACGGGATGGGATGGGGTGGGATGGGATGGGATGGGCGGCAGTGAGGCTCGGCCCTGAGGAACCGCGTGGTGGGAGGTCACCACTAGGAGCTACTGCGGAGTTCAGGCCTCCGCCTTGTTAGGGAAGCAGGGCCCTGGAGCTACGCGAGGGCAGATGAGGGGTGATGGGGATCTGCAGACCCCACCCATCTGGGGTGACCATGGTAATGCAGCCGGAGATGAGCAGAAGCTGCATTTCCTGGCTGAAAATCCAGCCCCTGCAAAGGCCATAGGCCAAAGGCAGCCCACGAGGTCCCACCCCAAGCCGAGTAGTTTAGTCCTGAGGGTCAGGCGCCCGGTGGAAATCCGGTAGAGTGGGGTCTGTCCTTTCATTAATTCATTCAACAAACACCTCCTGAGTCCCTATCAGGTGCTAATCTGTGACAGGAGGATGCCAGAGAAGGGGAAGTGGTATTAAATACAGCAATCCCCCTCATCTACTGGAGATGTGTTCTGTATGTATATAATACAGTTTAGGAAGAATTCATTACAGTCACACATTGCCATGAATCCCTCTCACCTCCCCCACCCCCCACACCCTTTGAACGCTCTTATCCCGTGGTTCCTGCCACTTTCTGTAGCAGCTCTGGAGGTCTCTTTCAAGAATGTCTGTACAAGGTGTGATCAGAAACACAGTGACGCTGGGCGTGGTGGCTCACGCCTGTAATCCCAGCACTTGGGAGGCTGAGGCAGGAGGATCCTTATGAGTTCAAGACCATCCTGGGCTACTGGGGGGAGCTCAAGGCAGCCTGAACTGCATAGCGGGACCCTGTCCAAAACAAAAAAATCAAGAAAAACCAGAACAGAAAGACAGTGACTGCCACCACCGAGTGCCATCTAACGGGAAGGCGGCTTGCAAACCCCGGCCCCGGGGTCCTCAGCCATCCCCTCCCAGGATGGCAGCAGGGCACTTACGGCACCTCCTGAGGCAGAATCACCGTGAAGGCCCATGTTCTGATGAGTTCAGGACAGCAAGGCGGCCGGAGGTGTGAGGGGCTCTCAGAGCCGCCCCACAGTGGCAGGGATGGCGCTGCATAAGCGTGTTGGGCTGGGGTGAGCGTGTGGATGGGCAGCCGTGGTCATGTGTCTTTTACTGTAATAAACCTTTTTGTTTTCTTGTCTCTTTGAGGCAGGGTCTGGCTGTGCAGCCCAGGCTGGCCTGGGACTCACCACAATCCTCCGGCCTCGGCCTGCCCAGGGCTGTGGTTACAGGAGCATGACGCTAGGCCTGGCACGTCTGTTTTGGTTTTTTTTTTTTAGAATCAGGGTCTTGCTGTTGGTCCAGCTCACTTGGATCTTACCGTATAGCCCATGTGACCTGAGCAAAATGTGCTCAGCTTTTCTTTCTGTCTTTCATTCTTTTTTCCTCTGGGTTTTGTTTTTGTTTTGTTTTGTTTTGTTTTGTTTTGTTGTCTCTTTGAGGCAGGGTCTCACCATGCAGTGGCCCTGAGCTCACTCTGCAGCCCAGGCTGGTCTGGAACTCGCAGCGATCCTCCTGCCTCAGCCTCCCGCACCCTAGAGCCGCACCCTTTGCCCACTTCCACCCCTTTCTAGAGTGTTGTGTGTGCCGTGCCCAGAGCGAGGTGGAGCTCAGGTCGCGGGGATCACACAGGGGGCACTTGGGGGAGGACGGAGACGCTGTGTGTGATGGGGGAAGGCCAGCGAGGGCCGGAGGAGGCCACCCTGGGGGTGACAGCTGGTCACCAGGGACCCCGCGGCCCAGGGCCTGGGCACACAGCGGGCAGAGTTGCGGAGGGCAGGCAGGGTGGCAGCCGGGGTGCTGACAGGCACAGGCGGGGACGGAGGTGGCAGGTCAGTCCCCAGGGCGCCCGGGCAGCGTCAGGCCTCGGTGGGGCGGGTGTGCGCGAGGGGCCCGCAGGGTCGGAGGCTTGCCAGGGGTCAGGGCAGAGCCCGCGTGACCCCCAAAGTAGTCCCCTGTCGCTCATCGCCAGGTTCTCTCCCATCGCCATCGACGGCATGAGCGGCCTGGCCGGCGTGGGGCTGTCGGGGGGCGCGGCGGGCGCCGGCTGGTGCATCTTCGTGTACAACCTGTCGCCCGAGGCGGACGAGAGCGTGCTGTGGCAGCTCTTCGGCCCCTTCGGCGCGGTCACCAACGTCAAGGTCATCCGCGACTTCACCACCAACAAGTGCAAGGGCTTCGGCTTCGTCACCATGACCAACTACGACGAGGCGGCCATGGCCATCGCGTCCCTCAACGGCTACCGCCTGGGCGAGCGCGTGCTGCAGGTGTCCTTCAAGACCAGCAAGCAGCACAAGGCCTGAGGCCGCGGGCAGAGGGGACCCCGCGGGGCGGCGGGGCCCAGGGCAGGCCCGCCCGGCGCCCTGTCCCTGCGTCTGTCCGCCGTCCGCCGTCCGTCCCGCGGGGCTGCTCACTCTCTCCTCTTGGTTTGGTTCACGGTGAAGGTTTTTGTTCCTTTTTTCAGCTAAAATGAAAGCAGAGCTGCACCCCCACCCCACCTTTCACCGCCCTCCGTGGGATGGCTTGGGGGACACCGGAAGGGGGACCCTCCCGGCCCAGGCCTTCCCAAGACCGACGGCTTAGGTGGGTCTGGAGAGAGAGGGAGGGAACAGGTTTAAAAATCCCCAAAATAAAAAAAAGCAAAATGCGAAGAGGGGTGTGGGCACCCCTGGCTCCCAGAACCCCTGGGGGGCAGCAGGGGGGAGGGGCCGGAGCTGACACAAAATGGAGGAAAAACAGGGGGGTGGGAGGGGAAGAAAACTCTATTTTTGTAAAAAGGGAAAAAGACCTCGTGGAGAATTTTTACTGGGGATTCTTGAACTTGAAAAAAAATCACAAAAAAAGACAAAAAAAACAAAGAAACTATTTTGGCAGGTTATGTTTACCAACCGGGGCACAGGCAGGGCCGGGGGGTTGGGGGGCCGCAGGGCCGCACACGGGGGCACACGGGCTCACGCCACACGGGGACGGAGACACGGACACACGCAGACACACTTAGGGTCACCTTAGGAGCTCACTGGCCACACCCAGATGCACGGAGGGGACGCATCCAAAGGAGACAGTTTTGGGGCTGCACAGAAGTGGGCACAGACAGGTGCAGGACAGTGCAAGGCAGGGGCACCGGGTCCCCCTGACGGGGGCCACAGGGCGGGGACACACAGGCTCAGAGCACCCTGCGCCAGCTCCTCCTCCCCGTCCCGTCCCGGGGCGCCCTCCCTCGGGTCCCACCTCTCAGCCCCCAACACAGGCATCCACATGCGTCCAGGCACCCAGACACAGGATACCTCGGTCCGCTTGGGCGTCTCGGGGGACACTCGAGGCCCAAGGACTCCCTGTCCCCACGAGGGCCGGGCAGCCCCCCTCAGGCCCTACACCCCTTCCCGTCCACTTCGTCCCCCGCTTTTTGGTTCATTAGGTTTGGTTTTGTAAAATTTTTTGTCTCCAGGTTGGGGAGGGCGATGGATGGTCACACTCTGAGCTGGAGACCTCGGCCCTGGCTTCTGTCTGGATTTTGCACCCCCTGACCCCCACTGCACACCCCCACCCCACACCTTCCCGTTCCCTGGTTTTCACTGATTTTAAAAAAAAAAAACAAACTCCTATAGAAGCCAAAGGCCGGAGCCCCGGCAGCCCCTCAGCCCCTCGGCGGGCCAGTCGAGCCGGGAATCGCCAAGCCCCCTCTTAGCACAGTGGCCATCTGCTCCCCTGTCCTTCTGTCCAGTGTCCGGCCACGGCCCCGACTCGAGCGTCCGACTCTCTCTCCCCGCCCCTCCCGTGTTGTTATTAAACGTCTGTGGGGTTTCTGCTGCAAGGAACAAAGAAAAAAAAATCAAAAAAGCAACAAAAAAAGAAAAAAAAAAAAAAAAGAGGAAAACACAAACAAGAGGAAGGGGGGAAAAAGCAACAAAAAAGAAAAGAGAAAAAAAAAACTTAAAAAAAAAAAACACCACACATAGAAGAGACAAAAAAAGAAAAAAGCAAAAAAAAAAAAAAAAAAAAAAAAAGACATAAACTGGCACCAGTGGACTTTCTTGTACTTATTTGCTGAATTTAGCTTCTTGTAGTTTTAACTTATTGCTATGTTAACTATTTATTGCCCCTGTTGACTGTGAGGACCTTTGTGTATATTTCTGTTCCTTCACCCGGTTTGCAAGTTAAAGGGACTCCGTGTTCTTTGTTTCTTTAAGTTTTGCTGAGATGTGATTATGCCTAATTTATTTATGAAAGGGGAAGTGGAATCATTAAAGGAATAATAATTATTAATCGCAGTGATGGTAGCCGAGCGGCAGCGGGGGAGTGCGGTTTTTCGGGGTGTCCCCCACCCCCCGCGGGCCGGCCACATGGGGGGTGTCAAGGGGTTCATTTTGCTCTTGTCTTGAGAAATTTTTTCAGTCCTATTTAGCTGGTGAAAATCCTAGCTTGTTCATGATACACGAATCTATTTATTCTCGTGGTTTTAAGTCTACCCTTGTCTCCCTCCCTCCCGGCAGGGCAGGGACCCCCCAGTCCCCCCAGTGGGTCCAACCTCTCTCCTGCTGTCTCTGGGGCTTTCTCCCCGACGCCCTCCGCATAGAGCAATAAGGGCTGGGTCGTCCCCCACCCTGGGGGCCAGGCTCCGGAGAGGGGGACTCCTCCCCACACCCCCAGCCCAGGCCTAGGCTCCTGCCACCCCGACACTGGGAGGGGACCTCTTTTTCTAAATCACAGAGCTCAGCCCAGCCGGGCCCCCTCCCTGGAGGCCGGCCCCCCCAGGGGCCGGGCCAAGGGCTCCCCGGGAGGGGACCCCGGGCTCCCACCTCCTGGGGTCGCGGGCAGGGCCAGCAGGGAGGGGGCTCAGCCCCTCCAACCCTCCCTTCATCCTGTAATTTATTCGGAAGGTTTCAGATCACGACAGAGTCCATGTTGGAGGTGATACAGAACTGTTTAAAAAAAAAAAAAGAAAAGAAAAAAAAAAAAAAAAACCAAAAGAACAAAAAAACCAACCCAAGGAGAGAACACTTTGCGTTGCGTTTAGACTGTTTATTGCCAGGGTTCCCGGCCTGGCCGCGGTCACAGACTTTTACATGGAATTGTTTAATTATTTGTACTTTTCATGCCAGAAAATAAAAAGTTCAGAATCTTACAGTCTTGGGTGATGTGTGCGGGGGCGTACCGGGGGGCTGGCTCCGGCTGGAGGACTGCCCTGGGGTCCCGGGTTCTGAGACAGGGTCTCCCCGTGTGACTTAAGGCGGCCTGGCAGGTGGCGACCCTCCTGCCTCAGCCTCCCAGTGAGCCAGGCGTCCCTCTGGGTTCACCTCTGGCCCCTCTACCCGGGTCTACCTCCCACCAACAGGACAGACACAGCCAACTTTGGGGCAAAGTCACATTTATTGTTTGGGGTCACAGATGAGGTCATTCACTGGCCCCACCACGAGGGCAAGGAGGGGCGACACGGGCGACACGGAGGCAGCAGTGAACCGTGAGGGCGGGGCCGGGGCCGGGGCTCCTTTATCCACCTCTGGAAGCCGCTGGGGCCTGGATCGGGGCTCAGCCCAGCCGGGACCCACCGGGGAGCCCGGCTCGCTCAGGGGCCCCAAGGGCCCTGCTCAGTGGAAGGAGGGAACCGCAGGAGCCAGGCCTTGGTCCACAGATGGAGGGCGGTGGCGGCGCTCCTGGGGGCCGCTTCCTGCCTGGAGGTCCTAGGTGGGAGAGAGGGCATGTGAGGAAGGAGACCCCGTACTCAGGAGGCCGAGGCAGGACGATCGCTGCGAGTTCCAGGCCAGCCTGGAGTGTACAGCGCACACAGGGAAAGGACAACAGCGGTGGCCAGGACAGGTCGGGAGGGCAGGGATGACCCCGGCCACCTTGGCTCGACCGGCTACAGCTCGTCGTGGTCACTGTCGGCGGGCAGCTCGGGGGGTGGCTCCGGGCAGGCGGCCGGCGTGGTGAGCTCCATGAGGTACTCGCAGCGGCTGGGCTCTGTGGTGCTGGTGACCACCGTCTCCTTCCCGCACAGCAGGCGCACCTGGGGACAGCGAGCGGGGTTGGCACCGGGGCGGCACGGCCAGCAGGTGGCGTCCCCGGGGCCCCGCACGCCACCGGGCACGGGCACTCACAGTGGTGGAGCGGTTGGGGCCCTGCCAGCAGCCGGTGCCCTGTTCGTACTTCATGGCGCTGAACCTGTCGTGCTCGGGCCCGGCCCAGGACCCCCAGGTGCTGTGGAGATGGAGGAGCTGAGCGCCCCTGCGCGCTGGGGGGGGGGACCCCGCGGGAAGGGGCGGCCGAGCACTCACCCCAGGTTGGTGGTGGAGCCGCCCAGCTTGGGCTTCTGGGAGACCAGTTTGAAGGGGCAGAGCCGGTAGACGTACCTGCGGGCGGGCGGGCGCAGGCCTCAGCTCCTTTCCCTTCTCCTCCGGGGACCCCTCTGGGGACCCCGGGCCCAGGCCTCTGCCAGCGCGAGCCCAGCTCTCTTCTCCCCGCCCCTGCGCCCCGCAGCCCGCGCCCCCGACCCACTCGTTGGTGGTGAGCTCGTAGCACTGGCTGTACAGGTAGGCAAACTCCCCCTGCGGGCCGAAGTCGAAGGAGATCTCCTGCTCCAGGCTCCTGGAAGGAGAGGCCGCGTGCAGGGGGGACGGCAGCGGGTGGGTGGCCGCGTCCCCCGCCCCTCCGCCTGGGACCCTCCCTGCAGGAGCCACTGCCGGTGACAGCCGCCTCCAGGGAACCCGGTGACAGGTGGTGGCTTGGCAGGTGGCAGCCTGGCGTGGGTGCGGGCCCTGGTACCTGATGGACTCCTCCATGTCCTTCAGGGACCGCTCAGCCTCCTCGAACTTGCTGCGGGCCTCCTGGGCAGCTGGCGGAGGGGACACGGGTCATGGTCCCCCCACCCCACACGGAAGGATGAGCTGGGGACACTGAGCCCGGCCTGCTGACTTCCACCCCTGGGCCTGCCCTGATCCAAGATGGAACTGGGGAGCTCATGGGCCCCATGCCAGCGTACCCCACTGCGGAGGCGCCACGCCCAGCCTAGCCGGCCCCTGGGGCTGCCAGGGACGACACAAACAAGCCACACCCCAGGGGCAGGAGGGCACCTGGGGCCAGCGGTGGCACTGGCTTTCCCGGGGGCAGAGGTGCACACCACCTGGGCTCAGAGCTGATGGAGGAGACAGCTGGGGGAGCAGTGGGGACTCCATCCCAGAATGGGGGGCCTGACAAGAAGTGGGGTGTGCTCTCCACCCGCCTGGGCCTCACCGTCGATCAAGGCCTGTGTCTGCTCGTCATAGGGCGGCATCTTGTCCTCCTCGCTGGGGCTGGCTGGCCGGGGGGGCTTGAGTGGGGACGGGGCCTCCTGTGGGAGGCAGAGTCAGCCAGCAACCGGCCCCTCCCCAGCCAACCCTGCGCCCCCAAACACACACCTTGGGCCGCTCCCCCGGCACCTCGGAATCCTGCTCTTCCTCGTCTTCCTCCTCCTCGGGCTCCTCCTCCTCCTCTTCATCCTCCTCTGTGGGATGGGTCGGCACCAATGGCGGCTCCTCCTTGGGCTCCGTCACCTCCGGGGCTGGGGGTGGTGGCACGTCGGCGGGCAGCGCCTGGCGGGCAGGTGGGCGAGCGGGGCACTTAGGACTCCCGCACCCCAGGATTCTACCAGGGGCCTTGGTGTCTCCGGCCCTGCTGGAGCCTGGGTGGCCCAGCTGGCAGGGGTGGCCGGGTGCCAGGCCCGTGTCCCCTACCCACACACCTCTGACCGGTACTTGTCCCTGATGGCGGCCCACACACGGTCGTAGAAGGCGCTGGCATCTGTCTGTGGGTCCCCGCTGAGCAGGGCCTGCGTGCGAGGTGGTGGGGTCAGGACAGGGCCTCTGCCCGTGGTGCCAGGAAAGGGAGCACTGGGGCCTGAGTGTCGGGGACCAGGTGGCCGGAGAGCAGGGAGAGGCCCAGGAGACCAAGGGGGACACAGGCTGGGGACAGATGGACAGGAGGGGGACAGCACAGGCAAGCGTGTGCACCAGGCTTGCCCAGCCCAGGGCACAGCGGGAAGGGGCGGGGCAGGCGGGCCGGGCAGAGGGCCAGGAGCAGGGCCGGGGCGGGAGCCGAGGGGAGGGCGCTGTGACAGCAGGGCAAACGGTGTCCCCTCGAGGTGCCCACTGGGTACACGACAGGGATGGGGAAGGGGGTCCCTCATTGCTGGAAGCCATTCTGAACCCCGCTGGGCAGGGAGAATTTGGGGACACCCTGACCTCCCTAGCCCAGGGCCAGCTTTCCACCACCGGGCTGCGCTTCCTCCTACACCCCATGGTCACTTTGGGGTACCTGGGCCTCTCCTTCGGACAGCGTCCCGTCGCCATCCGTGTCCAGCTCTGGGTGGCTCTGCAGCTCGGCCACCGAGACCCTGTGGGGACCCTGCATGGTAAGGACCGGGCTCCCTACCAGCGGCCCGGCGGGCCTCGGGCACCAGGTGACCTAGCGGCTCCTCCATGCAGGGTCACCCCCAGCTAGCCTGTACCCCAGCTTCTTACCACACCCTCTTTCCCACGGGGTAACCCCGAGGGGTACCAGGCAGAGATGCGGTGTGGGTAGGCTGGGAGATGCCACGACTCCGTCACTAAAACTCTACTTCCCGGCCCCCTAATTTCTACTTCCGCCCAGCCCCACCTGCGCCAGCCTGGATGCCACATTCTGTACCCCAAACCAGCACCAACCAGGGGGTACCCTGCCCGCGCTTCTCCCCCACCCTCCGGATTCTGTCCCCCTCCGTCCCCAACACCACACTCGACAACGGTCACCGGGCAGGATCGGAGGCAGGGCCAGGGTCTGGCCATGGGGAGCGGCCCCGCGCAGGGACACTTACACACCGTCCATGTTGTCATCCAGCTCCCGGAAAGCATCGGCCGCCAGCTCCTGCTCACGCTGGGCCCTGGCAGCGGCCTGCTGCTCTGTGGAGAAGCAATTGTTACCCCAGGTCTCGGGGCGCTCCCGCATCCTGACACCCTGAAACCAGCTTGCAGATATCATGAAGCCCCCACTGGGCATCTGGCCCCACAATGGGTGCTGGGGACAAAGGGTCCTGTCCTCTAGGGCAAAGGACAGGTCCTGAAGCCTGGAGAACTCTGAAACATGAGGAAAAGCTGGGGCTCAGGGACACCCAGAATCCACCTGCTTCTCCCCAGCCCCAGCCGGGTGCCTCGTTCCCAGCCAGGGTCCGTCCTGCCTGTGCATACAACCCTTCACGGCGCCCATCTGGCCTGCAGCCTCTGCCCCTAACTGACCTGACCGTTGGCACCCCGCCCTGCATCTCCCCAGTTGTCCCCAATTTATCACCCCAGCTACAAGACCAAGCTGCTTCTTAAACATCAAACATGAAGCCAGGCGTGGTGCTGCCTGCCTGTGCTGCCAGCAGTCCAGGAGGCCGAGGCAGGAAAATCCCGAGGTCCAGTCCCACCTGGATAACTGAGTGACTCAGTGAGAGTCTGTCTCACAATTTAAGAAAGAGCTAAGGCCGGGGATTTAGCTCAGCGGCGTAAGTGCCTGCCTTGCACGCGCATGGTTGTGAGTTCGATTCCAGACAACAACAACAACAAAACAGAGCTAAGGATGAGCTCAGTGCACATGCTCTGAAGCCAGGCACTGCAGAAAGACCCCCAAGACGGGCGGCAGGCAGGATCAGAGGCCCCCCACCGCAGCCGCCTACCTTCCCACAGCTTCTGGTGCTGTTCCTTGGCCTCCTTCTCTGGCTTCTCAGCCTCTTCCTTCAAAGTCCGCAGCGCCTCCACCTGGTCTTCCAGAGACTTCCTTCCGGCCTGGAGCTCGGCGAGCTTGTTCTGCATAAACAGGAGCCGAGAGGCAGCTCGCCTGGCTTCAGCCTCTGCCTCCTTTCCGGGGGCCTCTCTGGCTCTACCCGGGCGGGGGCACTGGCAAGCTTTCCACACACGCATCTGCCTGGGTCTTCCCAGGCTGTGGTTCCCCGAACCCTCCGGACAGAAGCCTGCACACCTCGAGGCAGCGCAGAACACCAAGGACAGTGTTTTACTTTTTTTTTTTTTTGGTACCAGGAACGGAACTCAGGACCTTGCACTCTCCAGGGAAGTGCTGCGCTGCCAAGTTGTATATCAACCGGCCCGTTTCATTTGGAAGCAGATTCTCGCTAAGTGACCAGAGGCCCCCACCTGCTTCTCCTCCCGGGCTCTCTTCCAGTCCTCAATGAGGGCCTTCTTAAGGCGGAAGCCTTCGCGGGTAACCTCTGCCATCTGCTGCAGGGACTCTCTCTCCTGGCGGCCCTTCTCTCTAGGGGGGAGGCAGATGCATGGGCACCACCAGGGGCACCGGGGGCCCACGGTGCCAGCCTCTTCCGGAAGGACTCAGGCCACCTACCAACCCACCTCCTACATGCCAGGCTGGAGAGCTGAGACGGCAAACCCACCACCGACCCCAGGCCCTTTGCCCCTGTCCTTGTGAGGAGGAATAGCTTTGTCCTTCCTCAGAGCCAGAGGAGGGACCAGGGCAGTGGAGGGGTGGAGCTGAAAACTGGAGAGAAAGAGAGAGAGAGAGAGGGGGAGACAGACAGACAGACAAAGATTGTGGGGGGGGGATCCAGGCGTGGTGTCACAGGCCTGTGATCCCAGCTCTGGGAGGCTGAGGCAGGAGGACTGAAAAGTTTGAGCTCAGTCTGGACAATTTAGCAAGTTAGTAAGATCAGGCACCACAGTGCAAAGGCGGCTCCGGGTTCGATTCCTAACATCACACACGGAGCAGAAAATGGAGCCTGTTAACTCGTGGGATGCAGTCAGGCCATGGTGGTGAGGGAGGGGACTGTCACCACGTACTTGCAGGTGTTCTCACACACGATGCCACTGTTGTACTCGTCGGTGCCGTCGCAGCAGTCTGAGGCGGAGACGGGCGAGATCAGAGCTGGCAGTGCCCCCTCTGTCCAGCCCCCGCCCCCTCCCTAGTGCTGGGGGTCCCCCGCTCACCGCAGACGCCATCGTTGACGCGGCTGGAGGGGATGTACAGGGGCTTGTAGCCCGAGTTGGTGCAGTGGAAGTTACCGTTAGGACAGGCAGCCGTGCCTGCGTGGGGACAGGAGGGGACGTTTGCTATGGTCACTGAGGCCAGGCATGTCCCATCCTCCAGCCATACACACAGGCAGATAAGAGGATCAGAAAGATGCAAATGACGCCAGGTGCAGCGGTGAACGCCTGTCATTCCAGCACTGAAGAGGCTGAGGCAGGAGGATGCCACCAACTTTGAGGCCAGCCCAGGTCACATAGTGAGACCTGGTCTCTTAACACCAAATGACAGGTGCAGCCCAGGGGTACAGAGAGCTGCACCCTGGGGGCCTGAAACAAAACCCTCCGGTGTTAGTTAACACCTCCTCTTCATGAGGCTCTTCAAAGCTGCAGGCCAGCTCCTCCTCTGCTGGGATGACCGCCCAGCCAGCCTGCCCTGGCTCCACTCCGCCCACCTGCAGCTCCTTCAGGGGTTCACCCCCAGACCCACTCAGAAACCTTCCCACCTGTCCTGATGGTAACGGGCTCATGGGTGCTACATAAGCGGGTCACCGAGCTACTCTCTGTATCCATTGCCAGCCTCTCCACAGGGAGGCAGGGCAGGGCAGGGCAGGGCAGGGCCTGGGTGTCGCTGCTCAGTAACCAACACCCAGGAAAGCTCACCGGGCTCATCTGAACCATCCTTGCAGTCACAGTAGTCATCGTTCACCTGATCAAAAGGGATCGTGGCGGAGCCGTCCAGGCAGGTGAAGGGCTTGGACTCATCATAGAAGTGATGATCTGGGGACAAAGAAAAAGTGAGCACCACCCCGTCTCCCCAACACCACCACCAGCTGCACGCTGGGGAGAAACTGAGGCAATCGGCCACAGATGTCCACCCCAGGCTCCTCCCTCCTGTCCCTCACCCCCACCCCCGGCCCGGAACCGCAGGACTCACGAGTGAGGGACACTCCCCGGGGTCTCTTGACCTCCACGGCCCAGCAGAGGGGCAGCAGCAGCATCAGTAGCAACATCACGCGCGGGGCTCCGGGCCGGACACGAGCTCTGTGGGAGGAAGCAGGCTGCGGGGAGATGCGGGGATCCCCACGCCAGGCCACGAGCAGGGAGCCGGTGGGGAAGTCAGGGCCAGCTCCAGTCAACTGGATTCCTCCACCTTTTTAGGGCAAATGATCGCTCACTTCGTTTGCGATTTAGGATCGGGGAACAGGGGTCCCCCCAGTCCTGGGCGGTGCAGAAAGACCTCACTCAGCTTAAATCAACAGTGGAGAACTCAAAAGTCTTCGCTCCCCACGCCGGAGTGGACAAGTTCCCGCCATAAACCCAAGGGGTTCCCCGTCTCCTCCGGCCCTCACACATGCCCGTCTGCTGCCCTCTCTATGAAAATAAGGTACCTTCCCACCCGCTGGTCCATCACCTACATGAGGCCGAGGCAAAGGTCAAAATCCACCGCACCCCCCTTTAGCCCAGTGGCCACGGTTCCTGCTGCAGAAAGAAAGCGGAAGAGCCTGCGATGCGTCACTTCCTTTCGTACACCGCGCACCGGGAACGGTAATGCCGCGTCGCCATGTTGAGTGTGGCAAAAAAGCGGATGCCGGAACCGAGACGGCCATCTTGGGCAGGACTGAGAAACCTTAAGAGAGGATGGATCAGAAGATTTGCGCTTAATGGCGGCACGACTAGTCTCCATCTTGAGAGTGGCGGCTTCCGCAGTCGGAAAAGAAAGTTCTTGAAAAATGCCCGCGAACCTCAACCTCCGTAGGTGGGGCGAGGAAAGAAACGGGATGAACACGTGACCCTGAAGTCTCAGCCTTCGCGATCCGCTGCACGGCTCTGCACCACCACCTGCTGGGACCGCCCCTTTGCACTTCTCTAGCCAATCAGAGTGGCACGCCTATGGTCACCATGGAAACACTGGCGCGAAGGGGGGAGCGGTTACTTAGCAACCGGGAGATGCTGCGAGGCCCCGCCAAGCGGTCGGAAAGCGCATTCCCAGAGATTGAGGAACCCGAATTGACGGATCCCAGACAGGGGCGGCCAATTTTTCGCTGCTTCCCTAAACCCTAGGGGGTCTCTGGCCCCAACCCAATCATGACGTCTCCCTTGTGCAGGGCGGCCTCTGCCAACGCCATGCCTTCTCAAGATCAGGCTTCGACGCCTTCTTCCAAAGCCAAGAGCAGTAAGGCTCAGGCCAAGAAGGGCTACCGCCGAGCCAAGGGCTCCCACTCCGGGGCCTGGACCCCGCCCTATTCCAAGACGGCACTCGGCCCCCACAGCCCGCAGAAGCTCGCCAAGCACAAAGAGGTGGTCGAGTTACAAAGGAAGATCCAGCTGTTAGGTAAGAGGGCTCCGGGGTCAGGGGTCAACGGTGACCACCCAGGCCTTCTGGACCGTGCATGGGGGACCAAAGCGGCCCACCTGCGTGAGTCTTGGGGAGCAGTTTCTGAAGTGCAAAACTTTTGTGGTTTCTTTCATCTGTCCTCAAACTTCTGAGCTCAGAACTGACTGGAGTGTATTTTGTATGCCCTGGTTTCCGCTCTTCTCGTAACACATGCGGTGCTATAAAGAGTAAGTTCTAGAGCCAGGTTTTCTGAGGTCAGAACTTGCTCTGTGTAATAGTTTGACTTGGGGGAATTAAGACCAAACTGACTGCTGTCGGTTTTTCCATCTGTAAAATAGGAATAACGAATTCAGAGAGAAGCGGAGGCCGAAAGGTTGCAGGTCTGAGCCTTCCCTGGGCAACTGAGTGAGACTCTGTTCACAAAATAAAAAAATAAAGAGAGGCGGCTATGGTAGCACAAGCCTGTAATCCCAGTACCCAGGAGGCTGAGGCAGGAGACCTGAGGCCAGCCTGGGCTACACAGTGAGTCCTTTTCCTAAAACAACAAAAAACCCAAAAATCACAATTTTAAAAAGTAGAAAATTTAAAAGATCTGGGAATGTAGCAGAGTGCAGAGGCTGTTTATTGGTTTGTTTTGGGAGTTTTTTGTTTGTTTTCTTGCTTTTTGTTCTTTTTCAGACATAATTTCACTATGTAGCCCAGGCTGGCCTCAAACTCACAGCAGTCCTCCTGCCTCAGCCTCCCAAGTGCTGAGATGATAGGCATGTGTCATTATGCCCAGCAGTTTTTTATTGAGGTCGTTTTTTTTATTGGTATGGGGGATCGAACTCACAACCACGTGATTGCAAGGCAGGTGCTTATTATGCTGCTGAGCTAAATCCCCAGCCCCTAAGAGGTCATTTTTGCCAAGCTAATAAAGTTGTGGGCACAGGAGGGAGACTGCTTGTGACTTTGAACATGTAATCAGTCTGACCCACGATGTTCTCATCTGTAAAGTGGGTATATTTGCAAATAGATATGCAGCTAGGGTCATACGGTACTGAGGATCTGGAATTGTCTCAGGCCACCATGGACATATATTGCTCCAAAAGGAAGGATTTTTGTTTTATTGCTTTTCTTTTGCAATAAAACATGCTTTCCAGACAAGTGCTTTCCTACTAGGCTCACCCCAGGCTAATACATTTGCTTTTAATCGACATAATTATGCAGAGCTTCGCTGGGCATGGTGGCATAGGCCTGTAATCCCAGCACCCACTCCAGAGGCTGAGGAAGAAGGCTTGCCATAAGTTCAAGGCCAGCCTGAGCTACATAGCAAGACCCTCTCTCAAAGACCAAAGCAAACAAACCAAGAACCAATCCATCAAAATATGAAGCTGCTGATTGACTGACTGCACCAAGGTCTTCTCCCTGGGAGGTGCCACACCTACCCAATGATGCCGGGCTTGCGTCTGTCCCTTTACCTCCCCAGAGGGTGACCGGAAGACCAACTATGAGAACACCCAGTGGAACATGAAGAAAAACCAGGAGGCCATCAGCCACCTCCATGAGGAGATCAAGGCCCTGCAGGGGCAGCTGACGGACCTGCTGCAGGTGAGGGCGAGGGGCTGGTGGGATGCAGGGAGACACCCAGGTAACAGCCGAGGGGTGACCCCGTGCCTGCCTCTGCTTGCAGGGAGACGAGAAAGTGGTGCAGGCAATAATTCAGGAGTGGAAGGAGGAGAAGCCGTATCTGAAGAACAGGATGACCCAGGTTTGCTGAGCCGTCCCCACGACCTCCATCACCGGCTCCCTCCCTCCCCGCCCCCCTCTCTACGCTGGCTGCCAGTCATGCACTCAGTCAATGAAATCTTTGTTTATTGACTTTTTTAAAGAGTTTGAGTCCAGACTGGGCAAAATACTGAGACACCCGTATCAAATAAAAGAGAGCAGCTCATCTCCTACTGGAGGAGACAGTTTCGAAGACCCGAAGCCCCTTTCTACCTCCTGCCTGTAGTCCCAGCTACTTAGGAGGCTGAGGCAGAAAGCTCAATTGTGCCCAGGAATTTTGGAGTCAATCTAGCCAACCCAAAGGACCTATCTCTGACCCATCTTTTAAAGAACTCAAAACAAACAGAAAAACACTAGGCCCAGTGGTACATGTCTGTAATCCCAGCTACCCCAGAAGCTAAACATCACTGGAGGATCCTCCCAGGAGGATCACAGGTTAAGGCCAGCCTGGGTAATAGAGGGAGATATTGTCTCAGATTAAAATATAAGCCAGTGTGATAGTGCATGCTTGTACTGCCAGCACTTGGGAGGCTGAGGCAGGAGGATCTCTGTGAATTGGAGGCTACCTTGGACTCCGTGGTACAACCTTGAACTTCAGGCCAACCTTGAACTGCATTGCAAGGCTCTGTATAAAAAAATACTTAAAATTAAAAATTAGAAATTAATTTTAAGCAGGGCATAGTGGCTCCCCACCTGTCATCCCAGCACTCGGGAGGCTGAGGCAGGAGGATGTTTCCAAGTTTGAGACCAGCCTGGGCTACAAAGTGAGCTCAAGGAAAATTTGAGCTGCATAGTGAGACCCTGTCTCAAAAAGATAAAATAAAACTACAAGGGGCTGGTGACATAGGTCAGTGGCAGAACCTCACTGGGCTTGGTCTCTAGTACCACAAGTAAATAAATAAAAGTCACCAGTGGGTTAGTGGCTTGCCTAGTGTGTCTGAGGTCCTGGGTTCATCACCAGCACCAAATACAACCTAAGCCCATGTTCAGAACAACAAATATAGAAACAAAGGACTTTCCAGCAATGACAAGAGAAATAAACACAAAAAAGCAAGCTGATATACTAGGGAGGGACAGAGACAGGACAGGAGCTAGTACTTTATTTTTAAATTTTATTTATTTTTGTCTTTTCTTGCTATGCAGTTCAGGCTGGGCTTGAGGTCACTTTGTAGCCCAGGTTGGTCAAACTTGCAATGATTCTCCTGCCTCAGCCTCTCGAGTGCTGGGATTACAGATGTGCACCACCACGCCCAGCTGGAGCTGGCACTTTAGAGTGGGGCAGTGACCCTGTCCTCTTCCCAAAGGAAGTGATATTTGAGCTGAGAATCAGACAGGCAGGAAGGGATCTGGGAAGAGTGCTCCCAGCAGAGGGCACAGCAAGTGCAAAGGTCCTGAGACAGAGGCACATTTGGAGAGCTGTAGACCTGGATGCAGGCTGATGCAGCTGTAATTCAACTGCTTGTCCACGTTCAAGCCTGCAACAGACTTTGTTTCCAGTGTGGATTTCATACCAAGAACGGAAAATGTCAAATGAGCTACCAGGGGGCAAGGAGGGAGGCCAAGGAGGTGGTCACCCAGATGAAAGATGGTTTGGGCTGCAGTGCCACCAGCATGGAGACCTGTGAGACAGATTCCAGAGAAACTGCTACCCAATGGGATGAGAGCAGGCGTGAGAAAAGCTGGGGGCTATGTGAAGGTTTGGGTTTTGTTTTGGTGCTGAGTGTGACGCTGGAGATTTGATTGATCGATCGATTGATTTTGGTACTAGGAATCAAACTAAGCTAAATCCCCGGCCCAGTGGTAGAGGTTTGGGAGGGCTGGGTGGGAGATGAACAGGCACTCCGTTTTGGATGTGATGGTTTTGAGAAGCCTGTGGAAACTTTTGGAAGGACGCGTGACATGTGACAGAGCCTACAGTCTGGCTGGTGGCTCTAGCCTGAAATGCCAGCGCTGTGGGAGACTGAGGCAGGAGGATTGGAAGTTGAAGCCCAGCCTGGGTGACTTAAGGAGACCTTGAATCTTACAATAAAAAAATACAAATGAGAAGGGCTGGGGATATAGCTCAGCGGGAAGGCCCTGGGATCCATCCCAGTACCAAAGAAAGAAAGAGATTCAAAGGGGACACTAAATTTGACGGAGTGACCTCGCAGACCGTTAGCCTGTATGAAATCACCAGTAGGACTTTGGGAACTGAGGGTCCAGGAAGCCAGCAAACGGAAGAGGCAGACTGCAGGTCCATGCTGAAAGGGAAGTGGGGTGCGGGCCGCCTCCTGGGAGCAGGGAGGAAGGACCCCTGCTCTCTCTGGCCTGGCCCACCCACAGCAAGCCCTGGAGTACCTGGACCACCAGCTGAGCGGGAAGGTGAAGCAGCTGAACGCCCTGCGACACCAGGTGGTGCTGCGACAGCGGCGGCTGGATGAACTGCAGCTTCAGGAGAGCCTGCGCCAGCTGGAGATGGCCGAGATGCAGGACAGCAACACCGAGATGGCCAAGGTGGGGCCGTGGGGCAGGAGGGTCCCGGGTCAGGGTGCAGCTCAGGGGACTCAGCGCTGCCCTCCTCCAGACCATGAGGAACCTGGAGAACCGGCTGGAGAAGGCCCGCATGAAGGCAGAAGAGGCCGAGTACATCACTGGCGTGTACCTGCAGCTCAAGGCCTATCTGCAGGTAGCCCAGCGAGGGGACAGCCTGGGAGGCAGAGGCCAGGCCGCTGGGGACTGTGGTCACAGCCGGTACTGTCCTGAACCCCAGGAGGAGGCCCTCACCCTGGGGAACCAGCTGGACGCCATGGAGGCCCAGGTGGTAAAGACCAAGCAGGAGGTTCAGGAACTGAACGTGGTGAACCAAGAGGCCCTCAGCGCCCGGGACATTGCCAAGGTGACCTGTTCTGGGGTCACCTATCCTGGGGTCCTGCCCAGTTGCCACATTTCCCAGGCCCAGAATCAGAACTCTGCTCTTTCTGAGCACTGTGCTATCTCCCTGCATTCTGTGGCGTGGTCTAGCTGTGTAGACTTGTGCTTGGGAGTGCAGTTCAGTGGAGAGCGCTTGCTTAGCATGCATGAGACCCTGGGTACCATCACCAGCGCCACACAAAAAAAGCTGGGAGCTGCAGTGTACATCTGTGATCCCAGCACTCGCAAGGCTGAAGCAGGAGGATCTCTGAGTTCAGGGCCAGCCTGAACATATAGAGACCCTGTCTCCAAGAAATAAGGATGCCACACACCAGCTGTGTAGTCCCACACTTGAGGCTCTCCTTGGAGTCCGGTTAGGTACCAGCCGCCTCTCCACTGTCTGCCCTGCAGAACCAGCTGCAGTATCTGGAGGAGAAGGTGATTCAGGAGCGCAAGAAGCGGGAGCTGTACATAAGTGATTGCAAGAAGCGTGCGGAGGAGAAGAAACTCCAGAACGAGCGGATGGAGCGAAAGGTGCACTCACCAAGGCACAAGGCTTCAGTCCACCCAAGCCCAAACCAACCACGACCTGGCCAGCCAGTCCCCCACTTGGCTCTCGAGCTACAGTCCTAGACCTTTCTGATTTTTATTTTTTTTTTTTTTGACGTTGCTCCTGGCCCCGCCCCCTCCTCCCCTCCTCCCCTCCCCCTCCTCCCCTGCCCTCCCCTCTCCCTCCTCCCCTCTCCTCCCCCTCCAGCCCTGTCTCTAGTCCTCCGTCTCCTGAAGCCCCGCCCCTGTCCTGCCGCGCCCCCTCTGCCCCCTGGGTGCCCTCACCTGACCCCAAGCCTTGGCCCTGCCCCCCACGCCCCATCCCCTGCTCCCCAAAGCTGAGCCTGGCTTTGACCTCCCCTCCTCCCCCTGGAGCAGACGCAGCGCGATCACCTGCTGCTGCAGTCCGAGGACACCATCCAAGACCACCAGCAGGCCAAGGAGGAGGAGCTGTGGCGGCGCTGGAGCATGTACCAGATGGAGGTGACCTTCAGCAAGGTCAAGGACGCCACCGGCGCGGCTGAAACACACGTGAGCGCTCCCGCCCGCCTCTGGCCTCCAGTTGCACACAAGCCGGGCCCAGCACACCCTCCCTGCCCTTTCCTCCAGGTCAGATCTGCAGCACACAAACCTGCTCTCTCCCTGAGAAGCCATCCCTTCCCCTCCAGCTGCCGCGCCTTTTCCCTGCCTGCTTCCCAGCCAAGCCCAGGAAAGCTGCCTCCAGTCGCTCGCTGTCATCTCCTCTCCTCTCCGACCTCATTTCTTTGTTTTGGAGACAGGGTCTCTCCATGTAGTTCAGGCTGGGGATCTTTCTGCCTCAGCCTCCCGAGTATGGGGATTACAGGAGTGCATTATCCCTCCAGTTCTGCACTTCTTTGGCAAAGGAGGACTGGGACTTTAGTCTGTCCTGTGTCCACGGCTAAGACCCGGTGGAATCTCTAGAACCACCCTCAGACCCAGCAGGTGGCGACCCTGGGTAACAGGTTTAAAATTTTCCAAGACCCTTGCCCCTCGCTCCGCTCTGGTGCCTGGGTCCAGCCTTCCGCTGATCTGGCAGCCAGATTCTCCCCTCTGGGTTCTCTGTAGTCTCCTGCTCCTCCCACGGGGAGTCCGTGTCTAAGAGATTTCGGGCTCAGACGCACAGGGTCACCTAGGCACAGAGGAGCAGCCCCTACCTGGAAGGGGGGAGGATTTCTTAGCTATGAAGCAGAGAGAGTGCCAGAGGCAGCCCTGAGCCTGAAGACACACAGATCCAGCACTCTGGGCTGAGGCAGGAGGGTGACAAGGGCCAGTCCAGCCAGGACAACTTGGCCACTTAGTAAAACACTCAAATTAAGAAAAAAAATAAAAAAGGGCTGGGAATGCAGTGCGAGGGCCCTGGGTTCGATTCCTAATAGTGCCAAATAAAAACTAAAACACCAGCTTAGGTCGCGTGTGCAGTGCACGGGATAGGGGGGCGCCCCTGCCTCCTTGGCCTGGCTCTGACCGGGGCTGGCTGGTCCGCAGTCGGTGGTGCGGCGGTTCCTGGCCCAGGGCTACACCTTCACGCAACTGGAGGCCCTCAAGAAGGAGAACGAGCATACGCTGGTGAAGCTCAAGGAGGAGAAGCAGCGGCTGCAGCGGGAGCTCGAAAACCTCAAATACTCCGGGGAGGCCACGCGGGTGAGGTGAGGCCTGGTTGCCGGCTGTGTGTGGGGCAGGCTGTGGGAGGGGAGCAGGCTCGGTCGCGCTAGGGTGTGGGGGTGACTTCCCTGCTCCCTGCAGCCAACAGAAGCTGCAAGCTGAGTTGCAGATGAGCCTCAAAACCGAGGAGCAGCGACGGGCTAAGGCCCGGGAGGAGCTGGAGCGCACCCTGCGAACCGCGCGGGTGGCTAAGGACAGCCTGGAACACCTGGCCAGCAAGCTGAAAGTCATCACAGTGGTAGGTCCCGCCCCTGGGTGGCCCCACCTAGAGACACGCCCCCTGGAGACACGCCCCGAGATGGCTCCGCCCAGATACCCCGGGATGGCCCTTCCCCAGGGGGGCAGTGGTCACAGGACACGCCTCCATGGAGGCCCCGCCCCAGGAAAACCCAATCACAGGAGGCTCCACCCCCCAGTGAAGCCCCGCCCCATAGGCCCTGTCTTCCAATGAGATCTCGCGGTGGAGATCACTGGTACCCACCGCATCTTTAGCGGCCAAAGTCAGAGGCCCAGTCCACAGCAGGGAGTCCGCCCTACTCGTCAGAGTCCCTGCCCCACATTCCTGGAGAAACCCTCTCACTCCAGAGAGGCCTGGACTTCAGATATATCCTGCCCCATGGAAAAGGCCCATCGCGCCCCCATCGAGATCCCAACGAGAACCCTGGGGACTCCAGTTCAATCACGCGGCCTCTGGAGATGGGAGAGCCCTGTCCTGTCCTCAACAGACTCATTTTTGCACGGTGTATTAGTGCATGCCTGTCAGCGTTCTGGGAGGCTGAGGCAGTAGGATCTCAAGTTCGAGCACAGCCTGGGCAACTCAGGGGCTTCGGGAGATCCTGTTTTAAAAGAGGTGACTGAGGACATAGCTCAGGACAGAGGCTCTGGGTTCAGCTGGGTTCCAGCACCAAAAAAAAATTCTCTTTTAGAAGCCCATCGGCACAATGGCCGCGCTCAGGGTAGTATTCCCCTCACCTTTAGTATTTAGGGACTAGGGGCTGGGGATTTAGCTCAGCGGCATAAGCGCCTGCCTTCAAGCAGGCAGTCGTGAGTTCAATCCCTGGTACTGATAAAAATGAAAAAGACAAAAAAAAAAAAAATCTAGTATTTAGGGACTTTTTACTTCCGAAGTGTCAGCCGAACCGGTAAACACCTTCCCAGTGGGTGGGCTTGCCGCAAAACCCCGCCCCTGGGCGGAGCCTCTCGGGCCCCCGCCCCCGCTGACGGCTCCTCCCGCGGCTGCAGGAGGACAGCCGCTTCTCGGAGAAAGTGTTAGACCCCACAGCAGGTGACTATTTGCCGAACCTGCTGGGCCTGGTGGAGGAGAAGCTGCTGAAGCTGCAGTCTCAGCTCCTGAGCCACGATGTGCCGGAGATGCTGCGCTATATCGCCAGCCGCGAGGTGCCCTTGCAGCCCGTGCAGGCCAGAGGGGAAGGGGGCAGCCCTCGGGGGCCAAGGTGTGGACTGACAGCTGGGAGGAGGGCACTCCAGGGCCCGCAGGCCGACCCTCCAGGGGGAGAAGCCAGTGGAGCTGTGGGCGTGTCCCCGCAGGCCAGAGGGAGGCTGGGGGTCAGGGGAGGCCCTGAACTGAGCTGGACATCAGAGGGTCTCCTGAGCAGGCACGTGAAACTGGGCTGCAGGAATACTGCATTCTACATTGGGTGTGGTGGGGTCGCCTATAATCCCACCGTGGGGAGGCTCAGGCAGGAGGATCTGGCTGAGTTCAAGGCCAGCCTGTACTCCAGAGCAAGACCCAGTCACAGAACCAAAAACGGCTTGAGCCCCTCCCTCACCTCCCCTGCCCTCTCCCCTCTCCCCTCAGTTCCTGGTCACCTTAGAAGGAAAGTTGCCCCGGT
The DNA here is from genome assembly GCF_034190915.1 of Cavia porcellus. Classification (NCBI taxonomy): domain Eukaryota; kingdom Metazoa; phylum Chordata; class Mammalia; order Rodentia; family Caviidae; genus Cavia; species Cavia porcellus. The sequence continues at coordinate 70,739,903 of NW_026947500.1, read as the reverse complement.
ACAACACCCGCATCCCCCTCCTTCTGTCCAGTTCCAAGGACAAGTTCTTCGGTCAGTGCTGCTGGGCTCAGGAAGAGCGGGAGGTGGTCAGATGCCAGGCCCAGGGCCCAGATGGAGGTGGGTGGGGTGGTGACGGGCCCAGCAGGGCGTCTGGAGGGCTGCATCAGTCAGGGCTCCCCGCAGACGAAGAGGAGAGCGAGGAGGACGACAACGTGGTGACCCGGGCTTCGTTCAAGATCATTTCCCAGAAACTCATCGAAACGCGCAGCAAGAAGCGAGGTCGCTCGCGGAGGTCCTAGGCACGCGGTGCCCACCCCGGCCGAGCCCCTCGGACCTCCTGGACCTGGCCAGGGCTCCACGGGGCCCCTTGAAGGGCTGCACGAGGCCCGAGTGGGAGCAGAGCAGGCCAGAGGCCCGCAGGAGAGAAGGCGCCGGGCCAGATGTTCCCACAGTAATCTCCCAAGTTGGGTCGGCACCGGCCTCAGAATCGCACAATAAAGGTCACCCATCAGCCTCCTGGGTGTTCCCCGCTCTCTGACCGTCCCCCACAAGAAGGAGAGGTGGCCTCCTCCAATATAGTTCTCGGGGCTCCCAGCAACCGGTGACCCAGGAGAGGCCCCTCCAATGCCGTCCCCGCGAGGGCCTTGCCCACCTGAGCACAGAGGACACAGCGGCCTTTCCCACCTGCCTGGGGACTCGGCGGCTCACAGCTTAGCTCTAGGTCCCTGGGGAGAGAGGCGGGCCCTTCCCGGGGACAGGCTGGGCCCCTGCCAGGGCTCTGGGTCTGGGTCCGCCCTGTCCTGCCCCGCCCCGCCCTTCTCTGCCTCACACCGAGGCGCCACCACGGTGCGGACGGGCGCGGGCCATGGAGCGGACGGCGGGCAAGGAGCTCGCCCTGGTAAGGAGGCCGAGGATCCTGGGTCCCACGTCCCCGGGTGCAGAGATGGGTGCCGACTCCCCAGGGTCTCAGGGCAGACCCTTGGCCCTGACCCAGAGAGGTGGCTGGTTCCCTTTGGGATGGGGATGGGTTGCGTCCCCTGGATGCTTCTGACCTGACACGGTCCGTGAGACTGGACCCTAGCCTGTCCCCAAATACCGCTCAATCTTTCAGCAGCTGGGGGGGGGGGGAGCGCCCCTGTGTCTCCCTTGGGACATGGCCCCGACTGAGGGAAGCGGTTCCTTTCGGGGGTGGGGGAACGCAGTGGAGGTCTCTGAGTGTCTTTGAAGGAGGGATCAGAGACAGATTACGGCTGGACGGGGTGGCCACGCCTGGCATCCCAGCGGTTGGGAGGCTGAGACAGGAGGATCTCCGAGTTTGAGGGCCAGAGATCCTGCCTCAAAAACAAAAATTTAAAGAAAACAATCAGATTCTATGAAACCGGACCCTAGGACGTCCCCCAGATTCCACCCCACGTCCTGAAGACGTGGGAGGACGACTGGGGCACAGAGCACCGTGGCGCAGCCCCAGCGCCCTAAGCCCGCCCTGCGCCCAGGCGCCGCTGCAGGACTGGGGCGAGGAGAGCGAGGACGGCGCGGTGTTCAGCGTGGCTCTGCGGCGGCAGCGCAGCCAGCGCTCAGGCCCGGGAGCAGGGCCCGCGCGCGGCCAGGTGAGCGGGGCGGGGCCCGCGCGCGGCCAGGTGGGCGGGGCGGGGCCTGCGCGCGGCCAGGTGGGCGGGGCGGGGCCTGAGCGCGGCCAGGTGAGGGGGCGGGGCCTGCGCGCGGCCAGGTGGGCGGGGCGGGGCCTGAGCGAGGCCAGGTGAGCGGGGCGGGGCCCGCGCGCGGCCAGGTGGGCGGGGCGGGGCCTGAGCGCGGCCAGGTGGGCGGGGCGGGGCCTGAGCGAGGCCAGGTGAGCGGGGCGGGGCCTGAGCGAGGCCAGGTGAGCGGGGCGGGGCCTGAGCGAGGCCAGGTGGGCGGGGCGGGGCCTGAGCGAGGCCAGGTGAGCGGGGCGGGGCCCGCGCGCGGCCAGGTGGGCGGGGCGGGGCCTGAGCGCGGCCAGGTGGGCGGGGCGGGGCCTGAGCGAGGCCAGGTGAGCGGGGCGGGGCCCGCGCGCGGCCAGGTGGGCGGGGGCGGGGCGGGGCCTGCGCGCGGCCAGGTGGGCGGGGCGGGGCCTGAGCGCGGCCAGGTGAGCGGGGCGGGGCCTGCGCGCGGCCAGGTGGGCGGGGCCGAAGCCCTAGAGCCCAGCTAAGGTCGCCAGGTGCAGCGGGACTGGGAGGGAAGGCAGGGCTGCAGGCCACCAGGTGAGGGTGGACTCCAGGACATGGGTGGGGCCGGGTGACCCGCGCTCGGGCGAAGGCAGACGGGAGGCCCAATGTGGGGAAGCCGCGGTCAGTGGGCCGGAGCTGGAAGCTGCCCCGGAGCGGGGGTGTGGCCAGGGCCTGGCCGCTGAGGCCGGCAGGGGGACTGGGCGAAACCGGGGGGCGACTCTGGGGGTTCACGGGGCGGGGCTTAGGGACTGAGCAGGTGGGGCACGCCTGTCATCCCAGGAGTCTGGAGGCTGAGGCTGAGGATGGCAAATCCCAGCAAGCCGGGCAATTTAGCAACTTAGTGAGATGCTGGCTCAAAGCAGAATAAAAGGGGCTGCAACGCGGCTCAGTGCCCGCCCGCCCGCCCGCCGGGTCGCAGAGGGCGCCGTGGGCTGGCACGTGGGCCCGGCGGATAACAACCCAGCGAGTCCGGAGGAACGGCAAGCTCGGGTGTGCGAGCGGGTCTGGCGGGGCCGGGCTGGAAGCGGGGTGCGGGGCGCTCACTGCCCGTCCCTGTGCCCGCAGCCCCCCGCGGCCGACACCTTCCTGCACTACCGCACCAGCAAGGTGCGGGCGCTCAGGGCGGCGCGGCTGGAGCGGCTGATGGGCGAGCTGGTGTCCGGCGACCGCGAGCAGGACCCGAGCTTCGTGCCCGCCTTCCTGGCCACCCACCGCGCCTTCGTGCCCACCACCTGTGTGCTGCGCTTCCTGCTCCCCCCACCGCCGCCCCCACTGCCTGCAGGGTCAGTAGCCGGGGACCCCTGCGCCCCCAGCCCCAGAGCCCACCCCAGCCTCCTCCTAGCCCACCTGACCGGAGTGACCCTCCGTCCAGGACAGACCGAGAGAAGACCAAGGGACGTGAGCTGAGCCTCAGCAAGAATCTGAGGTTGGTCTTGTCCTCGGACCGCCTGGGCCACCGCATGGGGCACCGGGGCGTGGGGACCCCAAGTCAGCAGTGCTCGGCCTGCAGGCCCGCGGCGGGAGGGGCGCTGGGGCTGGAAGCTCGAAGTGGACAGGTCCGGGTCTCCAGGCCCCGTCTGAGGCTGCCCCTCTGGCCAGGGCTGTGGTGTCCGTGCTGGGCTCCTGGCTCCGAGACCACCCTCAGGATTTCCGAGACCCTCCTGCCCACCCGGACCTGGGCCGCGTCCGGGCCTTTCTGGGCTGGGCTGCCCCAGGGGGTGCCGAGGCTCGAGAGGCGGAGAAGCTCCTGGAAGACTTCTCAGAGGAGACAGATGGAGAGCAGGAAGAGGAGAAGCCCGTGCTGTGGGCAGGTGAGGGGCGCTGGGCACCCAGCCCATTTTGGGAAGCCTTTTCTGTAGCAATCCTCCTGCCTCAGCCTCCCAGAGTGATTACAGGTATGCACCACCCCACTGGGTTTGGGCAAGGTTTTAAATTTTGTGTCCACCTCAGTTTCTCCACTAGAGATGATAGCGCTTTGTCCAGAGTGTCAATATTTGTCTTGATGTTGGGGATTTAGCTCAGCGGCATAAGTGCCTGCCTTGCTAGCGGGTGGTGGTGAGTTCGATCCCCGGTACCGATAAAAAAAAAAAAAAAGAAAAAAAAATTGTCTCCTCCGCCTCTGTGGAAAGTTATGCAGCCTCTGGGCCAATGATCTGGGTTCAAATCCCAGTTTTGGCCTTCAGCTGACTGTGTAAACATGAAGAAGTCACTTCACCTCTTTCAGCCTCAGTTTCCGTACCTGTAAAATGGGAGAGATATCAATATTTACTACTTAGGCCTCTTAATTCATTCAACAAATATCCAACTGTTAGTTCTGGTGATATAACAGCAGCCCTGAGCTCCGAGTTCCCTTAAGACTTCGGCTTAAGAAAGCAGTCAGGGGCTGGGGATTTAGCTCAGTAGCATAAGCACCTGCCTTGCAAGCAGGCGGTTGTGAGTTCGATCCCCAGTACCGATAAAAAAAAAAAAAGCAATCAGTGTGCCAAGCATGGGAAGACACAGGCGCAGGATTAGTACTTAGGAGGCTGAGGCAGGAGGATCACCATAAATTTGAGGCCAGTCTGGGCTACATAGCAGGGATCACAGCAGTGTGTCACTAAACTCTGCTTCATTAATCCTTTATAGAAAAGGTTTGGGATAGGAATCAATACCTACAGATTTCACTCCCAACAGAGTCCCCTCTCACCCTGCGCTCTGCAGCTCTGGCACCCCTTCCTGGTTGATTCCTGGCAGGGAGAGGAGGATCTCATGGTCCGGCCCCTGGCTCTGTCCCACAGCAGGGATTTGCTGCCTGGATAATTGCACCCTGCTTAAAAGTATCAGCTTTCACCATCTGTGCTTCATCTGATCAGTATCACAAAGCACCTAGATCCCTAATCCTCACCCTTTAATCCGAAGATTAAAGGAGCCACACTCCTCCCCGCTGGGCCAAGTAGCAGCCACTTCTGTGGTCCTGGCCACAGAGCCTGCCTGTTATTTATCAAGGTCCAGTCCCTACCTGTTGTCGCGCCTGGTTATAAGGTACTTGTGGTTTCAGGTTTCTATCAGTTGATTCTAAGTCGTTAGAGCTGTGTGATTTAATGTGATAACTTCTAGCCCATGTGACTGTTTCGTTAAAATTACTTTTATGTAAGTGAGCCACACGTGATGGCACCTGCCTGCAATCCAAGTGCTGGGGAGGCTGAGGCAGGAGGATTGCCGTGACCTGGAAGCCAGCTTCGGCCATTTAACGAGACCCTGTCTCAAAAAATCAATGGTAGCAGCATCAAAAACAAAGAACCTTCAGGGTGATCTTTTTTTAATTTTATTTTTTTTCAGGGTGATTTTTAAAGTGTAAACTCACACTTAACAGACACTTTTAGATGACAAGCATTTTTTTTCTGAGACAGGCTTTACGATATGGCCTAGACTCGTTTTGAATTCATGGGTATAAGCCACCCTCCTCCCTCAGCCTCCAGAGCAGCTGTAGGCGGGCATCACGGCCCTTGGTTTGACAAGGACTTCTGTCTCAGAAACATTTCCAGAAAGACCAGCACTACTTAATATTAAAAATGCCCAGTCTGCCAGCTGCGATGGTGCACCCTGTAATCCCTGCACTCGGGAGGCTGAGGCAGGAGGACTGCCATGAGTTTGAGGCCAGCCTGGGCCAGACAGGACCTTGTCTCAATAAAACAAAACCAACCACAACAACAAAGCCCTAAGATTTCCAGGTTGGTGTAGGGTGGCAGAGTATTGCCCACATGTCCAGGGCCATGAGTTCCATCACCAGTACCACAAAAAAGGAAAAAAAAAATGAATTCAGGACCTCGCCCTTGCCAGGAAGGCACTGCACCCCTGAGCTATGTCCCCGGCCCCTAGGCCTCCTGCTTCAGCCTCTGAGTGCCAGGATTGCAGACCTATACCTGGCTTTATGTTTTATTTTGAGACAGGGGCTCATTATTCTAACTTGTGATCCTCCTCCTGCCTCAGCCTCCCACATAGCTGGGATTTTAGATATGTGCCGCTGTACCTGGCAACAAACTAATATTTTGTAAGGACCATCTGTTCTAATTTGAGGTTGGTGATGTTTCCCAGAGCAAATGACATTTACCATTTCCAAACAAGCTAGACTTCCATGCGCGCCCCCCCACCCCCGTCTTCCTGGGACCAGAATAATTTGCTACAAGCAAAATAGATGCAGGGTGCAGAATACAGGAGGTAGGTTGTTCCACCATACAGCGATCAAGGGACGTTTGGAGACCCTGGGGCCCCACCTTCACGGTGCCTAGGCCTCCCTTACCTTAAGACAAGAGCTGAATTTCCAAACCGTCCTCTAGGCGGCGCCACCAGTAACTCCCACTATGGAAAACCATTCCTGTTTATTGAACACTATTGTTTGTCTGTATGTTTGTTTGAGACAGGGCCCCGGTATGTAGTTGCGACTGGTCTTGAATTCACAGCGATCCTCCTGCCTCAGCCTCCTGAGTGCACTGGAATTACCCGCGCGCATCATGACGCCCAGCTTCCTATTTTATTTGCTTTTGTAGCAACATGACTTGAACTCAAGGCCTCTGCGCTGAGCTACATGCCCAGAACTTTCCTTATTTATTTTGAGATAGCATCTTGCCAAGTAGCTAAATTTGGGCCCGCACTTGTGATCCTCCTGCCACAGCCTCCCACATAGCAAGGGTCACAGCCATGCACCACACCCTACTGGGCTCCAGTCTGAGATGTTTAACTCTGTCCAACACTCAGGACCTCCCAGGGCCGCCCAGCCCCCTACTCCAGACCCTCCCGAAGGCTTCCCAGAAGAGGAGGAAGGTCCCGAGCTCCTGGACTTCAGCGTGGACGAGGTGGCGGAGCAGCTGACCCTCATGGACGCGGTGGGGACCCCGACGGTGGCAGGTTGGGGTGGGGTGGATTGGGGTGCAGGTCACACTGAGGACCCCTCCCCCTTCCCGCCCCCCAGAAACTCTTCTCGCGGGTGCGGCCCTGCGAGTGCCTGGGCTCCGTGTGGTCGCAGCGGGACCGGCCGGGGGCCTCCGGCGTCGCCCCCACGGTGCGCGCCACGGTGGCCCAGTTCAACGCGGTGACCGGCTGCGTGCTGGGCTCGGTGCTCGGGGCGCCCGGCCTGGCAGCCCCGCAGAGGGCGCAGCGCATAGAGAAGTGGATTCGGATCGCCCAGGTGCGCGCGGGGGCGGGGCCAACGCAGCGACTGGCCAATGAGAGTCCGTGGTGGGAGGAGCCTGAGGCGGGCGGGGGGGGGGGGGTAGAACGGGGTCTACCCAGCACTGGGGAGGCTGAGGCAGGAGGATTGCTGAGTTCGAGGCCAGCCTGGGCTACATGAGTTCAAGGTCAGCCTAAAGTGCATAGCGAGATCCTTTCTGAAGAAAAAAATAAGTCACAGGAGCTAAGGTGGTGGGTGCGGGGGTGTCAGGTAGGGGCGTAATGAGCAGCCCCACCTCACCCCAGCGCTGCCGGGAGCTGCGGAATTTCTCCTCCTTGCGCGCCATCCTGTCGGCCCTGCAGTCCAACCCCATCTACAGGCTTAAGCGCAGCTGGGGGGCCGTGAGCAGGTGAGCCAGGCCGGGGACAGCGGGGCCACCGCATCCCGCTCTGACCGGCCAGCCACGGGGCCCCTGACCATGCTCTTCTCTCTGCCCAGGGAGCCACTCTCCACTTTCAGGAAGCTTTCACAAATTTTCTCGGATGAGCACAACCACCTCAGGAGCAGAGAAATTATCTCCCAGGTACAGATGCACGGTGGAGCGTCCCGGGCCCGGCTGGCTCAGAGCTTTCAGTCCTCCTGCCTCGGCCTCCCAGAGTGCCGTGAGGACGGGGGTGCGCCACCACGGCCAGTCTGGCTTGTGATTGTTGGAAGTGAGATGCGGTCATATGGACGGTCTCAGGCACCACTGGGAAGGGACAGGGGACACCCCGGGGCCACTCAGTCCTTCTCTTCCCCTCAGGAGGAGGCCACAGAGGGACCCCAAGAGGAGGACAGTACCCCAGGATGCCTCCCCTCAGTGAGTGCCGGGGTTGGAATGGGAGACCAGGTGTCTGGGGTGGGACACGTGGGGTGATGGGGTCCGTGATGGCCAGAAGTGACCAGCGCTCTGGGGGCTGCAGAAACTGCCCTCAGGTCTTGTTCCCTACCTTGGCACCTTCCTCACGGACCTGGTCATGTTGGACACAGCCCTGCCAGATGTGCTGGAGGTGTGACCCCGACCCCTGACCCCTGACCCTTGACCCTGGCCCTTGGCCCTGCCTCACACTCCCAGCCCCCAGCCCCTCAGCACAGCTCACTCTGGGCAACCCAGCACTTGACCTTGACCCTTGACCTGGGGGGGGAGACTCCAGTTCAGACCAACTTTGCCCCCAGGGGGACCTCATCAATTTTGAGAAGCGGAGGAAGGTGAGTGGGGAGCAGGGTGGGTAGGCATGGGGTCCCCAAGGGTGGGGATGGGATGAGGTGGAGCCTCAGCAGCCACCTCTTCAGGAGTGGGAGATCCTGGCCCGAATCCAGCAGCTTCAGCGCCGCTGTCAGAGCTACGGCCTGCATCCCTGCCCGCCCATCCTGGCCGCCCTGCGTGCCCAGCGCCAGCTCAGCGAGGAGCAGAGGTGACCTCCCTGGGCCCAGCCCCCACCACACATCTATCCAGCTCCTGCCAGGGCCTCTTCCACCCTGACCTTGGCTTCTGCATCCACCTGCCCTCCGGGTCCTGGTGATCCTCCTGCCTCAGCCTCCTCAGGGCTTGGATTACTATCTACAGGCGTGCACCACCATGCCTGGCTCCCGCCTGACATTCTGACTTCAACCTGTAATTTTCCCAACTGTTCTCTGATCCCCTCAGACCAACGATTGCCCTTGAGACCTCCTTCATCTAAATCAGTCTCTGTCTCTCCTTTTTATTTGTGTGGTGCTAGGATGGAACCCAGAGCTTTTGTACTAAATGACTTCCCTGACCTTTTTTTTTTTTTTTTTTTTTAAATTTTGAGATGGTCTTGCGAAGTTGCCCAGCCGGGCTAGAATTTGCAATCCTCCCGCCTCAGCTTCCTTTATGGGCATGGTCTACCGTGCTTGGCCCCATCTGAATGTCTGCTCCCCAGTCCTGAGTAATGACTGTCACATTACAGTTTATTGGCCACCCGAGTCAGCTCCCCCAACACTGGCTTCCACTCTGTGGGATCTGGACCTGCAGCGTAGACGCCATCCATTACCTAGCCCTGAAATGTCCTTGTGGTGGTTTTGAGACAGGGTTTCCCTGTGTGGTTCAGGTTGGTCTTAAACTGGCACTCCTGCCTTGGCCTCTCAAAAATACTGGGGTGACAGATGTTTGCCACCAACCTGGCCTTGAACTCTGTTGGTTTGGTTTGAGACGAAGTTTTCACTATGTAGCCCAGGCTGGCCTCAAACTCTTGGAGATCCTCCTGCCTCGGCTTCCTGAGTGCTGGCATGACAGGCATGTGCCGTGACGCCGCGGTGCCTTGAACCTTAATCCGGGCCCCATTAGGCTCCTTAGCGCCCCCAGTGGCTGCTCATGAGTCGGCAGCCCTAAGGGACCCGGAGGCCTCTGCGGGTCCCCTGGCCTGGGGACCTGACTCCCCCTGGTTCTCCCCTCCCCCATGCTCCCGGCCGCCCTGCGGTCCCCACACCCTCCGACGCCCCAGCTACCGAATGTCCCGCGTCATCGAGCCTCCCGCCGCCTCCTGTCCCAGCTCCCCGCACATCCGGCGTCGCATCAGCCTCACCAAGCGGCTCAGTGCGTGAGTCTCGGGGTGCGTGGGGGTGAGGTGGGGGCGCTGCCCCCCAGGCCGATCTAAGCCCGGCTGTCCCCATCTTCAGGAAGCTGTCCCGGGAGAAGAGCGCGCCCCCCGGTGGGAGTCCCGGGGACCCCTCATCGCCCACCCCCAGGTGAGCCTCCCAGGTGGGGACGGGCGTAGAGAGCAGGGCCAGGAGCGGGGCGGCCACCCCAGTCGGCTCTGCGTGTCCCCAGTCTGCCCCCAGCGTCCCCCCCATCCAGTCCCGGAGCCAAGGACCCTCCTGCCGGAAGTCCCCCCAGCTCTCCAGGCCCCCTGAGCTCCTGCAGCAAGGTATCCGGGTGGCTTGTGTGTGACTGCGGGACTGAGTGTGTATGTGTGTGTGTGTGTGTGTGTGTGTGCGCGCGCACAGGACAGCAGCTCAGGTGTGAAAATGGGTCAGCACCCGCCAGGGACACTGTCGCTCTTTATGTATTTATTTATTTATCTATTCTGTGGCTCTAGGGACAGAACCTTGAGCCCCTACATCAAGCTCCGTCCCCAGCCCTTTAAAAAATGTTTTTATTTTGAACCCGCCACTCACTAAGTCTTGGAAGTTGCCCAGGCTGAGTTCAGACTTGTGACCTTCCTGCCTCAGCCTCCCAGAGTGCAGAGATGTCAAGCCAGTGCCACCACTCCCAGTACAACCCCTGCTTTCTCAAGGCCACCCACAAGAATACCCACAGGGCAGGGCTGGGGTTTTCACTGACATCATCGTGAGTGGCCGGGGCTGCGGCACGTGTGTGTAAGCTGCTTCTTGCTCCACGCCCAGAATTTCTTGTGCTAAACGTGGGTTTGTGTGTGTGTATACCTGGACCTGGCCCGCGTTTGGCTCTGTAACCCCAGCTGAGGTATCTGTGTGGTCTGAATGGGTGTCTCTGGGGCCCCTGAACTGCATGCGCTGGGCCCTGGGTGTGTGTGGGGGGGGGGGCCTGTGTTTTCACAGGATTCTGAACACACCTAGATAGACCAGTGTGATCTGGGCTTGGTGGCACAGGTCAGTCCTCCTAGTGCTCTGGCAGGCGGAGGCAGGAGGATTGCAAGTTCCAGCCCAGCCCGGTCAGCTTAGTCATTTAGTGAGGGCCTGGCTCCAAGTAAAAGATACAAATGGCTGGGGATGCAGCTCAGTGCAAAGGCCCTGGGTTCCATCCCCAGAGCACCACAGAATAAAACCATGGGGGTGGGGCCTGCGGTCCCCACTCCTCAGCACCTGTGCCCTGTGCCTCCACCACCTGCAGCTGCCCCTGAGCCTGGACCCGCCCGGCCCCCGGGCCTCTGCGTTGCTTCCTGCAGAGCAGAGCTCCGAAGCACGCATCATCCGAGTGAGCCTCGACAACGACCACGGGAACCTGTACCGGAGCATCCTGGTGAGGCGCTGGGGTGCCGGGGGAGCCCCAGCCCTGGGCCCCGACGCAGCTCACCCCCTGGCCCCCTTCCAGCTCACCAGCCAGGACAAAGCCCCCGGAGTGGTCCAGCGTGCCCTGGAGAAGCACCATGTGCCCCAGGCCGGGGCCCGAGCCTACCAGCTCCTCCAGGTCCTCCCTGGGGACAGGGGTGAGCAGGGACGGCTTGAGATGGGGCTGGGGGACAGTGGGGAGGGCGAGGTGTGTCTGGGTCGAGGAAGGAGCCCAGTGTTACCTGTGCTCGAGGTTCCTGCACAGACTTATGGGTAAGAAGCAGGTGGGGGGACCCAAGGGATGAGGATGTGGGCGTCACTTTACGAGCTCACCGTGAGGACGGGCAGAACCAAGAAGATGCCCTGGGGCTTTACGCCGCGGTGAGGTTGTCTAGGATCAGATGAGAGCAGGAGAGGGTTCGGTGGCACGTGCCTATGATCTCAGTGCTCGGGGAGGCTGAGGCAGGAGGCCCGAAAGTTTGAGACCAGCCTGGGCTACACAGTGAGTTCAAGGGGGCTATACATGTTCAGTGTCCATATAACAACCACAAGGTTGTGCATGTGGGAAATTGGCTAACCACCTTCGTCTCCAATTCTGCTTCCGCCCAGAGCTTCTGATTCCTGACAATGCCAATGTCTTCTACGCCATGAGTCCGGCCGCCCCTGGTGACTTTGTGCTACGGCGGAAGGAGGGGGCTCGGCCGGCAGGCTCTGTTTCCCCAACCTGAGGAAGCCTTCTCCTCCTGCCGCCCAGGGTACTGTGCCTTCTGTCACCATGCGGGGAGCCTCTCCTGGAAGGCCACCCCCAGTGGAGGCCTTGTGTGCTGTGCTTGTGACACCCACCCCGCTTTGGCCCACTGGAGGCCAGCACTGATGCCTTGAGCATTAGATCTCTATTTCAAAGACATTAGTCCTCACTGTGGCTGCCATAACAACAAAAATAAAAAGCAAACTGGGAGTCCTAAGAGAGGGATTGAACCCTGGTGTGATGGTGCACACCTGTGATCCAGCCCTCAGAAGGCTGAGGCAGGAGGATCCCAGAGAGTTAGAGGCCAGCCCAGGCTACCTAGCAAGACCTTTTCACAAAAAAGCAAAATCAACCACAACAAAAGGATAGAATGGGCCAAAAGACCTCATTCTGCACACAGGGCCAGGATTTCCTCCCCACAAGATTCTGAGGGCAATTTTTTTCCCTGCTATATATATAGGAGAGAATTGAAAACTGGATCAGAGACAAATAACTTCACAACTCAGGAGTCCAGAACATCTTAGCAGGATTCGTTGCTGTCTCAGCCCTGATTTGCGCTGACAGTGACACTGTCCATTGTCCCCTCATAGCCGATCGCCTTCTGAAGTGGATGTACTGTAAAAGCCACATTTCCTAACTGCCCCCCAAAGAGATGAAGGACCGCCCCGTAAGATATCAAAGGAAGGAGCCCCACAGCCTGCCCTTGAAGGGCAGCTCTGTGTGTCCTGTCCTGCTGCGTCCCTTTCCCTTCCTGCCGCGAGGAAGGAAGATGAGGAACGGATCACCGCGGCTTCTGTGGTCCCTCATTCTCTAACGGAGCAGCAACCTGGAAGGAGCCTGGGCCTCCGCAACTATGGAGCTTGCTGTCACTTGGCGTGTTACCTAAGAAATAAACTCCATCTCACTAAAGCCACTATTACTCGGTTCTCTGGGACAGTTACCAAGTGAACTTCGTTTGAAACAGGGGCTTGCTGTGTAATCTAGACTGATCTCAAATTTGAGATCCTCCTGCCTCAGCTTCCAGGGTGCTGGAATGCACAGACCTGTGCCCACCACAGAGTTTAAGGTTTTGGGCCGGGGATTTAGCTCAGCCACATAAGTGCCTGCCTTGTAGGCACACGGTCATGAGTTCGACCCCCATACCCCCCAAAAAACGATGTTTTTTTTTTTTTCCTTTCTATCGGTACTGGGGATCGAACTCACGACTGCCTGCTTCCAAGGCAGGGGCTTATGCCACTGAGCTAAACCTTCAGCCCCAAGATGTTTTAATTTATATAGTTCCCCTTCCCCACCAGACCACAATGCCAGACTCGCATCCCAGCACTTCCGCCCGCCCATGCGGAGGCCGCCATTCCCACCAGCTCCCGCAGGTTCCCATTGGACGAGCTTGGGTCATGTGCCCATCTCTGAACCAATCATTGTGTTTGGAAGCATGCGAAGTATGGATTGGGGCCCCATGCTCACTCCTGGACTTGCAAACTTCACGTCACACAGGGGGCAGGTTATCACAGAGAAGATTCCTATTGGGGAAGCTTGGGTCACATGTATATCTTTGAACCAATCACTGTGTTTGGAGGAATTAATATGCAAATTGGATGGCCCATGCTTTTGCCTGGCAAACACACTTCATAGCGCAGGTTAGGGTCTGAAGAATCATACAAGTAAAAATTAAATGAAGGTGAGCGTGCCAGGTGAAGGTAGCCGGGTGAGGCGTGCATGCCTGTAATCCCAGCACTTGGGAGGCTGAGGCAGGAAGATTACCTTGAGTTCAACACCAGCCTGAACTACATAGTGAGACCTTATCTCAAAAAACAAAAAGATGCTGTCACTAGTAGGAGAAACTTGAGTGTATGCATATAAAAAAATATGGTTCTAACTGTGGAAATCAGTGTGGAGATTCCTAAAAAAACTAGGACTAGAGGTCCCATTCAACCCAGTTATTTCTCTTCTGGGTATTTTCCCAAAAGAATTAAAAATATCATACCACAGTGATGTATGTGCACCCATGTTTATAAGCAGCACAGTTTGTAATAGCTAGTTGGAAATAATCTAAATACCATCAACTGAGGAGTGGATTAAAAAGATGTGGTATTTTTATACAATGGAGTACTACTCAGCCATAAAGAAGGATAAACTGGAAACCTAGGTAAATGGATGTATATTGAGAACATAATCAGTAAGATAAATAAGACACACATATGTAAACATTTCATTAGTGTGAGAACCTAAAAGAAAAAACATGTATGTATATAAGATAATAGTTAAGATAGTTACACTACTGATGTCTCTGAGTTCATTGAAGAGAAAGATTTGTGCTGGTATTGTTCGGACAGTTGAATGCAGATGTCTGTGCTCTGGGTGAATGATTTGGGGATGACAGTGTACAATGTAGGTACCATTGTTGCCCCCTGCTTGACATTTGGAAATTTTGTTGTAGTTTTTTTTTTTTCTTTTCTTCTTTTTTGAAATTTTATCCTTCAAATAAAATGGATGGGGGGAAATATGCCTCTAAATTTTGTCCGTGGAAATGTAATGGGCTGTGCTCAGGTACTATCTGGTGTAGAAGAAATAGAAGAATGATGCACTACAGAAGGTCTTGCAGAAGATGGATGGCGGTCCTGCCCCTTCCCTGGGTTGCCTTTCTCTGCTATGTGTATTAAGACCATTTGAATGTAACAGCATCCTACTAGAACAAGCCGAAGTAAGTTCAGTAGGCCCGGTTCCTACAAGGATCTCACTGTGTGCCACCCTGACAACCTCATCTACCCCTCGCCTGCCCGGTTTGAATGGGACCCGGGAAGCGCTGAGCTGTATCTGCAGCCCTTTTTTCTTTTATTTTGTGACAAGGTCTTGCTGAGTTGCCCGGGCTGGGTTTGAACTTGTGATCTTCCTGCTTCAGCTTTCTGAATAGCTGGGATTACAGGATAATAATAATAGATTATGGATCGGGCTTATCTCTCATTTAGCTTTCACTAGAGCCTGTTTTATGCCCATTTTTTCCATGAACTGAGATTATTGTGGTTTAAATTCTTTTTTTTAAAAATCGGTTCCGGGGATCAAACTCACGACCACGCGCTTGCAAGGCAGGCGCTTATGCCGCTGAGCTAAATCCCCAGCCCCCGTGGCTTGAATTCTTGATTAACCAAGTAGTAAGAGCCTGGGGTTTAGACCTGGATAGTGTAACTCCAGAGCCTGTGCATATAGCAGTGGAGGTAAATTTGACTCAGAATTAGAACTGGTTCCTTTGTTTCTGTAGCTCAGTGCCAATGACCGAGGAAGACATTCTCACTGATTTTATCTTTGCTGCTTTTGAGACAGGGCCAGGCTTTGCGGGTAAGCTAGCCTCAAACTTGAACGACTCTTCTGCCTCAGCCTTCGTAGTGCTGGGATTATAGACACTTGTGATCACACCTGGTGCTGAAAATTATTAAAAAGAGGCAAGCCAGGCCTGGTGGCTCATGCCTGTCATCCCAGCACGTGGGAGGCTGGGGCAGGAGGATCATTGTGAGTTCGAGACCAGCCTGGGCTACAAAGTGAGCTCAAGGCCAGCCTGAACCATACAGAGCAATAGTGGCCAACCTCTGACGTGTGGTATAGAGCTGCTCCTACCTCTGGAAGCTCTAAAAGCTTCCCCATCCCTGATGCAGTGAGGCCCTGTCTTAAAAAAAGTCTCAAGATTGAAGCACATTGACTTCTGTGGGTCACATGTACACCATGAGCCAATCACTGTGTGCAAGGGAAATGGTGTTCTCTGATTGGCTAGCCTAAGACAGGTTCTCTGATTGGCTAGTCTGGCAGAGGGGAGAGACCAAGTAACCATCCCCTAAGACAGACGTGCACAGCAGTTTAAGAAACACAAATGTAGGCAGAAATCATTTTTAAATCTCCTAAGGGAAACATCACAATCAAGATACTGTATTTTACAAACAAAAGACTATGAGATATGATCAAGATATATGGTGGGTGTTTAGATTTAAAAGCGTTTGTTACAGTGAAAGACACATTGCTATTAATTTTCCTTCTATGTACGGCCCCTTACTTTGAAGGCACTTGTCCCGTGGCTCTTCCCACTTCCCACAGCAGATCTGGAAGTGCTATTTCCTGAGTGTCTTTAACTGAGTTGTCCTGGCTGCCTCCACGTCCTGAACTGATTCAGAAAGCCTTTCTTTCTTTTTTTTTTATGGGTACCAGGGATCAAACTCGCGACCACCTGCTTGCAAGGCAGGTGCTTATGCTGCTGAGCTAAATCCCCAGCCCCAGAAAGCCTTTTTTTTCATGATCATTTTGACTTTGGGGAAGAGCCAAAAGTCAAACGCTGTCAGATACATCTGGTGATAAGGACACATGACCATGTTTGTTTTGTTCTGTTTCTGTTTTTTGTTTTTTTGAGACAAGGTCTCGCTATGCAATCCAGGCTGGCCTTGGGCTCACTTTGTAGCCCAGGCTTGTCTCAAATTTACAACGATCCTCCTGCTTCAGCCTCCCAAATGCTGGGATTACCGAAGTGCACCACCTCACCCAGCTGTGGCCCTGTTTTTATCTGACAGAAATTTTCATAAAGATTTGATCAAAAACATGGTGAATGTTTAAATTTCTAAATGTGTTATAGTAAAATACACATAGTCATTAACCCCCCTTGAAAACTACAATATAGCCAGAGACATAGCTCAGGGGCACACGCTCCTGTCAGGCAACGGCAAGGTCCTGAGTTCGATCACTGGTACCAAAAACCAAAATGCTACAAAGCTTTCCCTTACTTTGAACACAGGTATCACATTGTTCCTGGAAACTGGTCTTTCACTGAAATCACTTGTTTTTTCTTTTTCTATTTTTTTTACTTTTATTTGAATTTATTTTACATTTCACTTAACCCTGCGCCATAAATTTTGGCTTCTTCAGTTCTTCTGGTATGTTCCTTTTTTTTCTTCTGTGCAACTTCCTCCTCTGAGTTAGAAATAATTTGTTCCTCTTCAGTGAGGATCATGGCAGTGCGGCGGGGCAGCTCATGTCCGAGTGAATCCGGCCTTGAGCTTGGTAAATACAGCGCTACATCTCAGGTGCTCGTTCACCGGGCTGTGTTCAATGACCTGAGAATCTACATCCAAACCCTTAAACTCAGCATCTCTCTCTATATTTAAGTTTTTGCAGCACAACTTCAGCACTCTCTCTGGGCCTGGGCTCACCTAGCTCCAGCCCCGAGACACTAGGATGACACACATGGCTCCTGTAAGTGAGGTGACATCCTTCAGAGGCTTGATGACCTCTCAGCTACGCACACTCTCCAGGGCCTAAGCAGTTTTGCAGATGTTCTTAAAAGTGCTCACGAAGATTTGAGTCTCTCGATTTGCTTGATTTTGTGGGGTTTTCTGGGTCAAGAGTAGCAAACCATTTTCACAATTCACCTTAGCCCGCTCAAAGAAAGAAGAGTCTGTAATCTCATTTCTTTTTTTGTTTTTTCTTTGGAGAGAGGGCCTCACTATGTAGCCCATGCTAGTTTCAAACTCGCAAGGACCCTCCTGCCTCAGCCTCCCGAGTGCTGGGATTACAGGCTGGTGCCACCATGCCTGGCTCAATCTTTCTTTCTTTCTCTTTCTCTTTCTTTGTTGTTGTTGTTGAGACAGGATTTTTTTTTTTTTATCAGTACCGGGGATCAAACTCATGACCACCTGCTTGCAAGGCAGGTGCTTTTGCTGCTGAGCTAAATCCCCGGCCCTGAGGCAGGATCTTGCTAGGCAGTTCAGGCTGGCCCTGTACTCTCTATGGAGCCCAGGCTGGCCTCAAACCTTGTTCTTACCTCCTCAGCCTCCCAAGTGCTGGGCTTACCGGTATGCACCACCACAGCTAGCCGGTCATTTCTTGCTTAACTGAAGCGTTTATTCTATCTTTCCATCACCTTGTGCACGTCCCAGTAGCTCGGGTGGGCACTGGTGTACAACAGTTAACATCTTCTGTGACTTCGAAATAGTCGTGTTTATTGTTTTATTTCCTGACTGGGGAGAGATGCTGATTAGCAGGATATTATCAGTAGCTTACATTTTTGAAATGCTTGCTATGCACCAGATTTTACAGATGAGAAGACTGCAGCTCCGATAAGCGAGGACACAGGTCCAGGGTCACGTAGCAAAAAAAAAAAAAAAAAAGGAAGAAAGAAAAGAATAAAAACGGTGTCACTTTGTGTAAGGTGCAAGTGAATCCATTCCCCTCCACTCCGGGACCGTCGGGCCCAGGAGCGCCCCCGCCCCTCCCGGGGCGCTTATCGCCGCCCGGGCTGCTGCAGGCCACGCCCCTGGGGGAGGGCCGCTGGAGGCTCCGGGCCGGGAAGAGCCTGGTCAGCTGTGTCCGGCGGAGGCAGCTGCTGACCCAGCTGTGCCCTTTGCCAGGGGTGGGGGACAAGGGACAGGAGCCCTGGGTTCACGGGGGGGAGGCGGAGGCGGCATCATGGACCACCTCGGGGCGCCCCTCTGGTCCCTAATTGGCCTTCTCTGTCTCTTGCTGTCTGGGGCAGCCTGCGCGCCCCCACCTAACTCCTTGGATCCCAAATTTGAGAGCAAAGGTAAGGATCGATGTATGCGCGGGCACCACACAGGACTGTCTCTGCAGGGCAGTGTTCCAGCCCTGGACTCCCAGGCTGGGGTCCACGCCAACTTCTGAACCTCCACGCTGGGTCCTGGGGGGCTGAGCTGATTTCTGAGCCTCTAAACCGGCTCGCAGTGAAATAAGCCAGAGTCTGAGTCCCTGAAATGGGCTCGGTGGAGAAGGCAGAGAAGGATCCAAGGCCGTTGCTGCATATTTTTAGGGGGTCTTGGACTTGCTACATGGCAATGGGACGGGGTGCTAGTGGGCCGTCTCCCCGAAGCCTGAGTCCCCGCAGGGAGGGGACCCAGGGGGTGTCCAGAGGGGAGAGGGTAGAGCCGGGTCCGCGCCCAAGGGGCTGGTGCCCAGCTGCCAGTAAACACGGTTTGTGGCTGGCACCGGCCCGGGTCCGGCCGGGGGGAGGAAGGGGCGGGGGCCACGGTTGGAGCTATCGTGCAGCCGGGAGCCTGTGCGGGCCGATAGGGGCCGCCGGTCCGCACCCACCGGTGCACGCGCGCGTCCTGGGAGGCTTGAGGTGGGGCAAGCGGCGGGGCCGAGGTCTCCGAGCTGCGTGCAGCTCACCGCGCGGCGTGAGCGTGCGAGCGGCTGGGGGGAAACTGAGGCAAGCAACCTGAGCCCGTGAGCTCGAAGGGCGCCCCCTCTGCAGCCCCGCGAGGGTGCTGCGGGGGAAGAGAGCGGGGCGGGGCTTTTTTCTTATCGGGTCCCCACAGGCAGAGGGAGGCAGGGGAGGGGGGCTGGGGCCAGAGCCAGGTCCGGCTGCCCTGACCCCTCCCCTCCCCTCCCCTCCCCTCCCCTCCCCTCCCCTCCCCTCCCCAGCGGCCCTGCTGGCGGCCCGCGGGCCCCAGGAGCTTCTCTGCTTCACCGAGCGGCTGGAGGACTTGGTGTGTTTCTGGGAGGAAGCGGCAAGCTCCGGGGTCACCTCCAGCAACTATAGCTTCTCCTACCAGTTTGAGTGAGTAGCGGGGAGACGGGCGTCCTAAGGTATGGGGTGGGGGGCTCCCCAGGAGCTGAGTGGTGCTTCCTATGCTAGGACGCTCCTGGGGTCGGGGCTGGCGTGCCCCCTAGTGACGCGGGCTGGCACGCTTCTTTATCCGACGGTCCTCCCCTGCGGCTCTGGGCTCCCGCGTCACTAACTGACGCTGGAACGCCCCCTCGTGGTGGTAATCAAAATGCCCCAAGGCGGGGCGTGGCGCAGCACACCTGCAAACCCAGCCCTCAGGAGGCTGAAGCAGGAGGATCGCTAGGGGTTCGAGGCCAGCCTAGACTATACAGCGAGAGAGACCCTGTCTCAAACAAAACAGAAGCTCCCAAGGTCTGGGGTGCACAGATTCTTTAGCCCCACCCCCGCGCCCGTCTCCAATGTGTTCCCTTCCCTTTGTGTCCCCGCGTGCACAGGGGCGAGCCTCCGAAGCCCTGTCCCCTGCGGCAGGCGCCCACCGCCCAGGGCGCCGTGCGCTTCTGGTGCTCGCTGCCCACGGCCGACACATCGAGCTTCGTGCCCCTGGAGCTGCGGGTCATGAATGTCTCCTCCGGCTCCCCACGTTATCACCGGGTCATCCACATCAATGAAGTGGGTGAGTGCCCCGTGCTCGCAGAACTGGTGCTGAGGGGGGTCCCGAACTCCACGTCCCTGACCGCGCGCCCGAACCGCAGTGTTCCTGGACGCTCCCGTGGGGCTGCAGGCGCAGGTGGCGGAGGAGCGCGGCCAAGTGATCCTTCGCTGGCTCCCGCCGCCTGGAGCACCCATGAGGAGCCACATTCGCTACGAGGTGGACGTCTCTACCGGCAGCAGCCCAGGGGGAGCGCAGAGAGTGAGGCCCTCCGCTACAGTCCCTTCCCCAAAGTCCTAACTCGGACGCCCCACATTCCAGTTCCTTCCTGCCCAAGGCCACTCCGCACCCGTGGCACATCCGCTTTACCGCGCGCCTCCAATACACCTGAGCCTCGCGTCCCAGACTCGGAGACCTGATTCCCTCTCGTTGCCCCCGCCCACTATTATATAGCTCGGGTCCCGCCCCTTGCTAATGAAGTCTTTGCTCTGATTGGTCTTGAGCTTAGTTGGGTCCCGTTCCCTGTTCTCATTGGGCCCTGCGTGCCGTCCTTCCTCTCCCCGATTGGCTGGATCTCTTGGGGGCGGGCGATGCCTCTGAACGCCCGCCCCTCGTCTGGACTCCACCCACCAGGTGCAGATCCTGGAGGGCCGCACGGAGTGCACGCTCAGCAACCTGCGAGGCTCCACGCGCTACACCTTCGCGGTTCGCGCGCATATGGCGGAGCCCAGCTTCGGTGGCTTCTGGAGCGTCTGGTCCAAGCCTGTGTCGCTGCAGACGGCTAGCCGTGAGGCCCTGACTGGGGTTTAGGAGGAGCTGGGGGGGAAACACCTGACAAACCACCCCCCTACCTGACCTCCCACCCGTCCCCTCCTCCCCCAGACCTGGACCCCCTCATCCTGACGCTGTCCCTCATCCTCGTGCTCATCCTGCTGCTGCTGACCGTGCTCGCCCTGCTGTCCCACCGCCGGTGAGCCCCCGTGCGAGCACCTGGCCCAGGCCTGCCCTGGAACATCCCACACCGTGTTTGCTTTGGGAAACCTCAAAGAAGGCTCAGAGAGGGGCGAGTCTTTGCCTGAGATCACACAGCGATGAGTCGTGCTTGGGGACGTTTATCTGGTTTTCCATCCTCCTCAAGTGGCTGCCCCTCTTTGGATCACTTGTTTTTCCATTGCCACCAATTTTGTCAAACTGAGTAGCTGGATTTAGTGGAAAGATCTTAAGTCCCCGCCCAAAAGTGGTGTTTTATATATTATGATCTAAACTGTTCCAAGGTGTTTGTAATTCCAGGCACACCCAGGGTGAGCCACACTTGGCAAAGTCTTCTTAGATAAGGTTCCTTCTGCCTGGACTGCCCTTCCTGCCCCCTTCACTAGGGAGGCTGTCTTTCGAGGCCTCACGGCACTGGGAAGAGAGTGGAGAACAAGCTAGGCTGTCTCCACAAGGCCCAGACTTGGTGGATCTCAGAGTGTAGTCAGGGAGACAGGCAAGCCCAACAAACATGGGAACTGAGAGCCAACTGATTATAAATCCTGATGAGTGGTGTCATAATGGGAGCAATTTGGATTTTGTTTGCTTGTTTTGCACGTGGAGTCAACACAAGATCTTGAGCGTGCTAAACATATGCTTTACCGCTGGGCTACACCCCCAGTCCTGGATTTTATTCTGAATACATTGGGAACCATGGGAAGGGGTGATGAGGGAACCTGCCTTGATGGACCCCCAGGCCAAGATTAGACAAAGCATAAGTCAGTGTATATTGAAATCCGATGCATCCTTCAAAACCCTGTTCTGGTGACCCTTCTAGAGGGCCTTGCTATTTTTCTGGCAAAGCCCCTGCCCCCAGCCATGACGGATTCTTCTACCTCCATGATGCCTGTGACTGGGCACTGGGAGGGCAGGGGTTGTAGGTTGTGTTTGTGAACTTGTTTCTATCGATAGGACTCTGAAGCAGAAGATCTGGCCTGGCATCCCCAGCCCTGAGAGTGAGTTTGAGGGCCTCTTCACCACCCACAAGGGTAACTTCCAGGTAGGTGGCTTGGCTGTCCCCTGGGGTGTGGGGACTGTCTCGCTCCTGGCGGTGGAGGCCCAGAGTTGTGAGCAGGCTGGTGCTGTCTCCCCAGCTCTGGCTGTCACAGCGCGATGGCTGTCTGTGGGGGAACCCTTGCACCCCCTCTCCAGAGGACCCCCCTGCCCGCCTGGAAGTCCTCTCCGAGCGCTGCTGGGGGCTGACCCAGGCAGTCGAGCCAGGGGCAGAGGACAAGGGGCCCCTGCTGCAGCTGGCAGGCAGGGAGCCCGCCCAGGACTCCTACCTGGTGCCGGACAAATGGCTGCTGCCCCGGAGCCCGCAGGGTGACGAGCCGCCAGGCTGCAGGGGCTGCTCGGACATCGTGGGGGCCCTAGATGAAGGCTCAGAGGCCTCCTGCTCATCCACCTCAGCCTTGAAGCCTGAGCCAGAGGAGGCCCTGGCCACCAGCTTTGAGTACACCATCCTGGATGCTGGCTCCCAGCTCCTGCACCCACGGGCGCTGTGCCCTGAGCCGCCCCCCACCCCGCCCCACCTCAAGTACCTGTACCTTGTGGTGTCGGACTCCGGCATCTCCACTGACTACAGCTCGGGGGGCTCCCAGGAAACCCAGGGAGGCTCCTGTGATGACACCTACTCCAACTCCTACGAGAACAGCCTGGTCCCCAGCCCCGAGCCTCTCACCCCCAGCTACGTGGCCTGTTCTTAAGAGCCCAAGGTGGCCCACCAGAGTCCCCAGGGCTGGGGCACTGATGGCCATCGACAGAGCCACCCCGCTCAGGAAGCCACAAGCTTGCAGCATTTTTAACTATGTATAGCTTTTTTTTTTTTTTTTCCGAGTGTGTACATATATATATAAATGTGTTTTTTCTATCTTGACTTCTGCAAACACCCTGGGAGCCCGTCCTTCCCTGTGCCAGGCCATAGGGATAACAGTTAAAGCCCGTGAGCTCAGTCTGAAATTCTGGACTGGAAATCCGAATATTAGTCCTAATAAAATACATCAGTCAGCACAAGGGACGTAAGCCACCACTCCAGGTGGCTCTCTGTGTTCTTGGTGACTGGCCGTGTGAAGCGGTTTCTCTCTCCTATCTCAAAGCAAGCAGGTGCAGGCATCCCCAGCCTGGACCCTCCTGCAATGCAGCTCCCTCCTCCCTTAGGCCTCTCAGGGACTTCTCAGCTGGATCTAATCCCACTGGCTACTCAGGGAAGGTCAGCTGCAAGATCTGGCCTAAAAACCGGCTCTACCTTTTCTTGCACATTTGATTGGCCAAAATCAATCATGTGATCACAACTAGACCAAAGGCATGCTAGGAAATGTTCTGTACTTGAATACTCAGGGAGAAGAAAGCTGTTTAATGAACATCTAGCTGGCCTGCCCCTATGATGGTAATAATTCAAAATTATATGAATCAGGCCGTGTTTTAAGAAAGCACTGTGTTAGTGGGACAAAGTGGTGTGTGCCTATAATCCCAGCACTGGGAAGGCTGAGGCAGGAGGAACTCTGCAAATTTGAGGCCTGCACAGGCTCCATAGTAAGTTCAGGGCTGGGGATTTAGCTCAGTGGCATAAGCGCCTGCCTTGCAAGTGTGTGGTGGTGAGTTAATGATCCCTGGTACTGATAAAAAAGAAAAAGACAGAAAACAAAACAAAAACATAGTAAGTTCAAGGCCAGCCTGAATGGCATAGCCAGACTCAGTCTCAAAATATGCAAAAGAAAAAAAAAAAGCACAGTGTGGATACCAAGTATTATCATGAGACTCGGTGATAGTTCTGGTTTAACTACTGTGTAAAAAGTCTGGCATAAGCTAAGAAAGCTGAGCACACGCGTGCCATATGTGACAGCCATCCCACGTCTCGGTATGTACCCCAGAAGCATGCACGGAGCAGCCAGGACGTCATCCTCCCCCAGACTCACATGTGCCTCTGATTTCTTACAAGGCTGCAGAGTGACCGCCTACCTTGGCTTTCAGTTTAATCAGGGGGTCTGGCCGAGGCTGCGCGTGTGTCTCCAGTTCAGCAAGTGGCTGGTGTCAGACTCACACTGTTCGTCACCGAGGACCACGGCTGAGCTCACACAGATGAGCCGTGATTCCAGGGGGCGAACACATGAGACCTCGACTCCCGAGGCCTGGGGAAATTCTTCCCAGAGCTGGCTGCAGAGCCGGTCCCTCGCTAACCATAACCTAACTCTGGCTGACGCATTCCTTCCTCAAGAACGCTCTGTGCCCTTGGTTACCCGGCTCGTCTCATGCGTCTGGCTACCTTTTTCCTTTATGCGAGCACGATCGCCAAACACCAAGGCTCTGCTGCTTCGTGGCCTTTTGTTCCGTGAAAAGCTATCAGCCCAGATCCCGCAGCAGCACTATGCTGCCTCTTGCTCTTTACACTCGGTGCCCTGACTTCAGGCAGGAGACTGAGCCCACTGCAGGGGTCCCCAAAAGAGCGGGACCCTGAGTGCCAGAATGTGGACAGTGGTAAGTCACTGTAAATAAACTGAGGTATAGACACCATGGAACAATACGCAACAGGGAACAAGCAATAAGCTGGCTGAATCTTGGCAACAATGCAGAGTGGCCAAAAAAGGAAGGAGGAAGCCTCAAATTATAAATATAATGAAATTCTTTATATAGTTCAAAACAGTAAAAAAAAAGTTGCTTGAAAATAACATGCATACAATAATGCAAGTTTTTGTTGCGCTGGGGATGGAATCCAGGGCCTCACACGGGCTAGCCAAGCACTCACCACGGAGCTACACCTCCAAGCCATATAATTCGAGCTTTTAAGGAGAAAAACACTCTGCCTTATGTAGGTCTTGCTTCTGCACCTGTCCCGGGGTAAACTGAGGCAGGGAGAGGTTGTCACCTTGCAAAGCTCAGAGCTGACCCCTGGAGCTCGAACTCTTGTCGAGGCTGGGCTCCCTTGTCTGATTAGGCCTCGAGGTGATGGTCATCTCTCCATCGGGTCTGAAAGTCACAAGCCACTCTGCCCTGGGGCGCGGCCCGCCTGACTCCAGGCCCACTCGGAAGCCCTGCGCTCCCGGGCTGGCTTCATCGGCCTGCAGCCAGCACTGCGCCGGAAAGTAACGTTGGAGCAGCGCCCTCTGCAGGGCCTCCCCGCCATCTGCCTCCTCCTGGGTCTGCAGGGTCACTATGAGCCCGCACTGCCGGCTGGGGCCAGCTCGCTGGCGGAAGTAGGCAGCCGTATCCAGCAGCAAGGCGGCCAGGTAGGTCGTGTCCTGGCCCGCCGGATCTTCTGCTAGGTACTCCTCCAAGCCATCGAGCAGCAGAAGGGAGGGCACCGGGCCCGTGCTCTCATGGGCAGAGCACAGGACCTGGAGCAGCTCTTGCGTTGAGGGCGGATACTGGAAGCGAATCTTCTAGAAGATTCAGAAACAAAGAAAAAGCCAGATTCAGCGCAGGAGCCAGAGTCTCCACGCTCTGCTTCTGTTCACCATCACCACTGACGCTGGGGCCGGAACCCGGCCTTCCTGCTGAGCTGCCCTGACCATGTTTATTTTTTCGAGTCAGGGTTTTGCCAAGTCACTAAGTTGCCCCGGCCGCCCTTGAATTTGTAACTGTCCTGCCTCGGCCTCCCTGAGTACTGGGATTGCAGACCTGGCCACCGAACCGGCTCGAGCCCTGCTTCTTTGCGTACTTTCCGGGACTAGGTTGACTTCACACCTAGCTGACTCCAGGATGAAAAAGCGGCTCAAAGCATTAAATATTCCACTCCCGCCTGTTTTTCCAGCACTTTCCACCATGGCGTGTTGAATGAGGTGCGATCTTTTTTCTCCCCCCTCTCTCTAAATAGGACAACCTGTCCACCAAAACCCTGCGCGACCAGGACTATGTGGTTCCACTGATACCCTGTATTTCTTCTTCTTAACCCTGAATCCGCCCCTTGTGCATCGCCGCTACCTAACGCCGACCCGTGATTGGACAGTCCTTCAGTCAATCCTAGTTAAATTTCGCACGGTCCCATCCCTCGCGTATTCCACCCTCCACTTCTTAACGCTGTTCAAACTTGCCCGCCCACTATCTCCGCCATTCGCCTATCTATCTGTCACTCAAACGCCAATCTGCCTCTCCACTGGCTGGTATACTTCTAATCCCACCCCCATTGTTATACCTGCAGCCGCCAAGGCTCCAGTGTTCGTGCAGTACCACGGGGCAGGCTTTGAAGAGGCCTCCGGGTCAGGAATAGGACAGGCCCTCGACCCTCTCCTGCTGCTTCCAGGGCCGCGGCAAATAGCAGCGCTGTTTTTCCAGAACCTGGAGCACCGAGCAGCAACAAAGGCGGTCCAGACTCAGCCGTATTCTCCGCAATCCCAGCCGCGCTGCCTCGGTTTAGCACTCGCCTCAGCACCTCCGCCATTCGTCGCGTACCTCTGTCCAATCGGTGGCGAGTTCCCAGCCTTAGTCCCGCCCAAGATGGGGCCTCATTGGTTACAGTGGGATCCACTCCCCTATTGGTCAGTGGAACTGTCCATCAAAATTAGAGCTCACCAGCTCCTCCCCCGATGAATAGTTAAAAAAAAACCAATCGGATCCTGCAGAGATGGCTGGTGGAGAGAGCGAAGGGCTTCCTTGGAGGAGTTGTGCTGGTGGACGCAATATGATACCTTTTTTTTTTTTTTTTTGTCAATTAGTCGAACAAATATAAGGGTTGAGAGTTGGAGGGAGTAAGCCCAAATCACGGACTCAGTAAAGTCTCCTAGTCCCGGTTTGCCGGCCATGATAGCTGAGCAGAGTGTTGTGATGGGCATGTTTGTGTGAGGAGTTGCCGGTGTCACCCAAAGACATTTGTGAGGTGAATGAGCGTTATACATCCGAATATCGCTCAGTGTTTGGGGCCACAGGCTTAGGTATACACGTATGAAGAGTAAAACGCCTCCTCTTCCTCTCTGGGGTAGGGGCTAGTGGTGTTTGTTTGGTCTGGTTTTTGAGACAGGGCTTTGCTATGTAGTCCGGGCTGGCCTTGAACTCCTGGCAATCCTGCTCCGCAGCCTCCTGGGTGCTGGGATTACAAGCAAGCGCTACCAGGGCTGGTGGCCTGCGGTCTTCTTGAGTATGGCTTGTGTTAAGCAGAGGAGAAAAAACCAAAGAAGAATCAGGAGAGGAAAAGAGGGCCTGGGAGACGGAGAGCCGAATACAATGTGCACCTTGTCTGCCTTGTTTGTTTCTGTCTCCCCAGGGCTCAGAATAGCGAGCGCTGAAGTTTCTAAAACACATTCTCATTAAATCAGTCAAGGGAGGAAGGAAGTGTTGATGGGAAGCTGCAAGAAAGGGAGAAACAAGGTGAGTAATCACCATCGCTACCTGGGTGTCCTCACCCAGACGTCGCCCCTGAGCTGCCACTCAGGCCTGCGTTGCCAGGGCAACCTTGTCTCCGGGTAACTTCCAAGCGGTGCCGTTGCCTGGCGACCCACGGGTAGGGTGCAATTGTGATTTCCTGGGTTTTCTCTCTGCCTCCGGGACCAGCAAACCGTTCAACAACATCCTCCAGTACACCCACTCACACAGCTGGGCGTCCCTGCACACACACACACACACACACAAAGTCGTGGCATCGCTCTATAAGTTCCATTTCCCAGATTCCCACATCCACATACTGGCAGCTCCACCCTACCCTGACACAAAGCACCCTCTGCACACTCAGTTGTACATTACTCTTTGCACGACCACACACTAGAACACACTGGGACATGACTGAGCCTGCAGCTACACAGTCACGCTGTGAGACAGTCATACCACACTGTCAAACACATCTCACCCCACAGATCCCCAATATTGCATTCAACTCTGTAAGTGCACAAGCACTGAGGAGTGACCCACAGCACAAAACTATGTGCACAGGACCGTGTCCAACCCAGCCCCACCACAGGACCTTTGCATTTGCCATTTCCTTGCCAAGAGCAGGCAGGTCACAGATAATCCTTTGGTTAATTTTTTTCTTTTGTCTGTTTGAGCCAGGGTCTTGCTGTGCAGTTCATGCTGGCCTGGAGCTCACTTTGGAGCCCAAACTGGTCTTGAATTTGCCTTAGCCTCCCTAGTGCTGGGATTACAAGCATGCACACCACACCTGGATTACCTTTGGTTCATTTTTAAACCCCCCCTAAGTCTCTGGTGGAGCACCACCTACTCAGAGACGATCCCTGACCACGTGTCCAGAGTTGCACACCGTTTCATTGGTGTGGGTGTTTTGTTTTTGCAACACACAGTCTCACCCTGTTGCTAGGCTGGCGCTGAACTCCAGGGCTCAAGCAGTTCTGCCTGCCGCATAGCTGGGTCCCCAGGTGTGAACCCCAGCGTCCAGTGCAGCCTGCATTCCCCAGCTACTTACCTGTATTTCTCTTTCAATATCAGTGACAACATGGGGCGTGCCTCCCCTGTGGAACAGGGCTGTGTGGGAATAAAGTCTTTGTCTGCTTTGTTCCCCAACGTCTCCCTGGCTCCTGGCACACAGCACCTGCCGTCCTGTAGGTGCCCAACACTGTAGGCTGAGTGAGGCCATTCAGGGGTGATGCCGACCTGGGGCGTGGCCCTAGAAGATAATTCTTCCTCTGCTTCTTGGAATTCTGACTTCATGTCTTTACGGAAGGTGCTTTAGACAGAGAGGCTCAGCTGGGTGTGGTGGCAGCACACACCGACAATCCCAGCATTCTGGGAAGCTGAGGCAGGAGGACTAATTTGCCCCCAGCCTGGGGAACGTAGTAATTTAGGAAGACCCTGTCTCAAAATACATACATGCTCACATTTACACACATGCATACGGGCTCAGTACGGAGCTCAGCAAGAAAGGCCTGGCTTCCATCCCTGAGGTCCTGGGATCCATCCCCAGTGCTGTGAGTCCTTAAGAAATTGTAGCTGCTGTCAGCAGGGCCAGGCCAGGGGTGAGAGCAGGGCAGTGGAAAGTGTAGGCAGGGTGCGCCCGCGCCTCTCCTTGTAAGATTGGCGCATGCTCGAGAGGTTCGTTCCTTTGACAACTGTTTTGTATTTGATTTTTTCAGTATTTGATTCCGCAATGTGAGGGGTTTTGCCAACCCAGGGCTTCGCACGTTCTGAGCACGTGCCGTGCTCCCGAGCTACCCCTCCAGCCCCAAAGCATTGTTTGAGCACCCACTGTGTATCCGAAGTTGTTCTAGGCACTGAAGACCTACCAGCGAACAAACAACTAAGTCTTCTAGTGAAGCCGACATCCTAGTGGCGGGGGGAGAAAATTTAACCCTAATAAGCAGGAGAGAAAATGATCACTTCTTGGGCTGGGGATTTAGCTCCGAGGCATAAGCACCTGCCTTGCAAGCAGGCGGTCGTGAGTTTGATCCCCGATACCGATAAAAAAAAAAATGATCACTTCCTAAGAGCCTTCCGTAGGATGGATGGCTGGCATATCTAATTCTGCGGCTAGGGTTCGCAGCTTCGCATGGGGTGGTCAGCGTTAGCTTCTTCACTGGAAAGGTGACATTTGAGAAAACACTTGGACCAGGCAAGGAATACACCCAGGTGGACACACCCTCAGCACCAAGGCCATTGGAGCCCAGGGAGACAGCTGGCCTCTGCTTTGGGTACCATGGAAATCCGTAAGAAGGGTTTGCGTAGGGGATGAGTGTGTTCTGACTTCTAAACCAGAACTCTGTTTTGCTCAACTTGAATTTATGATTTGTTTTTGATTTTTTTCTTGATAAAAGTTCTTGCCCTGATACAGGATCTTGCCCTGAGCTCATGATATTTCCCAGCCTGACCTCAAACTCACGGCAGTCCCCCTGCCTCAGCCTCCTGAGCACTGGAATTACAGGCATTACCATCGTATCATGCCTGGTGAGTTTATGTTGAGATGTCAAATAGGTTTCTATGTATTTTTATTTTTGTATTTCCGCCTAAGATACCCATGCCAGGCCCTAGTTTATGTGCTCTTTGTCATCCGTGTTTCATTTTATTTTATTTGCGTCGGGAATCGAACTCAGCACCTTGTGCTTGCCAGGCAGGCGCTTTGGCTCTGCGCCGTGTCCCGGGCCCTGTTGTGTGTGTTTTAAAGCAGCACCGCGGACAGCGGTACGCTCTGACCATGGTGCTGAAGTCTGCTTTTTTCCTGACCCAAGCAGAGGCAGCTTTAAATTCAAGAGGTCCCTTCCGCCTTGTCTCACCCCCGGGACCTCCGTGACCCCTCCTGCTTTTTCTCCACGTCTCCTTCCGGCTCATTCTGTTGCAGACACACAGACCTCTGGGCTGCTCCCCGCACACAGCAGACAAGGAAATGCCCTGACTCAGGGCATCCGTGTGGCTGTCCCCAGACGCTTTCCTGTTCCCTCCCTCCCCTTGTTCCTTCTCACCTCTCACGTCTCGTGGGGAGCTTCCCCGGCGCCCCCTTGAAAGCCTCACCCGTGTCCACACCCCACGGCCTTCAGGCCTCCTTTGCTGGTGAGTCTTTCACTGCTCACAAACCAGCGTCTCGCTTAGGAGAGGCCCTAATCCCTTACGTAAATTCTTGATCTCTACAGTTTAGAACTCAGAATTTTTCAGTTTTGAAAGGTGATAGGGTATAACACACAGGGGCTGGGGATGCAGCTCAGAGGCACCGCGCCTGCCTGGCAAGCTCAAGGTCCTAAGTCCGATTCCTGGTACAAAGAAAGAAAAATACATAAATAAATAAAACCAAAAACAGTGTGTGTGAAACACATCTTACAGCCACGTAGCGTGGCACGTGCCTGTGATTTCAGCACTTGGGAGGCTGAGGCAGGAGGATCACCAGGAGTTCAAGGCCAGTGCAGGGTGTATGAGCAAGTGTGACACCAGCCTCCACTACACAGTGAGACCCTGTCTCCAAGACACATAAATACACAAACGATAATGGGCCAGGGGCTTAGCTCAGGGACACAGTACCTGCCTTGCAAGTGCACGGTCATGAGTCTGATGCCCAGTACCAAAAATAACAAATAAAGCCCTGAAACATGCCGTACCTGGCACCCCTACAGACATCGGGTGGGGACCGCCCAAATCTGAGCGTGGCGTCTGCAGCATGAAAAACAATATTCACATCAAGCAAAATAAATATGAGCTGTAACTAACCTTGCATCAGTTCAGATCGTGTTTCACCCTAAGAGAGGTACGCAGGCGGTGTTGGTATTCAAGTTTTCGTAACATTTGGGAGTGTGGCTCTGTGTATAGTTTATCTTTATTGCGTGTCATTTTTTTTTTTTTGTCTTTTTCCTTTTTATCGGTACCGGGGATCGAACTCACGACTGCCTGCTTGCAAGGCAGGCGCTTATGCCGCTGAGCTATATCCTCAGCCCCTGTGTCATTTGTTTTTTGAGACAAAGTCTTGCATCGTCGTTCAGGCTGGCCTTGAGCTCACTGTACACCCCAGGCTGGCCTGGAACTCGCCGTGACCCTCCTGCCTCAGCCTCCTGAGCGCTGGGATGACAGACATGCACCGCCATGGAGCACCGACCAGCACAGAAACAGCCTCTCCAAGTTCCGATGTCCAGACCCTGGACCATAACGAAGTGAAGAAGAAACCAGGCTCGCAGGCGGGGCCCCGGCACCCAAGGTCCTGAAGGGAGCGTCGAAGCCCAGGGGAGAACAGAGAGACCTCAGCAGGAGCCCTGCCTCGCTGCGCTGCCCGGGGGCAGCTGGAACCTGCAGGTACTCGGCGACTGCTGGCAGCCCCACAGGCCTCCCTGGGAATGCAGCGGACTGCAGTGCCGGGGCGTTGTGTGGGTTCGGAGGTCCCCCAGGAGAGGGCGATTGTCCAGTTGCCATCTTGAAAAGAGGCCAGCTAAGGTCAGACCTCAGAGCAACTTCCTGCTCCATCCGGGGCTGCAGTGTCAACATGAGGGGGAGCAGCTTCAGGCCAGCAGCAGGCACGCGGGATGCTGCAGGCTGGACACATCTAACTCTCTCCCCTCTTCTGTGCCTCTGTTTCCCCCCATAATCCCTTTTAAGTTTCGTCCCACGACAGTAAACCACCGTGGTGAGGGCATCTTGGCTGTATCCACCTTTCTGGTTGGTTTTAGATTTTTCTGTCTAGCCCCAAATCTAGTTCAAACAGCTCAGGGTGGCAAATTGCCACTCACTACACCTTGTCATTTGCTAGACTCTATTTGATGCTGTTGGTATTGCTGGTTGTGCCACTTTACCCAAGGTTATGGGCTGGGGATTTAGCTGGGCTGGGGATTTAGCTCAGCCACATAAGCACTTGCCATGCAAGCAGGCCGTTGTGAGTTCAATCCCCGGTACCGATAAAAAACAAAACCAAACCGAGGTTATGGAATTGTTCTACTCAGTGTTTTTTTTTTTTTCCCTTAGAGACAGGGTCTCACTGTGTATTTCAGGCCGGCCTGAACTCAGTATGTAGCCCAGGCTGGCCTTGAACTCATGGCAGTCCTCCTGCCTCAGCCTCCCAAGTGCTGGGATGACAGTCCTGTGTCACCACGTCCAGCTACATAGGCAGCAAGCTCTCATCCCCGGTAAACTGAGGAGACAGGATTTTGAAAGACTCAAAACCAGGAGCCAACTACACCTGGAAAACACCTCAAGTAGTCATTTCCTAGGGATTCAAAATCCTAGCAATAAAGCTCCTGCCATTAGCAGTTTACGAGCATGAACCCAGAAATTAAACAAGAAAACAGAAAATTAGCACTTCAGCAAGATGGAATCAATGAAACAGGTCCAAACATATCCAGGGTATTAAAAATTCACTGAAAGTACCTGCTGAATGAGCCAGGGTGAGCACAGAATCTCAGATATAGAGACAAGATTGTGGTTACTAAGCATTAAAGAGCAGTTCAGAGCCAGGTGTGGTGGCTCACGCCTGTAATCTAGCACTCGGGAGGCTGAGGCAGGAGGATCGCTGCGAGTTCGAGACCAGCCTGGGCTACACAGCGAGACCCTGTCTCAAAAAGACAAAAGAAAAAAAAAATGGTGCTGGAAGAACTAGCTTTGCACATGCCAGAGATTGATACTGGACCCAAATCTTTTCACCACGCACTAAAGTGAAATCAAAATGAATCAAAAATCTAAATGCTAAACAAAAACTAAATCTTCTGGAAGATACAATAAGGGGAACTGTTGACGGCGTTGGTGTAGGCAAAGATTCTGAACAAAACTAGTTTCCCAGCAGTTATCACAAGGAGTCAACAACTGGGATCTCATCTTATTAAAAACTTTTGCACAGCAAAAGAAATCACCCACAGAATGAACAGAAAATCCTCAGTGTGGGTAGAAGATTTTCCAGCTCTTACTCAGCCAAGGACTAATATCTAGAATGTATTTTTAAAAACTTTAAAAAATCAGACCCTCCCCCTAATTCAAAGGCCCAATCCAAACGTGGGTGTCGAAGATGAACAAACACTTCTTGGTTGGAGAAATAAATATGGCAAATAAATATATGAAAAAATGCTCAGCGTCCCGGGTCACTTGACAGATGCAAATTAAAACGCTGAGATTCCATCTCATCCCAGAGACATGGATTGGTATGAAGAAATCAACCAACAACCAGTGCTGGCGAGGTTGTGGGGAAAGGGAACCCCTCTTCACTGTTGGTGGGAGTGTTGACTGGCACTTCGGTGTCTTCCTGATGAATTAAAAGTATCGCCACAGTGATATACGTGCACCGTTTATAGCAGCATAGTTACAACAGCTAAATGTTAGAAACAACTGGAATGCCCATCAGCTGATGAACCAATAAAGATGTATTTTTTTTAATCGGTACTGGGGATCGAATTCATGACTGCCTGCTTACAAGGCAGGTGCTTATGCCGCTGAGCTAAACCCCCAGCCCCAAGATGTATTTTTTTATAAGGAAGGAGACATTTCTAGCTAAAGAGATGCACCTTGAGACCATCCTCTTAAGTGAAATGAAACAAACACACCTTTAAGTATCACACTGTGTACAAAATTTACTGTGTGTATATAAGGGCCAACGTGTGTGACAGATATTAAGAAACAGGAAGAAAATGTTCAAATGGGAAGGGAACTGGGGAGCAGGGAGGGGAAAGTGCGTGACAAGTAAATAGGAAAAATGGAAATAAAGCAAATTTAAATAAAGAGGCAAGGGCGTGGAAGGGAAGATATTACACCATGTATAGGTATAGATTCCCTGTGATGAATGCTATCAGTACGTGTATCTAAAATGGACCAAAAAATACACTAGAGCAGGGGTTGGCCAGCTATTGACTGTGAGCTCAGACAAACCCCTACTGGTTTTGTTTTTAAATAAAGTTTTATTGAAAAAATAATGTGAACGAATGTGGGTAGGGATTTATGTCTGGTCACAGCTGTGACCTCTGTACAGAGCACTGAGTATTTGTTTCCCTCCCTCTGCAAAATTCACTTCTACAATCTTCACCTCACAGGTGATGGAGCTGGGAGGGGAGATCTGCGGAAGGTGATTAGGTCCCGAGGGTGGGGCCCTTTAGAATGGGATTAGTGCCCTTATAAACGAGGCCCCAGCGAGCTCCTGCGCCCTTCCACTGTGTTTGATTAGAGAGAGATGGCTGTCCACGAGGAACATGTCCTCACCAGACACCGAATCTGCCTATGCCTCGATCCCGGACTTCCCAACTTGCAGAATTTTAAGAAACCTGGGACATGCTAGGTATTTATATAGTGTTTGTTGAATGAAAGAATGACGGTGTAGATCCCTCTTTTCTGGTCCCTAGAGGACACGGGTCCCAAACGGTCTGTCTAAAGCCCCTGAGGCGTCTGTCTGTAGTTCCCTGCCCCCCCGCCCCCCCAGGCTGCAGAACTCTCCGCAGCTGGGGCTTGGGCCAGCTCACAAGCATTCTTCTCACCCCTGTGGCCAGGCGCTCAGCGTGGGGGTCTCCGGTGCCCCTTGGTATCCCTCGCCAGTTGAGACCCTGGGTCTTCCTTAGTCTGTCCCTTCCGCCCTCTGAACACCAGCTGAACCCCAGCCCCTCGGGAAACGCAGGCATGTGAGTCCCTCGCTGTGGATTTGGGGTCTCAGGGGCTTCAGCAGAGCCCCGACCAAGAAAGGCTGGCGGAGGAGGATGTGGGCCCCAACCCCCAACTCCCGTGGCCCGCTTTGCCTCCCCAGCTTCGTCCTCAGACAGACCGCGCCAGCTCCCCCACGGCGCCTCCCAGCCACGGAGGCCCACGCCCGGGGGAGGCAGGCAGGCAGGCAGCCAGACTTCTGCTACAAACAGGTTTTTATTAAAGATGAGAAGCCAGGTCTTTGTTAAAGATGGGGAGTGGGCAGGACGGGAGGACAGCGTGTCTTCTGCACACTGCCTTTGGCTGCTCAGGGGAGGGGAGCCCCTCCGCTCTACCCGTGCCCCCCGAGATGGCACGTCTGCCTAAGGCCCAGGCAGGGTGGGCAAGTGACCAGGGACGGGTGGGGAGGAGTCCTTGCCCACAGCCCTAATAAGAAAGAGAAGGCCTTGGGGAGTGCCCCGGGCTCGGGCAAGTGGAGACACAGCACCCTGAACCCCAAAACCTCAACTGGGGCAAGCCCTGCTTAAGTAGGGAACCGGCAAGGACTGGATGAGAGGGGACACACGGGGGTCAGCAAGGGGGGCTCCTAGGACCTGGTCCCTGGGGAGTCTGCCTCCCCCCCCTACCTGGGCTCTGAGAGTCTGAGGACTGAGGACCTGCGGACAAAGGATGACCCCACCCCTCCTCCGCGTAGACTCGGGCGGTCCCCCATTGATGGAATCATACCCACCCATTCTAGAAATTCTGAGAGCCAAGGCCTCCTATTCGCTGTTGAGACACCGACCGCCCCGGCTGGAGTTGCCCACTGGTGTGAGGAGGTCAAGAAGTGAGAGGGAGGCGCCGATTGGCTGGAATAAACTTGGCGGTGGGGATTCTGAGAACCGGAGGCTCTCATTGGCTGGGCAGTGACCAATAGGGTCAAGTTTCAGCCCTTAAAAGGGCAACCCTAGGGGCGCGGGCCCACCCGCTAGACAGGTACTGGATGGGTGGCCGGAGAGGGAGGGGTTCCCGGTTTCCGTCCAGCCACCTCCTGATCTGTGACCTGGCTGCTTTGGGGGAGCCGGGCTTGGCACTCACACGGCACACGCACACACACGCACGCGTGGCAGGGGCAGAGGGCCTGGCCGACCCTGGGGTGGTGGGGGCTCACAGCAGGTGGTCGCGGCTGGCGAACAGGTAGGGGCTGAAGTTGTCCCGGTGGAAGGGGGACGGGTAGAGGCCGCTGAGGGTGTACAGGTCCCGCAGCAGGGGCGTGGGCAGCAGCAGCTTCCGGCCGCGCCCCCCGCCCCCGCCCCCGCCCGGCCCCCCAGGCCCGGGGGAGGAGGGCGAGGGGCCCTGGCTGGGCGCGGGCGCGGGCAGGGGCAGGGGCAGGGGCAGGGGCGTGGGCTCAGACCGCAGCCGAGGGCGGGGCACACGGGGCGACGAGCACAGGGCCGGGGCCCTGGAGGACACGCAGCTGGGCATCAGGTGGCCACGGCGGGCGCAGCTCTGCGGCTCTGCAGGTCCGGGTGGGCGGGTTAGGACCACAGCGGGCCGCAGGGGGCGCCCGGGAGCGCTCTGGCCTCCGGGTCCCCGCATCTCCACGCCGCCCCCCACCGCTACCTCCCCCACAGCCCCCACCCCCGCCTCCCCTCACTCACTGGATGGGGCGAGCCGTGCCGGTGTCGAATGCGGCCTGCAGGCCTCGGGTTCCTGAGACAGAGAGGCAGAGGGAAGGGGCTAGAGGACCCCCGGACCCCGCCTTTCCAGGTGAGGCGGGCGCACACCCGAGAGCCCGAGGAACAGACAACGAGAGTTTGGTGGCTGAGCGCTGTCCCTTGGGACGGAGGGACAGGAGAGGGCGCACTTCGTCCTCCCGGGCCGTTCCCTGCCTAGGACCCGGTCCGCAGATGGGCGCCCCCTTTCCCCCAGTGGCCCTACATCCCCACCTCTCGCCTCACTTCCTGCCTCCTGGGCCCCCTCCACCCGCCACCCTCTCCAGCCCCCTTACCTGGGGCACACTTAACTTTTCGAGGGGGCTTTCCATGGTGGGCGCTGGGCCCAGGTCCTCCCAGGGAGAGAGCCTTCGGCCAGAGGGGGGCCGGCTCTGGAAATTGTGCACGACACAGGTGACCTTGGACAGGGGGAGAGGGATGTGTTGAGGCCAAAGGCCAGGAACACAGGAGTCATGTGAGTATCGTGCCCATTTTCCAGATAAAGAAACTGAGGCTCGGGTTTTCAAAAAGAGGTAACATGACACTAAGAGGCACTCTTTGTACCTAAGAGGCAGGTAGCATTACTATTTACCCCACAGGACTGGGACTAGTTAGGCAG
The DNA here is from genome assembly GCF_034190915.1 of Cavia porcellus. Lineage (NCBI taxonomy): Eukaryota > Metazoa > Chordata > Mammalia > Rodentia > Caviidae > Cavia > Cavia porcellus. The sequence continues at coordinate 70,702,841 of NW_026947500.1, read as the reverse complement.
AGTGGTGCAAGGTCAGCTTTCAACTTGTCTTCATTAGAGTTTTTGTAGTGTACAAGGTGTCAGGCATACTAGGCTAACACTACTCTTCAGCTATAACACAAACTCATTTATTTTTTGGAGGGGAGAGGGGTTCGTTTGGACTTTTTTTTTGAGATAGTTTCACAATATAGTTCAGGCTGGCCTTGAACTCACAGAGATCCTCCTGCCACAGCCCCACAATGCTGGGATGACAGGTGTGTACTATCATGCCCGGTTTAGGGTCATTTAAATATTTTGATATTTTAGCTAGGCATGATAGCACTGGCTGTCATCCTAACACCTGGGAAGCTGAGGCAAAAGGATCACAAAGTTCTAGACCAGTCTGGACCAGATATTAAGACCCTGTCTCAACAAAACAAAACAAGTTTGATATTTTGTACCTTGTAGATGTTTGGCATGAACCCTTACCCCATAATGGAGATTGAAGACAGAACTACATCACCAGCCTGTTTTCATTTTTTAAAAACAAATAGGAAACCAGGTATGGTATTGCACACCTGTAATCCCAGCACTCAGCAGGCTGAGGCAGGAGGATTGCTGTGAATTCCAGGCCAGCCTGGACTACATAGAGAGTTTAGGGCAAGTATGAACTACAAGTGAGACCTTGTCTCAAAAAACACGAACAGGGCCTGGGGTTTAGCTTAGTGGCATAAGCACCCGCCTGGCAAGGGTGAAGTTGTGAGTTCGATCCCCGATACCAAAAAAAAAAAAAAATCAAAACAAAAAAATTGAGATAGGTTCTCACTAAATTGTCCAGGCTAGCCTTGAACTTGCTGGGATTACATATATGCATCACCTAGTGACCATGACTTTATAGTTTTTATTTAGGTGAAATTATTTTTTCCAGATAGGCATCTCGATATGTAGTCCAGGCTGGCCCTGAACTCACTATGTAGCCCAAACTGGCTTGGAGTTTGTGGCAAGCTCCTGCCTCAGCCTCCTGAGTGCTGGGATTACAGGCCAATGCCACCATGCTCAGCTTTCTTTCTTTGTCCTAGAACCCAGGGCCTTCACACTGAGCTACATCCCCCCTTCTCTTTTTCTTCTAATTCACCAAATTGCCCAGGCTAGATTTGACCTTTTCATCCTCCTGCCTCAACCTCCCAAGTGCCTGGGATTACAGACATGAGCTACCATACCCAGCATGAATTTAATTTTCAAGGTATTTCATTAAAGCATTATTTATCTTGATCACTGAGTGTTCTGGCACTCAACCCCTTAAATTTGGCACCGAGGGAACGCCTCATCCTGACCTCGGTGCTATTACTGTCCCATTTCATGGATTGGAACACCCTGGCAGGGGCAGGTTAAAGTACTCTCCTGGGTGCCCATAGGGGTCTGTGCTTTCCATATCATGCAGCCTGCCTTGGGCTAGGAGGGACACGGGGCGTGGTGGTCTCCCATGCAAAATTGGGTGGTCAGTGACTCACCAGAAAGGTGGCGATGGCCGCCCCGGTCAGGAAGCCGGCCAGCACATCTGACCAGTGGTTGCGGTACTCGGCCACGCGGACCACGCCCACCAGGAAGGCGGGGCACAGCAGGGCCAGGCAGAGGGAGGGCTTCACCAGGCGGGAGCCCTTCACGCGGAACACCAGGGTCACGTACATCTGTGGGGGCCACATTCGTCAGGGTCAGGCAGAGCTTGGGTTCCCATCCCGATCCCGTGGGGATACTGCCTTTCTGGCTGGGGGCGTGGCCAGGAGACAGGTCAGAGTCTGGGGCGCCTGTGCTCCCGAAGATGTGGCGAAAGATGCTACTTGGGTTAGGGCGTGGCCACAGAACCAAGGGGGAGGAGTCAGGGCCAAAGGGGCAGGTCCAGGAGCCCCGAAAGGTGGCATTCCGAACCCCAAGGGACCACTGGCAGGGTTAGAAGCATCGGAGGCCAGAAAAAAAGAAACAGTCAAAGCAAAGCAAGGGACACCCGCCCTGTCCGTAGGTCCCTACTCAGGGGGTGCGGCCTCACGAGGCGGAGCCCCGTGCAGAGTCCTGAACCCTCCAAGGGGTGGAGTCAACCTCTTGGGCGGGGTGTAACTGGGGCAAGGGGCGTGGCTAGGCGCCAACGAGTGAGATCACTGGCCCAAACAACACTCAGCCTCGAGGGCGTGGTCAGGCTGGGGGCGTGTCCAGGGACCATGCATAGGCCCCGCCCCAGGACAGGGTCACAGCACTGGGGTGGCTTCAGGGAGGAGGGGAGCCTCTCCAGGCTGCTCACCGCGGTGTAGGTGACCGCGTAGGCGCAGAGGGCCGCGTCCTTGCAGGGGAAAGCGCGGCGTGCGGCGGCCACCAGGCTGGGGCTCCCCGCGCAGGCGCCCTGGTCCGTGACAAAGCGGTCAGGCCCTGGCCGGTCAGGAGAGGGCGGGGGGCAGCCCAGGGCTGTGTAGTTGGGGCGACACACGGACAGGAAGTGCGGCGTGGGGTTGCCGGTCACCACCTGCCCCGCGTTGGCGAAGATGGTCGTGGTGAAGAGGCCAAAGGAGTACACACCTGGTGGGGTGCGGAGGAGGTCACTCTGAGCACCCTGAGGACCTCCAGCCCTCTCCTGGAGCCTCCTTAGGGCTCCACAAGCACACCGGGGACCCCATCATCGCTGGGCTAAGGTGCCCCTTTCTTTGGGGTCACTATGATAGCAGTTGGGGTCTCCCATCCCTGAAGCCCTCACTTTGGTACATCCAGCCTCTGTCCCTCTGGGGTTACCCACCCCATGTCAGGAATGGGTTTTCTTCCCTTGGAACCCCACTATAGCTGAGGTTCAACACCAACCAACCCAACAGTCCAGGTCTGTGTCTGGGACTTCCTGGGATTGCCCTGGTGACATTTTGCTCCCCATGCTGTGACCAACTGTGACAAGAGGGTCACTGAACATGACAGCCGGTCTCATCTCCCTGCCCTGTGGCACCATGGTGCTTGGCCACCAGTGTGTCCCTCCTTTTCCACCCGGACTGTCCTGGCCTCATTTTGGGGTCTTCTTCCTCCAGTTAGCGTCATAGATGGGGCAGATGCCACCGAGGTCCCCAGAATCTCTACCATGTCAGACCTGAGCCCAAGACTCTCTCTGCTCCCTGAATCCCCCACTTCTGCACCTGTACCCCTCCTGCCACCACAGGGCCTGCCCTGGCCTCACTCACCCAGGAAGCGGACCAGCCTCCGTAGCGGGGGGCTGAAGCGGCAGCAGGCCCCTGAGATGATGGTGCTCTCCCCGAGGATGGGGCTGGCTGAGGGTGGCGTGGGGAAGAAGGCCCGGCCCAACTCCCCCAGCAGGATCTGTGGATGACACCAAGGTGGGGACTTCCTGGCCTTCAAGCCCAGATCGCCACCAGCCCCACAGGCCTTCCTGCCTCCCGGGAGGTGACCCCCAAGTCTCACCGTGAGGGTGGGCCCCGCAGTGACCAGGGCATAGATGAGGGCGGGAGGCGCCCGGCTGGTGGCCTCGGGCCCCGGGTAGGGCTTGGCATAGGTGCTGTCATAGCAGAAGAAGCCCTGCGTGTGCACTGGGAAGGTGTCCGTGAACTCCAGGCGGTAAGCAAGCAGGACCACGATGCCCAGCAGTACAGACTGCACAGCCAGGGCAGGAAGAGGCAGACAGGGAGAGAGAGATCAGAGGTGTGGAAGGCAAGGACACAGAGACGCAGAGGCAGAGGGGGAGAGGCAGACCCTGGACACCAGGGACCGACCAGCTGGGCGTGGCGATACACGCCCGTCACGCCAGCACTGGGAGGGCTGAGGCAAGGGGATCGCCGTGAGTTCAAGACCAGCCTGGGCATTATGGCAAGACCCGTATCAAAAACAAACAAACAAAAGCTGGACAGAGACCAAGACAAAGAGGAGGAAGAAAGGGGAGAGAGAGAGGAAGGGAAGTGCAGGCCTCGGAAGAGATGGAGATGGGGGGAAGGAAAGCAGGGAAAGAGGGGACGGAGAGGGAGAGAATGGGAGGGAAGGGAATGATTGGAAGAAGGGGGAGAAAGATCACAGGGCCCAGGCAGAGAACAGAGACAGATAGACGGACGGATATAAAATCCAGAGGGCAGAAATAACTGAAGTATGACCAATACTGCAGGTGCCCTTCTGTGGGCAGAGTGTCCTGAGCTCCTTCCTTGAATGCAGCCATTTTTCTTTCCTAATGTTTCTAGAAGAGAGGACTGAAGTTGCACCCATTTTATGGATGAAGAAACTGAGGCTCAGGTGCCCAGAATCCTGCAGTTTGGATGGATGAGGCCGAGAGGACCCTTCAGAGCCTAAGCTACTTCTCATGAGAAGACAGATGTGTCCCCTCTGGAAAGGGTCCTGAGGTCCTCACCTCTACAAAGACGAAGCAGGGGATGATGGAGAAGCTCCTCTTCAGGTGAGGTCTCCCTCCCGCCATGGCTGGGCCTGCAAAGGCAAGGAGGGGTGGGCGCTCCAGGTGGACTGTGGGGACCCCAGCCCCATCCCTGAGCCCTGCGGCCACACCTCTGCAACCCAGGGCCTGCCCCGTGGCCCCTGTGCAGAGGGCACCCCCAACACCACCTGCCCAGCCTCCTCTGGGCTCCAGAGATACTCCTGTGGCCCCTCCCTCCACAGCCTGCAAAGAGATTGTGACCCAGGCGTTTAGAAGGACCACTCCCCCTCGGCCTTCACAAGAGGTCCCAGCAGCTGTACGGAGACCCCCCCACTTCCCCACTGGGGCCTCCTCTGTCCTCTGGGGCTTGGCATCTGGTGCGGGCCGCCCTCCTCCCAGCTGCCCCTTCCCTCTCCTCCTAACCCTCCATCCCTCCCCCCCAGTCCAACCTGGGGCCCAGCACTTGAAGGCAACACAGTCACAGCTCCTGACCCCCATTCCCCCCTGGATCTCACCTGTGAAAGCACCTAGGGCTTCCTACAGGCCGCCCCCACCACCACAGACTCACGGCCGCTGCTGGCAGCCAGCAGGGCAGGGACGGTCACCTCCATGGTGCAGGTGGGGAAGCTGAGGCCCAGGCAGGTGACAGTAGGCACTCTGCGCCCGGTGTTCCATCCACAGGTCACTCTGCAGTGTGACACATAGGGTTAGGGTCACCAAAGGTCCTAGAGACCCAGAGCCACCCAGCTGGGAATGCCAGCGTGTGACCCAGCCGGAGCTTTTATCCTGGACATCACACACACACACACACACATACACACACACACACGCAGCGACACGGTATCCATCACAATGACAACCAGGCACAAGAAAGGCCAGCTCATTCACACAGGTCCCCAACATCCATGACATGCATCACCACAGTCACACACATGCATGCCAAGTACAGTGCACATGGCCTGACATGGACCCTCACACGGGTCACCCCTGTCCCCCCCCCAACACAGTCAGAGGGACCCTGCTCAAAACAGCCCCAACCCTGACCCTGCCAGGGACTGCAGACTGCGACACACTTGAGATGTGTCAGTCCCCTCACAGGATAGGAGTCACCAAGCCGGTCACAGAGTCACACCCCCAGTCCCGGGCACTGGGTGACAGCCACACACGTTAACAGTCCATTACCCACCACCCTCCTGAGGGTCACCAGAGACACCTGGCGCCACGCAGTCACAGCCACATGGTTAATCAAGGGCACATACATGCAGTGTCTCACACACACACACACACACACACAGATGCACGAGAAAGGCGCACACGCCAGCTTGCGGGAACAATCGCCATCAGAATGAGCACACAACAGCAGTAACACAATGACAGTGACATGCACACAGCCGTCAGGACCACCACACGGCCACCCCAAAGAAAGCTACACCCTGCAACGGCACACGCACGCAAGCAGGCCGACACCCACCCAGCGACAGCCACGGGAGACAGCCACCCGCTCGTGGACACACCCGAAGCCAAACGAAGACAGCCACCGGACCTCAGTTACACAACCACACAGTGACAGCCGCACGGCCACAGCCACCCACCGTCACCCGCGGTGGCTCTGCTCCTGGGGACAGGGTCCCCCTGCGAGCGCCCCTCCCCCAGCCCCATCCGCCGCCCCAGCTCGCCGCCTCCCCTCCCCCTCCTCGCGCTGCACCCGAGAAGACACGATCACGGGAGCCGAGCTCCCCACCTGGACAGGCAGATCGAGGGGCAGGAGGACGCCCCCGGGGTGGGGAGGGGGGCGCCCCAAGGCCCTCTCCCTCACCCCCGTCTCGGCTGTCTCTGCCGCTGCCAGAGCCCGCTCCGCCTAGACAACCTGGCGTGGCAGGACCGACGGACGAGTGGTCCAGTCGGCGGACACGGGGACAGGGACACGATCGAGCAGCCCAGCCGATCGGCCGGGCCGGCCACACCGCGCAGACTCCGAGCTGGGAGGGGCGGGGCCTCCGGGCGCCTCATTTGCATAGGCAAGTAGGGCGGGGACTAGGGACATAATTAGCATGTAGGGCGGGGCCTCTCCTTGGAGATGGGGCGAGCTAGCATAGATTCTGCAGGAAGGGAGAACGGAGGGGGAGGAGGACCCCAGGATGGGGGCGGGAGGGATCTGGGGGAGGGCGGGGTTTCGGAGCTTTGCCCAGCTCCCCCTCCTCCCCTCCCTGGGTCCGTTTCCCCTTGTCCGTCAGAAGCGGAGACTCGAACCCCCCCCACCTGACCCACACCATCTCTGGACCTTCCCTGACCCGGGGGATAACGGGGTGGGGGTGGGGTTCCTGCACAGGAAGCAGCAGGGGCAGGAGTCGGGCGACGAGGATCTGGCTAGTTTATTTGCTCTGAGGGGTCTTCAGGGCGAGCAGACTCCAGCCGCTCAAACTGTGGAGAGAGAAAGTGGGTCAGTGCACCCCTCGCCCAGACCGGGTCAGCCAGAAGCCGAAGGAGAAGCAGGGGGTAGGGAGGGTCCCCACCGGAAGGGAAGGAGTGGCTCTTGCCAAAAGGCGACGGATCCCAGTGGGAATCAGGTTCCCAGGAAGGATGCCCAGGGCTCAGGCACCGGTGTCCCCTGTTTCCTGTGGAAGAGACAGGTGCAATTCCGGGTGTTCATGCAGAAACCCTGGATGTGACCCCTTAGTAAGCTCTGACCTGGTCCCAGGGACCCTCGAGATTATACCACAGTGAGCCGGGCGTGGTGGCTCACGCCTGTAATCCCAGCACTGGGGAGGCTGAGGCAGGAGGATCGTTGCAAGTTCCAGAGCAGCCTGGGCTACAAAGTGAGGCCCTCTCTCAAAAAGACCAAAAAAAAAAAAAAAAAAAAGATTATACCACAGTGCAACTACTATGGAAGTCCGTGGGAGAGGCCTCAGAAAACTAAAATGAAAAATTCCACTTAATCTGGCTATTTCCTTCTAGGGTGCTGCCTAGAAGTTCAAGACATCATATCACCACAACCCTGCATACCCATGCTCAGCAGTGGAATTCATAATGGCTAAATCTTGGGAGTGGCCTATGCATCCATCATCAGCAGACCAGTGCATGAAGAGTGTGGTATTCACACACCCTGGAGTACTACTCTGCCCTGAAGAAGGATGGACTTGAGTCATTCACAGGAAGATGGCAGCACCCTGAGATCGTAATATCAAGTGAAGTAAACCAGATCCTCGCGTTTCAACATTGCATGGTTTCTCGGCTGTGAGAAACCCAAAGATAAAGAGCAAAATAATAGATAGGTAACAGGCAGTATGAAGAGAGGTCTTTCTTAAATGGGAAGGGGACTGAGAGATGGAGGGAGGGAAGAATGAAGTTAAAAAAGCACTGAGATGTGTTGGGTGCAGGTACCAGCCCTACACGGGAAGGCACGCACTGTGCACTGTGGACGTGTTCTAGTAAAAAATAAAAACTAAGGCACAGTATTCACACGATGCACTGTATCCTTATACAACCCAGAGTGACCCCAAATGGTGACCTCGGTGCACCTTTATTGACTCTTTTTTTTTGGAGAAAGGGTCTCGCTATGTAGTTCAGGCTGGCCTTGAGCTCACTGTGTTGCACGGGCTGGCCTAGAACTAGCGGTGATCCTGCTGCCTCGGCCTCCCAGTGGCTGGAATTACAGGCTTGTACCACCAGCCCTGCAGCGCCCACTCTTTAAAAAGACCCAAGGGCCCCCCACGTGACCTTGAGTGACCTCTGGATGAACCCTTCAGGACCCCTTCTGGTAACCCCAGGACATTACTGGACGTGACCAGAAATGTGGGACCCGCCCCCCTAAACAGAAGCTCAGCACCAAGTCCCTTTTAAGTGAAGCTGACACTCAGTCTCTCACCCCTGAGGCCGGAGACCCTGTGGGGGGCCTCCGAGGACATGACGAGGCCATCAATGGAATTCTGCAGCCCATGGACCGCGGACCTGTGGGGAGACAGAGATGGGGCCACCCAGGGGACCCTGACTGCCCACAGTGATGACAGGAGCAGGGCTGAGACCGGGGGCCACGGGGGTCTAGTCCTGGGAGGAAAGGGCGGTCCATGTTCCGGAAGTTGGAGCTGGGAGAGAAGCACATGAGATGGGGGTTGGGGGTCAGAGGTCAGAGGTCAGGGGTCAGGCTGGGGTCGGGCATCACCATATGTCACTCAGCTCTTTCTGGAGGTCATCCTTCCAGCCTTTGTTTCCTGGCAGTACCTCTTCGTCATCGGGACCAGAACATGGGTCATAGCCCTGCTGCTGCTTCATCTTCGTCAGGACCTGGGGCCCCGCAGGAGGAGAAATCAGACACCGTAAGGATGAGGTAAAAAGAGACCACTGGATGGAGCGTTTAGCTCCAGGCCGCTTGTAAGCAAGCTACCCGAGCAGGAGAACCACTATTGTACCCATTATACAGAGGAACACATGGAGGCCCGGAGAGGCGATGTGATTGGCCCTTGGTCACAAAGCAGTAAAGGCAGAGCTGACAGCTGAACCGGCCTCCAGTCTGAAATTCTCATCCCCCCACTTCCTGCAGCATCCCCCTGACCCCAGCGCCCCGAGTTCGCCGCCTACCTTGCGACACTTCATCTGCGTCCTCTGCACCTTCTGGATGTTGGAGAGGTTCTCTGCGATCTCCTTCTCCTGCGCCTCTGTGGGGGGATGGGACTCAGGGTCAGGAGCGGTAGGAAAGCGCCCCCTGTAGGTCGTGGGGTCCCGCACTCACGGAGCTTCTGGTAGATGAAGGTCACCTCCTCCCGGACCAGCTCCAGCTCCTCCCACAGGAACTTCTTGCTGAGGGACAGGCGGGTTTGACAGCCCCTCCCCGTGCGCCTCCGATGTCCCCATCTGTCTAACCATCGCCCGCTCTGTCCCTTCCCATCTGCCTGCCCACTCCCCCTCCTGCCTCTGTGCCCACCCCCAGCCCTGTCCTCGCCGGGGGGCCCCCAGCACCCCCCCCCCCGCACCCCCAGCCTCCTGCTTCCCTGGCCTCCTTCCCGGCCACCCCAGCCTGCGCTCTGCCTGGCCTTCTGTCCCAGCCTCCTGTCCCCCACCCCCCTCCTGCCTTCCTGTTGTCCCCCATGCCTGCCGTGGCCCCCACTGCCCTCACCGGGTCTCCCCACATCCCTCTCCCGTCCCCCCTCGGCCTCCCGCCAACGCACACCTGTCCCGGATCTCATTGGCCAGCAGCTGCAGGCAGTGGGTGGTCCGAGACCGCTGCAGCTCCTCGCTGTCACGGAGGGTCCGCTGCAGTCCCCGGAGGCCCTGGGCCAGGGCCCCGTACAGTTCCTGCCGACTTTGCTCTGTGTCCCATTTGTGTCCCTCCTTGTCTCCCTGGCGGGCCATGGGGTTCAGCACCTCTGCAGACAAAGGAGGGGGACCCTGATGGAAGCCTGGGTCACTCTGCATTATTCTTCTGAGAAAGAGACTCGCTACGTGCGTAGGCCAGCTGGTCTCGGATCGAGGAGATCCTCCTGCCTCAGCCTCGGGTGCTGCAACCACAGGTGTGCATCACCACGCTTGCTCCCTAAGCAGCTTTGAACTCGGCTTGGCCTGACCTTGACCTAAACCTCAGCCTCCCCCAACGCTTAGCCTGGCTAGAAACGGACGAGCCTGGCAGTGTCAGCTCCCAGTCCGCCCTTGGCCAGAAACCTAGGCTCCCTGTGTCCCTGCCTGGCCCAGAAGGGCCCCTTCGAAGCAGCCTGGCCTGGGCCTCCGGAGCACAGCTCACCTTCCAGCTGCTGGATCTTGATCTGCTGCAGACAGCTCTCCTTCTCCAGCATGGTCACCGAGTGGTTCAGGAACTCGAAGGCCTGCGTGCAAGAGGTCAGGCCTGGGCTGGGGGACGCGGGGAGCAGGCTGCGGGCTGCGGGGGCACAGTGCGGCGATTCACCTTGGTCTGCGCCTGCAGCTGGCTCTTGAGCGACTCCAATTCACACCGCAGGAGTTTCTGTGACTCGGGACTTATCGTTGTGCACTTGACTGAGGACAGAGATCCAGTGACCCAGGGCGGAGGTCAGCAGAGGTCAGAGGTGACCAGGGGCTGTCGTCCAGGAAGCCTGGGCAGGGATGGTGGCTGGGGTGGGGGTGGAGGCAGCAGTGAGCCGCAGTCCCTGCAACCCTGGGCTCTCCTTACCTTTGATTGTGGGACAGCTGGTGTCAGATGGTTTCTAGGGAGAGAGGACACCAGGGAGGGGAAATTTGCCCCTGCGATGCTCACCTCACCCCAGACCAGCGGCTGGGACCAAAGCTGGTCTCTTGAGTTCCACAAGGCTCAAAACATGGTCCGCGCAAAGCTGCTTCCGGGCTTCACGCCCCCCCAATGCCTGGAGACCTGTGCATGCTCACAAGGGGGCTGCCACCCACACCCCACGTTTGGGGGCCTGCGGGTGGCCCCAGATGGGAAGTGCCAGCCCTGCTCTTGCTTTAGGGGCTAACAACATCCTGTCCACTCGGGGTGCTTATGGCACTGGGCCCACAATGGCCGAAATCGGGAGCCTCGGCCACAAACACACAGCCAGGCACACTCACCCAGACAACCACAGACACCTCAGACACAAGCCCAGCCACTCACACACAAAGCCACGCCACACCAGAGAGCATCACGGACAGGAGCACTGAAGCTGGGCGTGATGGCACAGGCCTGTGGTCTCGGCACTCAGAAGGCTGAGGCAGGAGGATCACTGCAAGCTCAAGGCCAGCCTGGGCTACAGAGTGAGACCCTGTCTTAGAACAAAACATTTTTTTTTTTTTTTTTTGTCTTTTTGAGACAAGGTCTCGCTATGTGGTTCAGGCCGGCCTTGAGCTCACTTTGCAGCCCAGGCTGGTCTCAAACTTGCAACGATCCTCCTGCCTCAGCCTCCCGAGTGCTGGGATGACAGGCGTGAAGAACAAAATAAGGGTCACACATTCGCGGTTCCTTCCACTCTGGGGAGCCCGAAGAGCGCGGTTCTAGGTGCTAAAGACGCACCGCGACATTGGGGTGGACAGTTGCCCGGCCCCGCTGCCCCTCCCCGAACCCTTTGGTGATGAAGGGTCCTAGGCGGGTGACCTTGGCGAGGTCGCAGTCCCACTTCAGGATGTCGCGGTCCTGACGGGCCTCCTTCTTCAGCTCGGGCTTGGCAAAGGGGGCAGCCACGTGCGCCTGCGGCCCTGGGCCCCACTCCGACTTCCAGTCCCGGCTGCTCACACCGTGCTCGGAGCACGTGGCTGCCTCGCAGTCCGGCTCTGGGCTCCTGGACCAGTGAGTCGTGAAGTCCAAAGCCTTATCTGAGGGAGACTCCAGGGGTGAGGGGCCGCCCAGAGTGAGGCGCACGCCCAGCCCCACCCCCACCCCCGGGGCGGCCCGCAGCGAACCCCAATACTTGTCACTGGTCCTGTGATCGGCGGTGGAGGGCGAGGGAGGGCAGGGGCGACAGGGCAGCGAGTAGTAAGGGTCCCGGGGCAGGCCGGCCAAAAGGGGGTCGCTGCAAAGAGGGCGGATGGAGCCACTCTGAGACCAGCCCGCCGTGGCCCAGAACCCCAGATTCTCCCTGCTCCTTGCACGCACGGGTTCCCCATTGTCACAGGAGCTGAGGTTGGATGAAGGATGACCCCAGCCCCCCTGGTTGAGCTGGGCAGAGAGAAGGACCCAGGAGATTCCACAGAAAGAAATGAGGCTCTTGCAGAACTCTGGGAGGCCAAAAGTTTGAGCAACTTAGCAACACCCTGTCTCAGGGCAGCTCTGCCAAGAAAGCTTGCAGGTGAAGGGATCCTTGCACTGGATCATACTCACTTGGTCTTCCAAACTTTCTAGAATTTTCTGTTGCCATTGTTGGGCCTCCTGGTGTCCTCCCCCTGGCTCTGTCTCCCTGGAAGGCTCTTATGCACCCTTCAAAGCCCTATTCAGGGTTTTGAAATCTGCAAAAGCTTTCTTTTCTTTGAGATAGGGTCTCGCTGTGTGGTTCAGGCTGGCCTCAAACTCCTAGCTATCCTCCTGCCTCAGCCTCCGGAGAGCTAGGATTATAGGTGTGCGCCACCATGCCCAGCAAGTGTTTGTTCTTGAATGTCACGCAAATGATCTGAGCACCATGGGAGCCCTTAGGGGCTTGGAGGGAAAAAAGAAAGAAGAGTCTTGGGGCGTCAAGTCAACTGCAGCCAGTCCCCAAACCTGTATCCTGTCTCTCTCCGGCTCGGTTCCCGGTCATGGATTCTTCTGCCGCCTCTCCCGGGAGAATTCTTTCGTGAGGAGGCGGAGTCATCAGGTTAAGCCCCGCCCCCGCGGCGTGACCCCTGCGCCCGCCATGCTTCCGACCCCCTTCCACTCCCACCTACCACATATCACCTCTTTATACTCTCCCATGAGGGACCGCGAAGCCAGTCTCCAGCCGTGACGCTGAAATTTGATCTCGTTGGGATGCCATCGCTTTAAAAAAACGCAAACTCGCCGAAAGGCAGTCACAGAGAGGGGTGTGGCCGACATCTTAGCCCCACCCCTTGTTGGTAGCTGAAGACTTCATTGGTGCCTTGGTAGCGGCTGTTTAATTGGATAAAACCTTGACGAGGAGGCGGGATTTCAGTCTAGTTTCTGCTATCCTATTAGTCAGTATGTAGGAGGGCGGGACAAAAGGTGGCAAACACGCTATCTGATTGGTTTCTGCCTCCAGTGGGGGCCGACCTGTTGGTTTGGGCGGATTTAAGGCTAGAGGCCTCCGGGAGGGTCGCGGTCCATTCGCGACCGCGGGAGTGAGGTACGGGACTCAGCCGGTCTACCGCTTGAGATCTGGTCCCAGCAGCTGCTCTAGTCACCGGGTCTCGGTGCTCTAGACTGAGTTCCGAGTTTCCAACAAGGACTCAGAGTCCTAGGGATGAGATTTAGGATTTCCCGTGATTGGAGGGAGTTGTGGGGTCTTCGTGGGTCCTGTTGTGAGGGGTGAGGTCTCGGCGTTAGAACTAGATCCCTGGGGCGATATTTAGTGATAACTGGGGTGAGTGGTCTCTGAAGACCGCTAGGGCTGCAAAATCGACCTGCGGGGGCGGAAATTGGGGGGCTCAGAGGTGGCTTGGATTTTGAAGTCAACAGGGCCCTAGATCTTGAGAGCTGACACTTGGTGGGTTGGAGCCAGGGAGCGTCTTCCACCCCCAGCCCTGGGCCGCTTTTCCTGGTTCTCTGCGGGATCGGTCGTGACCCTGTCCCTGGACTGAGCCACCTCACAGTGCAAAGGTAGAGCTGAGATCGCCTGGTCCCTCCCCCAGGACACAGCATGGACGAAAGCGGAGACCCAGGAGGCTTGGTGAAGGTGGTCCACCTGCTGGTCCTGTCGGGTGCCTGGGGCATGCAAATGTGGGTGACCTTCGCCTCAGGTAGGGACCCTTGACCTGGCCGCCCAGGGTGGGGAAAGAAATGGGAGGGGAACCTGGACCTGTCCTAATGGCTGTGTGGTCCCCTGTGTCACAGGCTTCCTTCTCTTCCGAAACCTTCCCCGGCACACCTTCGGTCAGGTGCAAAGCAAACTCTTCCCTTTGTACTTCCACATCTCCGTGGCCTGCGCCTTTGTCAACCTCTGCACCGCAGCTTCCCAACGTGCCTGGGTTCAGTTTACATTCTGGGAGGCCAGCCAGGTATGCGAACTGCAGAGCCACTCTCCCCACAGACTTGTTTCCAAGACCCCACTGAGCATCAGAGGTGATATCTTTGCAATTTAAAAACAAAACAAAACAGAGCGTCCCTCTTCCTGTGGAGACAAAGCCGGGCACTGGATATTCTTGAGCAGTGCACAGCCTGCACAGCTATCCCCAGAAGCCCTGTCTATCCCCCGTATCTCTACATTGGCTGCTGGTCCCTCTCCTTCCGGTAGCTGGGTCTGGTGCCAGGCTGCAGTGACTCAGCTATGCCAGGGCTTTGACCCCAGCTCATTGTTTAAAAACCAGCTCAACTGGGAATTTAGGATTCTCTATCCCCACCCACGAGGCAAGGGACCCTGTCTGTGTCTAGGATTTCTCTGCCTTGCTCTCCCTGTCCCCCCTGAGCTCCTCAGATGTGGGCAGTAGGGTCTGATAGTTTCAGGAACAGTCACCAGCCGAGTGTGGTAGCTCACGCCTGTCATCTCAGCACTCGAGGAGCTGAGGCAGGAGGTTCGAGGCCAGCCAGGGCTACCCAGTGAGTTAAGGCTGGCCTGAATTCCCCTTCACACCCCGCAGTGCTGCCTCCTGCTCCTGAGCCTCGTGTTGGCTGCCATCAACGCGCGCTGGCTGGAGCCTCGAACCACCGCCACCATGTGGGCCCTGCAGAGGGTGGAGAGGGACCATGGCCTGGGCGGGGAGGTGCCGGGCACCCTGCAGGGCCCGGACCCCTACCGCCAGCTGCGAGACCAGGACCCCAAGTACAGTGCCCTGCGCAAGAACTTCCTCCGCTCCCACGGCCTGTCCTCGCTCTGCAACCTGGGCTGCGTCATAAGCAATGGGCTGTGCCTCGCCGGCCTGGCCCTGGGTCTCCGCAGCCTCTAACGTGGGTCCTGCACGTCAATAAATGGTTCCTTGGAAACAGCTGCTGTCGTTTTCCCTGCCTGGGAAGCGGGATGGGATGTGCCTGTGTAGTGTTGAGTGCCTCGGTTTCCCATTTGTGTGCATCATGATGTGTTAGTGATTGCAGCTCCTAAGCCTCTCTAATTGTGCTCATTTATTGAGCACCTTCTGTATGCCAGGCATGGCGTCAACCAGTGCAAGGCTGTGTACTGTTACCTTTCTATCATAATTATTGTTATTGTTGTTATTATTTTTGGAGAGAGGCTCTTGCTATGTAGTACAGGCTGGCTTTGAGCTCATGGTAATCCTGCCTCAGCCTCTAGAGTGCATACATTAGGTCCAGCTCTTTGATTTTCTTATTGCGGTACTGGGGATTAAATGTAGGGCCTGTTATGTGCTGGCCAGTGCTCTACAACTTAGCTCTACCCTAGCCTTTATTTTGGGACAAGGCCTCCCTCTGCCATCAAGGCTGGTGATCCTCTGGTGATCCTCCTACCTCAGGCTCCTGAGTCCTGGGATTACAGGGGTGCACACACTCAACTTATTTTTTTAATGTTTTTAGGTGGATATCACTAAGTTGTACGAGTTGGCCTTGAGCTCAGAATCCTCCTGCCTCAGCTTTCTGAACAGCTGGGATCCCAGTTGTGGGCCACTATCCGGGTCCCACCATGTGTCACTGCAGCCAGAGCTGGTTCTCAGCCCTAAGGGACAATCATTTTCTTTCTTCCTTTCTTTTTTTGAAGGTAGCAAAATGCAACAAAAAACAAGACAGAACAAAGCCAGTGGAGACAGTGCAGTGAAATTGGTACAGAACATCACAGCAGGCTCCCGGGATAACAGCAATAGGTCCCATAATAGATCTCCTTATCTTCACAGGAGTTGTCCATTCAATCAGGTATAGCAAAACCAAACCAAATAGAGAACACTATAAAATATTAAAACAGCATATTCAATAGAGCAAAACAATTCATCAGAACAAACCAGAACAGTGAAAACAATATTGGCCTTCAAAGAGAAGATGGAAGGAAATCCCCCATATTTACCATGTTGCATACTGTCATCCTCCCAAGAGATGATCAGACCTTGGCCCCAGGTCAGCATGATCACCTCACCAATACAAGCATTTATTGCTTTCCGTGTCTTGGTTGCTATTAACTCTGGTTGTGTTCCCCCGTGCCGGTAGGCTCACGGGAGACATTGTTCTCTTCCTGGCTCGCCCGCTGCACACTTGCAACATGGGCCGCTTACCAGGAAGGCGGGCATGCTGCTTCTTGCTCAGCCCCCTCAACAATCATTTTCTACCCCACTGACAATTCTTTTTGACCAGTGACCAAAAGTGGCATGTGGACAGCACTGTCTGCACAGTCCCTTCACCTTTCTGCAAGCCGCACCTTGGCTACTAGATAGCACAGAGGCTGGGGGTGCTTGTTACCAAGCATGTCTGGCTCTCCCTAGCTAATGCACCCCAGCTTGTTTTATCTGTGCATCAGCTGGTGGAGTCAGTTGCTGTTCCCACGAGGCAGTGGGGCCACAGAGAAGCTGCTTAGAGTGGTGTTGCTGGGATCCAAATGCCAGCTAAGCCCCGACTCCTTTGACTGCAGGATCACCCCTGCTGGCTTGAAGAAAATGTTGGTACTTCAGCATGGCCTGGATGCCAGGTTATTCTTTTAATTTTTATTATTTTACAGTACCATGGATGAACCCAGGACCTTAACATTGAGCTACAGCCTCAAACCCTTTTTTTATTTTATTGTATTTTGTCTTTTTGAGACGGGGTCTCACTATGCAGTTAAGGCTGGCCTTGAGCTCACTTTGTAGCCTGGGCTGGGCTTGAACTTGGAACAGTGCCCCTGCCTCAGCCTCCTGAATGCTGGGATTAGAGGGGTGTGCCACTGTGCATGGCTCCCATCCCCTTTTTAAAAAATGTTCACTATGTAACTCAGGCTGGCTTTGAACTCAGTTTGTAGCCCAAGCTGTTTTTGAACTCCTAGTGATTCTCCTGCCTCAACTTCCCCACAGCTGGGGTCACAGGCTTGCACCACCGCTCCCCGCCCCCCATATCTTACCGTGTCCCTCCAGGCAAGGACTTGTCCCCCCCCAGCCTGTTTCCTCATCTGTGAAAGTTTTCATTAAGAGCCGTTAAGAGTGCTGAGCAAAGGTGTCCCGCCCACTTTAGAGCCAGGCATGGCACTGGGATGGGGAGCTGCTGCTTTAGGACAGATAAAGAAACCGAGGTTCAGAGTGCTGAGATAACCTGTCCACAGTCATGAGACTAGGAGGCGATAGATCTAGGATTCAAAACGGGCTCCAGAATCTGGGCCTTTTTTATTTTCAAATGAGACATAGGCTCAGTTTGGCCTCGAATTTGTGGCGATCCTCCTTCCTCAGCCTCCCAAGGTACATTATAAGCTTGCACTACCACGGCCCAGCTGGAATCCAGGCTCTTAACCGCCAGACGTATACAGTAATAGGAGCTCTTGCTGGAGACGCAGCTCCTTGGAGACCCTGAGTTTCATCCCAAGCACCGCAAAAAAAGAAAGGAAGAAGGGTAAGAAAGGGAAATGGGAGTTTTTGCTGCTAGGGTACGGATAGCTCTGGACCTCGGAGACAGCTCCCCGCCCCTCCCACCGTTAGCGACAAGCCCCGCCCCTGGGCACGCCCACCACATGGCCCCGCCCCTCCGCCTGGGCGGAGCCCGCGCGGGATCCGGGAGGCTGCAGGAGGCGGCGGCGGCGGCGGCGGCTGCGGGCGGGGGTCGCGGCCCAGGCGTCAGGTTCGGAGCTGGGTCCCCGCGAGCAGCGCCCTGTCGCCGTGTGACCCCTCGGCGGGGGCGCACCTCGCTCCGCGCCTGCGCTTTCCGGCAGGTCCGTCCACGCGGAGGGGGGCTGGGGAAGGAAATCGGGGTGCGGGAGGGCGGTCCGGGGAGCAGAGGGGTCCGCGCGACGCCCTTCCTCGGCCGCACCCGGCTGGGCTCCGTGGGCCGCGGGAGTGGGGCGCGGCGGGGCGGGCGCCCAGCTGGGGGCCCACGCTGGACCATATGGTGATGGGGGTGGCGGCTGAGCGCCCCTGCACCGGCTGGGGCTCCCCAAAACAGTGAACGGGGAGGATCGAGCCCGCGGGGACCTGGCACCCTGGCCTGCCTGAAGAGGGTCGGCAGAGAGACGGGAAAGGGACTGCGGTGATCCGCAGAGGTGGCAGCTTGGGGTGGGGCGGGGACCCCAGCCTGGTGGCCCTGCCCATAGGGCGTCAGCGCTGCCCCTCCTCAAACCCGTTCTCCCGGAACACGGGTGGGGCCCATTGGGTCCTCGGTTAAAATGGAAAAAAAAAAAAAAGGCTCACAGGCGGTTGAGAAATAGTTTTGCCTGGGTTTCCTCTGTGAGTGTGCAGGCCATCTGCGGCCTTCCTGTGCTGCCCAGGCTGGGGAAACTGAGGCCTGCGGAGGGAATGAGGGTCGAGGCGGCAGCCTGGAGACAGGACCAGGAGTGGGAGCTGCCGTGGAGGTGTGGGCTTGGAGGTGACCAGGTGGCTGCGACCCTTTGCTTGGATCCAAGGCTCTGGCCTCCCTGGGTCCCGCCTGGCCCCTTTGATAAGCAGAAACCACAGGCGACCACTTGTGGGCAGCTAGCAGGTAGTTAAACCCAAGCCTTGACCAGCAGTGGCCCAGCCCTGGGGGATTCCAGGAAGGGTTAAACTGGGCTGGGCTGGGGGCAGGGCAGGCACCTGCAAAGTCAACACCCAGACCTGGGTGCTCCACGCAGCTGGCAGAGTCCCCCTGGGCTCACACCTGGGCTGCACCAGCTGCTCACCCTGGGGCAAAGTCCACTCGGGCTCTGCAGACTTCCTTGGTGGCCGCTGGAGGCACCTGTCCCCCCCCCACACACACACACACCACCCTGGGCCCTGTATAGGAACCCTTTGCCAGGGCTCTGGGCTCACTGCAGAAGCAGGGTGTGGTGGTGCAGCCTGTAATCCCAGCACTGGGGAGGCTGAGGCAGGAGGATAGCTGTGAGTTCTGGGCTATATAGTGAGTTCAAGGCCAGCCTAGACCCAGTTTCAAAACCAAAGAAAGAGAAAGAGACCTCTGTTTGTGTAAAGATTAAACAGGAATTGCATATATGGTCAAATACATGTCTGGCACTGTTTTATGCTCATTAAATGAATTAATAACCTCCCACTAGAGGGCTCATGACTATTCCTGGGGCGGGTTTTGCCCTGTCTTACTCCTTGCCATGTCACTGCGGTAAACAGAGCCTGGCACAGAATTGCACTCAGTACGTGTTTGTTGAGTGACTAAAGAAAGGCATGTAAGGCTCCCCACCATGTGCTTTTTCAGGTCGAGTTGATGACAGCCATCCCATTTTCCAAAAGAGGATATGCAGCCAGGGCTCTTTGGCTCTGCTGGTTGGAACCCAGGCCAGCTGGGTCCACTGGGGGCTCTTAGCCGTGCTCGATTCTCCCCGCCCCCCGCAGGGCTCCCGTCTTGCCCAGCTCCACGAGGCCCCTGCCAGCATGGCATCAGCCGGAGACCCCGCGGCGGGCTCTCGGGACGCCGCCGACCAGAACTTCGACTACATGTTCAAGCTGCTGCTGATCGGGAACAGCAGCGTGGGCAAGACGTCCTTCCTCTTCCGCTACGCCGACGACTCCTTCACGCCCGCCTTCGTCAGCACCGTGGGCATCGACTTCAAGGTCAAGACCGTGTACCGCCACGACAAGAGGATCAAGCTGCAGATCTGGGTGGGCCAGGGGTCAGGGCGGCGGGTGGGCCCCCCGGGAGGGCACAGGGACCCCAGCCCTGACAGCCGCTCCTTGCCACTTGCCAGGACACGGCGGGCCAGGAGCGCTACCGGACCATCACCACGGCCTACTACCGCGGGGCCATGGGCTTCCTGCTAGTGTACGACATCGCCAACCAGGAGTCCTTCACCGCCGTGCAGGACTGGTGAGTCCGCCTGACCCCTGACCCCTGACCCCTGACCTTCCGACCCATTGCCCTCCCGCTCATGACCTCCAACTCCACAGGGCCACTCAGATCAAAACCTACTCCTGGGACAATGCCCAAGTCATCCTGGTGGGGAACAAGTGTGACCTAGAGGACGAGCGGGTTGTCCCTGCCGAGGATGGCCGGAGGCTCGCTGATGACCTCGGTGAGTGAGTGCGCAACCTGGGCTGCGGGACCTGGGTTCCCCACAATGAAACCTCTTCTGGCTATTTACAGAGGAAATTTGCTGATCTTTGAGCTACAATCAACTCATTCCTTTTTCCTTTTATTTTTCATTCTTTTATTTTTGAGATGAGCTCTTGCTGTGTTGCCCAGGCAAGACTTGAACACCTGGGCTGTAGGAGTTCTCCTGCTTCAGCCTCCTGAGGAGCTGGAACCTCAGGCTGGTGCTGCTACAGCTGGCTACCAACTGCTACCTGGACACCTGTGGCCATTCCCCGTGACAGAAATTCTTTGGGTCCTCCAGGACCCTCCAGGGCTGCCACAGAGACATGGTTGTTCCCATTTTACAGATGAGCAGACTGATGCTCAGAGAGGCTAAGACGCTCAGCCCAGGTTGCACAGCAGTATAAAGGGCCAGGCTGGCGAGGGATACCACAGCCCGGGTCCCGGCCCAGGGCACTCAGGGGTTTCCCTACCTTGCCTCCCTCCAGGGTTCGAGTTCTTCGAGGCCAGCGCCAAGGAGAACATCAACGTGAAGCAGGTGTTTGAGCGCCTGGTGGACATCATCTGTGAGAAGATGAATGAGTCTTTGGAACCCAGTGCCAGCCCTGGAAGCAACGGGAAAGCCCCCGTCCTGGGGGACCCCGTGCCGCCCCAGCCCAGTGGCTGTGGCTGCTAGGGGGGCCCTCGGCCCTCGCCTGCCTCATCTGCCTCCTCAGGGACTGTGACCCACGCCCGAGCCATAAGGGCTGTTCCCAAGCTCAGGGCCCCTTCTTCACGCCTGTCTCCTCCTCCCCACCCCAGCATGGCTCACTCCCTCTCTGTGTCACCTCCATCCACAACCCCAGAGGCTCAACTCAGCACCGCAGGCGGCAGCAGCTGGGGATGTCCTCATGCACAAGCTCGCTGCTTTCTGAGGCCTTTTAGCTGGGTGACTGTCGGCAGCATGTCCCGCCATGCCTGAGGAAGAGACCTCCATCGTGCCTTTTGTTAGAATTTTCTGGGGGCATTCTGTGCAGGGCATTGCCTGGTGTGTAGAGTCCAGGGAAGGTGTCATGATGCAGGTTCTCCAGGGGGAGGCAGAGGCAGCCCCTCTTCCTCAGGTCCCCCACCTTAGCCTTGAGCCTGCCCTGTGAGCCCCTAACTGAAAAGGCTCTAAGATGAAATCACAATTTGGGGCGCCACAGGCCTCTCTCTCTGGCTGACAGGTTGAATAGTAAGGCCCGTTTTCCTAATACAGAAGGGACAAGGAGCTGGGTGCGGTGGTACGTGCCTGTCATCCCAGCACGCAGGAGGCTGAGGCAGGAGGACTGCTGAGAGTTCAGAAGTCCAGCGGCCCCTGGCATCAGGGACTCCAAAAGTGCCTTCAGGGTTCCCTCTGGCGCCCACGTTACTCATGTCAAGGGGCCGGTCCTGGATTGAGTTCTGGAATTTGGCTTGGGCCACACCTTAGGGATTTCTCTCTGCCTGGTGTTAACCTCGGAGCTGAGTCCAGAGCCTCCCACCAGCCCGGGCTCCATCTGGCTGGCTGTATTTTAAGTAAGATCTTTCTAAATCTCACATCCTGCCGACAAGGGACTTGGGCAACATTTCCACAACCTGGGCCCCCCTCCCTTTCTTCCTCCCTTCCCTTCCCTTCCTTCTCTGCGGTGCGGGGGGCTGGGACCAGGGCCTCACCCTAACGAAGCTGGCCTGCTGGCCCTCTTCCCACTGAGCCCCATTGCAGCTCCTTTCTAATTTTGACACAAGGTCTCGTCAGGTTTTTAGGCCGGGCCTCAAATTTGCAGTCCTCCTGCCTCAGCCTCCCAAGTAGCTGGGATTCTGGGTGAATGCCACCACGCAGGGTTGCCTGTGACTTTCTGATGTCAGGGCTCTGGCTTCTTCAATTCAGAGGCTCAGTATCTGTTCCTGAGCTCTGGCATCCATGGGTTCAGGGATGTGACTTTCACGCTTGCAGAGAAGTCCCTTAGGAGGGGTTCTGCGGGGCGTCAGGAGGAGCCACAGGAGGGGTCTGAAGCTTGGGTTTTTTGGAGTGCCAGGCTGTCCAGTTAATGGGGCAGGCTGTGACCAGTGTCAAGGAGTCCCCGAAGTTGGGGGTCCTAACTGCTGGGGACACCCTTCCCCCCCGTGCCAACTGGAACCCCAGAACAGGACCGGCGCTGTGTGGATGGCCTGAGGAGAAAGCTTGTGTCCCCAGCTCCCCGGCGGCATGGCAGGGACTCCTCCCCGGGGTAGTGTCACAGTAGCAACCCATTTAGGTTCATTTAGGTTTATTTTTAGATCACTCCATGTACCCCACACCAGGGGCTGCCTCTAGAGCTTTATATAATGGAGGATATTTTTGAACAAGAAATTGAATGACTGCCGGATGTGGTGGTACACGCTTGTTATCCTAGCACTGGGGAAGCTGAGGCAGGAGGGTCACTGAGTTCAAGGTCAGCCTGGGCTGTACCTCGAGGCCAGTCTTAAAAACCAAAAAAAAAAAAAAAAAAATTCAAGAGTTGAGTTTCAAGAGGCATCTGCTTTGGGGCTTCTCTCAAACCGAAAATAATGTGACAAAAATAATTTTTGCATGTTTCTTTTAAAAAAATAAGGCAGATTTTTTTTCATGGTGAGATTAGACAGGGGGAGAGATCTCACCCATGCCGGTCACTGGGACCTGAACGGGTGCCCTCCTCGGAGACCACGGCACGGGAGGGACCTTTGCAGAGTTTAGGGACACAAATTTCCAGGCCATGCGTGGGGGCGGGGCGGGGGCTGGGGGCGGTGGTCCCGGCCCTGCGCATGCGCCCTAGCGCCGCCCCAGCAGCCCGCGCGTGCGCAGTGCCGTGGGAAAGCCGGGACGTGGCTCCTGTTTTCTTTCCTGGTCTCGGTCCCGCCTTCCCTTCGCTCCTGCCTCTGCTCCGCGGAGCGCTGCTTCCTGTACTTCAAACAGCATGTAAACGACAAACTGCAGGCCGGGTCTGGAAGGGGGGCCCCGCCGCTCGTGCCCGGCCTCCCCGCCCCTTCCCCTCCGGGAGCTCTGCATTGGCGTCCCTTCCTGTCGGGCTGGGAACGGGCATTCCCTTCCACTGAGAAAGAATAAAGCATCACGCCAAAGGGCAGTCGTTTCGTGTCCTGGAGGGGAAGGGCGGCGTCCAGGACAGGGAAGCTGAGGCCGCCCCGAGCTGGACCTCGCTCGGCGCTGCACACCTCTTCTCACTTACTCAGGAGGCCGAGGCAGGAGGATCCACAGTGTGAGGCAACCTCGCAAGCTGTGTGAGGCCTTGGTTTAATCCTAGACAGCACAAAGAGCTGAGCCCCCTGGTGGGGGGCAGGGAGGGCGTCTCTCTAGATAATCCTGGTAAGAAGATTTCTCTTGCACAAAGCAGGCACGTGAGTCACACACACCTGGCCCCAGGTCAGAACCTTCCATGGCCCCCTGCGCATAGAGAAGGCGGCCCACATGCTGATGCACAGCCTTCGCCCTGCTCTCCACTCCCTCCCCATCTCGCCTGCATCCCACCACATTGCTCTGTTCCCTGGTATTCAAACACCAGGCCCTGTGCCGCAGGGCCTTTGCACCAGCCGTTTGCAGCCTGGCAGTTTATTCCAGGTGTTCACACTGTTCCTCCCCTCCTCTGCCAGGTTTCTGTGCCAGGCCCCTTCTCGCTGATCCCTAGTACAGAACCAGTGCCTAGGAGAAGTTCCTACCTCAGAGAGTGGCGAGATGGCGGCTACACTTCATCATGAAAGATTCTCACAAGAATAACTTCAGAAACTTCAACTCAAGCTGCTGCAGCACGTCATCGGGCTCATCTTTCTCCTACTGCTCAGCAGGAATTGTCTTTATCAGAAAGCAAAGAGTCCCGAGTCTCATCTGACAGCTTTGGCCAGGCCAGGGATAGATGGTGCTCAGGGATTCAGACTTTAACCAGGACCAATTTTGGCACCACTCAGCAAGGCACATTTTTGAAGGATCTTTATTCTTTTTTTTCTTCTTCTTCTTCTTCTTTTTTTTTTTTTTTTTTTTTTTTTGGTCTTTTTGAGACAGGGTCTCACTATGCCATTCAGGCTGGCTTTGAGCTCACTTTGTAGCCCAGGCTGGTCTCAAACTCACAATGATCCTCCTGCCTCAGCCTCCCAAGTTCTGGGAAGACAGGCATATGCCATCACGCCCGGCTAGGATCTTTATTCTCATAAAAGTGTTTGATTATTTAAAAAGAGTATTTTTGTGGACTTGTTTAAAAAATTATTTGATTTAGCTCAGGCGGCATAAGCACCTGCCTTGCAAGCAGGTGGTCGTGAGTTCGATCCCTGGCACCGATAAAAAGTTAAAGTTAAAAAATTATTTGGATGTCTTTGTAGTGGAGTTTTATAAATTAAAAAGTCAAAAGTGGAGCTAATTTCTACATGGGCTTTTGCAATGCAAAGATAAATGTCTTATCCACAAGATTTGGTGACAGGATGCTGCATTTGGTGGCAGTGACCTCCAGGGAGCTGCTGGCCCAACTGGAAGCTTTGTAAATCTTAAACAGAAGCAGCCAGAAATACACTTGCACAGTTTAACCATTCTAACTGGTCATCAGGCCAAAAATGGCCTAAAAAAGTCATCAGTCCAAATTCAGTAAGTAGAAACTTTAAAAATAAATCAATGTTCCCTAAAAAAGAACTAGTGCTTGGTACCTTTGTGCCTTGTTTTCTTTCTTTCTTGAGTTTGGTTTTGATTTTTTGAGACAGGGGCTGGCTCTGCAGTCCAGGCAGGCCTTAGCCCCGCTGTGGCCTGGGCTGGTCTCGAACTCGCAGGCGACCCTCCTTCCTCAGCCTCCCCCGGCCGGATGGCAGGTGTGTGCTGTAACGCCTCGCCCCTTTCTCACTCTCCTCCCTTTCCTTTTCTTTTTTCTTTCTTTCTTTTTCATTCTATCTTTCTTTCTGCCAAAGACTGGACCCAGAGCCTTCAGCGAGCGAAGCGCATGCACCACCACTGAGCTACAGCCCCAGCCCGGCTTATTTTTTATCTCGAAGCAGGATCTCACTAGGTCGCCCTGGTTGGTCTTGAACTTGCAGCGCTCCTGCATCAGCCTCCTGAGTAACTCTGATAACAGCTACTCCTGGCTATCCTGTCAAAAAAAAATTTATTTATAGCCGAGCATGGTTGTCACATGCCTAGAATCCCAGAATTCAGGAGGCTGAGGCAGGAGGATCATTGCAAGTTCAAGACCAAGCTCAAAGCCAGCCTGACAGCATGGCGATATCCTGTCTCAAAAAGGCAAAAAAAATATTTGTTAGTCAAAAAATCTAAGAATAAATATCTGGCTTTCCCCCACAGGTTCCTGCCATGCAACTCTGAAAGCCCTGGGGTTTCAGGTGAGAAGTCTCTGTATGTCAGCAAGGTGACTGCATACTGGGGCCCAGATGGGGCTCGCTTCTGAGAGCTCAGATGGAGCTGCCAGCAGGCAGATTGAGAGGTGTCCTTTTTAGCCCATCCCGCCTCCTCTGTCACTTCTTGGATGGACAGAGGGACCAGGCAGTACATTGATCTGTGGTGGCCAGTGAATGAATTATGTCCAAGCAACGAGACCTCCATAAAAGCCCTACGAGACGACAGCCATAGAGACACAGCTGTCACCCAGCACTCTGGTAAGTTGAGGCAGGAGGATCACAAGGTTAAGCCCAGCCTGGGAAATTCAGTGATTTAAAGAGAGATCCTGTCTCAAAGTAAATGTTTAAGCATACACGGCTGAGGAAGGGACTCAGTGCGAAGGCCCTGAGTTCAAACTCTGCTACTGCCAACAAACAAAACACAACAAAGAAAACCAAGCTCAGCGCTTGTGAGTTAGTGAACTTATCCAGCTGCTGGAGGATGGTGGCCCGGAAAGGACACGTGCCTTAAGGTCCCCTACTTTGCCTCAGGCCTCCCGCCCATTTATGGTCCCTGAGAAAGTCCTTTATCACAAACCAGGCCCCGCGAGGAGAGTTTTCTCACTGCAGAAGCCCTGAGGTAGGCCAGCATTTTACCCAGCTGCACAGAGAGAGAAGCCCATGGCAACCCGGGCGGGGGCAGACAAGTGCTGGCCACAGGATGGAGGGGTCCCCAAGACCTCATCCCTCCAATAATAGTATTCAGAGGTGGGGCTTTGGGGAGCGAGCAGGATTGGAGGAGGTCACGAGGGTGGGGCCCTGTGGTTTTAATTAGTTAATAAAAATACTTATTTGCTTTTTTGGAGACAGGGGCTCACTATGCAGTTCAGGCCGGCCTTGAACTCACTTACAGCCCAAGTTGGCCTCAAACACCAGGCAATTCTCCTGCCTCAGCCTCCCATGTGCTGGATTACAGGCATGAGCCGCCATGCCCGGCTCATTCTGCAGCTTTTAACAAAGAAAGTGATTGGGCCAGGCCGTTATGTGGCCCAGCTGGCCCCCTGGCAGGTCACAGCACTGTCCAAACAGACAGAAGGCGGCTGGCCGGACAGCTCAGGTGTAGGGCCCTGGCCTCACTGGGTTCCACCTCCTGTGTCTCAGACACTTCCTGCCACTGACACAAAGTACCTGATGGCCACGACTCAAAGGAGGGCACTTATCATGGCTCATGGTGTCCAGCCACGGTGGGCTGGCTCTGAGGGAGAAACGGGGTTCAAGCCACGGCAGCCGGGGGGGGGGGGGAATGTATTTTTCAGGTTATACCGTGGTGACCACGTCCAAACGGGCCTCACCTCCTGACATTGCAGTGAGCCGTGAACCCATCCGGTCACCCTCCAGGTAGACAGATCTGCACTCTACTGACGCTACAGGATCAGACTCGAGCAGAGCATGAGGGGTTCCAGTGAGGCGTGCCCCAGTCAGAGGGACAGGGGAGCCAGGCATGGAGGCACACGCCTATAATCCCAGCACTCAGGAGGCTGATGCAGGAGGATGCAGTGAGTTCAGGGCCAGCCTGGGCTACACAGGGAGTTCAAGGCCAATCTGAACTACACGGTAAGACCCTGTTTTAAAAAAACAAAGATGGGGCTAGGAGTTTAGCTCAGGGGCATAATCACTTGGCCAGCAAGCACAAGGTCATGAGTTTAATACCTGGTACCAAAAAAAAGAATAATTCCAGTTAAAAAACAACAGACCACACTCCAAGGCCCTGCAGCCATCAGGAAGCACTGCTGAGCCTGGGCTCTGCACCTGTCTGTCATCCCAGGAACCTCAAATCAGAGGGACCCAGGGGCCCGGCCCGATCCCCTGCACCACAGGCCGGGAAGCCAGCGCAGGAAGCACTCAGGATTCAGCACTCAGCTGATTTGGAGGAACCCAGGAAACTGTCAAGACCATGGAGCAGACCTCCAGCCCACCCAGAACAAGCCCAGGAGACACCGACACAGAAGAAGTTAGAAGCCACACACTGAAATGTTTTCAGTGCTAGCAACTGAAGTAAAGAAACCCTTCAGTGCTTGTGCTGTCTGATTGACTTTGTATCCCTGAGTCTGGTCATCTGAGCAACTGCTTGGAGGGTAACAATGTGTGGTACTGTTGATTGAACTCACGACCACGCGCTTGCAAGGCAGGTGCTTATGCCACTGAGCTAAATCCCAGCCCCAGTATTGGTGATTTGTTACTGTCTTGTTTTTGAAATCCAATATTGTTCTGATTGGTTTCTTTTCACTTTGTTTTATTCTCTTTAAAATGGAAACAAAAATTAATCATTCACTGTATTATTTCATCTCATAAATATATGCACTTATGATTTGTTAATTAGAGATAATAATAAAAGAAATATTTTGTCCGTGGAAAAACAAGATAGCCAAAATGTTGATTCTGAATGATTTGTCTTTGGCAGCTCCTTTGGATAGTGTCTCTTGGCTTCTGTGAACATTGTAGATTTTCCCACATTACAAAACAGAAAAGCTGGGCTGGGGATTTACCTTAGTGGTGTAAGTGCCTGCTTGGCAAATGCAAGGTCGTGAGTTTGATCCCTGATACCAAAATACAAACAAACCAAAAAAACAAAAACCCAGGAAAGTTGTGAGAGGAGGCAGATCTGCTATAGTTTGGATGTGGTTTGTACCCGGAGGTTGTTGCATGAAAACCTCAGTCACCAGACTGGAAGTGGGGGAGGGGCGGGAAGGACCCTTAAAAGGCGGGGACAAGTGGGAGGGGCCAACATTGACCCCGCCCACACCATCTGACCTGTCTCTTCTGCCCTCGGCTCCTGTGTTACAGCGCCATAGGTCATTAGGTGCCAGGAGCTCTCACAACAGAAGCCATGCTGTTTGACTTTCATGGTCCCAAGCTAAACTAAATGAACCTTTACACATTTCCACATTCGGGCTTTTCATTATAGTAACAATTTGAGCTGCAGCTATTGCCAGCTGGTGTCAGAAATAAAACCAGAGAAAGGAGACAGGGTGGACAGGTGGTTCTTGATCTTTATTTTGATTATTATTACCAATCCCCCTCCCAGACACAGTAAGTGCCACAGAGAAATAGAAGTGAGATCCAATCTGCAGCAGTCAGGTTGGCACCTGTGTCTCACCCTTCCAAAGCCTGCAGGTCAGCCCAGTTTGACAAACAGCAGTAAGGCGACAAGAACCCCCGGCAACTGAAAGGGGAGAGGAAGCAGACTTAGCCATTGTTAGAGGCCATGGAAGTGGAATCAGACTTTACTCCAACTGCCTGAGCCTCGCGAATATTTCCCAGAATCCTCTGCCAACCTCGTTCCTGTTATGTTTGACCAATAGGAAGCCCAGGCTCTCTGACGTAAGGTTTGATCAGTAGGAATGCCCCTGAACCCTGAGGACATTTCCCAGAATCCTCTGCTCATCTAATTCCTATTATGTTTGACCAATAGGAACCTAGGCCCTCTGACTTCCTGTAAGGCTTGACCAATAGGAATCAGTAATAGAAGACAAGGGCTGATGGGAAAAAGAGATTGGGATGGTTCTTCACACCTCCTCCCCTGTGCTCCTCCTCTTTCCATACCCGCAGCGGTGGGAAAATGGACCTCTTGGTTTCTTGTTGATGGTCTGCTTAGTTGTTCTATTATTGAGAATGAGGTATTAAACTCCCTGACAATTATCTTCAGATTGTCTATCCTCCCTACAGTTCCGTAAGTTTTTCCTCATTTATTTTGTATTTTCCCCTTATTTTGGAGTTTTAACATATATACTTAGATGTCTTTACTTTTTTTTTTTTTTTTTTTTTTTTTTTTTTTGTCTTTTTGAGACAGGGTCTTGCTGTGCAGCTCAGGCTGGCCTTGAGCTCACTCTGTAGCCCAGGCTGGTCTCGAACTCACAACAATCCTCCTGCCTCAGCCTCCCGAGTGTGGGATTACAGGCGTGAGCCACCGCGCCCTGCGGTGTCTTTACATTTTACAATTTTGGGTTGTGTTTATCTTGTTTGTGGCACGGTCTCGCTATGCAGTCCAGGCTGTCCTCGAACTCACTATGTAGTCTAAGCTGGCCTCGAATTTGCTGCAATCTTCCTGCCTCAGTCCCCCGAGCCCTGAAATTACAGGCATACACCAACACACTTGGCTTGTTTACACTTAACTTTTATAGGCATATATTACACATTTACAGTGGCTTTGACTTCCTGATGGATTGATGTGTTTATCATGTTTCCATCTTTGTCTCTAGTTTTTGGGCTACTATCAGTTTAGGGACCACTGTCCTCGCAGGCCACTGTTGATATGGTGTGTCTTTCCCCATCCTTTTGTATTTCTATTTATTTTTGGTGCTGGGGATTGAATTCACGACCTTGCACTCTCCGGGGGCAAGTGCCGTGCCACTGAGCTATATTCTCAGCCCTACATTCCAATCTGTGTCTTTGAATCTAACGTGTGCTCCTCCTAGACCGCCTCCGTGGTCTCACGGTGTTCCTCCATGTTTTCCGATGCATCTTCTGGTCTCTGTCTTTCGACCACAGTGTTTAGCCTCTTTACATTTAATGTAATTGCTGATGGAGTAGGACATGTGTTTCTGTCACTGTCCTGTTCTTTCTTCAGAGCCCTCTTTTATATTTCCTTCTGTGACATTTCCTTTCCCTTATTTTACCATATCTTAAGAATTACTTAGCCAGGCATGGCGGTGAAAACCTGCAATTCTACTACTCTGGAGGCTGAGGTAGGAGGCAGGAGGGTCATTGCAGGTTCAAGGCCATCCTGGACCACCTCGTGATCCCGTCTCGGAAAGAAAAAAGAAAGGAAGAAAGGAAGGGAAATGGTATTACAAGGGAAATGGTGTTATCCGGGATTACAATTCATATTTTAAATTTAGCAATCTAATTTCAGTTAATATGGGGCCTGTGTAAGGCATTACACCCACAGTCTGTTTGTTTGTTTTGTTTTGTTTTTGAAACTGGGTCCTCGTAAATCACTAACCTGCCCAGGCTGAGCTGAACCTCGCAGTCCTCCTGCCTCAGCCTCCCGGGTGGGGATTACGGGCCTGCGTCATCACCGTGCACAGCTCCAAATTAACTTTCCTCACATACACACACTGTGTTTCCACCTAGCCTGAATCTCTCCACCCTCCTTTGCCCTATTATGGCCACACAAACTCACTCCATTTCTTAGGATTAGGGTTATTTTGGCACAGGCTCTCTCCGAGTCTCTAAATTGCCCAGGATGGGCTCCAACTGGGGCTTGCCCTGCCTCAGCCTCCCCGAGTACTGGGATCACAGGCGCACATGGCCACGTCCAGCTCTGCAGGGTTTTTGGAATGAAACCGCGGCCAGCGGCCCAGAGAGGCTGCTGTGTCTCACCTGCATTGCCGCCGTCCCCAGGGAGATCCAGCTCAGGACGTAGCTCTGTGTCTTGGTGATTTTCAGGAGCTTGGGGAAGCAGCCCTGTAGACAGAGAGGCGGGCAGGGGCCGCTCAGGGCCAAGGACCCCCACCGTATCCGGGGGGCCCCCCTGCCCACCAGAATGCGAGCTTCACGACCACACTGAGCACCCCGTCCAAGCAACCTGTGTGACCCGGGAGAAGCCACCCCGCCTCTCTGGACCTCTACTGCCTCAGCTAGAAATGAGACCCATGAGCCTGGCTGCATGGCGCACGCTTGTCATCCAGAAGGGCGTCGCCCATACTACAGATGTGAATGTAGTTTGGCTTTTAATTGTATCATTTTGTTTGTTTGGAGCCAGAGTCCCACTACGCAGCCCAGGCTGGCCTCACCCTCGCAGCGATCCTCCTGCCTCAGCCTCCTGCCTGCCAAGCAACTATGGGCTGAAACCTCTGAAACAGTCAGCCAAAAGAAAGCTTCTCTCTTTTTAAGTGGATGACCTCAGATATGTGTCACAGTAACAGAAAGCTCACTCACGTTCTCAAGAGGACACACTAGCAAAAGAGCTGAACGCGAGCTGATTTCTGTCTTCCCCAGGCCCCTTTGCTGAGGTCCCTAAAGTGAGGAATTTTTTAGAACAATCACCAGCACTTAGGGTCTGTCAAGGTCACGCAGAACAAAGCCTCCCGTTACCTCCTGGTGGATGACGCTGGAGGACACATTGCGCCCGTCACAGACAGCGATGCCCGGAGATTTACAGCAGCCCCGGGGGTAGGCGTGGCCGGTCACCACCGAGAAGGAAGAGCCGGGAAAATCCGTGTAGTTGTTCACCCCGCAGCACTTTAGCTGCAGAAAGAGCAAACATTGAGAGCAGCTTTTCAAAAGAAAATAACAGGAACAGAAATAGCAAAATACAAATTAAAATAGACATCATGATCGCCAGGCTACTGGGCTAAATGCCTTCAAGCGCCATCTGATGGCCGGCCTTGGTGGTGCACGCCTGTCTTCCCAGCAGCGCTCAGGAGGCTGAGGCAGGAGGATCGCTGTGAATTTGAGGCCAGTCTAGACTACACAGTGAGTTCAAGGCCAGCCTGAACTTTATTGTGAGATCTTATCTCAAAGAAACAAAATAAAAACACAAAAATATTGAACCTCCCATGGCTCCCAAGCTACTTAAAAGAAAAATCGAGCTCCCCACTGTGACCCATAAGCCTGCTCAATCTGCCTGGCACCTACCTCCCCTGCCTTGGCCTCCCTAAAATACTTCCCTATGTTCTCCCAGCTCCAGCTACATTGGAGGCCTCACTGTTCTGCTGAGACACTTAGCAAGCACAAGCCTCAGGGCCTTTGCACAACCTGCTTCTGCTGTTGGATATGGTCTTCCTTTCATATCTGCCTGGCCCACTCCCTTCCCTAGCTCGAGTCTCTGCTCCAAGGTCCTCTTCAGAAAGGCCTGCCCTGACCCCGTTCTTGAAATTAGCCACAGGCTTGTCTTCCCAGAAGCAGTCAGGAGGCTGAGGCAGGAATCAGCACTCAGGAGGCTGCAATCAACCAGGCTGAATGCAGTTATTTTTTTTTCTTTTCCTTTGTTTTTGCATAACCGAGGATGGAACCCAGAGACTTCACACTGTGCTACGGCCCCAGCGCTTTATTTATTTATTTATTCTTTCACTCATTTAGAGACAGGGTCTTCCTCAATTGTCCAGGGTGGACTTGAATTTGCAATCCTCCCATCTCAGCCTCCCAGAGTGCACCACCGTGCCTGGCTCCTCCTGAATTCTTTGAATCATCTCTGAATCTTTTAAATCACCTCTTTTTATTGCATCTCACTTTCTCCTTCCTCACGGAGAGTGTCTCTTGTCCTGCAAATCACACATTTATAGCAATCTTATACCAATCAAGCCTGTGGGCTCCAGTTTTTCAAGGCTCACCTGAGTGTTTACATGTTTTAGCAATGCAAGTTTTTTCCTGGTACTGAGGATCAAATCCAGGGTTCTCTGCTCTGTGCTACATTCCCAGGTTTTTTATTTAAGGCAGGTTCTCACTAAACTGCCTAGCCTGGCTTAGGACTTGCAGTCCTCCCGTCTCAGCCTCCTGAAAAGCTAGGATTATAGGGATGAACAACTATACCTGAAAAAATATATATAGGGGCTGGGGATTTAGCTCAGCAGCATAAGCATCTGCCTTGCAAGCAGGCGGTCGTGAGTTCAATCCCTGGTACCGATAAAAAAAAATAAAATAAAAATAAATAAATATATATATTCTTTGAAAAAAATATATATATCTTTGTGACATAGTGTTTCACTATGCAGTTCAGGCTGGCCTTGAATTTACAGTGATCCTCCTGCCTCAGCCTCCCAGAGTGCTGGGATTACAGGTTTGCACCACTGCACTGAATTTATTTTTGTAGTGTTGGGGATGGGACCCAGGGCCTCAGAAAAGACGCCTGCATGCCTGTGTGTCTGGTGTTGTTCGCAAGAGCCGAGGGAGGAAGCACCCCAGACGCCCCTGGTGCCTGAGTGGATGAGTCTAGACTCGGGCTGGGACGGGGCCTCGGACAGGACGGGAATTCTGACTGCCTTTGGCACAGGACGTGTCCCGAGGCTGTGCTGCCCCCTGGGATGGGCCAGCCACGGAGGCCTGCATTGCAGAGGCTGCACCGGCAGGGCTCAGGGCCTCAGCCAGGGCTGGAGGAGGGTGGTGCCGCGTGGGGAGCTGCCGCCTCAGGGCCACAGAGCTCCTGGGGGGGGGGCGCGGTGAGTGCATAGCCCAGCACCTGGGAGGCTGAGGCAGGAGGATCGCCACAAGTTCAAGGCCAGCCTGGGCGCCACGGCGGGACCCTGTCTCAAAAGAGAAGGCGGTGGGGAGGTGACGGTGCGGCTGCACGACTGTGACCGTTTAATGTCGCAGAGCTGTGCACTCCCAGGTGGTTACAAGGGTAATTGCGTGTGAGGGCCATTTTGGCGCAGTGTTTTAAAGCAAAGCTCACCCTCTCCATGACCGAGTTCCACTGTGCCGAGAAGTCGTCTGGCTGCTTGTAGCCCCTGTAATTTTTCCGCAGGGTGACCACGTTGTGCTCCAGGGCCAAATCTCGAACCTTCCCAATGAGACTGGAAGCCGTTAGCACCCAAACACCCACAGGGTCCCAGGGCGGGGGAGACAGAGGGAGGGGGCTCCCCTGGGTGCTCCCCAAACTTTTCCAACCCCCAGCCTTGGCTGGAAGTTACAAAAGGGCACATTCCACCTCCCACCGTCCCGGCCCAGTGGGAGGCTGAGGCAGGCAGATGGCATGTTAGAGCCCAGCCCGGGTCCGAGTGACCTAGGGAGACCCCGTCCCAAAAGGAGAAAGGGCTGGGGTGCAGCTCTGCGTGAAGGCTCTGGTTTCAATCGCCAGTACTGCCCCCCCAAATAAAACTTTGAAAAGCTGGAGACACATTCAGGCTTCTGCGTCACCCACCGGGAGAGGACACAGTGCACTCCGCCACCAAGCAGGGTCTGACTGTGCCCCTCACTAACAAATTGAATCATCTGCCTTTCAAGCCGCCCACGGCCGGCTCTGCTTGGCGTTTGTCTGTAACCCAGTTAAAGAACTGGAGCCCCTCTCCGTGTACACGGTGGGAGGGGGGCTAATTTCATTTTTGTTTTCGTTTGGTTGTTTGACTCGGGGTCTGGCTATGCAGCCCGGCTGGCCTCCGACTCACAGCGATCCTCCTGCCTCAGCCTCCCGAGTGCCGGGATGACAGGCGTGCACCGCCCTGCCTGCCTTTAATACTTGATTTTTTTCTTGTTCCTGGGAACCGACCTCAGGACCTCACGCCTGCCAGGCAGGTGCTGTGATACCGAGCTCAGTCCTGGCCTCTAAAGAAAGGCTTTAAACAGTGTTTTGTTTGGGTTTCGTTTTTAAGAGGTGAAACAGTCCCATCTTCAAAAGCCACCGACTCAGGAGAGCTCTCAACCTCCCACCTCGTTCTCCCAGCCAAGAACCTCCTCCACTTCATGCCGGTGATTTCCTGTGTTCTGTGTCCCCAGAGAGAAACTGATGTGACTCAAGCCAGGATGTCTTCACCCTTGTGCTCCTCCCTGACACTGCTGGCACCGTTCTGCATGGCCCCTCCCCCTCCCCCCTCCCCTCCCCCTCCCCCCTCCCCTCCCCCTCCCCCCTCCCCTCCCCCTCCCCCTCCCCTCCCCCCCAGACAGAGCAGCAGGGGTCCCCGGGACCACACTCACTCTTTTTCTTCTCAGACAGGGGGCTGAACCCTGGGAACACTGAACCCGCCCCCCCACACCCTTTTAATTTTATTCTGACACAGGGTCTCTCCAAGCAGCCCAGGCTGGACTTGAACTTGAGATCCTCCTGCCTCAGCCTCCCGAGTGCCGGGATGACAGCGTGCTCCGCCACGCCCTGCTCTCATTCCCTCCCACGTCGCTGGGCAGCCACCCCAGACTTACCAGCGGGTCCTGGGCAGCCACCCCAGACTTACCAGCGGGAAGAGAGTCAGGACCACTGAGGCCACCGTGATCTGCACCACGAAAATGATAACCAAGATGACGAGGTACTGCAAGAGACACAGGGACATGAGGGCTGGCTGGGTTCCCGTCCTCCCACCCCGAATGGCTTAGGCATAGGGGAGGCTGCTGGGTTTGACACCACCCTCGTGGCTTCCAAGGCACAAGAACAGGTCAAGGGTGCTGGCATGGGGCCCCCGGGGGAGCTGGGGCTGGACCCCTATTTTAGAAGCTTCAAAGGAACCCTGCATACTATCTTCAGGATCCTGCTGGGAAGTTTGTTTTCCTAAAGTTGGTCCTTAAGCTCCTCCTTTTCATGGTAAGATCAAACCATCAAACCGTTTCACCTTACAGTTTCGGTCACATCGTGTTGACCTCGAGCTCACAGCGATCCTCCTGCCTCGGCCTCCTGAGCCCTGGGCCTCCAGGCCTGCGCAGCCACACCCAGCAGCTTTTTTGAAAAGTCTCAATGTTTGTAGCCCATGCTGATCGCATCAGCGTGGGAAGGTGACCACTGACGACAGAGCCCCAATCCTGCGTTCACCTGCCCCCCCATCCCCGTTACCTCTCTTGCATTTTGCTCTTTAAAGTTTTTTTATGCCAGGAATCAAACTCAGGACCTCTTGCTGGCCAGGCGGGCGCTATGCCGCTGAGCTACATCCCTGTCCACCTTTCAATTATTACTCCTTTAGGTTTCTCACATAAGAGCGATTCTGTGATATAAGTTAAGCTGTGTGTCTGGTTTATCTGTCTTAACATCATGGCCCCAAGACGCATCCGTTTTCCTACAGACGGCTCTGATGTGCCTTCTTTGTGGCAGAGTGGTGTAGAGACCCCACATTTTCCGCATCTGTCCCCCGCCAGTGGACGTACAAGCCATTCTTGAAGACTCAGCAGTCAGTAGCTGTGCGGCTGTGCACACGGCACGCTCGTGTCCCTGTGGGATTTTCACGTGCTCTTCTGTACACGAGCGGTGATTCCAACAGTGCTGTGCCAGCAAAGGACACACACAGGGCCAGAGGGCCAGAGCAGGTGTCCAGGACAGACTCGGGCACAAGGGAATCCCTGGTGTGACAGGGAAAGCCTGGTGGGGCCCTGAGTCCAGGGACAGTTTGTCACCCAGCCAGGGGGAGGACAGCACATCCAAAATCCCTACCTCACACCGCACAGAGGCACGACTGCCAGAGGCTACCGAGACCGAAGTGAGAAACAAGACCTCCACCTAGGAGACGGTGATCTAAGAGCTCGGGGAAGGCAGGGACTGAAAACACGGGCATCGTAAGGGGAAAGCATACATTTGCAAATTAACCGCCCCCAGAAGGACTGACCATCATCAATCAAGCAATAACAAGCCCTGGCGGGGCTGCGGGAGGAACGAGCCCCTCCACTGCTGCTGGGGGTGTGAACCGGCCCAACTACTGTGGAAATCAGCCTCAAGAAACTAACTCGAGGAATTCCATTCAACCCAGCTATTCCCCCTCCAGGCATCTTCCCGGAGGAGTTAAAGGCATCATACCGCAGCAACCCCTGTTTATAGCAGCACAATCCTAATGGCTAAAATTTGGAAGCAGCCTACACATCCATCAGCAGAGGAGCAGGTACAGGAAAGTGTGGTATTCATGCATACGGGAATATTACTCTGCCATGAAAAAGGATGCACTGGGGACATCTGTAGGAAAATGGCTTCTTCACCTTGAGACCATAATGTTGAGTGAAATAAAGCAAACAGGCAAGCTTCAGTATCATGTACTCTTTCTTATAGGAGGTGTTTGATGTTTTATTTGTTTATTTACTTTGGTTTTTTTTTTTTTTCTTTTTGAGCCGAAGAATGCCTATGTAGTTCAGGTTGATCTTCAACTCTCTATGTACCCCAGGAAGGCCTTGAATTTCTAGTGCTCCGTCCTCCTGCCTCAGCCTCCCAAGTGCTGGGATTACCAGCACACCTGGGTCTAAAGTATAGATAATTTAAAGAGCAAAATAAAAAAATAGAAAAGATAGGTATTTTGTTTTGTTTTGTTTTTTGAAAACAGGGAGAAAATTTAGAGGTGGAGGGGTGAACCGACAGGAGAAGGAGAAGGAAAAAATAAAATGTGTGGTGTCCCCCAATGCATGCGATCCTTATGATCTACAAACATGAATTTAGAAATTTTTCACAGAGTGCATGTGTTAGGCCAGGCGTGATGCCGCACGCCTGTGATCCCAGCACGCAGGAGGCTGAGGCAGGAGGATCGCCACAAATGGAGGCCAGCCTGCACTCCATAGTGAGCTCAGGGTCAGCCTGCGTTGCATAGTGAGACTCTGACTGCAAACCAACCAAAGCAAGGCGGGTGCATCTGTTCCCACGAAGTGAGACACCGGGAAGACCAAAGAGGAAGCCCGGGGCAGGAGTCTGGGGGTCGCGCAGCGAGGGGTCTGGAGGCGGTGGGGGCAGTTTGGGGGCCGGGCGGGGAGCTGACTCACGAACAAGAGGCCTCCCCGGCTGGCTTGCTTCGCACTGCACCACCCGACCAGGGCCAGCAGCAGCAGGGTGCAGCCCAAGCTCAGGTATAGGTGGCCGAGGTGCAGGTGCTGCGTGGACGCTGGACCCATGACCCTGGTCAGGGTGGCCTCTCCATAGCTGACGCCAATACCCAGGCCGATGAGGATCACGCCAGATGCCTTTAGAACAGGATCAGAAGAAAAAACATGGAGGTGAGCCAGCCATGCACGGACCATTCTTGTCCCCGATTGACGTGTTTTGAAATGTTGTTGTAGTTTTTCCCTTCTTTTCTTTATCCTTGAATAAAATGTATTTGAAAAAAAAGAGAAGAAAAAAATGGACCATATAGAAGAACTCTCACTCAGGTGTGGCGGCAGGTGCCTGGCATCCCAGCTCGGGAGGCTGAGGCAGGAGGATACCACGAGTTCAAGGTCAGCCTGGTCCACATAGTAAGATTCTGTCTCACTAACAGCTACAGCAAAAAACAAAAACCACCACCAAACACCAACAAATGAAAACCTCTCCCAGGACTTGGGCGAGGTGGCTCACACCTGTAATCCCAGCACTTGGGAGGCTGAGGCAGGAGGACTGTTGCAAGTTTAAAGCCAGCCTGGTCCACATAGTGAGTTCAGGATCAGCGAGACCCTGTCTCAGTCAGCCAACCAACCAACCAATCAATAAAGCCACAAACTTCCATCAGGTGCAGGGGTGCTCAGGTGTGACCCTAGCTGCCCCGGAGGCTGAGGCAGGTGATCTGAAAGCTCAAGGACAGCCGGGCAAATGAATGAGACCCTACCTAAAAGTTTAGTATTTATTTTTGGTACTTGGAATTGAACTCAGGACCTTATGCTTGCCAGGCAGGCACTTACGCCGCTGAGCTATATCCCCTGCCTATCTAAAAATTTTAAAAGACTAAAATTTAAAAATGGGGAATCCTCAGCACTGAGACACATTTTGAGCCAAACTCTTGCTAAGTTGCCCAGGCTGGGCTTGGGTTGTGATCCTCCTGCCTCGGCCTCCTGAGTGCAGGCATGGCAGGCGTGTAATGCCACGCCACGGGTCTATTATTCTGAAGTGAACATATTTGGAATTATACTGTGAAAAATATTTTTGCAAAATGTTTCTGCAAAGAGTAGAAATCAAGACAAGACAGGGCTGGGGTGCAGCTCAGTGGTGCAGCCATCCCAGCACAAATAAAAAGGAAAAAGAAAGGAAAGACTGAAGGACGCACGGAGGGATTAATTTTTAAACATCACCGCTGTGCGGCCCGCCACAGGCCTTGGTTTCTGCGGCCCTGGACTCCCAGCCCTGCTCTCCGGTGACCAGGGTCCCAGCGCCGGGTGTCCCTGCCCAAGTTCCCTGGCTCACGGCCGGCCTGCCCTACATCGCCGCCCTCCGGGGCCCCGAATCCCGAGCCGATCTGGACCAGTTTATTTCTGGCTTCCGGCAGCAGCGTGACACACTTACAGCCACCAGGCCTTGGAGGCCCGCGAGCAGCGTCCGCAGGGAGGCGTAGGGTGTGTGCGGCTCAGCCATGCCAGGCGGGCGGCGGCCGTGCCAGCATCTTCCCTGCCGCCCGCCCTGTGCCCCGGGCTGTGCCCCGCTGACTGCCTGCTCACCGCCAAGGGCCTCCCGGAGACCCCCCTGACTCAGCCACAGCCTTCTGTCGCATCACAATCTGATGTGACGGACAGCAGGACAGGACGGGGGTCCCACCCGGTCCCTGTTGCCTCTCCGTCCTCCAGGCAGGCCACGCTGGGGACAGAGGAAAGGCATGTGGTGGCGCAGGCCCGTCAGCCCAGCACGGGGAGGCTGAGGCGGGAGGATCCCCGTGAGGCCAGGCCAGCCTGGGCTACACAGTGAGTTCAAGGTCAGCCTGCACTGCGTAGCAGAGACCCCGTCCCCAAAAGCAAACAAAACAAAACAAAACAAAACAAAACGTGGTCTCCTTCAAAACAAGGACCCTGTGAGGGGGATGGAGCTCAGCGGCACAGCACCTGCCCGGCAAGCTCAAGGTCCTGGTACAAAAATAAATAAAAAACAAGACTCTGAGCCCAGGAACTGCGGGCTCCAAAATGGGGGCGCAAAGGCGCATGGGAAAATGCAGGGTACAAATGCGGGGTGTGAAATCTGGGGCCAACGGGGTGCAGCCGAGGCTGGAGAGCAGGAGCGTACAGGGGAAGATCGGGAAGTGGGGCGTGCGGTGCAAAGGAGCGTGGGGACAGGGGTGAAGCCTGGTGAGCCGGGGCAACAGAGGACAGCCAAGGCGGGCGGCAGGGCGGGCAGGGACACGACCAGGGAACCCTAAACCGTAGCCACGCCCCTCCCTTTTACGGCCAAGCTATAGGCCACGCCCCTCACCCTCGCGGCCTTTCAATGGCCTACTCTCAGTAGGCCACGCCCCCAGTAGTCCCGCCTCTGGATGGACCGCCCCTTGGAAGCCCCGCCCCCTAAGGCTCCGGCACCTCCCCTCCGCCCAAGTCCCGCGCTTCGATGCAAAGCCTCAGTTCAGATCCCAGCCTCGCCCGCCCCCTGGCGGCCGAGAGCGGAAGCGCAGCCTTGCCTGAATCCACCGGACACTCCCGCGAGCCGGTCCCAGAGGCCACATGCATCCGACTGTGCCCGGGACCCCAGAGCCGCTGCTTGCAACACAGGCAGCGCTCCCCGCCACCCGCTCAGGGAGCAGAGCCAGACTGCGCAGTCATCAGAGGAACTCAGAAACCAGGCAAGTGCCCAGAGCGGCTGGAGGCTGGCGGCTGCCCAAACAGACAAGCAGCAGGCAGGCCCCGCCTGGGCATCACAGGGCCACGTGGGTCATCCCAGCATTCGGGAGGCCGAGGCAGGAGGCTCGCCTTGAGTTCAAGGCCTGCCTGGGCTCCATAGCGAGACCCTGTCTAAAAATTCCAAACAAACGAACAAACAAAAGCCCTCAGCCGGGAGCTTCATGGCGCAGAGGGCCTCGGGGTGCAGATCCTGTAGGGCTGGGGGACTGGCCAGGGAGAGAGGGGTCCTAATAAGAGTGCAGGCGTGACCTGAGCCATCAGTGTAGTGGGTGAGGGAGACAGTCCTTGAAGGACTTCTGTTTCTTAGCTCATGGGTCTCATTAGAATTTCCTGTTTTGCGAGCTCACTATGTAGTTCAGGCTGGTCTCAGACTCTAAGTGATCCTCCTGCCTCAGCTTCCCAAGTGCTGAGACTGCAGACATGCACCGCCACCTGCACTGTGTAGTCTTGGATACCACACAGCTCAGGCTGCCTGGCAACGCCTGGTGCTCCTCCTGCCGCAGCGTCCAGAGTGCTAGGGTCACAGCACGTGGCACCACACCAGACATTTATTGATCTTGAGATTGGCTCTCATTAAGAGACTGGGCTGGAACCTTTA
This sequence comes from Cavia porcellus, assembly GCF_034190915.1. Classification (NCBI taxonomy): domain Eukaryota; kingdom Metazoa; phylum Chordata; class Mammalia; order Rodentia; family Caviidae; genus Cavia; species Cavia porcellus. The sequence goes on along the minus strand of NW_026947500.1, from coordinate 70,661,711 downwards.
GTCTTTCGGCTTCTGCCTTCTGAGTAGCTAGCATTTACAGGAGCTGACTAAAATTCTTAGCTTCAAGAAATTCTCCTGCCTCAGCCTCCTGAGTAACTCCGATGATTCCTAGGACTATGGCAACCAACCAGCAAATAGGACCTTTTAAAGCTGGTAGGCAAAGGTTTCTCTTTCTAGGAATTTCTGCTGCAGATTCATTCAAAGTCATATTGGCCGGAGTTGGTAAACTTTTCTGAAAAGTGCCAGGATATAAATATTTTGGACTTTGCAAAGTCTACCGATTCTGTTTGAACTCAGCCAGTATTACTACAAAAACTATAAATAAACAATATGTAAAACTATGTGAATGAAAAGACGGCATTGCGCTGAGATAAAATGATTACAATCTGACTTTTTAATATACATGTTTAATATGTTCTGCCAACATTAACTCTTTTTATTGGTACCGGGGATCGAACTCACGACTGTCTGCTTGCAAGGCAGGCGCTTATGCCGCTGAGCTAAACCTCCAGCCCCAACATTAACTCTTAAGCCTCATCTGAGTCGGTGAATGTTTGGAAATAACCTAAATATCCTTCAAAAAAGAACCGGATAAACTTGCGGTCGATGGTGCATGCCTGTAACCCCAGCACTGTGGGAGGCTGAGGCAAGAGGATCTCGGGTTTCATTTCGGGACCCCAGATTCGAGCCTAATTGCTCAGGTTGAGCTTGAATTTGAGATCCTCCCACCTCAGTCTCCCAGCGTTCTGGGGTTACAGGCATTTGCCACTGGGATATCTGTATTTTTCCATCAATTTTTGGGGTCAATTTCTGAAAAATTGTCTCTAACCAGCAGAAATAAGAAGGTCTAATTTTCCCTTCAGCATAGAATGCTTGGCCCTTGACGTCAGCACTGCTGTTGAATTCCTAGTAATTCAAATAAAAAGCACGGAGTTGTTTGCGAATTTCGAGTGGAAATTATGCCAGATCCAACCAGGAACGGGCGCAGTGTTGAGTCTGCCGCTGTCCCCCTGCTGAGCTCTAGGGGGCGCTGCTCGCACAGCGAACGAGGTCGCTGGCCGCTCCATCGCTAGGGAAGCAGGCGTGAGTGGGTCACTATTACCTTCCTGGGGGGCTGGGGATGGAACCCAGGGCCTTGCACGTGTTAGGCCAGCGCCCCACTACTGAGCCGCAGGCCCAGCCCCAACACTCACGCTGCATAGCACTGGGATCATGCAGTGACAAAAACACCCATCATCTTGATCTTGATTTCTAAGGCTAGGGGTGGAGCTCTGAGGTACAGCGGTTTCCTATAACAGATGATAGATAGGTAGATAGATAGACAGGTAGACAGACAGACAGGTAGACAGACAGACAGGCAGGCAGGCAGGTAGGGAGAATAGAAAGAGCCGGGAGTGGTCAGCCAATAGCTCGCCTGTCATTCCAGCATTTGGAGGCTGAGGCAGGAGGATCTCCATGAATTCGAGGTTGCGCTGGGCTGCAGAATGACTTCACAGCCAGCTTGGATTCCACAGAGAGACCCTGGCTCGAAGTTAAATGTCACCCCTTCCTTAAAGGGACCTGTGCACTTTGAACAAATGCTTGGAATCCTGGGCCAGAAAGGGAAGTCCAAAGTTTGAAGCATTTTGTTCCACCATCAGAAAAAAATTACCCAAAGACCAGTGGCCCTGTGTCAGAAAGACAATAATGTGTGACACTCTTGTTTCCGTAAAAAAAAAAAAAACCAAAAAACATATTTTCACTGGAAGCAGCGCGGGCGTGTGCCTGTCATGCTAGTTATTTGTGAGGCTGAGGCGGGAAGGCTTCGTGTGCAGGCCAGCCTGGGCAACCCAGAGACATTTTCTCTCAAAGAGTGAAGAGTGCTGGGGGTGCGGCTCAGGGGCAGGGCACCCCTGGGTTCAGTCCTCAGTGTTGCAAAATAAAAGTTTTCCTTCTATGAGTAAAGCAAACTGAAAGCCCAGGGGAGGAGAGAGAGGGCAGTTGGGCTCCTCCAGCTCCCCGTCCCTCGCTGGCCCTTCCCTTCTCTGTGCTTGGTCAGCTGCTGTCACTGCATTGACTGCACCTCAGACCCGTTCAGTACAGAGCTCAGGGCTCACTCTGCAGCCCAGGCTGGCCTGGAACTCATGGTGATCCTCCTGCCTCAGCCTCCCGAGTGCTGGAGTGACAGCTATGTGCTTCCACACCTGGAAGAAATCTAAACTTTATTTATTTATATTTTTAATCAGTACCGGGGATCGAACTCACGACCGCCTGCTTGCAAGGCAGGTGCTTATGCCACTCAGCTAAATCCCCAGCCCCTAGAAATCTAAACTTTAAAATTGTACTTTTAAGAAAAGCTGCAGCTTTAGGACAAGAAAGTCACTCAAAAAAATTTTTTTCCTTTTATAATAAGCCTGTGAACCCAGGCTTTTCACCTACAAATTGAGCTCCCTCCACCACCAAGAAAGCAGCGATACTGGTGGCTGGCAGATGTCATCTCCAAACACAGGGAGTGGCTTGAGCTGTACCTGACAGACAGTGGAATACTCGTCCGGCCAGGCACACGTGTACTCGGGAGGCTGAGGCAGGAGGATCAACACGAGTTTGAGGCCAGCTCGGGCTACCCAGTGAGACTCTGTCTCAAAAAACTAAAACGAAGAAGAAAAGAAAAAGAAAAAGAAAAAAAAAAGCAGGGACTGGAATGGTTTTTAAAAGGCCATCAGGGCTGGGACCGCGGTGAGTTCTGCTCTGTCCCCAGCCTGGTGCTGTGTTCCTGGTGGCTCCCCGCCTGCCCCCCCCTCCACGCTGGGCTGGGGGGAGGGACCCCTGCTGGGAGTCGGGGCCCCATCTTGGACCAAGCAAATGAGAAATAACTTAGGGAAACAAAGCACCCAGCCCTGACCTGGACTCTAGCCAGCTCCTGGGGTTATGGAAAACAGTCCCGCCCAGCCTGGGAATTTTCCTAGCCGGCCGCCTTCTCTTCTCGCTGGGCTTCTTTGAGGCGATGTGGGAAGGTGGTGTCAGGTTTTCTTAGAGCCCTGAGTCTGTGGCAGGAATCCTCACTCCCACCCCAGAGGCAGCAGTGACGAGGTTCTAGGCATAAAAATGAATTCACAAGCACACACGTGCAGTCTCACCACTTGGGAGGCTGAGGCAGGAGAATCTTGAGTTCAAACCCAGCTGGGACTCCATCACGCAACCCTGTCTCAAAGAGAAAAACCAAACCAAAACAAAACAAGGAAAGAAAAATGTAGTGTTTGTGCAGAACCGAGGCACACGCTCCTGTAGGCCACGCATTATTTCTAGATAACTTAGCACGTCCGATACCGTGTTGGAGCTGTGGACATATTTGTCATTCTGCAGGGGCACAGTGACAAGAAAAATTCCATCTGTGTTCAGTAGAGATGAAATGGGTTTATTTTGACTGTTTTGTCTTGTTTTTGAGACAGGATCTCACTATGTAGTCCAGGCTAACTAATCTCACACTCGCAGGGATCTTCCTGCCTCAGCCTCCCCAGCGCTAGAGTGACAGACCCGGGCCAGCTGGCAGCTTCAGGCCTCCTCACCGGGAAGATAAATAACCAAAGGAAAGAAAAGAAACTGAGCCAGCCAAAGCAGCAGAGATGTCAGGAGGGTCTGCTCCCTGGCACCTGTCGACCCACCAGCTTCCCTCGCCGAGGTAGCCCCTAACGTGCACCCCACAGCACCTCGGTGGACGAGCTGGGCTGTGGGGCCAGCGGCACGTGGCTATGACCTCAGCGCTCTGGGAGGCTGAGGCGGGAGCATCACAAGTTCCAGCACCACCAAATAAATGCCAAAGAAGATAAAAGATATAATAATTTGCGTGTACACCTATGTGCATCTTCTTTAGCTGGTTTAAGTTAACTTCTTATACTATTTAATTGACTGTTTCTGAATGAGGGGAGGGTCTCACTATGTTGCTCCAGCTGGCCTTGAACTCCTGGACCCTCGCGATTCTCCTGCCTCAGCCTCCCAAGGAGCCAGTGACGCAGGTGCACACCACCACCCGGTTCTGGGTCTTCACCGGGGACAGACGCTTGGCCCTGGCTGCCTCCTGAGGTGCCCAGGCCCCCCTGGCCACACTGGGCTCTTTCCTCCCCAGCTTCTCACACACGTGTGTCACACAACAGGCGGCCTCTGAGCCCGGCCTCTGCCACGCAGCACAGGCTTGGGGGACACGTGCAGGTCGTCGCCTGGCTCAACGGCTGGTTCTCTTTCTGGAAGAATATTCCATTGTGCCGAAGGACTCCGGTTTGTTTTCCGTCCACAATCCGGCTGATTCAAGCCATTTGTGGTTATGAACGAAGCTACTATCGATACTCATGTAACGGCTTTGTGCAGATATAAATGTTCATTTCTTTAAGGCGAATATTCAGGGGCGAGTTCGCTGGGCTGGCAGAGAGAGTTGCGTGAGTGGCATTTAAAACCACAAAGCTGGGTGGAGGAGGGTGGCGCTCACCGATAATCCCAGCACTCAGGGGCTGAGACCAGAGGATCCATGGAAATTCAAAGCCAACCTGGGCCACACAGTGAGTTTAAGGCCAGCCTGAAGTGCATATGAGTGAGACCCTCTCAAAGAAAAAGGAGGAGGAAGAGGAGGAGGAGGAGGAGGAGGAGGAGGAGGAGATGGAGGAGATAGAGGAGATGGAGGAGGAGGAGAAGGAGGAGATAGAGGAGGAGGAGGATGAGAAGATGGAGGAGATGGAGGAGGAGGAGATGGAGGAGATAGAGGAGATGGAGGAGGAGGAGGAGGAGGGGGAGAAGGGGGAGGGGAGGAGGAGGAGATGGAGGAGGGGGAGGAGGAGGAGGAGATGGAGGAGGAGGAGGAAAAGCAAAAGACAAGCAAAGCACCATAAAACTTGGCACGTGGTGACTCCTGCCAACCTAGCTACTTGGGAGGCTGAAGCAGGACGTTTCCTAGAGCCCAGGAGCTGAGAGCAGGCTGGGCAACATAGTGAGACCTCGTTCTGAAGAAAATAATCTGCCATGAGGATCCTAAGTTTAAGCCCCGCCTGGGCAAGTTGGTGAGATCCTGTCTCAAAATAGAAAGTAAAAAGTCTGGGGAGCGCTCGGGGGATCCCTATGCTTTCTGTTTTCTCTCCAGCCACCTGGACAGTTAGGAAGCAAAAGTCTCACAGCAGGCGCGGTGAGCTGGGGTGCAGGGGTAGGACGTCACACGCAGCGTGGGGACGCCCGCTTTCCTCCCAGAGCGGCGGTTTTGTTTTGTGGTGTAGATGATGAACCCCGTTTTGTTTTGTGGTGTAGATGATGAGTGGCAATCACTCACCACTGACCTGAAGCCGCAGTCTCACTCGATTTTGTGTGTTTGGGTTTTGGTTTTGGAGTCAGGGCCTCACCATGTAGCTCAGGTTGGCCTCAGACGCACGGAGATCCTCCTGCCTCAGCCATCCCCAGTGCTGGGATGACAGGCACGCGCCACCACACCAGTCCCTCATATTTTTAAAGAGTTTCAGATGTTGGCAAAAATAAAAATGCAAGTTTGCCAAGCTTATGGACACACCCTGGATGCTATCTGCAGAATCCTTGAGTGTGGGGCCTCTGGGATATTGGGATGGGATAAAAGTAATTGGAAAAGGCCAGGCGTGGTGGCACACGCCTGTCACCCCAGCACTCCGGGAGGCTGAGGCAGGAGGATTGCAAGTTTGAACCCAGCCTGGAGAACTTAGTGACTTAGCAAGACCGAGTCTCAATAAAAGAATAAACACAAGGGCTGGGATTTAGCTCAGCAGCATAAGCACCTGCCTTGCAAGCTCTTGGCTGTGAGTTTGATCCCCGGTATGGATAAAAGAAAGAATAAACACAGCTGGAGATGGGGCTCAGTGGAAGAGAGAGAGAGCTCGCAGGGGTTGTGCCTGAGCATTCAGACAGCCGGCCCGGGGGCCAGGCCATCTGTTCAAAGAAAAACAGGAAGCCAGCAGCCTGTCCCTTGGGCCTCTCTGTGTGACTTCAATGGCCAGGGCCTGGCTGCCGGCTTCCGGCTTCCTTGCTGGCCCCCCAGGAGAGCAGGATGGGCAACCTGACAAGACAGAGATGCCCACACTGGGGTCTCCCCGGCTGCTCCTCAGGGGCCTGAGCTCGGCCCTGGGGGTTCAGCGTCCAGGTCCTCCGTGGGTCACGCTGTTCCCAGGTGGCGCCCAGGTCCCTGTGGGACAGGGCAGGTGTCTGGCTCCCCCCATTCCTTCCGGGACTCCAGGCCTGATGCCATTTCACTTCTGAGGTCAGATGAGGCTGTGAGCGTCCAGGGTGCTGGCCTGTGGCCACAGGCTTGGTCCTCCCCCGACTTCGGTGCTGGGGTTGGACGTGAGGCCTTCACACTAAGCTCTGGCCCCAGCACCTTTCATATTTGGTATCCTGAGAAGCGTCTTGTTAAGTGGTCAAATAACCAGGCGGGGCTCCGACTCACAATCCTCCTGCCTCAGCCTCCCAGAGCGCTGGGATGCCAGGTGGGTGCCACCAAGCCCAACTCCAGCCTTCTTTTATTGAGTGCCTATTGTATGCATGGTCCCACACAGTGACTAAGGCAGAGACCACACCCTTCCTTGGGCTGGGGATGGTGCTCCGGGGAACAGTGTTTGTCTGGCATGGGCAAGCTCTGGGGTCCCTGGCCTCAGCGCCGAGCCAAGGAGGCACAGCAGGAAGAGAGGAGCAGGAAGAAGACACCGTACAGTGTGCTCCCCAAGCAGCTGGGAGGAGGCCAAAGTCCCTGTGTGGGCACCTGGGTCACCCCCGCCCCGCCACGCCCCGCCCCACCCTGCTGAGTCAGCCTCACCCGTCAGGTCTGGCAGGCACTGGGTGCCCAGCAGCTGGGGCACAGCCTTCACCTGGAGGAACCTCCAAAGCCACCTCGTCACCCCAAAGACTCCCTGGGCCCCTTATCATCAGAACTCCAGGTCCCCAAACCCCTTCAGATGTCTCTGTCTCAGCTGTGACCCACCAGGAACCTTCACGGAGCAGAGAGGAAAACGGACCAGGGAAGCTGAGCGATTCACCCTGGACCAGGCGTGTCACAGACACACACCTCCTTTGGGGTCACATTCCCTGATCCAAATCTGGGAATTGCCCCCCTGCGGAGGCAAACAGGCCACATCAGCTTTCTTGGTTTCCTAGAGGAATCACGCTAGAGGAATCATACTTGCAAAGCTAGGTGTGATCAAAAATACAGTGGGGCTGGGGATTTAGCTCAGCGGCAGAAGCACCTGCCTTGCAAGCAGGCTGACGTGAGTTCCATGCCTGGTACCGATAAAAAGGAAAAAGACAAAAAAATAACAAAAAAACAAAAATACAGTGAATGTTTAGACTGTTTAAAATTTATTTCAGTAAAGTGCACAATGCCATGCACCCCTCGACAGCCTCCCGTTGCAGCCAATATGCTTGTCCCCCTGTTCTAACCCCTTTCTAGAAGCAGCATTTCTGCAAGTCCTTGAGGGTCGGGCCACCTGGAGGGCCTGAGCGGATTTAAAATGTTTTCGGTGAAATATGAATGTGACCGTGTGTCCTCTCCCTTCCTCACCAGATCTGGCACCGTGTGACTCCTGGCTCTTCCCAGAGTCAAAATGACACTGAGCAGCATCTTGAATCCATTCCGGATGACCAGGCAGCCAGCCAGAACCGTGCAACGAAAGATACTCCTTCTGGACAAGTGCCTCAGAAATGAGGGGAGGATTTTGAGGGGCATTCATGACACATGTTTTGGTGGTATTGTTGCTTTTGGGTTTTTGTTTGGTACCAGGGATCGAACTTGTGACTTTGTGCTTGTCAGGCAGGTACTTATGTCACTGAGCAAAATCCCCGGCCCTTTGTTTGTTTGCTTTTGAGACAGGACTTTATCAGGTAGTTCAGACTGGCCTTGAAATCACCATGTAGCCCAGACTGGCCTCACACTGAGGGAGAACCTCCTGCCTCAGCCTCCATGGCTGTCCAGGAAGAGGCTTTGCCCATGCTGGTTGTTAGGGATGAGCGAGGGCTGGAGAAGTCTTTCAAGCTGCAGCCACACAGCTAGGAGAGGGTGTTTGAGGAAGAGATTTGAGACCACAAATGAACAAGCCGTCCCCACGCCTTTTTCCTGTGGACTGAGCCCCCCAGCTCTCACTGCCTGACCCTAAGTTGCCTTTCCTGGCACCCAAGTGTCCAGCCGGACTCCCACCTCCCACCTCACCACGGAGGCCTGGGGTTTGTCTGGCCACTCTGAGTAAATCCCCAAAAGGCTTTGTGCTTCAGTTTACTCGTCTGTGTAAATAGTTCCACCCAGTCGTGCCCACTGCCGAGCCATGCGTAACACGTCAGCAAGTACGCTTCGCACCCTTCGCACCCTTGCGCTTTTTTCTTTTCAGTACTTCTGGGGGTTGCAGCCAGGAAACTTCACGCTGAGCTAGACCCCCAGCTCTTTCTTGAGACAGGCTCTTGCTAACTTTCCCATGCTTGGCTTAGACTTGCTACCCTCCTGCCTCAGCCGCTCGGAGCGCTGGGATAATAGGCGTGGGCAACCTCGCCTGACTTTGCTATGAGCACTAGATACGTGGGCGTTGATACCGTTTTTTCCAGCCAGGAATCAGAGGGTGGAAAAGCACCCACTAACGTCCTGGGGAATCTGGCACCCACCCAGCCTGAATACCAGGGCTTTCCCTCCCCAACCCCGCTCTCAGCCTCGGTTTCTCCTCTGTTGCCTCAGCACGTGCAGGAAACCCGCTACCAAAGGCCCCGCCCCCGGCTCTGGCTCCGCCTGAACTGGTTCCAGCCCCGCCCAGCCAGAGCCAGGCCACGCCCCCGGAAGGCCCTAGCCCAGCAGGTCCCAACTCTTCCCCGCCCAGCAGGGCGCCGACCCCACCCTTGGACACGCCCATCCCGGCGCAGGCTCCGCCCCCAGGCGGCTCTGGTCTGTAGACCTCGCTTTCGGTCTGGCCAACCAGACGCCGGCCCCGCCCCCAGGAAGCTCCGCCCATGTATGCCCCGCCCACCCGACCCCGACCCCGCCCAGCCCGGCTGCCCCGACCCGAGCGGCGGCGGCGGAGGGACGCGGGGCGCCATGGCGGCCGCCGAGCGCCGCGCCTTTGCGCACAAGATCAACAGGTAGCGCGGCCGCGGGGCCTGTGGTGTCCGCGCGTGGCCCCGCTGCGGGGACGGTCAGGCGGAGGGCGGCGGGGTGCGGGGGGGGCGAGGCGCGAGGGCAGCCGAGATCTCCCGGGCGGCTGCCGCGTGGGGGCGTGACGGGGCTTCCCGGAGGAGGCGCGAGCTGCGCTGCGTGTCCCAGCTCCAGGGCTGGGGGTCCCCTCTGAGGACCTGGGGTCCCTGCCCCGGGAGGTGGGGTCTAGGGCTTGCCGTCCCCTCCGCAGCGCCAGGTTTGGGGACGCAGCTCCTGCTGGCTTTTGGGGGCCCCTTAGCCCCCCCCCCCGTCCCGCTCCCGGTCCAGTGCCCAGCTGTCCCGGGGAGGAGGGGGGACAGGGGACAGCTGTGCAGGGCCCCCCACCTCCTGCCTCGGATGCGCTGGGCGGTGGGCGATTGAATGGACGGAGTGGGGGCTGGGACAGAACCAGCTGGTGGGCAGACGGGGAGGGGAAGGCGCCAGGCGCTGGGGGAGCCGTTTCCGTGGCCACAGGGGATGGCGAGACAGCCAGCTGGGAAGACCCTCAGGGACTGAAAAGTGGGGTCTTCATGCCCAGGGGTGGATCCAGAACCTGCTCAGCGACCTAATCCACTGGGGACCTGTTTCCATCACCCTGGGATGTCAGGAGAGCTGTCCTATGGGTCTCGCCTTGATGGAGACATAAGACCCCACTCTGGGGTCTGGTAGAATGGGGGACCGTTCAGAAGCGTGATAGGGTGGGATTGTATGTTAGTAATACAGGGCTGTAGGGACACTGCAGTCAGGGGAGGGGAGGCCCCGCTGAGCAGGTGCATTTCAGCAAGGACCAGCAGGAAGTGAGGGAGAGATGAATACCTGTGGGTGGGGAAAGATAGGTTCAAACACGGGCAAGGGAAAGTGCAAAGGCCCTGGGGCAGCAAAGGAGCCAGTAGCAGTAGATGTTGCAGAGACTTACAGTGGAAAGGACAGCACATTGACTTCAGCTTCAAGTCAGGTGGGTGCCATGCAGAGTTCTGAGCAGACATACATGATAATGGGAAGAATGGTTGGGCATTTTTTATCTTCTGCCATTATTTTTCTCTGAATTGTCTGTCTCAGATTCCAGGCATTTCTGAGCCTGCCCTTTGTCCCCCAGTCTCTGTCTGTGAGTAGGAGGGGTCTTGGGTCCCGTCCTGGGAAGGAGAGTGCCAACCCCAGGGGAGAACGCAAAAGGACCCGGGACACAGTGAGCAGGAGACCCAAGACTTCGAGAGCAACGGATTAAGCTAAATAGCCGGTAGCCCCCAGGCTCCTAATGACCTAAAAAGGTTTTGGTGGTGTCAGGGATTGAACCCATGGCCTCCTGCGTGCTAGGCCAGTACTTCGCCACTGAGCTACTCCCCAGCCCTTTCCTAAAATTTTATTTTGAGACAGAGTCATGCTAAGTTGTCCAGGCTGGCCTCACACTTGGGGTTCTCCTGCCTCAGCCTCCCAGAGTGCTGGGATGATAGCCCTGCGCCACCATGTTTGGCTAAAATAGATTCTTTAATTAAAAAAAAAAAGTGGTGCTGCGTGCCTGTCATCCCAGCACTAAGGAGGCTGAGGCAGGAGGATTGCTATAAGTTTTGAGGCCAGCCTGAACTACACAGTGAGACCCAGCCTTAATAATGGATGTATAAGTAATTGGGGGGGGGGACTTTTAAAGAAAAGAAAAGAAAAGAAAAAAGGTTTTGGGGCTGGGAGAGTTCAGTGGGAGAGCAAGTTCACAGCATGCACAAAGCCCTGGGTTCGATTCCCAGCACATGCAAAAAGCAATGAAAAAAAAGTCTCCACCTGTAACTCTAGCTACTCAGGAAGCTGAGGCAGGAGGAGTGTAAGTTCTGGGCTCAGTCCTTAGCACCTCAAAGAAAGACGTAAGTGAGCTAAGACATCCATGCAGAAAAGCTCAAATTTTATTTTATTTTAATTTTGAATGATTATTTTTGAGACAGGCTCTTGCTGTGCAGCCCAGAACCTATATTGCAGTCCTCTGGCCTGAGCCTCCTGAGTGCTGGGATGACAGGCGTGTGCCACCACGGCCAACATGTGCCAAGTTGGAGTAGTAATCATAGTGCCAGTGGCAGGGAAGAGGTCACAGGGTGACAGGCAGGATCCTGATTCCAGCAGCCGCGCCTGGGTGCGCCTAACCCTGCCCAACCCAGGAGCCTTGTACTGATGGCTGTGTCCCTGGAATATGGTTTCCCCCTGGGGCTCCCTCCCAGTGCGCTGTGGGTTGGTTTCGCCTGTTTTAGGACATCACGAGACCGATTCCAGTGCTTGGGAGGCAGAGGCAGGAGGAGACCGGCCTGGGCTACCGGAGATCTTGTCACAGCTGTTGTCCTAGCATTCTGGACGCTGAGGCAGGAGGGTGGCAAGTTAGCGACTTGGGGAGAGACCCTATCCCAAAATAGGAGGGCCGGGATGGGGCTCCAATCCCTGGCCCCACAACTAGCAGCGGCTGGAAAGAGGGAATCTTAACCCTAATCATGTCCCCACACCTCCACCTCTGATCCCAGACAAGTTAAACGTTTGCCCTCCGAATGCCTCCTAATGGGGTTAAGCGTCCCCCCGGGGACCCCACAGACACCGCCCAGGCCCAGGTCAGCAGGCTCGGTGCCTGGCCTCCAAGCCCTACCCAGCCACCCAAGCTGGACGCCCCGCCCCCTCCGCCTCTGGCACAGCAGCTGGGGAACAGCTGGGTGCGGACACAGCCTGGTCCCTGCCCTGGTGTCCTTTGTGACTCGAAGCCCAGGCCCTGGCTGCCAGGGGTCCAGAGGCGGCTGCCCTGACCCCGAGAACTTGAATGCAGAGCCCTGGCTGTTTATATTAGTTCTTTGCTGTGCTGGGCACAGAACCCCAGGACTCACACACTTAGCGAGCACTCACCACTGAGTCGCAACCCACTCAGCCCAGCTAAATCCTGACTTTCAACAACTTTTAGATAGCCTTGAAGCGCCCCGACCTCCTTCACCCCCGACCCCAACACACCTGTGATCCCAGCACTCAGGAGGCTGAGGCAGGAGAGCGGCAGGGCTGGCCTGGGCCCCGTAGTGAGTTCAAGGCCACGCTGGGTTGTAGAGACAGACCCTGTCCCAGAAAACCTAAAACAAAACAGCAAAAGAGAACAAAAAGAGAAAAGGCCACCTCTGGGTCTGAGGTCAGGACAGCTACCAGTGGAGAAAAACAGGCTCAGAATCAGGAATGAACCGGGATAGAGCTCATTGGCACAGTGCCTGCCTGGCAAGCGTGAGGTCCTGAGTTCAGTCCCTGGTACCAAAAAAAAAAAAAAAGAATTAGGAATGGGACGCCAAAGCCCCACAAAGGGTAGGACGTGGTCCCTCTCTAGGCTGCGGGCTGGTGTGTTTAGGGAGGGTAGAGGTGCCTCAGGTGAGGGAGCAGAGGCCAGGATACGGGCAGGACTGTGACCCCCTCAGGTCCAGCCCGGTGTGGGTTGATGGAGGGAGGAGTTAGCGCTGGGGGTCCTGTGGAGTCTGCAGCCGGGGTGGTGGTGGGGGTTCCTTTCAGTGGCCCAAACTGTTTTAACACCCTCAGCCTCTGGGAGGCTGAGGCAGGAGGGTCGCCAAGTTCAAGCCCAGTTGAAGCCTGAAGTTTCCTATCCCAAAAGTCCCGTTCTGCGCCCGCAGGACGGTGGCCTCCGAGGTGCGGAAGCAGGTGTCCCGGGAACGCAGCGGCTCCCCCCACTCCAGCAGGCGCTCCAGCAGCTCCCTGGGGGTGAGTGTTTTGGGGGGACCCCACCCCACAGCCCTCCCAGACCACCCAGATGAGGCTGCAGGCTGGGGTGACTCCAGCTTGGGAAGGGGAGGGGCTTCTCCTCCATCCTTTCAACACGACGGCTTCCCCCACAGACTCTGGCAGGGTGTGATTTCCTTCCTGGAGCCTGAGGGTGGGCGGCCCGGCCAAGCTGCCTCCACACCACCATCCTCCATGGCTCCCACCGCCCCCTCCACAGCCACTGTACACAGATCCTCCAGGCCCAGCCTCGGGACAGCAAGGTCACAGCCACTTTGCTCCCCACCCCCAGGTCCCCCTGACCGAGGTCATCGAGCCCTTGGACTTCGAGGAGGTGCTCCTCAGCCAGCCTCCCGACGCCGAGCCGGGGCCCCTCAGGGACCTGGTGGAATTCCCAGCTGATGACCTGGAGCTGCTGCTACAGCCCCGGGAATGCAGGACCACCGAGCCTGGGGTTCCCGAGGAAGGGTGCGTCCCCCTCTCCAGCGCTGCCTGTGCCTGGGATTCTGGGAGCCGGCCTCTGGGTGGGAGTGGCTCTGGGTTCAACTCTGGGCCCAGCTGTGTGGCCTTGGACAAGCTGACCTGTCACTCTGAGGTCCCGTGTCTGCAGCTCTGAAATAGGCAGAGACAGTCTCAGCCTCTGTACGGCTTACAACGGGATGATCCTCAGGCCCTGCCTCTGTTTACCCTGACTGTACTTTGCTACAGGAAGCTGGATCCCCAGGCCAGGGCTGCTGTGGACATGTACACGGAGGACTGGGTCATCGTGCACAGGAGGTAGGTCCAAGCGGGGCGCTGCTCATGGGAGCAGAAGCTGGGTCAAGGCTGGAGGTGGGGGCACTCACTCCTGTGATCTCAGCACCTAGGGAGGCTGAGGCAGGAGAGTCGCAAGTTTGAGCATAATCTGGGCAGCTTAGCATGACCCTGTCTTGAAATAAAAGATAGTGAGAACTGGATACTGGACTGTAGCGCAGTGCAAAGGCCCTGAGTTCAGTGCAGGCTGAGCTCAGTTGTCTGCCTGCCCACCGGCCCAGGAGTGCCATCCCCACCGGGTCTTCCCCACTGAGCCCTAGGCCCCCCTCCGCAGGTACCAGCACCTGAGCCCGGCGTACAGCCCCACCACCACGGACACCCAGCGAGAGCGGCAGAAGGGTCTCGCCCGCCAGGTCTTCGAGCAGGACGCCTCCGGGGATGAGAGGTCCGGCCCCGAGGACGTGGTGAGGCAGCCCCCACCTCCAGGTTCAGCCCCGGGGGTGTGTATGGATGTAGGCAGTGACGCAGCCCATGAGTAACAAGTGCACACTAAAGGCTGTATACTTGTCCTCTTTCAACACACACATTTTACCCATGGAGCAGTTAAAGAAACTGAGGCACAGCACAATGACTAGAGGGTCCCTGAGCCCGTATTTTGTCAGTCAACATCGATAGAGTGATCGTTTTATACCAGCCGTAATTATTCCAAATCGGGTTTGATGGTTTCTGCCTACAATCCTAACTACTCAGGAGGCTGAGGCAGGATGATCTCAAGTTGGAGCCCATGGGTACAATTTAGGGGGGACCCATCTCCAAATAAAAATAGGAGGGGCTTTGGGTGTCGCCAGTGCTACGGGCTTCGATACCTAGTAACAAGAAATGTAGCAGTATCCTTTCCACTTTTATTATTTTTAAGGCTGTTAGAGTCAGAGACCAATGGTCTCTGAATTGAGCCGGACTTTGAACAAGGGGCATCTGGCTCTGACCATAGCCAAGGTTTGGTGGTCAGCTTGGGTCAGCGTGGGCCAGTGAGGACCACCGAGGAAAGCAGTCTTCCCTCCCCTGGCAACAGTGAGCAGAGTCTCAGGGAAGGCCCTCATTGGTCCAGCCGAGATGCGTCCTTACCACGGCCTGGAGGGTGTGTTCTGATTGGTTGGGTGGCGATCACGTGACTCCAGAATGTGGGCTGGGCGGAGCCTCTGTGACAGCGGTGACAGTGGGTGGGCTGGGTGGTTCACCGTATTCCAGTAGCCGCAGCCCCGGAGGCTGAGGTGGACCTTTGCCCAGATAGAAGCTTCTGGAAGGAGCACCCCATGCCTTGTGCAGAGAGACGCGTGCAGGCAGGGTCGGGCCTCCCGGGGTGGGGCGCGGGTGCACGCAGCCGGTGTGCGATGCTTGCCGGTTCCCTCCAGGGCCAGGACGACTCCCGCCGCCGCTCGGGCTCCCCCGAGGACACCCCGCGGAGCAGCGGCGCCTCGGGCATCTTCGACCTGCGGAACCTGGCGGCCGACTCGCTGCTGCCCGCGCTGCTGGAGCGCGCGGCACCCGAGGACGTGGACCGGCGCAACGAGGCCCTGCGGCGGCAGAGCCGGCCCCGCGCGCTGCTCACGCTCTACCCGGCGCCCGACGAGGTGGGTGCCTGGTCCCACCGGGGCCCTGGCTGCATACTAGGCTTAAGGGCAGCCTGAAACCATAGTGAGGCCCTGTCTCCAAAAATAAGACAAAAACACATGTTGTGGTGCACACCTGTAATCCCAGCATTTAGGAGGCTGAGGCAGGAGGGCTGCAGGCAGTGTCGCTTAGTATACACCTGCTGTATACCCTTGTGTGTACTGGGCACCCACTGTACATCCTTGTGTGTATCCGAGCGGCACTCATCCATTCGTTCACCGGTACTGGGGTCACCCCCAGGGCTGCTGTACCACTGAGCGACGTCGCCAGCCTCCCCCACCATCTTTGTTTTTCTTTCTTTCCTTCTTTCTTTCTCTCTCTCTCTCTCTCTCTCTCTCTCTCTTTCTTTCTTTCTTTCTACACAAGGTCTCCTAACCCAGCCTGGCCTCAAACCCACGACCTTCCTGCCTCAGCCTCCTGAGTTGGGATTATAAGCATGTGCCACCATATTTGGCTCCAGCCAATTTTAAATGTTATTTACTTATTTAGAGACATGGGCTCACTATGCAGCTCAGGCTGGTCTTGAACTCAGCAATCCTCCTGCCTCAGCCTCCGCGTGTGGGATGACAGGCATATGCCACTACACCAGGCTCAACCAGTTCTTACTGCATGCCCTGCCATATATTGTCAACCAGTATACATTGCACATCTGCCTTACATCCCTGTATTTATTCAACCAACACTTATTTGACACCTAATGCATATCTTACAGATTTATTGAGTGCTTACTATATGCACCTACATTAATTCAACCAATACTTATTGGGTTGATATTGATGTTCCTCACCCTGTCTGAGGTTACAGCCCAGTTAACCCATGGTAAATTGAAAATATGATCAAAAATGCATTTATCCAGGGTGGTAGGTCATACCTATAATCCCAGCACTCAGGAAGCTGAGGTAGGATGATGGTCATGAGTCCCACAGCCTGGGCTACATATTGAATTTAAGGCCAACCTAAATTGTATAGTGAGACTCTGTCTCAAACACACACACAAACCAGGTGTTGTGGTGCACACCTGTAATCCCAGCATTTAGGAGGCTGAGGCAGGAGGATCACTTCAAGTTCCGGAGACCAGCCTGAACTACAAAGTGAGTCCATAGGCAGCCTGAACTGCCTAGCGAGACTGTCTCAGAAACGCAAGAACAGAAAAAATGCGTTTACTCCACTGGCCTTTCAGCCATCATAGCCCAGCCCAGCCTGGTGTGGGGGTGTGGGAGCTGAGACAGGGTCTCACTGTGTAGTTCAAGCTGTCTTTGAACTTACGGAGATCCTCCTGCCTCAGCCTGTATGATTGACACCGGAGACCCAGCCATGACTAAGAGAGACCCAGGGCCCACCCTCAGGGTGGACAAGCAATCCCATCTTTACTAGGAAATTGGAGCCTGGACAGAATAATGCCCTCACGGAGGGCTGGAATGATAGTTACCCCCATGCTATCCTCCATGTTCTAGCTGTGTGTCCACTGCAGTGGGGCCCCTAGGGTCAAGGGGGACTTCCCACAGGAAGAGACAGCAAAGCTGGGTCCTGAACTGGAGGCAGCTTTGGGCTGTACAAGGAAGAGGGGAGCCGGGAAGGGTGTTCCCGATGGGGGAACCGCATGTGCAGAGGCTCAGAGGCAGGCCCTGAAGGCAGGCTGGGCAGCCTGGTAAAGCTGGCCTCGGGCTTGGTGCACCAGGCCCTTCAGGCCCCAGCTGTGCCCCGCCTCTTGACAGGACGAAGCTGTGGAACGCTGTACCCGCCCAGAGCCGCCCAGGGAGCACTTTGGACAGAGGATCCTGGTGAAGTGTCTGTCGCTCAAGTGAGTGCAGGACCCCAGGGGTCCCAGGAAAAATATGCACTCTGAGAGGATGTCATGACTTCCTGCGGGCCTGTCCCTGTGAGGTCACCACCGGCTTTCATTTGTGTATTTGTTTAGTTTTGGATTTTTGAGACAGGGTCTCGCTATGCCGGGCTGGCCTTGAACTCACCATGGAGGCCAAGCTGGCCTCACTACTGGGGTGATCCTCCTGCCTCAGCCTCCTGAGTGCTGGGATTAAGGCATATGGCCCCACTCCTGGCTCTGTTTTTGTTATTTTAAGCTGCCAATCTGTAAAGCACTCAGTGAGCCGCACTCTGTTCGCAGCCCTTCATCCGTGTAACTTGTGCTCACCACAGCTCTGTGACCTGGGTGCAGGTGGGGAGACTGAGGCACAGCAGGCAACATCACTGTGCCCCAGATCGCAAGGACTGATGAAGCCAGAGCTGGTGCTCATCTGCCCTCCTGCTGGGATGGGCTGAAGTGGGTGCTGGTGACCCTGGCTCACAGCCACCCGAGGCCCCTTCCACATCAGGCCCCCCGGAGCAGCAGAGGCGCGTGGGAACAGAGCTGAACAGGATGTGGACTTGGACACTGGCCTGGTCCTGCTGCTCCCCACCCCCAGTTCCTGTCTGCATCAGGACAGGAAAGGGAGGTTTCATTCTGGCCTGAGGCCCGCATGGACCTCCCACCCCTAAGCCTGAGGGTTGAGAAGCAGCTCTGTGAGCTCCTTTAGTCATTCAACCAACACCTGATAAATAGAACACAGAACCAGGCTGTGACCACGCAGATCCTTGATGAGAAATGCATAGAAGGTCTTCGTCCTAGCCTGAGGGACAGAAGTGTAGGAGAAACAGGGTAGTGTCCCTGGGAAGGAGACATCTAAGCTAAAGGATGCATTTCAAGTCCTGACGCAGTGATTCTGGGTGACCCAGTAGCACCTAGAGGACGCCCCTCTCCCGCACTTCCCTTGGGCCAGGCAGGGGGACCATGGCGTGGGCGGTAGTGGGTCAGGCAGAGCCTCGCATTTATCTGCAGGTTTGAGATAGAAATTGAACCCATCTTTGGGATCCTGGCCCTGTACGATGTGCGGGAGAAAAAAAAGGTAGGCGCCCTCTCCCTTCCCCTCCTCCCACCTGGTGGGGGCTGTGGGCTGCCCTGAGGCAGTGACCCCGAAGCCTCTGGGGGTCTAGATTTCAGAGAATTTCTACTTCGACCTCAACTCGGACTCCATGAAAGGGCTGCTTCGGGCCCACGGCACCCACCCTGCCATCTCCACCCTGGCCCGATCCGCCATCTTCTCCGTGACCTACCCATCACCGGACATCTTCCTGGTCATCAAGGTGCCCCCGGGGACAGGCGGGGGTGGAGGCGATAGTGGTGAATGCTTTGGAGGAATGAGACGGGGTGGGGGTGAGTCCCAGGGGAGCACCAGGGAGACCCCTGAGCTAGACGGAGGAGGGAGAAATCCTGGAGGGCTTCCGTGGGGAGGGGACAGGTGACCCCTGAGTAGGCAGGTTGAGGACGCGGGACACCCCAGACACGCAGCAGCCCAGTGCTGCCTTGGGAGGCCCACATATGGGTGCCGATGGCCCCTCCTACCCCGCAGCTAGAGAAGGTGCTTCAGCAAGGGGACATTGGCGAGTGCTGTGAGCCCTACATGGTGATGAAGGAGGTGGACACGGCCAAGGTACGCTGGTGCTGGGAAGGTGGGCCGGGCTGGATGGCAGTCGCGTGCTGGACTCCTGCTGAGCAGGTGGGGACGGGGGTCTCCCCCCCTACGCCCCCCGCCCCCCGCAGAACAAGGAGAAGCTGGAGAAGCTGCGCCTGGCAGCTGAGCAGTTCTGCACCCGCCTGGGCCGCTACCGCATGCCCTTCGCCTGGACGGCGGTGCACTTGGCCAACATCGTGAGCAGCGCGGGGCAGCCTGACCGCGACTCGGACTCGGAGGGCGGTGAGTGGGCGGGGCTTCTGGGGAAGACAAGCGGGCGGGGCGGGGTTATCCGGGGCGCGGGGCGGGGCTACCCCGTAGGGGCGGTGCTAGTCCGGGGAGATGTGTGATTGGGCAGGACTCCCGGGGGCGGGGAGGTGGGTGGGGCTACCCGGTAGGAGGCGGGGCCTGGAGGGAGGCAGGCCCTCTGCTGGCCCCTCGCGAGCCGGAGTGTTACATCTCCGTCCTGTCCTGTCTGTGTCTCCATCTCCCGCTGTGACCTTTCTCCCTAGAGCGCAGACCCGCCTGGAGCGAGCGTCGCCGTCGGGGACCCCAGGACCGATCCAGTGGTGGGGACGATGCGTGTAGCTTCTCTGGCTTCCGCCCGGCCACACTGACTGTGACCAACTTCTTTAAGCAGGTGTGGGGCGAGCGGGGAGTGGTGCCCGTGGGACCCCGGCCCTTGTGGCTGCGTTGATCCCCGGGACTTTCAGTCCCTTGGCTGTCTCTGGCTCAGCGGGACCTGCCCCCGCAGGAGGCTGAACGACTCAGTGAGGAGGACCTCTTCAAATTCCTGGCGGACATGCGGCGCCCCTCATCCCTGCTGCGGCGCCTGCGACCCGTGACCGGTGCGTGGTGCGCCCCGGAAACAAGGGGTGGTGTTCTCATGCAGTCACTCAACAAACCCACACTGAGTGCCTACTTTTACAGGCCGTGGAGATAAAGTCCGACTTCCAGTGGGGCCCGCAGAGGAGAAACAGGATAAATAAGACACGCAATGGGTTTCCAGTAGGGGAACCTGGTGGCAGGGAGACGGGATCCCGAGGGAAGCGCTGATCAGATGCAGGGACAGACAGAGGAGTTGGGGACTTGTGGCTGTTTTTCCCCCTCTTGTAGCACTAGGTATTGACCCAGGGCCTTTGCACTGAGCTGCCGTCTTCGTCAAGCTCTGCTCTACCCAGCTCTGTTTATTTGTTTGGCTTTTTGGGTGTTCTGAGGCAGTCCGGGTCCCTTGAGCTCACTGGGTAGCCCAGGCAGGTCTCAAACTCACAGCAGTCTTCCTGCCTCAGTGCTCGGTTATTTCCTCCCAAGTACTCGGGTGTCCGGCTGCACCACCACGCCCAGCTTACGGTCCATTTTGAGACAGGGTCTCACTAAGTGGTCGAAGGTGGGCTTGATCTTTCAGTGCCGCACCCCAGCCTCTCACAGTTCTGGGTGGCAGGGCTTGCCCCCTCACTTGGCTTACGACTTTTTTTTTGTACTGGAAATTGAACTCAGCACCTTGTGCTCCCCAGCAGGCGCTGTGGCCCCGAGCCATATCCCCAGCCGGTCTTGTGGCTTCTGACTCTGAAGGACAGATCCATCAGGCGGGGCCGGGCTCTGAGTCCACAGGGGCCAGCAGCTCCCCAGGCAGATGCCAAGTGGCTCTCTCCTTCCCAGCTCAGCTCAAGATTGACATCTCCCCCGCGCCCGAGAACCCCCACTTCTGCCTGAGCCCTGAGCTGCTGCACATCAAGCCCTACCCAGACCCCAGGGGCCGGCCCACCAAGGAGATCCTGGAATTCCCCGCCCGCGAGGTCTACGCCCCGCACACCTGCTACAGGTACAGCCCTGGCCGGGTCACCCGCCGCTGTGCTGGGTGAGCCACCCACCCACCCCTCACACCTACACACAACAGACACTGGGTGATAGCACTGCTCTGCTTTAGTGAGGTACGAGGGAGCCCGCGTCCTCCCTCCTCACGGCCACGTCCTCTGCCTGTGTCCTGCTGGCTTCTGCCTCCACTCTGCCCAGAACTGGGGGCCACCCTGGCTGGCCCCAGCAGACAGGCAGCTCCGCCTGCACGGGACTGCACGCGTGTGGACTGGTCCCTCGCTGTGTGGCTGATCCTCGGGTCCACTCCAGCAGGCTCAGGCCGGGCGTGCCACTGTGTGCAATCTGGGGAGGGACACGAGACCCCATCAGTCACCGAGAGGGCCCCCCCAGCAGCTTCCCCGCGCACCTCACCCCGCTTCCCCAGATGCCCCGGCCCCGTGGGGCTCACCGCTGCTGGATCTGTCGCAGCCATTTTTGCTGCGCGGCCATCTCCTGCCTCTGTCGCTGCATGTGGCCCATGAGGATCCATATGAGGTGGCTCTGCTTGTCAGTGTGAGCCTGTGGGGCGGGAGGAAGAGCTCAGTGGGACCCTGTCACCTGCCATGCCTGGACTCTGCCTGAGCTCTCTCTCTGCAGTTCCCTGCTGCACCTGTGTAACTTTGCAAGTCACTGGTGCTTTTCTGGCCTCGGTTTTCTCACCTGTAAAATGGGTCACAGAGAGGACTTGCTTTGCAGGGTTATGCATATCATACTGTCTATTGGAGGGTACTCAACAGTGCTGACTAATTATAGGGTGGTCAAGACACAGCTCTGGGCACTCCAGCAGTAAGAGTTTACTATGTGCCTTCCTCCTGCACGGAGTCCCCGGCTCTGCGGTGCCGCAGGCCCTCCCCAGGGCTCGAGTTCAGGAGCAGGCTGTGTCTGACCAGGAACCGGGGCCCCACCCCTCCCGGGACTGCACGTCCCTTACCTTTAAAGCGTCCAGCTCATGCCGTGCATTGCCCCGCCAGCTGCCCTTGAGCTGGGCCTGCAGCCGTTGCACACTGTCCTGCAGCCCCTGCTGTGCCCGGACTACCTCCGCCAGCCCCCGGGCTGTGGCCTCTGCCTGCAGCTTCAGAGCATCCCCGTCCATCTGCTTGGCAGATAGGAGGGCATTAGGCTGGTGACAAGCTCGTCTTTGCCCAAGGCTTGCCTGGTTTTAGCACTGAAAGTCTTTCACCTTGAGAACTTCTATTCCAGGCAGCTCAGGGCATCTGGACTTGCTAAATGTCATCTGGACTCCTGTCCACCCTGCGGTATCCCAGCCTCAGTGCCCACCTGTATCTCCAATAAGTTTGTGCGGAGCTCCTGAGTCACATTCCGGCCTTGGCTGATTTGTAGTCCCAGGAGCTCTAGTACCCGGCCTAAGAGGCCCAGGTTATGCGTGGCCTCTGTCAGCTGTTCCTCGGTGGAACTGTATATGGTATTGAAGGCCTGGCTCAGCTGTAGAGCCCCGTGGAGGAGCAGGGTCAGCTCCTCATACCGTGCTGGCTCCCGGTCACCTGTGGGGCCCATCGGGGCAGACGCCGCCAACACAGTTAGGACCCACAGGAGGCTCAGAGCAAGTGCGGCCATGGCTGACAGCTGGGGTGGCCACAGTGCCGCTGCCACCGCCTTTTATGTCCTGTGCTGCTCTGTCCCCTGGTCAATGGTTAACTGGCCATGCAGCGGCCCGTGTTGTGCAAGGCCTGGCCGGCACGTCGTGGTTGCATCAGGCAGACATCTGGCCTGGCCACGCTGGGATCACGCTGGCTGGGGCACGGGGCCAGCTATACATGGGGGCCACAGGGAGAGCATAGGCCCAGGCCTCTGCGGGGACATCCTGGGGGTCAGGACGCTGAGTGTCGGTTCCTCCACTTTATACAGGCAGAACCAGTGACACTAATAAGCTGGGTACAGTGGCACATGCCTGGGATCCAAGCACTTGGGATTGGGAGGCCGAGGCAGGAGATCTCAAGTTTGAGATCAGCCTGGGCTATAGATAAGACTGTGTCACAAATGAGAGGACAGTATTTAGGGAGCCCTGACGGCTTACACAGATACATACGTATATGTATCCCGCCAAATGCATGTGACACGGGAATCTTTGTTAGCCTGCGTAGTGGCTGGGGAATAAGGGATAGGTGACAGCGTCCTCTGTGAGGCCACACAGCGTAACTCTAGGAGGCAGAGAAGTCTCAGCCTGCCGTGTAATCCCCTGGATGTCGGGGGCACGTGCCTCACTTTCCCTTCCTGTACAGTGGGGGTGCTGTGGGTCTCCCTACCAGCATTCACGCAAGGGGAAAATGAATGACCTCACGCTGAGTACTTGGAGCCTGCACACAGGAGGTGCCACTCAAGTGTTCGGTGCAGTGACCGTTCACTGTCCTTGGTGTTTGGCTGGAAGGCCCAATGTCCCCGTTGTACAGACAGGGAAACCAAGGCCCAGAGGAAGGAGGCGCAAACCCAGCCGCTGGCTCTGGCCTCAGTTTCCCCACTGGGGAGGGCGTTTGGGCCTGAGGTGCGGGTCAGCATGGCTGGGATTGGACACAACCGCTGGCTACTTGGGCCACTGCCCTGAAGCTCCGGGGCCGAGGGCCCATCTGAGCTCCTGTCTGTGCTTTGGGGTGTCCGTCTGTCCCCCACACCCGCTGCTGGTCCAGCCTCTGGCCTGGATCCTGGAACAGCATGCCCTGTCCTCCGCACCCAGCAGCCCTCACCTGCCCCTCCCCGCCCCCAGGAACCTGCTCTACGTCTACCCGCTCAGCCTCAACCTCAGCAGCCGCCAGGGCTCCGTGCGCAACCTCGCCGTGCGGCTGCAGTACATGGCGGGCGAGGACCCCGGCCAGGCCCTGCCGGTCAGTGGCTGCGCCTGCGGGTGGAGCCGGGGCGCGTGTCCCTCTGGGGTCCTCACGTCCCTGCTCCCCCAGGTGATCTTCGGCAAGTCCAGCTGCAGCGAATTCACCCGCGAAGCCTTCACGCCCGTCGTCTACCATAACAAGTAGGTGGAGGCGGGGTAAGAACACGAGTGTGGGCATAGAAGCAGGGCGCAGGGCTCTGGGGTGCACACGGCCGGGCCAGCGTTCTGGCACTCGCGGGGACAAAGGGGCAGTGGAGGCTCCAGAGCGCTAACTGGGAAGCTGAGGCAGAGCCCACAGCACAGCGATCTCAGAGTCCCAACCCACGTGGATGCCGTCTCCCCCGCCCGGGCCGCCAGGTCCCCCGAGTTCTACGAGGAGTTCAAGCTGCGGCTTCCGGCCTGTGTGACCGAGAGCCACCACCTGCTCTTCACCATCTATCACGTCAGCTGCCAGCCCCGGCCCGGCACGGCCCTGGAGACGCCCGTGGGCTTCACCGTGAGCCACACCCTGCCCGGCCTCAACCCTGTCCCCGTCCCCGGCCCCGGCCCCGGCCCCGTCCCGTGCCAGCCCCAGGCTGACCCCGCCTCTCCGCAGTGGATCCCGCTGCTGCAGCACGGCCACCTGAGGACCGGGCCCTTCTGCCTCCCGGTGTCCGTGGACCCGCCCCCGCCCAGCTACTCCATGCTCACGCCTGACGTACGTGTGACCCACTTCCAGGGTGGACCCCGATCCCGGCTGCTGCCCCCGTCAGCTCCTGGGGGACTCGGGCTGCTCTGCAGTCCGCCAGCGCCTTGCATGCCCATCAGCCCTCCGTGGTGTCCCCTGTCCCTTCCCGCTGCACTCCCCATCTCTGGCTAAGGTCCCCCTGCCTGCCCCCCTGCTCTGTTCCATTAACAACTCTCCTTCTCGGTCCTTGACCCCAGAGAGTACTCCAAGGACCGGGGACAGTGACACACACCTGTATCCATCACTTGGGGAGGCCGAGGCAGGAGAACCCCGAGTCAAACCCCACTTGAGCGTGATCCTGTCTCAAAAATAATGACTTTTTCTTGGTATTTTTGAGACGGGCTTGCTATGTAGGTCAGGCTGCCCTTGAACTCACTATATATCCCAGGCTGGCCTCCAAGTTGAGTGGAGCCTCCTGCCTCAGGCCTCCCAAGTGCTGGTCAAAAGCCATTCTGGAAAGGATGTGTCTGTCAGTGCAAAGGCCCTGGGTTCAGTCTCCAGTCACACACACACACACACACACAGACACAAATGCATTTCTGGGCCCTGCACCAGCTCACGTCCTGTCATCCTGCCCCGCATCTCAGGGGTCCTTTATGAGACTCTTCCTGCAGTGACCTCTCACCCCATTTGCATCCTCTGTGTCCCCAGCTCGACCCTCAGATCCCCTCCGTCCACTGGGACTGGACTGGTGGGGGCAGGTTCTCGGCTGCTCCCAGGGGCTGGGCCACGCTCAGGCCATGGTGTCGCAATGGCCAAGTGGCTCTGGTGGCCTGATCCGAGGGGGAGGGTCGGCCTGTACCCACCCCACGCTCCTCCCCAGGTGGCGCTGCCGGGCATGCGCTGGGTGGACGGCCACAAGGGCGTGTTCAGCGTGGAGCTCACGGCTGTGTCCTCTGTGCACCCGCAGGTACGGGGTGGGGTGGGAAACCCCGCTCCTTGCTCTGCACCCCTCCCCTCCCAAGGGCCCCGAGATTGGGCAACAGTAGCCTCCGGCTAGGGAGGCCTTGGCCCGGGTCTGTGGACGTGAGCGGCTTTGATCTGCTGGGCCGCAGGCTGCTGGCTCAGCTGCCTGGAGCCAGGGGTTCACCTGATGCCCTTGCGCCCCCGCGCCTGCCAGGACCCCCACCTGGACAGATTCTTCACGCTGGTGCACGTCCTGGAGGAGGGCACCTTCCCCTTCCGGCTCAAGGACACCGTGCTGAGCGAGGGCACCGTGGAGCAGGAGCTGCGGGGCAGCCTCGCAGCCCTGCGCCTGGCCGGCCGCGAGCCCCTGGTGGCCTTCTCCCACCACCTGCTGGACAGGCTCGTGCACCTGGTCGTGCGGCCCCCGATCATCGGCGGCCAGATGGGTGAGCGAGCGTGTCCTTGGGCCTTGCTGTCCCCATCTGGAAAGTGATCTTAAGTTTCCTGCCATGTTTATCGGCTGGCCTCAGTTTCCCTATGTGAAAAATGCCCACCCCAGCCCCTGTCTCCTGAGAAGGTCCTCTGTGACCCCCTAGACAGCCACATGAGTGCTTGGACCCTAATACCTCTTCCTGTGCAGGAGGAGAGAGGGGAGGGGCTCTGGGCCCCTGAAACCTGACCTCTGCTTTGCCCGACAGTGAACTTAGGCCGTGGGGCCTTTGAAGCAATGGCTCACATAGTCAGCCTTGTCCACCAGAGCCTGGAGGTCGTCCAGGACAGCCGTGGTCACTGCCCGCTGCTGGCTGCTTATGTCCACTATGCCTTTCGCCTCCCTGGAGTTGAGCCCAGCCTAATAGGAGGTGAGTGCTGGTGAGAAGCCTTGGGATATGGGGAGAATCAACGAGAGCAGCACATGCAAAGGCCCTGAGGTCACACAGGGGTAACCCATTTGCAGCTGGTAGGAAAGATAACATCTCATTCCCTTCTATCCCATGTGTGTGGGTCTCTCCAGTTGACCGGCAGCTGATTCAGCCAGTCAGCACCTTCTTTAGTAGCTTGGAGCAAGGAGCCAGGGGCATTATTCTGTGATTTTTCAGTGAACCCCAAATAGCTATGAAACAGTAGCTTTCTGTATCCACTTTGTAATGAGAAACCTAGAAGTACGCAGTGATGTCACCAAAGGCGGCGAGTTGCCCAGGGACCAGGGGCCGTGGGGGCAGGCGGACTGTGGCTGACGCTGTCCCCTGTGTTGTCAGGGGCCCCTCCAGTGTCGGTGCAGGCTGTCACGCTGTCCCGTGGCTCCGGCCGCCCTGCCAGCCTCTACCTGGCCCGTTCTAAGAGCATCAGCAGCAGCAACCCTGACCTGGCTGTGGTCCCCGGCTCGGTGGACGACGAGGTTTCCCGCATCCTGGCCAGCAAGGTAGGGCGAGAGGGCCCCGCGCTCTCCAGGCTTGGTGGCTACCTGTGAGGTGGGTGAAGGTGCTCGTGGATGGAAGCCAAGAAGCATCTGAGACCTGGACCCGGAAGGAGGCTGATTCCTGGCAGGGGAGCCGGGCTGTGGCGTCCTTGGTTGAGGGCTGGAACTCAGACTTTTTGCTGGGCTCTGGACTCCACCAGGATGGGAGTCGAGGTCTGGCTGAAAAGGTAGCGCGTGTATAAGATAGTGGGCCAGACACAGCCACGCACATGCATGGACAGGCGCATATATATGTGTACCCCACGGACGTGTGTGCATGATCGTGTGTCTTCCCCGTGCACACATATGCTCAGGCACCGACACATGTGTGCCTTGTGCACTACTGTCATGGGCACACGTGTGTGTACTCCATGCACATAGGTACACAAGTACATATACACAGGTACCCTGTGCGTGTGTGTACATGGGTAATATGCCTGTGTACTTCATGCCCGCATACTCAGGGACATATACTCTTGTACTCACATGTACCCCACATGTACACAGGTGACCTGTGCTCACATCCCATACACACACACAGGTACATAGACCTACACACTTCGTGTTCCTGTGTACACAAGTGTTTAGGGGGTTTTGTGTACACACGTGCATGGGGTGTGTACACATTCTGTGCTCATGTAGACGGCTGCCTACACACACTCACGCCATGTTGTACGCGCACTCACACCACGTCATACGTACACGGGTACACATGTGTGCGGGCACATTTTCCAGAGTTGCGCTTGGGTGCATCCCTGGGCACACGCCTGGCCCAGCGCGGTGTCCACATTTGGTGGTTCTCGCTGCCCCCTCACCCCACACCCGGACGCCAGCCCCTCTCTGTATCTCCAGGGCGTCGATCGCTCGCACTCCTGGGTGAACTCTGCTTATGCTCCCGGAGGCAGCAAGGCTGTGCTGCGGCGGGCACCCCCTTACTGCGGGGCTGACCCCAGACAGGTGCCCTCCCCCCTCCAGCCCTGCATGTGTGTGACAGCACCTCAGCCCGGCCCCTCGCACCTTCCCGCCTGTGACCCATTAACCAGCCTACAGGCTGCCCCAAGAGGTAGCGACATCCTGCCTTCGCCTGGCCCTGGGGCTCTGTCGCCGGGCAGCATTTCGCTGTCACATGGCCACAGCCTAACACACACAGGGAGCATGGAGGCAGCATGCAAATAGCATGTAAATTATATGCAAACGAGCCACCTCTAACCTCACCGCCCTGCATGGCCTGCCCCACCTTTTAATCCACCTGTGTTTGGGGACGCTCCGCTGTCCCCCAGGCATAGCCAACCTCAATGGTGCCCAGGGTCCTGGGGTCCTTCAACCTTTTTTCAGACAGAAGCCACTCCCAGTCTGCCTCTTCCCAGGGGAGGAAGGGCTTTGCCTCCAACCAAACCTGGGGTCAAATCCCACTGGGCGGTGGAGGCCCCTCCCACACCCGAGGCCATCAAGACCTCTGTCGGGCTCATCTCCCTCATTTATAAATGGAGGGACACTGCGTTCCCCAGTGTGGGAAAGACTCGCCATCTGAGCCGGGCACCCCAGGCCGGGTTCCGTCAGGAGAAATAGTTCTGCAGTCCTGCACCCTGCCTCTGGGCCGCCCACTCCTTGGGGAAATAGACACTAGCCAGGCTGCGCACTGGGGTAAACTGCACCGTGAGGTCAAACGCCTGGAGGAGCTGGCCACATGGCCGTCTCGAGCACTTGCCCGGCGCATCAGAGGCCCTGGGTTCCATCCCAGCACTGCAAAAATCAAAACAAAAAGACTGAAAGGAAGCAAACAAAAAGGCGCATATATAGATTGGCACCAAGTTCCGAGGACACTGGGGAGGCCACGGCCTGGTGCCCTGCGCCCCTGGCCCTGGTCCTTGTGCCCGCAGTGCCATTGGGGAAGACAGCCCACACCCATGCGGGCACAGGCTGCAGGCGTGAGGCATCTGTGCTGGTGGGCCCCGCCTCACCTCCTCCCCCAGCGTGTTTGGGGGTGCTGGACACTGAACCCAGGCCTCTGGCATGCTTAGCCTGTGCTCTGCCACTGAGCTCTACTGCCAGCCCCCCGGCATCTTTAATGGGGCTCAGCCGGGTCCTGGAGAGCAGGAAGGTGGTGACAAGTGGCCCCAAGGCTGGCCTTGGGGGCAGATGGCTGTCCAGGCATGCCTGGGGCCACAGGACCCCCCTGGCCACCTCTACGGCGGCCTGCCAGCCTGACCACAAAGGAGAACGGGGCAGTGGGGCTCGAGCCCGGGTCCCCACTTCACAGTCGGGGCGAGCCCGGCGAGCCGGCAAGGCTGCAGCAGGGCAGGGCCGCATCAGCCTCCCGCCCGCCCCTCGCCTTCATCGGCTTCCCTTTCCGTCCCCCGCGCCCGCCCTGCCCGACTCCAGCCCACCTCTGCGCCCTCGCCTCTGACCGCACCCCTCACCGTGCACATGATTCCTTGGTAGGTTTTATTACTGTTTTGCTTGGAGACAGGTTCTCACTGTGTAGTCGAGGTGATCCTCCCGCCTCAGCCTCCTGAGTGCAGGGATGCCAGGCCTGCCCTGCCACGCCCAGCTGCTTATGCTGGTTTTATCCACGCCAGCCAGGCTGTCCGGCTCTCCGGGCCAACCTTTGTCCACTCTCCGCCCCTGCTGACCTCTGTGTGTCACCAGTGGGCTCCCTGTGTGCGTCTCTCCTGTTGACACAGGGCTCCTCCTCACTGTGACGTCATGGTTGCAGAAACGCCCCTTTTCTCTTCATTAACACGCCTGAGTCCAGCTTTTCATCCATCCCAGTGACATTGCCCTGCCTACTCCCAGCCACCCCTCCACCAGCCCCTCGTCCCTTTCTGTCTCCGCTGTCTGTTCATGATCCCCACCCATCCTCTTAATCCATCTCCTGTTGCTATCACAAAATGCCCGAGAATGGGTCATTTATAAACACTAGAAGTTAACCGGGCCTAGTGGTGCATGCCTGTCATCCCAGCACTCAGGGAGGCTGAAGCAGAAGGATCACAGGTTCAAGCCCAGCTGGGCAGTTTTGCAAAACCCTGTCTGAAAATAAAAATACAAAAAAGTTGGCCAGGCATGGTGGCACATGCCTATAATCCCAGCCCTTGGGAGGCTGAGGCAGGAGGATTGCTGGGAATTTGAGGCCAGCCTGACCTGCATAGTGACACCTTGTCTCAAAAAGACAGAAACAACGAACAGAAAAGCTGAGATGTTACTCAGTGCACAAGCCCTCCGTACCACAAAAAACAAACCAAAAAATATGGTCTAGAGGCTGGAAAGCCAAGGGCTTGGCCCCAATGTGTGACAAGAGCCCTCTTGTCCCCACAGCACTTGGGGAGGGTGACATGTTGAAAATCAGCAAGGTGCCAGTTCAGATTTCTTCCGTTTATAAAGCTACTCATAACCTCATCTAATCCCAGTCACCCCCAAAGGCCCCATCTCTAAATACTGATAGCACGTGGCCCTGGGGTGCATGGGCAGCACAGAAAGGCTGAGGGGACACAGGCAAAGCGGGGCGCAGTCCCCACCGGAGCACTCTCCCCAGTACATCCATCTCTTCCCCAACCCCATCCGAGGGTGCATCTTCCATCCATCCCTGCCACTCCATCCGCCCGGCCTGCACGCCCCCACCTCCCTCTTCATCCCATGCCATCCATCCTAGGCCTCCGACCGCAGCTCTAGCCGAGCCTCCTCCTACCTCGAGGGCTCCTCCTCGGCCTCACCGGCCACCCAGCCGAGACCCACTGTGCAGAAGGTAGTGGGGGGGTGCAGTGGGGGACTCCACCTTTGCCCTGGACCCAGCAAAGTGACGCGGAGCTCCTGTCCCCAGCCAGAGCCTGGGCAGGGTCTGGAGAGCCCGGGGAGTGGGCAGCTGACGCCTGTCGTCCCCTGTCCTGCATGGCCTCCCGCTGCTCTGCCCCCAGCCTTGTCGCTGCATCACCCCCTACCATCCCCTCCCAAGCGGGGTGGAGCGGGAGGGGGGGCCCCTCACTCTCTGTGACCCCTGGCCCTGCCCGCAGCTGCTGCACGAGGAGCTGGCTCTGCAGTGGGTGGTCAGCGGCAGCGCCGTGCGAGAGGCCGTCCTGCAGCATGCCTGGTTCTTCTTCCAGCTCATGGTGAGACCTTCTCTCCCCTGCCCCACAGCAGTGCACTGCCCTTGCACCCCAGGGCAGGTGCTCCAGAAGAGCGTCGAGATGACACCTGATACCCTTACCTAAGATGAGGGCAGCCAGGCATGGTGGCATGCACCTGTGATCCCAATGCTTGGGAGGCTGAAGCAGGAGGATTGCCATGAGTTTGAGGCAGCCTGTCTCAAAAAAAAAAAAAATTAGAGATGAGGGGCACTTAAGAAAGTGTCTCCCGGGGCTGGGGATTTAGCTCAGCGGCATAAGCGCCTGCCTTGCAAGCAGGCAGTCATGGATTCGATTCCCGGTACCGATAAAAAGGAAAAAGACAAAAAAGAAAGAAAGTGTCTCCCCTAATGAGGGGCTCCTTGAAACTCGCTGAGGAAAATGGGCCCTCCTTTCCCTGAGTAACGGGAGAGGCCACGGAGGGATCTCTGCCCAGAGAAGAGACTTTCTACCTCCAAAAGATGTTCCCACACCAAGAGGAATCAGATTTGAAGCCCCGGTAGTCTTTAAGAGGCACCATGAAAAACACTCAGAGATTCTTCGCACTCTGGGCTCAGGCTCCGCCCACAGGTTGGGTAAGCCCTCCCACAGTTGCCTTTGCCCTCCGTCATGCCTGCTGCCAAGGACCAGGAGACTCCACCAATGGCTTCTTAAGCCCCACCCACATGTGAAAGCCCCACCCACACTGCTCAGGCTCCACCCTCAACCTCATGTCCTTAGACCTTGCCCCTTAAGCTCTGCTCCTTGTGTGAAGTTCCTTCCGCCCGGTCTCTCAAGTCCCTCCCACAATTCCTAAAGCTCCACCCACAGCCTCAAGGCCCCGCCCACATTTCATTTGCCACGCCCCTAGGTGAAGAGCATGGCGCTGCACCTGCTGCTGGGCCAGCGGCTGGATACACCCCGCAAGCTGCGCTTCCCTGGGCGCTTCCTGGATGACATCATGGGCATAGTGAGCTCTGTGGGCCTGGAGGTCATAACCCGTGTCTACAAGGTGAGGGATTCAGGGTCTCGATGAAGAAAGTGGCTGAGGAAGGAGATGCAGCCATTCAGATGTGGACGCTGATCTTAACCAGTCCCTCCTGACAGCCAGACCCGGAATCTGGTTTACTAATCTGTTTCTTGGGTATCTGTGATGTACACAGCTCCATGCTGGTCACAGTAGCAAACACAGCAGATCAAAATCTTTGCCAGGTTTTAGTGGGAGATTTGAAGGAGGTGAAGGAACAGTGTAGTGTCTGGGGAAAGAACCCTCCAGGAAAGAGGAGCTGCAAGTGCAAAGGCCCTGATGCAGGACCATCTAGCCAATGAGGCAGTCAGGAGTGGGAGTAGGGTGAACAAGGGAGAATTGTGGGTAAGAACAGAGAGGTTGCTGGGCAGACTCATCAGCCCTTAGCAGCTTCAGTATACAGTAAGTGCATAATACCTGCATGTTTCTCTAATGATGGTTATTCAGGCCCAGGATCACCAGTTCTAATCCGCGCAGAGGGTAGGGGGACACAAATTATCATAATCATATAAGTGGGGCATGACAGAGCTCTCCCGTAAGTGCGGTGCTCTGGAAGGTTGAGGCAGGAGGATTACAAGTCTAAGCTCAACTTGGGTAATTTAGCAAACTAATGAGTCCCAGTCTCAAATTAAAAATGGCTGGGGGTGTAAAAAAAGTCTCCTGGAGCCGTTATCAGGCACTTACCGTATGTCCAGATACTTTAGGTGGATTGTATTCCTAAGTTCTCATGGTCACCCATGAGGTTAGTGACAAGGAATAATGTTCTACTGATAGGGAAACTGAGGCAGAGTGACTGTCTGAATAGCTTGGCCAGCACCACACCCCTGGGAAGGGTAGACTGAGGACTGAGTGGACAGAACTTTGTCCTTCCCTGCAGCTTTAGCTGGGAGATGTGGCTTCAGGTGGGCCCTCAGGCATCTACTGCTCGGCTGCAGCCTGCAGGAGCCTCCCGAATGTGTCCATGCAGAGGCTCGACTGTTTGATTTTTTATTTATTTGTGTATGTATTTAGAGACAGGGTCCCACTGTGTAGCCCAGGCTGGCCTCAAACTCGCAGTGATCCTCCTGCCTCAGCCTCTGAGTGCTGGGCTGACAGACGTGCGCCATCAAGCCGTGTGAGATTTTCTGATTTTTAAGAAGTGGAACTTCAGGGCCTGATGGCAGTTTTCCAGTTTTTTGTAATCCCGTCCTGGCCCCAGGAAGCCTTTGTGCAATACCATACCACCCTGCGGCTCCTGGCTGATCTCCAAGGTCCCAGCTTTGTGTGCTGGAACCTTCCCGAGGGCTGGTGTGGCAGCTTTCTGGACAGTGCGCCTGAATGTGGCGTTGCTGATGGTGAGCGTTTCAGGCCCCAGCGCAGGCAGACTTAGTCTCTGGCCCCGGCAGACTTCGGCTTCAGGCAGGTGTCATAGGTGTTTCTGTGGAGGTTCAGGAATTGAAGACTGGACGCTCACTCACGAGCGTGAGGGTTGACTGAGCCACCAGCCTGGTCTCGGGGACTCGGGGCCTCCGTGCGTTCCACACACCTGCAGGTACCGCCTGCCTCTGGGCCTGCGCACTGACTGTTCCCTCTGCTCAAAACGCCTTTCTGTGCTGAGCGCTCTCCCATGCTTTTGGGGTCTCTTGAAGCATCTCCACCCTACCCCTCCCCTGCCGCTCTGTTTTTGAAACACCCAGTGTTATCTGGAACTCTTCTTCTTTTGGTAAATACTGGAGTTTGAACTCAGGGCTTTCATTTTCCCAGCCTTTTTAAAATTTTATTTTTCTTTTGAGACAGTCTCACTATGTAGCCCAGAGTGGCCTCAAACTCAAGGTGATCCTTCTGCCTCAGCCTCCCAAGTGCTGGAATTACAGGCATGGGCCATCACACCTGGCTTATTTTTAAATTTTGAGACAGCTCTTTTTTCCCTTTTGACAGAATGTTGCTAGATTGTCTTGCCAGGACTTGGACTTAGAATCCTCCTGCCTCAGTCTCCCTGACTGCTGGAATTCCAGGGTTGCTCTGCCCTGTCCAGCTGTCCAGAGTTCTTTTGTTTATTGACTATCTTCCCCACAAGAAATTCTTTCGGGATTGTGTCTGTCTTATTCCCAGGGCTTGGAACATGTGTATTCAGTGATTGCTGCGAGCGTAGGGTAGAGATTACTTAACACAATCACCAGTGCGTTAAACAGAACCAGAGTTCATTTCTGGGCGTTAGGCTGCCCGGGCCCCAAAGTGTGGCTTTGTCCTCTCACCCTTGCGGTTCACCACGGCACCCCCCATGTCAGGCACGCCAAGGAGCCAGAAAGGGAAAATATCCCCTCTCCAATCAGCCGCCTCCCTTCCTCTGGAGTCTTGCTGGCCAGAATGTGGTCACATGGCTCCCTGCAGCTGCAAAGGAGGCTGGGAACGTAGTTTCTACAGCTCTGAGCTCTAGACTGAGAGGGAGAGAGGATCTTGGAGTTGGTAACTCTGCTGCGGGTGTGTTACTCCAATGTAGGTGAGCAGGGAGACTGTCAGGGAAGAGGGCGACCAGAGAGGCCCTGGATCTCTGGAGCTCCAGGCTAAGGGGCTCAAGAGATCTAGGACAGCTGGGCGTGGTGGCACGTGGCAGCCACATGGGAGGCTGAGGCAGGGAGGATCACCCTGGGTTCAATGCCAGCCTGGACTACGTGGTGAGAAGCTGTCTCGGAAAAAAGAAAAAGAAACCTAGGGACGTGGGGCCACTGTACATCTCATGGAGGTCACTGGTGGCCTTGGGGAGAGCCTGGGGAGGCCATCTGGGTGAACGGATCGCCCCCTGTATCCCCAGGACGCAGAGCTAGCCGAGCGCCTCAATGCCAGCCTGGCCTTCTTCCTCAGCGACCTCCTGTCCTTAGTGGACCGCGGCTTTGTCTTCAGCCTGGTCCGCGCTCACTATAAGCAGGTGGGTGGGTGTGGCCAGTGAGGTGATTGGCGGGCTGGCGGGGCGGGGCTAGCTTGGGGGCGGAGCAGCTGCCTGGGGGCGTGGCCTATGGCTGTACCTCTGCGACTATGGGTGGAGAGGTGCTGGCACCCGATGGACGCGCTCTCCCCCCGAAGGTGGCCACGCGGCTGCAGTCAGCTCCCAACCCTGCAGCACTGCTGGCCCTGCGCATGGACTTCACCCGCATCCTCTGCAGCCACGAGCACTACGTGACCCTCAACCTCCCCTGCAGCCCCCTGTCACCACCGGCCTCGCCCTCCCCGTCCATATCCTCCACCACCTCCCAGGTGAGCCGGCCTGCACTTCGCTGCCGCTCCTCGACCCGCCCGCCCGCCCGGGACATGCACCTCCAGGCCAGCTCCTTAGGCGTCGACCTGCTGCTGGGTTAACCCTGACCTCCCACCGCTGGCCTTTTCCCTGCCTGTCTTCGGTCACTTTGGTGGTGAGCTCTCCCTCTTCCCCTTGACCCTACTCTTCCTGCCGTCCCTGATTTCCGTCCTTGCTCCGCAGAGCTCCACCTTC
The DNA here is from genome assembly GCF_034190915.1 of Cavia porcellus. NCBI lineage: Eukaryota > Metazoa > Chordata > Mammalia > Rodentia > Caviidae > Cavia > Cavia porcellus. Next base: position 70,626,538 of record NW_026947500.1, on the reverse strand, counting down.
TCCAGCCAGGCCCCGGATCCCAAGGTGACCAGCATGTTCGAGCTCAGCGGGCCGTTCCGGCAGCAGCACTTTCTGGCTGGGCTGCTGCTAACCGAGCTGGCGCTGGCCCTAGAACCCGAGGCCGAGGGGTGAGCGCAGGCCCCGTCCAGCCTCCAGAGCAAGTGAGATGGGGCGGGAGCCATGGGCGCCCATACTGAGCACCCTGACACCCCACAGGGCGTCCCTTTTGCACAAGAAGGCCATCAGCGCCGTGCACAGCCTGCTGTGCAGCCATGACACTGATCCCCGCTACGCTGAGCCCACCGTGAAGGCCCGAGTGGCCGAGCTGTATCTACCGCTGCTGTCACTTGCCCGGGATACCCTGCCACGGCTGCACGACTTTGCTGGTCAGTGAACCACGCGGGGATGGGGCCATAGGATCCACAGGATGGATCAAAAAGGCATAGGAAACAGGCATGGTGGCACACATGTGTAATCCCAGCACCTGGGAGGCTGAAGCAGGCAGGTCTCTTGAGTTTGAAGCCAGCCTGAGCTACACAGGGAGGCCTTGTCTCAAAAAAAAAAAAAAAAAAAACCCTGGAATTAGGATCAGCAGAACAGGTTCAGGTTCTCCTAAGGGAGCCTGTACCCACTTTTAAATTCTCTCCTGTAAAATGGAGGGGGCAGTGGTGGCATCAACCCATGTTAACAGGGTTACATGAAAGTGTGGGCACTGATAGCAGCGTACTGGCAGGCCACAATAAATGGTACGTATTATTATGGTATTTATTGGCCTCTGGAAGAGGATGTAAGGAAGGGGGAAATCATTGTGGGACAGGAAAGTTGGGAGTCCTTCGGGCCCGCGTGCCTTTATTCACCCAATATACTTTGGTGTCACCGAAGGACAATAAAAAATCTTGGGTAGGGGCCGGGGGTTGAGCTCAGCGATAAGCACCTGCCTGGCAAGCGTGAGGTCGTGAGTTTGATCCCTGGCACCAAAAAAAAATTTAAAAATAAAACATAAGAAAAGATCTTGTTTAGATGTGAATTTGGGGTTTGTGGGTTGATCTCTTTCATCACAGTTGGGAAATTCTCAAGTTATCTCTTGAATTTTTTCTTTTCTTTTTCTTTTACTTTTTTTTCTCTTTTCTTTTTACTGGTACCAGGGATCGAACTCACGACCGCCTGCTTGCAGGGCAGGCGCGTGTGCCGCTGAGCTAACCCCAGCCCCGCTCTTGAATTTCCCCGCTTGCTTTCCCTCTTCTCTCCCGGGACCCCGTAACACGTATGTGAGGCCTGAGTGCGCCCGTCCCGCGGCTGTGTTCTCTTGCCCCGTTCCTTTTGCCCTCTGTGCCACAGTTGTGAAGTTTTCTGTTGTCCTGACTTTTTTTTCTTACTGTCTTTTAAATCCAGCAATTGAGTTAATTTCAGATATATTTTTTATTTGTAAAAGTCCTAATGTGATTTTTTATAGATTCTATGTTCATGTTGGACTTCTCCACCTTTGAGTCTCTTCCCGCCGTGGTTCCCTGCTGTTTATTTAAAGTCCTTTCTTGTTCACGTGGCCATTTCTGTGTCTGCCCGTTTCCTCTTTGTCTCTCCCCTGCCACCTTCCCCTGACTTGCCTCCTGTCTTGTAACCTTTCATTGTGTGTAAAGGAGCCCCGGGGGGACTCAAGGCCACTTTTCTCAGTGAGGATTCTTCTGTTCTCTTAGTCAGAGTGGGTGGGGGCCGAGCACCCCAGTCCAGTCTGGAGTGGAGTTAAGCTGGCTGGCGGGAGCCTTAGGGAGACTCGGGCTACCTTTTATTTAAGAACTCTCTAGAGCAGGGCCCGGGATTAAGCTTCGTGGCATAAGCACCTGTGTGGCAAGCACGATGCCACGAGTTCAGTCCTGGTACCAGAAAAAGTCAAATCTCTAGAGTACGTTGGACATGGTGATGCACAGCTGCAGCCCCACACAGCAGGCTGAGGCAGGGAGCTCACTGGCGTCTAGGAATTCAGACCCTGCCTCAAAAAGCAAAAACAAAAGCACAAGGACAAAGCTGTGAAGCAGACAGCCAGAGACCGCCAAGCTGGCTGGAGGAAGGGGGCTGATGCAGGCTAGATTTCTGATGCCGAGACCCAGGCCGTCACTCCCTTCCCTCCCGCTCCCCACAGAGGGCCCAGGCCAGCGATCACGACTGGCCTCCATGCTGGACTCAGACACAGACGGCGAGGGCGACGTGGGAGGTACCATCAACCCCTCCGTGGCCATGGCCATCGCCGGGGGCCCGCTGGCCCCCCCGGGCTCCCGGACCAGCATCTCCCAGGCTGCACCCGCCGTGAGTACCAGGCGTGTCCCCTAGACCCTGTCAGGGACAGGCATCATGTCATGGGGTGCGGCTGGGCGATACTCACCTCACGTGAGAAAGGAAAATCAGCTCGCTCCTCTGTGACCCAGGTGGCCCGCCCGGGCTGTCCCCTCTCTGCGGAATCAAGCCGGACACTGCTCGTGTGTGTGCTGTGGGTCTTGAAAAATGCAGAGCCCGCCCTCCTGCAGCGCTGGGCCGCTGACCTGACCCTGCCTCAGCTGGGACGTCTCTTGGACTTGCTATACCTCTGTCTGGCTGCCTTTGAGTACAAGGTTCAAAGAGGTGGTGGGCGGTGGGAGAGGAAGAAGGCTTTGTGTATACCAGGGTGCTGGGGCAGCACTGGCTGGGTGTAAAGGGGTGGACTGTCAGAGCACAGGCTCTGGGTAAAGGGGTGGAGTGGGCTAGGGAGAATGGGGCAGCCTGTAACCCTAGGATTTTGGGAGGCTGAGGCAGGAGAGTCACAAATTCAAGCTTATACTGGGTAACAGAGTGACTAAGTGAGACCCTGTCATGAAATATAAAAGGGCTGGGGAACGTTACTCAGTGTGAAGCCAAAAAAAAAAAAAAAAACCAGGAGGCCAGGACAGATCGTTTCCGTGTGAGTCACTCACCTGGAACCTGTTTCTCTCTCCTTCCAGGGCAAGAAGGCCTTTGAGCGCATCAACAGCCTCACGTTCAAGAAGTCCCTGGACATGAAGGCCCGGCTGGAAGAAGCCATCCTGGGGACCATCGGGGCACGACAGGAGATGGTGCGGCGGAGTCGTGGTGAGAGGACAGGCCCCCACCCTCAGCCGTCAGCCGGCCCGCCTGCTGTCCGCTCACTTTCCCCGGGAAGAAGCCCTTACGTTGCCGGACTCTGTGTCCCCAGCCATTTGGGAGGCTGAGGCAGGAGGGTCACAAGTTCAAGCCCAGCCTGGGTAATTTAGCGACTTAGGGAGACCTTGTATCAAAAAAGTAAAAAGAACCATGAAAAGGGCTGACTGTGGCTCAGTGATAGAACACTTGCCTAGCGTGACAGACCCCTGGGTTCATTTCTAGCATCACAGAGAAAGAGAAATTTCAGTTATCTTGGCTGCACATGAGTACGGCGGAGGCTGTGTCACCCCGCATGAGTATTCTCATGCTCATGGGTCCTCCTGCGTGAGCGTGTCCTGTCCTTGCACACGTACAAACACGTTCTCCCATGTCCCAGAGAGGAGCCCATTCGGGACCCAGGACAACGTCCGCTGGCGCAAGAGTATAACGCACTGGAGACAGACTTCGGACCGCGTGGACAAGTAGGTGGGCGGCAACCAGTCTGCTTCCTGTTACTGTAACAGGCTGCCTGAGTCGGGTGGCTTTATAAGGATGAGAGGTTCCTCAGTAGTCAGGTGTTTGCTTAGCAAAGTCAAGGGCCTAGATTTGATCCCCAGCACCATGGGGAGAAAAAAAACAAAGGGGAAAAAGAAAAGATGTTTATTTAGCTTTCAGTTTTATAGGCTGAAAGTCTTAAGATCATGTGTGGCCCATCAGTTTGTCCCTGGTGAAAGCCTGGCAGGAGGTCAATGTGTGAGGGAAGGGAAGGGAAGGACACCATGTCACAGGACGGGAGACTAAGGCTGGGTGGAGCCTGGTTTGCTCTTTGTTTTTTGGTGATTTTTAAATTAATTGACTGATTGTTTTTTGAGTCAGGGTCTCACTGTGTAGTTCAGGTTGGCCTCAAATCATTGGCAACCCTCCAGCCTCAGCCACCTGAGTGCTGGCATGACAGGCTTGTGCACCAACCCCAACTATTACTGTTTTGACTTTTTCTGAGACAGGTTCTCATTGTGTATGCTAGGCTGGCCTTAAATTCTCTGTGTACCCCTCCCTCAGCCTTGTGGGTGCTCGAACTGGACCTCGTATTTTGTTGTTTGGTCTTTTTGAGACAGGGTGTCTCTATGCAGTTCAGGCTGGCCTTGAGCTCACTTTGTAGCTCACACTGGTCTTGAATTGACAATGATCCTCCTGCCTCAGCCTCCTGAGTGCTAAATTACAGGCATGCGCCACCACACACGGCTTCAAACTTGATCTTTTTATAATACCCTACTAGCAAGAACTAAGAGGTGAAGCCTGGCATGGTGGTGCACGCCTATAATCCCAGCACTTGAGAAGCTGAGGCAGGAGGAGTGCCATAAGTTTGAGGCCAACCTGGGCTACATAGGCCACGTTTCAAAAAAACAAAGCAGGGGCTGGGGATTTAGCTCAGTGGCATAAGCACCTGCCTTGCAAGTGCTTGGTCATGAGTTCGATCCCCCGTACCGATAAAAAAAAAAAAAACAAAGCAGCTAGGCATGGTGGCTCATCTGTAATCCTAGCACTCAGGAGGCCGAGGCAGGAGGATCACTGAGAGTTCAAATCAGCCTGGGCTACAAAGTGAGTTCAAGGCCAGCCTGAACTTTCTTGGAGATCTTGTCTCAAAAAGATAAAAAAACTAAACAAAATGAAGAACTAAGGATTCCTTGAGCACTGCCTTAACCCCTAGCAGGGTCACACCCCAGTGGCCGAAGGACCTTCCACAAATTCCCACCTCTTAACATCATTCTTAGGACTGACAGGGAACCCCACGGAGCCCACAGCCAAAGCTTAACAGACAGGAAGGCATTTTCTGGGTTCAGACCAGCCCTGTGCCGACAGCCAGGGGAGGGAGGGAGCTGGACTCGCCGTGGGATGTGCCCTGAGCTGCCTCCCGGCTCTCCCCTTCCCTCTAGGAGCAAGGATGAAATGGAGCACGAGGCCTTGGTGGACGGCAACCTGGCCACAGAGGCCAGCTTGGTGGTTCTGGACACACTGGAAATCATTGTGCAGGTAGGGCTCGATCCAGCACCTGCCTAACCTCTGAACCATGCTGACTTCTGGCCCTAACATCTCAGATTCTGGGATCTTTGCCCTTTCCTGTCCCTGTCACCCTCACTGTGGTCTCTAAACCTGGTTTTCTCTCCCCGTCCCCCAAAGACAGTGCTGCTCTCGGAGGTGCGGGAGAGTGTGCTGGGCGCCGTGCTGAAGGTTCTGCTGTACAGTCTGGGGAGTGCCCAGAGCGCCCTCTTCCTCCAGCACGGCCTGGCCACCCAGCGGGCCCTGGTGTCCAAGGTGAGCACAGGGTGATGACGGCAGCCGGTTCACCGAGTATCTGCGATGCACACGGCACTATTAGGAAACAGAGGCTCCCCAGCTACAGCTTGCACAGGACAGAACTAAGGCTCAGAGTGGCCAGGTCACCTGCCTGGGTCACACAGCAAGGGGGTCAGGATGTAGCTAAACGTGGTACAGCGCCTGCCCATGCACGAGGCGGCAGCTCTGGCCTCGCTCTCTATATAGTGCAAAAATGAACAACAAAAAAACTCCAGCCAGGCGTGGTGGTGCACACATGTAATCCCAGCACGCTGCGAGGCTGAGGCAGGAAGATCACAAACTCAAGTCCCACCTGAGGGACTCTGACTCCATCTCAAATTTTTAAAAAAAATTTTTTTAAATGGCTAGGGATGTAGCTCAGCGTGAAGATCCTTGGTTCAGGCCCCAGTACCAAAAATAAAGAAACCAAGGGGGCTGGGGATTTAGCTCAGTGGCATAAGCGCCTGCCTTGCAAGCAGGCAGTCGTGGGTTCGATCCCTGGTACCGATAAAAAGGAAAAAGACAAAGAAAAAGAAAGAAAGAAAGAAAAACAAAACCCCAGGTCTGTTGTTGGCCAAAAGAGGGCAGAACACTGCGCCCTCGGCTCAGTCTTGGGCTGGGCGCCTTGAACCTGAGTGGGGGGCAGTTTCCAGAGCTGCTGTTCGAGGAAGACACGGAGCTGTGCGCCGACCTCTGCCTGCGACTCTTGCGCCACTGCGGCAGCCACGTCAGCACCGTGCGCGCGCACGCCAGCGCCTCGCTCTACCTGCTCATGCGCCAGAACTTCGAGATCGGCCACGTGCGTGGGGCGTGGCCTGTGGGTGGGCGTGGTTGCTTGTGGGGGCGTGGGGCGTGAGTGGCTATTGGACGGGTGGGCGTGGTCTGTGGGTGGGCGTGGTCTCCAAGGGGCTATTGAGCTGGGATGGGGTTTGGTCTGTTGCCTACACTAGGTTCCCTGTGCATAGCTCCCTAGGGCAGGCAGGGCCTGGAAGGGAAAAAGGAGAGCAGAAGTCACCTGGTTCCAAGGCACAAAGGGGTCACAGTTGAGGGGGGTGGAGAAACAGGTTCGCCGGTAGATAGGTTGGGGAGGGGCAAGGGGCAGGGTGCAGGTGACAGATGGGCTGGTTCAGGGGGCGGGATGGGGGTAAGGGCTGGGCAGGTGGAGCAGACCCTGGTGTGGGCCCGGGGGACCAAGGTCTCCAGGACGCCTGAGCCTTCCCTGCCCCTGCAGAACTTTGCCCGTGTGAAGATGCAGGTGACCATGTCGCTGTCGTCCCTCGTGGGGACCACACAGAACTTCAGCGAAGAGCACCTGCGACGGTCCCTCAAGACCATCCTCACCTACGCTGAGGAGGACGTGGGGCTGCGGGACAGCACCTTCGCTGAGCAGGTGACACCAGGGGAGGGGCCCTTGCCCCACCTAGGCCGCCCTGAGCTTGCCCAGCCCTTAGCCCCTGGTGCGCCCCCTCATGGACCCCTGGACACCCCCGACGCAGGTCCAGGACCTGATGTTCAACCTGCACATGATCCTGACCGACACGGTGAAGATGAAGGAGCACCAGGAGGACCCGGAAATGCTCATAGACCTCATGTACAGGTGCCGGGAGAGGGAGGCCACGCCCATGAGAGGGGCGGGGCCTAGGGGCAGGAGGGAGGAGACAGCGCGGAGGGGCGGGGCCAGGTACAGAGGGGCGGGGCCAGGCGCGGTGGGGCAGGACTGTGCCGCCAGCCCTCTGGGAGGCTGAGACAGGAGGACTGCACTTGCGACTTACCAATAAAGGTTTTTCAAAGGGCTCCGGGTATAGTTCAGTGGTAGGGTGTCCTGAGACGGACAAAAGGGTGGACTGGTGAGGGACTGGGTGTGGAGGTGGCTGGTACTCGGGGCACAGGAGGGTAACCCACGATGGGCCTGGCGGGCAAGGCCTGGGACTGACTGTCGCCTCCCTGCACCAGGATTGCCCGGGGTTACCAGGGCTCCCCGGACCTGCGGCTGACCTGGCTGCAGAACATGGCCGGGAAGCACGCAGAGCTGGGCAACCACGCAGAGGCCGCGCAGTGCATGGTGCATGCGGCTGCCCTGGTGGCCGAATACCTGGCGCTGCTCGAAGACAGCCGCCACCTGCCTGTGGGCTGCGTGTCCTTCCAGGTGAGTGGGCAGCGGGTGGCCGGCCAGGAGGGAGATGGTGGTCCAGGTGGGACAGAGACGGAGTCCATCGCTGCGTCCTGTCCCAGAACATCTCGTCCAACGTGCTGGAGGAGTCAGCCATCTCCGACGACATCCTGTCCCCGGATGAGGAGGGGTTCTGCTCTGGGAAGTACTTCACAGAGCTGGGGCTCGTCGGGCTCCTGGAGCAAGCGGCCACCTTCTTCACAATGGTGAGGTCCGGAGACAGAGGCCGCTGGCTTAGCTCGGGTGGTGTTCTTTCTGGGCTGGGTGTTTAGAGACGAGGAAAAGCAGCCAGGCATGGCAGTACATGCTTGTGATCCTGCCACCTAGGAGGCTGAGGCAGGAGGATCTCCATGAACTTGAGACCAAGCAACCTGGGCTACATAATATGTTGAAAGATACCTTGAACTACATTCTGTCTCAAAAAAGACAAACTCAAAAAGAAGAAAGAAAAAGCCAGGCATGGTGGCTCATGCCTATAATCCCAGCACTCAGGAGGCTGAGGCAGAAGGATCCTTGTGAATTTGGGACCAGCCTGAACTCATTAGTGAGACCTTGTGTCAAAAAGACTCCCCCCAAAAAACAAGAAAGAAAAAGAAACAGAGAATTGGGCCCCTCAAAAACCTAGTTCCTGCCTCCTCATACAATGCCCAGCACTGAATAGATAAGACCTCACATGCTTAGCTACAACCTGACTGAGTGTATGGGCTTGGTACAGCGTCACCTGTGACACCCAGACCAGCTTCCACCTTGCAGTCCCCCACCTCAGCCTGTCAGCGAGCTGAGATGATAGAAACACACCAGGGCAGCCTGCTAAGTTTTAGTTATAGAAACTGTAAAGTATGCACAAGGCAGACATAGTTTCTGTGTTTGCTTTCTCAAGCTGTGTTGTCTGTGAGCCCGGCCTCCTCTGCCCATGGTTTTGGGGCTCTTCCTCTATTTTCTAGGGTGGCATATATTGTAGAGATCACTGTGGAGCCCGGGCTGGCCTCGAGCTCGTGGTGACCCTCCCGCCTCAGCCTCCTGAGTGCTGGGATTGCAGGCGCGGCTGAGGTCATCTCCTCTTGTGGTGCTGGGAATGGAACTGAGGGGCTCACACATGCTTGTCAGATAATGTACCACTGAGCTATCCCCTCAGTCCCTCTTCCTAAAAATATTTTTCCAGTGCTTGGGATTGAGCCCAGGGGTGATTTAACACTGAGCTGCATCCCCAGCGTGCGTGCGTGCGTGCGTGCGTGCGTGCGTGCGTGTGTGTGTGTGTTACTGGTTTTTGCACTGAGCTACATTCCTTTCCTAAAATGTTTTATTTCGAGGCAGGCACCCGTCAGGGCTTGAACTTAGAATCTTGCCTCCTTAACCTCCCAAGGTGCTACAATTACAGCTCTTTTTTCTATTTTATTTTATTTTATTTTATTTTATTTGAGACAGGGTCTCTCTGTGTCATTTAGGCCGGCCTCAAACTCACTACATAGCCCAGGCTGACCTCTAACTCGCTGCAGCCCTCCTGCCTCAGCCTTCTGAGTGCCGAGACTACAGGCTGCACCACTATGCCCAGCTCTTCTAGCTTATTGTTCATTGTGGTCACCCTGTAGTGCGGTGGTGACTTGTGTTTTGTTTTATTTATTTATTTTTTGTCTTTTTCCTTTTTATCAGTACCGGGGATCGAACTCACGACTGCCTGCTTGCAAGGCAGGCACTTATGCCGCTGAGCTAAATCCCTAGCCCCGTGACTTGTGTTTTAAATCTCTTTAACTTTCTTTTAAAAATTGTTTCGTAAATACAAAGACTTTATTTTTTTTATCTGGGCACGATGGCACACACTTGTAATACTCTGGGAGGCTGAGGCAGGAGGATCACACGTTGGAGCCTGGGCAGCTGAACGATTTACCAAAGTAAAACCATTTTCTAAAGAGGTTGGATTGTGTCTCAGTGCAAAGGCCCTAGGTTTAATCCTCGTAAACACAAAACAACAAAAGACTTTTTAAAAAGCAGTTTTTAGGGGGCTGGGGATTTAGCTCAGCAGCACCTGCCCTGCAACCTGGCGGTTGTGAGTTCGATCCCCAGTACCGGAAAAAAAGAAAAGAAAAAAAAGCAGTTTTTAGTTCACTACAAAATTGAGGTTTCTCCTCTTCGTGAGTCAGTGTGAGACTCAGACTCAAAATCAAACACAACCACCCCACGATCTCTGTCCCCCACTGAGGCAGGACGCTGGTCACCCGAGCTCCACAGTCCACACTGGCACTCACCCTTGGGCTTGTCACACACTCTGTCCTTGTGTCCCCACCAGTGTAGAGTCACACAGGAATTTTGCTGCCTGAACGCAGGTTTCCAGTATTATTTATTTAGTTTTGTTTTTTTTTTTTAATCGGTACTGGAGATTGAACTCATGACTACCTGCTTGCAAGGCAGGCGCTTATGCTGCTGAGCTAAATCCCCAGCCCGTTTTTGTTTAGTTTTTTGAGACGAGGTCTTGCTATGTAGTCCTCGATGGCCCTGAACTCACTGTGTAGCCCAGACTGGCTCCAAACTCACAGCGATCCTCCTGCCTCAGCCTCCTGGAGGTCGGGGGTTCCCAGAGGTCCCAGGGGTCCGTGGCTTGTGTGTGACTGCCTTCTGTCCCTGCAGTGTCCCTTTGCCTGTCTCTTAGTCCCTCATATCTTTGGGCGCTGGGGCCCAGTCAGATTCAAGTCAGGCTTTCCAACAGTATTTCATTCGGGGTTTTTGCGGTGCTGGGGAAAACCCAGGGCCTTGGACCTACTGGTCCAGCCTTCATCCCCAGGCCCCTAAGCAGTACTGCAGGGCCAGCTCCCTTTAATGATGCCATTCTCACTATTACCACTTTGCTGGTGTCCCAGAGACAGAAGCCTCAGAGAGAGAAGGGAGTGGATCAATCAACAAACACCAGAGAACACCTGCTGTGCTAGGCTGCATGCTAGCACGGGGCCCTGGCAGGTGGCCATTATCAAGTGCCACCTAAGCATGAGTTCAGGGGTACCAGGCCAGATGGATCACTGTGGGAAGTCCCTGCCCAAGAGGCTGTTCCCCATTTGAGACAGAGGGGAGAAGAAAGAGCTCTTGGCCTGGGGATACTGTAGCTCAGGGTGGTGCCCGGTTCAATCCTCCGTGCAGCAGAAGATAAAAGTCGCACACACTGAGCTCCGCCCACCGTGTGGGATCACAGGCCAGCATCTGGTCGGGGTCAGTGCTCACTGGAAATGGCGGAGACCTCAGATGGCACCTGTCATGCCAGCACTCTGGGAGGCCGAGGCAGGACCATTCAAGTTCAAGCCCAGCCTGGCCAATTTAGACCATGTCTCGAAGTTAAAAAGAAAAAAAAAAGAGGGGAGCCGAGAGGGCTCTGCAGAGCTGAGCAGAAAAGCTGGCGCCCCGTGGTGGGGGTGGTAGGGTGGGCTGGGGGGGAGGCCAGAGAGTGCGGGGAGCCTCACCCCATGCCACCCCAGGGTGGGCTGTACGAGGCGGTGAACGAGGTGTACAAGAACCTCACCCCCATCCTGGAAGCGCACCGTGACTATAAGAAGCTGGCGGCCGTGCACGGCAAGCTGCAGGAGGCCTTCACCAAGATCGCGCACCAGGTGGGCCCGGGGGGCCCCCGCCCCGCCCCGCCCCGCCCCGCGCGTCTCTGCTCACCCCGACTCCTCTTCTCCCGCAGAGCTCCGGCTGGGAGGTGAGTCCCGTCCCCCCCCCCCCCCAGCCCGGGACCCTGAAGCCCGGGTCGGTCAGCGGGGCCGGCGGCCACTAGGGGTCGCGCGAGGACACGGCCCCTGCCCGGGGCGCGCCTCCCGGCCCCCCCCCCCCCCCCCCCGGCAGCCAGTGAGTCACCGTGTGGGCGCCCCGGGACGCCCCCTCCTGCCGCAAGGGGGGCGCCCCGCCCCGCCCCGCCCCCGCCGGGTCTCCATCTGTCTCTGCCCATCTCTGACCGTCTCCCGAGATCTCTGCGTCTCTCTCAGCCTCTGTCCCCGCCTCCCTGACCGCCCTCCCCCGTCGGGGGAGATCTCTGCTCCCCATCTCTGGTTAATGCCCCCCCATCCTGCTTCTTCTCTTCTATTTTTAGGTAGCGCTTACTTTAGGGAGAATTTTCTGGCCAAAGATGGCAGGAGCCCAGGGCCCGGGTGGGCAGGCGGGCGGGGTGGGGCGGGGGGGGGGGCGGCCCCTCCCTCGGGGATCCCTGGAAAGTCTCCTAGGGCAGCAGGACCAGCAGGGGGGCTGACTGCTGATCCCCCCATGACTGTCTCTGTCCACCCTGCCGCCGCCTGCGCCCCATCGCGTCGGCTCCACCCTGCCCGGATGTGCCATGGTGAGTGCTCGTGAAGTCACCCCACTTCTCTGGCCATGCAGGGGTGCTCTTGGGTGAAGGGGGGGTTCCCTCTTTCCAAACTTAGCGATGCAGAGGCTGCTGGGAAGAGGAGTGCTCGGGCCCCTAGAGCCAGAACCTTTGTCCAGCCGGGTATGGTGAGCTCAGCACTGGGGAGGCTGAGGCAGGAGGATCACAAGTCGGAGCCCAGCCTGGACGACACAGGGAGACTTTATCTCAGAAGAATAAAGTAACAAAAATGGGCTGAGGCTGTAGCTCAGCGTGAAGGTCCTGGGTTCAATTCCTGGTACAAACAAAAAGAAAAAGGATTGTGTTGAACAGAGGCTGGGGGGAAGAGCAGGGTACAGCTATCAGCTGGGGTCCAGGGCCACACCCCAGTACTTTCAGGGCCCTCCGGCTTCGTTTTCTGGTTTTTGTTCTTCTGTGTTTATTTTATTGTTTTGAGACAGTCTCCCTGTGCAGTTCAGAATGCCCTTGTGTAGCCCACTGTGTAGCCCAAACTGGCCTCCAGCTCACCGCGATCCTCCTGCCTCAGCCTCCCAGCGCTAGGGTGAGGGCTCAGTCCACGCCGGCGTGTCTGTTCCTGAGGCCTCATACCCCGACCTGGTGAAGGCAGGGCCCCCTGCCCACGTCCGCTTCCCGCCTGAGGGGCATCTAGACCCTGTCACCAGGCCAGGGACACCCTGAAAGGTGCCCCCACAATGCCTCCTGCCCCTCACAGCCCCAGCGCGTGTTCGGGACGTATTTCCGCGTGGGCTTCTACGGCGCTCGCTTCGGGGACCTGGACGAGCAGGAGTTCGTGTACAAGGAGCCGTCCATCACGAAGCTGGCGGAGATCTCGCACCGGCTGGAGGCACGGCCAGGCCTGCGATGCGATGAGGCTTCGGGGTGCCAGGGGCTGGAGTAGGGGCTGCACCCCTGCGCCCTGAGTGAGTTGACCCCGTGTCCCTAGGAGTTCTACACAGAGCGGTTTGGAGAGGACATAGTGGAGATTATCAAAGACTCTAACCCCGTGGACAAATCCAAGCTTGACCCACAGAAGGTGGGTTTCCCGACCAGCCCCCAAACCCGATAATCAACAAGATTCCAAGGACTGGTTGCTGGGGACCTTACAGTTCTATTTTAGAAGCTGGGTATAGTGGCACAATCCTGGGAGGCCGAGGCAGGAATATCTCAAGTGAGAGGCCAGCTTGGGCAACTTAGGGAGAGCTTATTTTAACTAAAAATTAGAAGAAGCCAGCTGTGATGGCACTCGCCTGTCAGTTGGGAGGCTGAGGCAGGAGGACGCCATGACTTCAAGGCCAGCCTGGGCTGCGTAGCAAGACTGTCTTAAAAAATTCTTTTTTAATTAAATAATACAATCAAAGTAAGCGGGCTGGAGATGGAGGAATAGCTCAGTCCTGAGAGCCCCCAAATCGAAGCCCCACGCTGCAGGACCTCCCTCACTCCCACCCCCGCCCCAGGCCTACATCCAGATCACCTACGTGGAGCCGCACTTCGACGCGTACGAGCTCAAGGACCGCGTGACCTACTTCGACCGCAACTACGGCCTGCGCACCTTCCTCTTCTGCACGCCCTTCACGCCCGACGGCCGCGCGCACGGCGAGCTGCACGAGCAGCACAAGCGCAAGACGCTGCTGAGCACGGAGCACGCCTTCCCCTACATCAAGACCCGCATCCGCGTGTGCCACCGCGAGGAGGTGGGCGGGCACCAGCCCCGGGCCCAGGCTGCACCCTAACCGGGCCCTGCCGCAGCCCGAGCGCCGCCTCTGCAGCAGGCCGGCACCGAGCAGGCTGAGCAGGAGGTGGCCAGCCAGCCCTGGCTACCTGCTGAGACCTCACACACACACACAGACCCCCCAGGGCTGTCCCTTGCCACCCTCCTGGGCCCCTCTCCTACTCCCACTTGGGGCACAGTGTCCTCGGGCTGGCTGGCCGGGACACCGCACCTTCCCTCTCCTGTGCAGACGGTGCTGACCCCGGTAGAAGTGGCCATCGAGGACATGCAGAAGAAGACACGGGAGCTGGCGTTCGCCACGGAGCAGGACCCGCCCGACTGCAAGATGCTGCAGATGGTGCTGCAGGGCTCGGTGGGGCCCACTGTCAACCAGGTTCGGCCGGCCGGTAGGGCTCAAGGGCCACCCCAGGGACCTCGGGGTGCCGCGCGCCCGTCCTCACGGCCCCTCCCCCACAGGGGCCTTTGGAGGTGGCCCAGGTGTTCCTGGCAGACATCCCAGAGGACCCCAAGCTCTTCCGGCATCACAACAAGCTTCGGCTCTGCTTCAAGGACTTCTGCAAGAAGTAGGCCGCCCCCCCCCGCCCGACCTCCCCCCCAGGGCCACGCCCTCAATCGGGGGGGGGGGGCACCCCTCCCACTGCACGCCCTGCCCTGCACCTGCCCCTGAGTGTCCCTGGTCGCCCGGCTCCTAGGTGTGAGGACGCCCTGCGCAAGAACAAGGCGCTGGTCGGGCCGGACCAGAAGGAGTACCACCGCGAGCTGGAGCGCCACTACGGCCGCCTGCGCGAGGCCCTGCAGCCCCTGCTCACCCAGCGCCTGCCGCAGCTGCTGGCCCCCGCAGCCCCTGGCCTCAGGTGGCCGCCCCGGCCCCCAGCCCGCGGAGCACAACGGGAACCAGGCCAAGGCGTCGTCTTTCTTTTGAGACAGGGTCTCCCTGTGTAATCCAGGCCTGCCTTGAACTCCATCCTCCTGCCTCAGCCTCCTGAGCGCAGGGAGGACAGGCAGGAGCCACCACGGCCAGCCTGCAGGGAATTTTGAGATAACCTGGGAATCCCACAACCAGATTAGGACAGACCCAGAGGGGGTGGGAGAGGTCCTAGGACCCCCAGAGGAGGGAGCAGGCCCCTCGCTCTGGCGGGCCCCGGGTCATGCTGAGTCCCCTCCCTCCCCCAGGAACTCTCTGAACAGAGCAAGCTTCCGCAAGGCAGAGCTCTGAGCCCAAGGCGACCAAAGCTACACCAGGGACCAGCACCTGGGCTGGGCTGTGCCCTGCTGAGAGGCACTCCTGCAACTGCTGTGGCTGCGGGTGACCGTCATCCTGGGGGCGGGCCCTCGGTGTGCACTGATACCTCCTCCCTGTCTTAATTTAAAACGGTTTTATATACGGCCTGTGTGAAGCATGTAGTCCATTTGCGCTGCACGCACAAGTCGTCTTCCCACGTCCACTCACACACGGGAACCTCCCAGAGGAGCTAAAGACCCAGGCGTGGTGGCTCACACCTGTCATCCCAGCCCTCGGGAGGCTGAGGCAGGAGGATCACCATGAGTTCAAGGCCAGCCTGAACTATATAGTGAGACCCTGTCTCCAAATCCAGTAACTTCCTGGGTACTGAGGACAGTTTAGTGCCAACAGACAGACACACATCCCTGCCTGCTGTGGCTGACATCCTAGTGGGGAAGGTGACATAAATAATTCATATATATCATCTGGGAATATTACTAATATTTATTAAGTGCCTGCTCCGTGCTTGGCCTGTACTAAGTGGCTTCCAGAAAGTTCTATGCAGATGTAGGCCACTCCCTGAATTAGAGGTGTAGCTCAGTGACAGAATGCACCCCAAGTTTGGTGTCTAGCAGTCCCCCCCCAAAAAAATGTGAGACACCTAGTTTTGTGGGTTTTTTGAAACAGGGTTGTGTTGTGTACTTTGGGCTGGCCTTAAACTCCCCATGTAGTCCAGGCTGGCTTTGAACATGCAGCAATCCTCCTGCCTCAGCCTCCCCAGTGCTGGGCTGGTAGGTGAGTGCCACCACACCCAGCTGAAACCACCAGATTATGGGCTTTTGTCCCTGAGGACCTCCATCAGACCCCTGCTCAGGTTAAGGGATCTTCTCTGTTCCTCTATCAGGTACACGACATGAATGAATAGCCTCATTCAGCAGATGGGGAAACTGAGGCATAGCGCAGTAAAAGACTGACCTAAGTAGGACTGGGGTCCAAGTCTACCTGGCTTTTGTGGCCCAGGCCCCTGCAGCCGCCCATGCAGCCTTGCGCAGAAACAGCCCCCTTCCCTCCCCGCAGCGGTCACGCCACCGTGTACCAGGCCGGCGCTGGGCAGCTTCCAGCCCTGGCCGCGGTGGGGGGAGGGGAGGGGTGACCTCCCGCCGCCGTCAGCCTCGCGCCCTCCCAGCGCTGGACCCCAGCCAGCCCCGCCTATCGCTCGGCCACGCCCATCGCTCGGCCACGCCCCGCGTCCCCGCCCCCGGCGGGCTCGCCGCGGAGGACGGGGTGGGGGCCATCGGCGGGGATCCCGCCCCTGGGACCCGAGGAGGGGACAGCGGGGAGGACAGAACTAGGACGAACCAACTCAGGCGTGCACACACCCACCTGCCGCCCAGGTGACCGCGTGTGCAGCCCTCCTCTGGGTTTCCCCGCCCCTACTTCGCTCGTGAACCCCAGGGCCCGTGCGCCCGAGCCTGGGGCGTGGCCTTGGTGGGCGTGTTCTTCTGGGGGCGTGGCCAGCGGGCCGGGGCGTGGCCAGCGGGCCGGGGCGTGGCCAGCGGGCCGGGGCGTGGCCAGCGGGCCGGGGCGTGGCCAGCGGGCCGGGCGGTCGGGCGGCGGCGAGCGGAGGACGCCCGGGCGGCGGGACACGGACGGCGGCTGGAGCGCGCCAGGCGAGTGGGACCCGGGGCTGGGTCGGGCTCAGGCCGGTTCGCGGTTCTGGTGTGGTCGTCACCCTTCCCCCTTCCCACCCTGGGCGGGACCTCGCGGGTGTCCGGGGACCGCTCCCGGCAGCTCCACACTCGGTGCCCAACTTGGGGGGCTCGGAGCGCCGCGGTCCCTGCGCCCCTGCGGGGCTCCCGTTCTGGCCCGGCCCCGGCCCCCTCCCGCCCCTCATGGCCCGTCCCCCGCTGCCCTGTCCCCAGCCCCCAGCGGCGGGGAGGCGTCCGGGCCTTGCCTGGCTGCCGGGGCGCCGGGGGGAGCCGCAGCTGTTTGCCATTAGCGGGGACCCCGCGGGCCCCGCCTTCTCCCTGCACGGGCGGGGTCCCGGGGGCAGGAGCAGGGCAAGGAAACCAGCGGAAATGGCCGGGCTCTGGAGAGCCGCTTTGGGGAGACCCTGCGCCCTTGCCTTGAACTCCTCTACCTGTCCTGCCCTCGCTGTGTGTTCTAGGGAACCTATAGCAAAAGAGGGGTCTCTGCCGCCACCCACACTTTCCCTTCACCCCGCTGCATGGAGGGTGGTCTGTGACTGATGACCCCCCCCAAGCCTCAGTCTTCGGGTCTGAGAAATGGGTAAGGGGTGGGGACGGAGCTTGGGCTCAAAACCAGGCACAGCGGTTTCCACACCGTCTGCTTGACCCCAGGCAGGTCATTGAACTTGTGTCAATTTGGAATCCCTATTTGTAAACCAACCTTACAGGTTGTCACAATTAAAACGTTTTTGTTGTTGTTGTTTTGGTATGGGATTGATCTCAGCACCTCACAATTGCCAGGCGGGAACTTATACCGCTGAGCTAAATCCGCAGCCTGACAATTAAAACCTTGCCTGGATTTGGTGACATGTGCCTGTAATCCCTATACTTGGGGAGGCTGAGGCAGGAGGACGGTAAGTTTGAATACAGCCTGAGTAAGTCCCTGACTCAACAGATAAAAGAGGATAAAGGGGCAGAGGCTGTGGCTCAGTGGTACAAGAGTCCTGGGTTCAGTTCCCAGCACTGGCAAAAACAAAGTCAGCCCTGGTGTTGTTATTATCATTATTATTACTAGTATCATTATCACAGTTGTGAACATCGTCCCACCTCCACTGCGGGGTCTTCCCCTCCCGCTGCCTTTGGACCCCTCCTCTTGGCTCCCCAGAAAAACATTTTGAATCAATTTCCTGTTGCCCAGGGCACCCTGCAGATGGAAAAGCAAATTTCCCACCATCGGTGACCTGGTGACTGTGTTCCAGGTGGTGACAGCCAGTGAAGCAAAGACAGAGACGTGAAGAGACAGGGAGGGAGACGTGGAGAGAGACGCAGCGGGACAGAGACAGAGACAGAGACGCGGAGCCGCACAGAGAAGGACAGAGTGTGGAGAGGCGACCAGAGAGAGACCAAGCCAGCCGGAGGAGACGAGGGACGGAGACCCTCAGTGCCCCAGCCCCAGCCTTCATGCCCGCCTGGGCCTCGCCTGGCCATCCTCCCAGGTACCGCTGCCCAGGACTCCCAGGCCGGACAGGTCCCTCCAGCAGAGTCTGCCAGCCGTCAGGAGGGACCGGCTGAGCTCAGCCGGGCGTCAGGGGCCAAAGTGCCCTGGCCTGTCTCCAAGGCTGGAGGCGCCCTCAGTGAGAGGCCCTGATTGTCCCTCTCCCCTGGCACCTCTGGGCACCCCGCTTACTTCCTCCCTCCCCCCAGGACTTCCCGGGCCTCCGCCCCAGCCCTGTATCCCTGCTGCGCCCTCCAGCTCCGACACATCCTGGGGGGGCAGGAAGTTCTGTATAGCGGGCAGCGAAACTGTTTATTTTTAGAGAAAATTGTTTCCATAAAGGGGAAAGGCTTGCCACCTCCCCCACTTTCCCTAGCCCCCCCATCATGGGGCCTGGCCTGACCAGCTGTCTCACTTTGGGGGTGCTTAGGGGTCCCTGCCCTCCACCCCCCATACCGTCTCCTCCTTTTGTCCCTCTGTGTGTCTGTCCTTCCTGGACCCTTGCAGAAAGTGTCCGGTGAGCAGCCCTGCCCCTCCCCAGCCGGCCCCATCTTACCCTGTGGCCAGCTTCGGCCGGCTGTGGGGGGGTCCCGGAAGGAGGGGGCCTTCGGGCTTGGGGCCCCCAGCCGGGGCCATGTGGAGGCAGGGCTGCGGGAACAGCTGGAGGCTGTCCAGCAGCTGGACAGATGTGCACACAGGCAGGGAGCCTTGGTTTCTTTGTTCCAGGCCTCTGGGCCGACCAGGCTGGGTGTGCACCGAAGGCGGGCCCCCCTCTCCCCGCAATGCCCCGTAGACGCAGCCTGACCCTGTCCCCTCACCCCTGTCCCCAGCTCAGCCTCAGCCGGTGCTTCCCGCAGTGTGACCCGCAGGCCCCAGGCGACTCCTGCGGACCCAGGAGAGGATGGCCCAGGTGCTGCACGCCCCGGCTCCGTTCCCAGGTCAGGGGTCTGAGCGGGAGGCAGCGTCCCACCCCGTAGGTGTGAGGGAGGAGGTGGCCCGACCCCGAGATGCGCCGGAGACAGGACCCTGGTCTGGGGACCCTCGGTCCCGGGGAGGAGACAGCTCTGCCTCGGAGACCTGAGGCGAGGCGGGGAGCAGTCTTGCCAGAGGGGCTTAGAGACAGCAGAAAGCACCCAGGCCTGGGGGACTCGGGAGGGGACACGGCCAGTACTGAGGGTCCACGGAGGGAGGGGGCCGGGTAGTGGAGACAGCTGTCCCTGGCTGTTCCTGGGGCCCCTCTGCACCCTGAAAAGGGAGACAACAGTATCTAGAAGCCCTGGTCTTTCTCCACCAACCCAGGGACCCCCGGCCCCACCTCGCCACCCCCCTTTCCGGCCAAGGAGCCTGACCCCCCGTACTCCGTGGAGACACCCTACGGCTACCGCCTGGACCTGGACTTCCTCAAATACGTGGATGACATCGAGAAGGGCCACACACTGCGGCGGGTGGCCATGCAGCGCCGTCCCCGCCTGGGCTCGCTGCCCCGCGGCCCGGGCTCCTGGTGGACGTCCACAGAGTCGCTGTGCTCCAACGCGAGCGGGGACAGCCGCCACTCTGCATACTCCTACTGTGGCCGGGGCTTCTATCCGCAGTACGGCACCCTGGAGACGCGCAGCGCCAGCGGCTTCAACCCTCGTGTGGAGCGGACGCTGCTGGACGCCCGGCGCCGCCTGGAGGACCAGGCGGCTGCGCCCTCGGGCCTGGGCTCCCTGACCCCCAGCGCCGCGGGCTCCACCAGCTCCTTGGTGGGCGTGGGGCTGCCACCCCCGGTGACGCCACGCGGCTCAGGACTGTCCACACCGGTGCCTCCCAGCGCCGGGCACCTGGCGCACGTGCGGGAGCAGATGGCAGGCGCCCTGCGGAAGCTGCGGCAGCTGGAGGAGCAGGTGAAGCTGATCCCCGTGCTCCAGGTGAAGCTGTCGGTGCTCCAGGAGGAGAAGAGGCAGCTCGCCGTGCAGCTCAAGAGCCAGAAGTTCCTGGGCCACCCCACTGGCGCCCGGGCCCGCGGCGAGCTCTGCCTTGACCTCCCCGAACCCGCAGAAGACCCCGCAGCACTCGACACCCGCAGCGTGGGCACCTGGGTTCGAGAACGGGACCTGGGCTTGCCTGATGGGGAGGCAGCCCTGGCCGCCAAGGTCGCTGTGCTGGAGACTCAGCTCAAGAAAGCGCTGCAGGACCTGCAGGTGGCCCAGGCCCGGCAGGCCGAGCCCCAGCCCCAGGCCTGGCCACCACCGGACACCCCGGTCCGTGTGGACACCGTCCGAGTGGTGGAGGGGCCGCGGGAGGTGGAGGTGGCGGCCAGCACCACCACCGGGGCGCCCGCCCAGCGAGCGCAGAGCCTGGAGCCCTATGGGGCAGGCCTGCGGGCCCTGGTGACACCTGGGGACCCCGAGAGCCCCGCAGTGTTCTGCAGCCACGAGGTGGTGGAGACCATGTGCCCGGTGCCTGCTGCGCCCACCGGCAATGTCCACGTCGTGAAGAAAATCAGCATCACGGAGCGGAGCTGCGAGGCTGCCCCTGGTGAGCGGCCGTGGGCGGCGAGGGGGGCGTGGGTGGCATCTCTCTGCTTATCATGGCTTAGCCTGGACCCTGGGACACCCAGGTCCAGCCCCAGCCCTGGCCTCCCACCAGCCGGACCACTGCACCTCTGTGTCTTCATCTGTGTAACTGGGAGCCGGGCGCAGTAGTGCACAGCTGTCATCCCAGCACTTGGGAGGCTGAGGCAGGAGAATTGCCATGAGTTGACCTGGAAGTGGAAGGAACCTTATCTCAGAAGCAGTGGGAAGGAAATGAGTTGTTTATATAATTAAGCGACAGCTTCAGGCAAGGCTGCATCCAGGTGGTCAGATACCATCAGGAATCTGTCACTTCACAGTTTGCTGCTGTCTGCCCGGGAGGTTTTTCTCTCTCAGGCAGGTAGAGAAAGGAGGTCCTGTTGTTCCAGGACTCTGTCCTGGCAGCTCAGTGCAAGGTGAGCCCCTTCGTTCAGACAGCACCAGTAAAAATCCCCAGGATGGCTGCACATGGTGGCACAATCCCAGCACTTGGGAAGATCACCCCAGAGTTGAAGGACAGCCCGCATGCACCCCGTAGGGAGACCCTGTCTCAGAAAACAACAGGAAAACCCCCAGGGGGCCCTTATTCGGGTCCCTCACTGCTAGGATCTTGGAGCCCCAGCCGAGGAAGGGTGCCCCTGGAGGAAGTGATGAATCCTTCTGCCCGGAAAGAGGGTGCTGGGCGTGCAGAGAGCCAGCTGCCCGCCACCGCGGCTCCGGGCCCAGGGAGAAGCGCAGCGTGACTCATCCTCATGAGGACAGCTGTTTGTTCTGGAGCCCTGGCCCGGCAGCCTGAGCGCTGCCCTAGGGCTTGGCCCAAGGAGGGCCAGAGGAGACGGGACACATGCCAGCCGGGCTCCCCGTTCCAATTCAACTTCCTCCTGTCAGACCCGGGTGAGGACATCACCTCGCCGCTGCCCCTCCCCGTGCTGCTTGTCCCCCTAGAACCTGTAGGAATCCTGTGTACAGGAAGTACTCAGTCCACGCTTCTGCTCAGAGGCTGAGGCAGGAGGATCCCTGTGAGTTCCAGGGCCTGCGGGACACACAGTGAGTTCAAGGCTGGCCTGAGCCACGTAGTGAGACCCTCGTCTGGAGAGAAGACGGGGCCCAGTGTCCCACTGCAGTGAAGCCCCAGGTGGAGACCCTGCCCTCTGTTCCTGTGGAATCCACACACCCACCCTACAGCTCTGGCCTGCAGCGGGAGGCCCTGCCCACCTGCCTCCGGGCAGTGTGGAATCTTGTACCACAGCTCGCTCCCTCACACTGCACCCAGCGCCCGTCTGTGGGTTGCCTGGGTGGGGCTGGAGTGGCTTTGCTCATTTCCATCCCATCCCGTTCCCCACGTTCAGCATTTATGGAGCGCCTACTGTATGCTTGGACTTTGTTATCTTTGTCCAGTGCTGGGCGATGCTGCCCAAGTGCCCTACCTCTGAGCTGCACCCTGACCCTTTTGATTTTTGAATTCTGAGCTAGCATTGCTCAGTCTGGGCTCAAACATGCAGTCCTCCTGCCTCGGCCTGCCGTGTGTGAGATTACAGCTGTGTGGTCCCAGGCCTGGCTTCCCGTTCGTTTAGTGTGTGATTTAACAGTACACGTTTCTCACAGCCACCCACAGAGCTGACGGGAATTGTCGGCAGTATTGTTTACCATTATTTTAAAGGGGCTTTTTTTTTTCTCGTCTTTTATGATTTTCTTTTTCAGTGGGGGGAATCGAACTCAGGGCCTTGTGTTTGCCAGGCAGGCAGCATGTCGCTGAGCTACACCCCAACCAGGCCTTGTATATTTTAGGCACATGTTCTACCACTGAGCTACAGATCCCACACTATCTGGGATTTAAGAGTACGTAAGAGACTTAACAAAAACAAGAAAGTTGGAGCCAGGCATGGTGGTGCACACCTGTAATGGCAACACAGGGGAGGCTGAGGCAGGAGGATGCCAAGTGCCAGCCCACCCTGGCCTACTGAGAGAGAGAGGCTCGGGTGGTAGCTGGGGTGAGGACAAAGACTCTGGGTTCAGTCACCAGAAAAGAAAAAGGAAGGAGGGGTGTAAACACTACCCCGGACATAGTTCAGCAGCCCCTGCCACACCGCCCCGCGGGCCCCACCACCAGCCCCAGCCTGCCCCGTTCCTTTGTTCGTCTTTATGCTTTTCGTTTGGACCGGGGCGCTCTGTGGGGCTCACTCTGCCCTGAACTCCCTCCCGGCCCCACGCGATCCTCCTGCCTCAGCCTCCAAACAGCTGAACCGCACCCCACACCCCGGTTGGAGCTTTCTGGCCCTGGAATGTCTTCCCTGGCCTCCGCCTTCCCAAGCTGCTTTAGATGTTTGGTGTCCTTGAAAAATATGCCCTGTGCGTTTAATTTCCTTACATGGTGTTATGTTTCAGAAAAACAAACCTCTTTCTGGTTCTTATTCCCTCCCTCACCCTGTTGTTTTGTGGTGCTGGGTGGAACCTCGGGCTCAGCACTGCCTAGGGAAGCTGCCCTGAACCCCATCCCTCATTTGTTCCGCGCACAGTGGTTTTTATTTGTTTATTTGGAGACTGAGTCTCGCTATGCAGTCCAGGCTGACCTTGAACTTCCTGTGTAGTCCCGGCTGCTCTCGAATTTGTGGTGACCCTCCTGCCTCAGCCTCCCGAGTGCTGGGATCACAGGCGTGTGTGTGGCCTGCTGATTTTATTTGCCCAGCCCTAGTACCGAGTAGTAAGTCTTTATTGTTTTAATTTGCATTTCCCTTGCTTGTGGTGGGACTGGCCGCCTCCTTGTGTCCTTAATCAGACTCCTCTGTGAGATTTCTTTGTGTGTATTTTTCTGCGAGCAGTGTCCAGCCTTCTCAGCATGTGCCTCACTGGGATTGGCAGCCTGTGCTCTCTAAGCTGGCCTGCTGCCTGTTTTGTGTATGGCCTGGGCTGAGCATGCTTTGCCCTGGTTTCTTTTTCTAATTTCTTGCTGTGTAGCCCAGGCCAGCCTCAAACTCGAGGTGACCCTCCTGCCTCAGCCTCCCGAGTGTCGGGACCTTGCCTGGCACTGACGGGCTTCTCTCCTTACACACGCATCTGTGAGCCTTTCCTGTCAAGGGCCAGGTGAGAATATTTCTGGCTATGTGGGCCATCAGATGTCCGAAGGAACTTTGGATTCTGCTATTTTAAGGCCAGAGAGCAAGGCCTTATGTAAATGGGTGGCTTGTGCCAATCAATTTGAATTTTTTCTCAAACCACAAAACACGGCTCTGTTCAAGTTTCTCAGTTACTTTTTATGTGTTGTTGCAGTGCTGGGTGGGGGTGGAAGCCGGGTTCTGTGCCTGCCCAGGGGCGCTCACCACTGAGCTGCCCGCCCGCCCGCCCCCTTCACCAGGCAGAGCAGTACACACTGCAGGACCCTTGTCAGCATTCCCGGGGCCCACTGCCCTCACAGGACACCGTTATAGATCAGCTCTGTGAGGTTATTTGGTTTTTTTTTTCCCAAATTAAAAAAAGAGAAAATCAAAGAGAAATCTCTGTTTTGGATATAGTTAAAACCATCTCATTTTTCGTTTGTGATGTGTAGTTTGAGGATTATTTTTATTTTTAGAGACTGGGTCTTGCTAAGTTGAGTTGCCCTGACTGACCAAAATTGTGATCTTTCTGCCTCAGCTCCCTGAGTAGTTGGCGTTTTGGGTTGTTTGGTTAGTTGGTTTTTGTTTGTTCATAGGTAGGGGGACAGAATTTTGTTTTGTAACCCAGGCTGGCCTCAAACTCTTGGCAATGCTCCTACTTCTAAGTAGGTGGGATTACAAGCGTACCCAGCCTTTAAAAATTTAGCTAAGTGTGGTGGCTCAGCCTGTCATCCCAGCACTCGGGAGGCTGAGGCAGGAGGATTGTTGCGAGTTCGAGACCAGCCTGGGCTACACAGTGAGCTCAAGGCCAGCCTGAACCACATAGAGGGACCCTGCCTCAAAAGGACAAAAAAAGAAAAGAAAAGGTTAAATGGTGAGCTTCCTGTGTGTTCTAACACACACATAAAGGCCACCCGTGTTGGTCTCAGGCCAAAGGTAATGTGCTGGTCACAGAGCCCAGGAAGCCCTCACCCCGGCAGGCCAGAACAGGGAGTCAGCGGCCACTTGCCAGCCCACCTGGCTGCCCACAGCCACCTGTGGCTTTGTGTCACCCTCCCACTGCCCACTGGGACTGAAGACCAACAAGTCTGTTTGTTTTCCTGAGACTGAATTTCTGTACATAGCCCGGGCCGAGCTCGGACTCCTGGCCACCCTCCTGCCTCAGCCTCCTGTGCTTAGGACCACAGGCGTAGACCCACACCAGGCGAGACCCACGCACCCTTCCATCCTTTTCACGGCTGTGCAGTGACCACTTCAAGCTCACGGCGTCACTCAGATTCAGCCGGGAGCCCTCACCCAGGCAGCAGACGGACAGGGTGGGGCGGCGGCAGACACTTGGCCACCAGTGCGTCCCAGAGCAGGGCGAGGCCGCCGGGGCTGGGTCAAGAGCCCGGCTGGAACTCGATTTGTGAGTGGAGAGCAGGCAGGAGAGGCAGTGGCCTGATTTATTTTGTGTTTGTGTTTTCTGCAGTGCTGGGGCTGGAATCGGGGGCCCTGTGCGTGCTGGGTGAGTGCTCACCTCTGAGGTACAGCCTCAGACGGCACGTCTGAAATCACTTCTGTTTTGTATCAGTCTTAATAAATTGCCCAGCTGGGCCCGAAATTTGGGATCCTCCTGCCTCAGCCTCCCGAGTGCCGGGATGACAGGCACGAGCCACCGTGCCCGGCTCAGCCCTCTAATAACTTCTGAGCGTCAGTTTTCTCCTCCGTAATAACCGGACACCTCAGAGACTGGGGAGATTTGACCCGTGGTCTCCGCTCTTGGTAACGTCACTTGGTTGTCACATGTGTGACACTTCATTTTCTGGGTTCCTTCAGGCCCGACACGGGCACCGGCAGAGTCATCCTCCTCCTCCTCCTCGTCCCTGCCAGCGTCTGCACCCGAGAATGCAGGCCGGGTGGCCACTGCTGACCCAGATGACAGAGAGCCCCCCGGGGAGGTGGCTCCGATGTCCCAGGAGGCCGGGGGAGCAGGTGAGCAGCCACAGCCACCGAGGGGCCCAGAGGCGGGGCGCCCAGCAGGGCGTGGCCTCAGGGACCCTCCTGTCACTGCTCCCCTCCAGGCGGGCCCCAGGCTGGAGTGCGCTCCATCATGAAGAGGAGGCAGGAAGCCGCAGAGCCGTCAGTCCACAGGGGGAACCTGCAGTTTGTGGGGGTCAACGGCGGGTGAGGAGCCCCCAGCGCCCCAGTTGTGTGTCCCTCGGGTCCTGCAAGCCCAAGAAAGGCGGAACCCATCACCCTGTTCTGCATCTTTCATTTTGGTTAATTCAGTGAATCAGACCCCACTGAGAGCCAGGCCTGGGCTCATGCCTGCCATCCCAACACTTGGAAGGCTGAGGCAGGAGGATCTCTGCAAGTTGGAGGCCAGCCTGGGCTACATAGTGAGTTCAAGGCTGGTTGGAACTACTTACTGAGATCCTGTCTCAAAAGATAAAAATAGACTGGGGATGTAGCTCAGTTCGAAGGCCCTGGGTTCAATCCCCAGTACTCAAAAAACATTTTAAAAACAAAACAAAACAGGATCCTATGAGAGGGGGGACGTAGGTCTGAGTTAGGAGGTACTGTGCATAAGGGACAGGGGTAGCAGGAGGCCCTGAGCACCCCGCACTTCCCCCCAGCACCCTCCTGCCTCAGCCTCCTGAGTGCTGGGATCACAGGGACCGACCGGCAGCTCCTGCTTGTTGAGCACTAACTGCCCCTGGCGCCCTAGACACGTCTGCAGCCCCCGTGGTCCACGTTGCTGTCATCCTCAGCTCATAGGGACACTGAGGCCCAGGAAGGGCAGGCCCACGGTGCCCCTGTCCCCACCCTGCCACGTCCCCGCCTCTGTCCTCCCCAGGTACGAGTCGTCCTCTGAAGGCTCCAGCACAGCTGAGAACTTCTCAGACAACGACAGCACGGAGAACGAGGCCCCCGAGCCGGAAGAGAGGGCTCCGAGCCCAGCCGCAGCCCCGCAGCGCAGACCCTCAGGGACAGCGGCATCAGTGACGCGGCCCGGCCAGCCAGGGTGCCCGCTGTCTGGGGAGGCCCAGCGTGTGGCCACGGCCGAGGGGGCAGCGGGCACCAACTCGGAGGATGAGATCCGGTCAGTTTCCCGGGTGGGAGACATTCAGACACAGCCACGGCCAGGTGTACCGCTGCCTGCCGTCCCACGTCGTCCAGTCCTGCACACCCTAGTCTGAACTAATGCAAGATCTGACCATCCGCTGCCGGCCGTTTGGAATAAAACAGCCTGTGTGGCCATCCTGTTAATCTTTGCGCTCCCTGAGTCTGTGCCTTGGGGTTAGGGTGTCTGTGGCGCTCCTGAGGGTGGGGTCACATGAGCAGCAGGGGAGCGCAGTGAGCCCTCTCGAGCACCCCAACTGGGTGCAAGGAACAGGGGACTTAGAGGCTGCTGCTGAGATAAACTCGGCTGGGCAGAGTGGCGGACGCCCATGATTTTAGCCGCTGGGGAGGCTGAGGCAGGAGGACTCCCCTGAGTTCACGGCCAACCTGAGTGCATGGCGAGACCCTGTCTTGAAAGACAAGGGTAAAAAAGGGGAAAACAACAAAAATAAAATCATAACTAGGACGGGCGTGTAGTTCAGTGTGAGCACATGGCCAGCCCCGTGAGCCCCCGCTTGGGTCCCCGACACCAAATGACCACCTTTCCCTTGCGCTCCCCGCAGGATGGAGCTGAGCCCCGACCTCATCTCTGCCTGCCTGGCGTTGGAGAAATACCTGGGCAACGCCAACGCGCTCACCGAGCGGGAGCTGGTAGGCCAGGCCTCCCCACCCCGACACTGCCTCACCCCGGGACTGCAGACCGGGGGGGCCCAGCCACGCGCTGGCCTGACCGAAGCCCTTTTCATGGGTCTCACTAAACTCCCAAGAGCCCTGGGCTGGGCTGCAGTGTGAGGTCCTCCTGCCTCAGCCTCCTCAGCCAGCCAGCGTCGGGTCTGCCACGCTACCCTGCAGGGCCTTCACGGGGTGGGGTGTCCAGGAAGGCCGTGGCGCCCCTCACGCGCTCTCCTGCACCCCCCAGAAAGTGGCCCACACCACGGTGCTGCAGGAGTGGCTGCGTCTGGCCTGCCGCAGCGACGCCCACCCCGAGCTCGTACGGCGCCACCTGGTCACCTTCCGGGCCATGTCGGGGCGGCTGCTGGACTACGTGGTCAACATCGCGGACGGCAACGGCAACACCGCCCTGCACTACTCGGTGTCCCACGCCAATTTCCCCGTGGTGCGGCAGCTGCTGGACAGCGGTGAGCCCCGAGAGGCCGCGGCCTTCAGGGTCCAGGGGTGGCGGGCAGGGTGGCTCTCGCCGAGGGGACTCCGGCCGGTCTGTTCGGCCCTGAGCCGGGCCTGCGATGGGTGGCCTCCTCCTGCTCAGCCCCCATCTGCACGCCCAGCCCAGCCCCTGCTCTTTCTCCTAAACCTGGACGCCCCTGTGCCCGGCCCCCCAAGTCTGGAGGATGAGCAGGGTGGCCGTGCAGCCCCCGGGAGGAGTGGGCTCCCCTCTGAGGCCGGGGAGCAGGTCGGGCCCAGGGCCCAGGTGCTCACAGCCCGGCCGGGGCTCACGTGCACTCGGCCCCACGCAGGCGTCTGCCAGGTGGACAGGCAGAACCGCGCCGGCTACAGCCCGCTCATGCTCACGGCCCTGGCCACCCTCAAGACCCAGGACGACATCGAGACCGTCACTCAGCTCTTCCGGCTCGGAGACGTCAACGCCAGAGCCAGCCAGGTAGGCGGCCCGTGGCCACCCCAGCCGGGCACGGCGCTTGCCCTGTACGGAATCCCAGCCCTCCCCCAGCCCCCTCGCTCCATCCTGCTGCGTAGGCAGGGAAACTGAGGCTCAGACAGGCAGTGTCATCACCTCATCAAAATCAAGGCTATGGGCCGGGCGTGGTGATGCCCATCTGTGATCTCAGCACTTGGGAGGCTGAGGCAGGAGGATCGCTGTGCATTCAAGGCCAGCCTGGGCTACACAGTGAGACCCTGTTTCAAACACACAAACGAGAAGTGGGATTCGAACCCGGGAACTTGGTTCACAGCACTCAATGCTGTGGACTCAGACGTAGAAGATGAAGTGTGGTCTCTCTCTGAGGCCCACATGCTGGACACCGGAAGGGGCTCCACAGTGCCCTGCCTTGGACTCCCCGCTCCCATACGGTACCAGGTGCAGGCCCGGGGCCTTCGCCCTGAGCTCCAGCCCCAGCCCTAAGATACGAAATCGGCCCGACTGAGCTTGGACTTGAATCCTCCTGCCTCAGCCTCCCAAGTAACAGCTCCTTTCTTCTCCTTCCTTTCTTTTCCCGCTGCTGGGAGGGAAGCGGGCTTCTCCAGTGTAGGTCGGTCCTTACCTGAGCAGCAGCCCCAGCCCAGGCTGTCAGGTGGACCTTTATCTCCCCGCGCACCTCAGGCTGGTCTCCGATTCACGTCCTCCTGCCTCAGCCTCCCAGGGAGGGAATTCCAGGGTGCACCCCCACACCCTGTCCCAAGCGTCATTTTGTACTTACGAACTTAAAACATTTTTAAAACATTTTCCTGCCCTCCTGCTTGGCTCTTTGCTGAGGTGAAAGGGACAACATGGGGCATTTGGTGGCACTTAGGCAGCCGTAATGTCCTCTAACCACCAAAGAACACTTTCATCTCCCCTGAAACTTCTGCCCTGTGAACTCACTTATTTAGGGAGGGAGTATGGTGATCACCTTTCTCTTTTAATTGTTTGAGACAGGGTCTCTCTGTGTAGCTCAGGCCGGCCTTGAACTCACAGCGATCCTCCTGCCTCAGCCTCCGGAGGATGATAGTCATGTACCATCACACCTGGCTTGTGTCAGGTAGTAAAGTCACCTAAGAATGGGTTAAAATGTACAGGAGGGCCAGGCTTGGTGGCGCACTCCTGTAATCCCTGTACTCAGGAGGCTGAGGCAGGAGGGTCACAAATTCAAGGCAAGCCTGGGCAATTTAGAGATTTAGTTCTGGTTCAGAAAATATTAAAAAGCGGGGTCATCATACCCGGCACCAGTGTGGGCTCTCACTGTGTTGCTTCCCTGCCTAGGCTGGGCAGACTGCCCTGATGCTGGCTGTCAGCCACGGCCGGGTGGACGTGGTCAAAGCACTGCTGGCCTGTGAGGCGGATGTCAACGTCCAGGACGATGACGGCTCCACAGCCCTCATGTGCGCCTGCGAGCACGGCCACAAGGACATCGCGGGGCTGTTGCTGGCAGTGCCCAGCTGTGACATCTCTCTTGCTGACCGCGTGAGTCCCTTGTCCACCCCCAGCTCCCAGGAGGGCGGGACCCGGCCGGGGCTCACACCTAGCAACGGCTCCTTTGCAGGACGGGAGCACCGCGCTCATGGTGGCGCTGGACGCCGGGCAGAGTGAGGTCGCGTCCATGCTGTATTCGCGCATGAACATCCAGTGCTCGGTGAGCCGGCCGGGGCCGGGGCGCGGAGCTGGGCCGTGCGGGGCAGCGTGGGGGGCGTCACTGGCTTCATAGCCCAGCTGGCCTCAGACCCGAGACCACCCTGCTTCAGCCTCCTGAGAGCCGGGATTACAGTGCACCCCGCTGCACCCCACTATCGCCTTTATTCACCGCCTGGGGGAAAGGACCCCGGCCAAGCAGGACCCCCCTCTCCTTTCAGTTCGCCCCGATGTCAGATGAGAGTCCTGTGTCGTCCTCCGCTGAAGAGTAACCCGGAGCCGGCAGGGTCCCCAGGGCCGCGGCCGGAGCGCAGCGTCCTGGTCCTGGTCCTGGTCCTCTCCCAGCCCCTCTGCTGCTCCGCAAGCCCTGACGTCATCTCTGCTTCCCCGGGGAGCTCGATGCTGGGGTGTCTTTTCCCAGGACCCCGGCTCCTGGCCGCGGCTCCCAGACCAAGCTGAGTTCCTGCCTGCAGCGCCGGTGACTCCGGTGACGCGGGCGGGAAGGATCGGGCGGCAGCCGTGGGCAGGAGCGCAGGAGGCCACGTCTGGCTCCCGCCGCAGGGTGTGATCTGCTTTGCGTCCGCGTGAGTCGCATCTCCAGTGCCCGGTACATGATAGTGTTTTCTTCACTCCCCACACACCCCACACAGCTTCCTGGGGACCGACGTCTCTCTGTGGTCCTTTTACAAAACACTGTGACGTCCGTCACCCAGGGCAGAAACCTCCATCCTTCCTCTGGTTTTGGTTTTGTCTTTTTGGTTTTATTTGGGTTTTTTGTTTGTTTGGTCTTTCTGAGACAGGGTCTCGCTATGCAGTTCAGGCTGGCTTTGGGCTCACTTTGTAGCCCAGGCTGGTCTTGAATTTGCAGCAATCCTCCTGCCTCAGCCTCCCGAGTGCTGGGATTATAGGAGTGCGTCACCACACCCGGATTGGTTTTGGTTTTTTGAGCCACGGTCTCACGGTGCAGTTCAGGCTGGCCTGAATTTTCTGAGTAGCCCAGGCTGACCCCGAACTTTCAGAGATCCTCCTGCCTCAGCCTCCCGTGTGCTGGGATGACAGGTGTGCCCCACCACGCCCAGCCGTCTTGTGTCTTCTGTCACCATGACCGCCAGCATCAAATTCTGCAAGCTGGGGCAGGCGGTGGGGGCTCCGGGTCCTGCCACCAATATCTCAGTAGCTCTGGGACTTGGATGTCACCAATTCACAAGGAGAAATGACTCAGAAATCCGTCTTCTCTCCTCAGAGGTCCTGGCAAATGTTGATTTCCTAGAAAATCCTTCCATCCCAGAGACCAGAGAAAAGCATCCAGTTCTCAGAGTGGCTGCAGCCTCCAGGCTCGGGAACCCCAGTCACCCCAGTCACCCCAGTCACAGGGCTGTCTGTCCTCCTAGGCTCCAGAATCTCTCGCCTCGGAGGAATAAAATAAACCGGGCTCTGTGCGCCCTGGCAGGGCACCGGGCGAGCCCATGTGCGGACAATTAAAAGCTGGCAGCCAGGGGCTCCCGGCCCAGACTTAAAGACACAGGGCTTTTGCGGAAACCAAACCGGGGCCAGCTGGGTTTTTTCTTTCTCTGTTTCTGGCTGTCTCTTTCTGTCTTTGTCTGTCTGTCTGTCTCCTTTTCTTTCTCTTTCTTTCTTCCTGTTGGAGATGGGCTTGCCAGAGAGACACACACCATATTCTTCTCGGCTGTGTTTTTGTCTCCAAATCTTGACACGGTTTGCTTTCCTGTTCCTGTTCATAGTAAGGAAGCAAAAAAGCAGAGTGTTCCCAGCCTCCTGCTGTGCCTCGTGATAGGGGAGAAGTTTCCTTCCAAGCTTGTCCTGCCCGTGTCACACTCCTAGCTGGTCCTGCCGGACTGTGAAGGCAACCTTGGCAAAACAGTTATACCCGGGGGTCACAGCCCAGTGAATAAAGCAGAGCCCGGGCTTGTGTCCTGCTAGTCTGCCTGGCTGGATGTAGTCTGCCTTTTTCTTTAATTCTGTCTTTCAACTCAAGGAAACCCTCCTGCACCAGCCTCCTAAGTACTACAATTACAACTTTTTTCTAATTAAAGGAATATACCAAAGAGAAAAAGACTTGGAGGCCTAAGAGAACAATCAGGATGGATGGATAGAATGTGTGTGTGTGTGTGTGCCCAAGAATTAGGAAACAGTTCCCAAGAGGCCGAGGCAGGAGGATCTCCAGGGGTCTGAAGCCATCTGGGCTATAGAGTATGTCCCTGTCTCAGAAAACAAACCCAGCTGGGCATCGCTGCTGGTATGTGATGGGAGAGTGCAACTTAGAAAAGTGGTACAAGAGCTACGTTCTTTCAGGTCTAACCCTGAAGCCAGCAAGAGCATTGAGTTTAAGCTCCTGGAAGCAGCTCTAGCTCAGGAGTCCGTGCCCCCTGTCTGCCATTCCTGCTCTCTCCACATCTACAGAGACCCACAGGGGCCAAACTTCTGTGCCCTCTGCTCTCCACACCTACGGGGACCCACAGGAGCCAAAGTTCTGTGCCCTCTGCTCTCTCCACACCTACGGGGACCCACAGGGGCCAAACTTCCGTGCCCTCGCTCCCCTCCCCACACCCACAAGCTTCCATGGCACCTTACAACCACGGTACATCCGTAGACAGTATTACACATACACTAAGTATTCTCTTTTTGTAATCTCTTCTAGAAGTAAAAGAAGTTAATAAAGCCGCAGATAATGCCGGCGCTTCTCGGTGTGTGTGGTCTTTTGTCCTCGCACTGTTGCTCTTTGTATTAGCAGAGCTGAGGGTGGGGGCCAGACCCTCGCCGCCAGTGGGACAGTCATCAAGGTTTTCTAAACTACATCTCGCGTTGGACTGGGGTGTAGCAAAGTGCCAAGGATTGTTTTGAAAAACGGGCTGATTTTGAGAGATGCTCAAAGCTACACAAAAACTGCAAGAATATTACAATAAAATACCAGAGCTGGGCATGGGTCATCCCAGCACTCAGGAGGCTGAAGCAGGAGGATCTCAGGGAGCTGGAGGCCAGCCTGAATTACAAAGGAGACCTTGTCTCAGAAGAAAAGAAGCAACAACAATAAGCCTGCCTGACAAGTAATGTGCGAGCAATACAGACCGCCCAAGTGAATGCCCCGAGTTCCACTTGGCAAAAATAGCCTTTTGTAGACCTACTTTGCCAGAACTTTAGAGTATATTTGCTCTTTTTGTTTGTGATTTTTTTTTTTTTTTTGCAGTACTAGGGATTGAACTCACGACCTTGCACTTGCCAGGCAGGCACTTATGCCGCTGAGCTAAATCTCCAGCCCATGTTTGTGTTTTGAGACAGGGTCTCATTATACAGTCAGACTGGCTTTGAAACCACTGTGTAGCTCAGGCTGGCCTCGAGCTCACAGCAGTCCTCCTGCCTCAGCCTCCCAGAGTGCTGGGATGACAGGCCTGTGCCAACACACCTGGCTTTTTGCATTATTTTAGTTTTGTTTTTCTCAGTCCGTGTTTTTGGTGGGAAGTCAGCTGGCCACCCAGGACCCAGTTCGCTGATTGATCCAAGCCCCCCCCCCCCCAGATCCCTGTGTTGTTTCCTGGCTGCACAGCTGGGAGAGAGGCTGTGGGCCATTGGCGAAGCGCTGGAGGCCGCCGTTGTTGAGGCCGAGGAACGGCTGCTAAGAGGAAGGGCCTTGGCTCTCATCAGCTTCCCAGGGGCTCCAGAGCCAAGAAGAGGCCTTTAGGAAATACAGCATACTTTCTCATAAAGCAATTGCCAGGGCTGTTTGGTCATCTTTATTTTCTTGTTCAGTTCATGCTAAAATCAAACCCATCTCCCCTCATAACCACCTCTTTTTTTGTTTGTTTCGGTTTTTTTGAGACTGGGTCTTGCTATGTTATAGCCCAGGCTGGGCCTCAGATTCACAGCGATCCTCCTGCCTCAGTCTCCCCAGGGCTGGGATTACCAGCCTGTGCCAGCACACCTGGCTATGATTTTTTTTTTTTTTTGAGCCGGTCTGGCTGTGTAGTTCAGGGTGACCTTGAACTCACTCTAGCTCTGCGTGGCCTCAGATTTGCATCTGTCCCCTGCTGCTCCCTTGAGATACACATCACACTGTTCTGGCTGCCACTTTCAAAGCAGCTCTGGGAGTCCTCTTTAGTGTCTTTCCAAATTTTGATTAAAAATACAGTGAACACGCTGCTGAGTGCCAGCCAACAGAACAGCAAGACTCGGGTCATCGCAGAGAGCCCTCATCCTCTTCACTGCCAGACCCGCTGCCCTGTGAGCTCTGGCTCTTCTCCAGACCAAAGTGACCCTGACAGGAAGATGTCTGCAGTCAGTTCGGGAGGCTGAGGCAGGAGGGTCTTCATGAGTTGGAGACCACCTGGGCCACATAGTAAGACAAAATGAACAAAAAATTTAAAACTGATTTAAAAACCGGAACAAGAAAGTAAAGACATTCAGAAAGAGCACGTCCAGTGCTGAGGTGCCAAGACAGATGGTGTCGGTGAATGTGACACGGATTAATGGCTTTGTCTCTTCTATTGCACTGAAGTTTTTAAGAGTTAAACATTCACCGGCTTCTTATCCCACTTCAGATTTTTGTGGCAAAATACACATTACCACAAAGTTCCCGTCTCCGTGATTTATTACTTCTTTTTTCCTCCGTGCAGGGCTCTCAACCCCGCGCCAGCCGGGGCTCCACCCCCACCCCACCCGGCTGCTTTTCAGGGGCAATCTTGGGGCGGCGCCCGCTCCATCGGGCTGCCTGGGCCAGAAGTCTTCACCCTCAAAACCGAAACTGTCCCCGCCATGCCCAAATCCGGCCTTCCAGCCCAGGCCGTTCCTCTTTCTGTTTCTAGGAACCTGCCCAGGCCTCAGGGCCTTAGCACGGAGCTACACCCCACAGCCCTCGCCCAGCCCGGTCTCCCGTGGGCAGTTCTCCTGCCTCAGCCTCCCCAGTGCTGGTATGCACCCACATACCCAAATTCTATCTTTGTTTTTTAAATTTGCAACTGTTGATTTTCCCCACAGCATGTTACGGTGCCCACATACAGGTCAGTGTGTGGAAAGAACAGTACAAACCACTGCTCCATTTCGTTGGCCCCAAAGATCTATTTAGCCTGCGCTCCTGGGGCAGAGGACGTTGGAGATACTCAACAAAAGGGAAGAGGACTCAGCTGGGTGGTGTGCTGGCGCAGGCCTGCAATCCCGGCGCTCAGGAAGCTGAGGCAGGAGGGTCACCATGTGGAGGCCAGCCTGGGGAGTAGGGAGACCCTGTCTCCAAACAAAAACAGAGAGGAAAAAAGCGGAGGGGTCAAAGAGATGAAGGGAGGGATGAGAAAGGACAGAGAAAGGTGATGAAAAAAAGAATTAAGGCCGCTATATCTGCGACCGCAGCTCCACCCGAGCCATGTGACCGCGGCGTTCCAGGAACATGTCCTAATAAGACATAAAAATTTAAAAAAATAAAGAAATACTGATAAGAGCAGATTTTTCCGGAGCAGCTGAAACCACTTTATCTCCCCCTGGACGCTGCACAACGACCTTTGGGTCCAGCCCGCCCTCCCCAGCAATTCGCTCTCTGGGTTTCGGGGGTGGGTGGTTTGTGTTGGGCCGTCGCCATCGAGTGCCTGTGAAGTGCACGTCGCGCTGCTGTTTTGGAAGGGAGGTGGGCGGCCTTTCTCAACAGGGGCATGGATGCCTGCCAGTCTCTAGTTGCACAATTCTGGGGCTTATCTTCTGGGCTACAAACCCCGCTGATAAGTGAGCTATCTTTAGCCGCAGGGCTGAGAAAAAAAGGTTAAGAGCCCCCCCCACACACACACACAAGGTCAAAGGTAGGCTGCACAGGCAGAAGCGCCGTGAGCTCGCAGCGACCCTCCTGCCTCAGCCTCCTGGTGCCAGGAATCACAGGCATGCGCCACTACGCCTGAGTTCCGCGTGTGTTTGAATTGATGCCCATATAATGCTTAACTGAATACCAGGCACCATTCTCATTTGAGCTGCACGCCAATCCT
This sequence comes from Cavia porcellus, assembly GCF_034190915.1. NCBI lineage: Eukaryota > Metazoa > Chordata > Mammalia > Rodentia > Caviidae > Cavia > Cavia porcellus. The sequence continues at coordinate 70,590,407 of NW_026947500.1, read as the reverse complement.
GAGCTCCGCACTATTCTGGTTCTGTTCTGGCGAGACAGAGCTGTGAAGCAACCGACCCAAAGTAACACAGGAAATAGTGAAGCAGCGATTGAAATCCAACCTGTCTGGCTGCAGATTTCACTTTGCTAATCGGATTTACTTATGTGTGCTGTGTGTATGCCATGTAGAACGACAGCTCCATAAGAAGCAGTAGCCTGCATCGCCTCTAAAACTCCAACCTGCCCGAACGCCAAACAGGACCCAGGGAAAAATAAACAGCACCCAATTCCTTCGCTCAGCAGCTCTCCAAGTTGCGCAGGCGCATCAGACAGGCCTCGGACCCTCCCCTCTCTTCTCTAATTGGTCATCACTAATGACTGACGGATGACTGACGCAGGCGCATCAGGCTAGACTCCACAACCTCCGCCCTGAGACACACCCCCTCTCTCAGTGATGATTGGCCATATCCAATGTCTGACGGACATAGCAGCCAATGAAACTGAGGTTTTCTGGGCAGGGGCGGGCCTCACGGAGAGACAAATTTGCGCGGGTTTGGTGCTGGCGTAGTCATGGCGGCTTTCCGCGACATTGAGGAGGTGAGCCAGGGGCTGCTGAGTCTGCTGGGGACCAACCATGCCCAGGCACAGCAGCGACGCCTCCTGGGACGCCACGAGCAGATCCTGGAGCGGCTGCTGGAGATTCAGGATGGCGCCGAGCAGCAGCTGCGAGGTGAGGGTCCGAGCGAAGGCGCAGGGCCACCTCACTTTGGGTTTAGAGGTATTTGTAGGAGTCCGACCCCCTGATGAGTTGAACTGGAGCTCAGGAATCAGGGCCAGCACGGATGGATTGTGAGAATGGAGCATCAGGCGACCCAACGGACAGAATCGCCGGGCGTGGTGGCGCGCGCCTGTCATCCCAGCACCAGGCGGCTGAGGCAGGAGGATCCCCGCGAGTTCGGGGCTGGCCTGAGCTCGATTCATAGCAAGCTCCTGGCTCAAAAAACCAAAACCAAACAAAAACGAGCAAACCCTGGAGCGAGCGAAGGGATGCAAGGCTGTGATGGGGACTTAAGAAACTGGCGTGAGGATTAGGGCCGCACTTAGGTAGAGAATAGGCATAAACAGCATTTCATTGGCTCCATACACTGAAGGGGAAACTCACCGAAAGGGAACCGGGAGGACGCTGATGAATGTCTTTCCTGCGTGGTGCGCGCTTCCCGAGGATTGCAAGGCCCTCAGTCCATCCCCAGACTGGGAGAAGAAAGAGACGGAAATAATAGTAATTACTCATTATTATCCTGGCGGTGGACGTGGAACCCAGAGCCGCATACGTGCTGGGCATGTGCTGTGCTACTGAGCCGCCTCCGCAGATTTTTGCTTCAGATTCTGAGACAGGCGCTCACTAAGCTGCCCCGGTTGGCCTCACACCTGTGACCCTCCTGCTTCAGCCTCCCGAGTTCAGGGATGACAGGCGTCTGCCATCACATGTGGCTTTTTATTTTTTATTTCGAGACAGGGACTCACTAGGTAGCTCAACGGGCCTCGAACTCGCGATCTCTTGCCTCAGCCTCCTGAGTAGCTGGGTTACAGCTGTGCGCTGCTGTACTCGGCCTACCCAGGGGATCTTTTTTGGCTTTTTTCCATTTTACCGGTACCGGGAATCGAACTCACGACTGCCTGCTTGCCAGGCAGGTGCTTATGCCGCTGAGCTAAATCCCCAGCCCCAACCCGGGGGATCTTGAAGGCTGGGTTCAGGTGTGCCTGGGAAGGAAATCGGGGCCATGCCACGGAGGACAGGAAGACGCAGGCCTGGGAATGTCAACACGGGGGTCTTTGCAGACTTAAGCAGAGCGAAAGAGGCAGGGTCGGCTGATGATTGTGAAGGGGCAGCCAGTGTGGTAGGCTGAAGCAGGACGACCCTTGAGGCACTGGGGGCCAGGACACTGTTGGAGCAGGGGCACAACTTACATTGGCTGAGAACACTGCTTGTCAGGGCGGAGAGCAGAACAGATGGGCGGGTTAGTGACAAACAAACATGAGCGGGGTGGGGCTGGGGCACAGAGGGTCCCCATGAGGAGGGGCGGCGTGCAGAGGTGGCTGCCCAGTGCTGCAGGTTGGAGGGTGGACTGGATGTGGAAACAGACCCCGAAGCCTCCTGCTGTCACTTTCACCTGTCCTAGGTCAGTCCGGGGGCCTCCTGACCCTCAGGGTTTGTGTCTTGTCATTGAGCTGCACCCCCCCCCCCAGCCTTTTAAATTCTATTCTGAGACGAGTCTCACTGAGTCCCCCAGGCTGGGCTCGAATTAGAGACCCTCCTGCCTCGGCCTCACAGGTGCTGGGATTCCAGGCGCACGGCTCCGTGGCCTGTGCCCTGTGCCTGTTACCAGTTAAATGTGTTGAAAGGCGTGTTGACAACCCCTGGCGCAGCCAGCAGGCTGGATTAGGGACACTGGTTGGTGTTGGGCACGCGGCTGCAGGCGATGACTCTGGTGTTGCTAGGAGACGGGGCTGGTGACTCCCCTCTCCTCTGGGGGGCGGGTGGACCCGAGGGAGCCTCCTCTTTCTCGCTGCTGCAGAGACGCTGGCCGAGGAGGAGAAGGTGGCCCAGAGCCTTCTGGATGCCAAGGAGCGCGTGTGCCAGGGCGGTGCTGAGCTGCAGCGGCTGGAAGCCGAGCTCCAGAAGGCAGGGGAGGAGGACGCCATCCTGCAGGCCAGGCTGCAATATCCTTCCGGGCAGCGCGGGGGTGCGCTCGGGAGGCCGAGGCAGGAGGGTCACCGTGAGTGAGTCTCAAACAACACAAGAAAGGACAGGCAGAGGCCCTGCACCTGGCACCCGTGGGGTGCTGGGCACCTCCTTCCCAAGCCGCGGTCCTTAACACCCAGCACCCAGCTCAGCGGGGAGCTGCAGGACCTCAGGGAGCTGGAGGCCGAGCTCGACCGTCAGGAGAGGGAGGTGGACGAGGACACCACGGTCACCATCCCTTCCGCCGTGTGCGTTCCCTGAGCGCGTGCGTGCGAGCGGGCGGTGCGGGGGTCGGGGCCAGGAGCCCTTGTCCCCCTCACGGTCCTGACCCCGTGCAGGTACGTGGCTCAGCTTTACCGCAGGATTAGTAAAATAGAGTGGGACTACCAGTCCGAGCCCGGGACCATCTGCGGCAGTATCCTTTGGTGGAGCAACCACAGGCGAGGGGCGGGCGGGGGGCGGGCGGGTGGCGCACACGTGTCATCCCAGCACAGGAGGCTGAGGCAGGAGGGTCACTGCGAGTCCAAGGCCAGCCTGGGCTGCACAGTGAGCTCAAGGCCGGCCTGCACTGCACAGGAGACCCTGCCTCAAAGAAAACAAAACCAAACTAGAAAACCTAACTTTCTCGGGTTGGCCTCAAAGCTGCTATCTTCCTGCCTCAGTCTCCTGAGTAGCTGGGAATACAAAAATGACCTAAAGAGTTTACATTAAAAAAAACAAACATAAGTCTTGGCTGGTGGCCGAGCCACAGAGCATGATTCTAGCAAGCACCAGGCTGTGGTTTCAATCGCCAGCACCAAAACTAAACAGATAAGCCAGAAGCGATGGCGCTCGCCTGTCATCCCAGCGCTCTGGGAGGCCGAGGCGGGAGGATCCATGCGCAGCTGAGCGGCTTAGTGACTGACCCTGGCTCCCAAAAGTAAAGGGCTGGGGACGGGAAGGGGCACGCGCCGTTTTCCTTGCCTCTGTGCCCCAGTCCACCACGGCCCCAGCGTGGCCCAGCCCATCCACCTGGACAGCGCCCAGCTCTCCAAGCAGTTCATCAGCGACTACCTCTGGAGCCTGGTGGACACCGAGTGGTAGCCGGGGGCAGCAGGGACCGTCCCGTCCAGCGGCGGGAGGCGGCTGTGGAGGGCAGCAAGTGGCCGGTGGTGGGATCAGGTGTGACCCGTACGCACTGAGCGTGGCGGGAGGCTGAGGCAGGAGGATCGCGGCGAGGGTGAGGACAGCCAGCGCCACTTACAAGACCCGGTCTCGAAAGGCAGGGGAAAGCTAGTAATAAAATTGTTTGTACGTAACGGGCTGGTTGCCGCCTCCTCCTCCCGCTGTGGCCTCAGGGCCGCCCCACACAGCTGTAGGGAGCCGGCGGACCCGTGCCAGGGGCTTTCCGGTATCTCTGCCCTTGGCTTACACGCGACTCTGAAGTATCAGGTGGAGGGGCCCTGACCCTCCCTTCCCCTCCCCTCCTCTCCCCTTCCCTCCCCTCTATCCCCTTCCTTCCTTCTTTTTTTCTATCTTTCTGAGATGGGGTCTCACTATGCAGTCCAGGCTGGCCTTGAGCTCATTTTGTAGCCCAGGCCGGTCTCGAACTCACAAAGATCCTCCTGCCTCAGCCTCCCGAGTGCTGGGATTACAGGCATGCACCACTGCAGTTGGCCCCCATCCTGATGACACGGGGCCAGGTGACACTGCTGTGGCCATCCTGGACGCCGTAGGACACTTGAGCGTCCTGGCTTCCGGCCCCAGATGCTGGCAACGCCCCTCCCTGCTGCCCCTGGGTACCTGGGACAGGGCCTCACACCGGGCCTGTGCAGCCTCGGTGGCCTGGAGCTCCTGCCTGTGATGGAGGTGGCGGTGAAGGGTCACCCTGTGTGGTGTGGGCCCTGGCAGTGGACTGGGACCGGGTCCCTGGAGCCTCGAAGACCAACCCCAGAGAGCGAGGAGAGACCTTGGGTGCTAGGCGTGACCCAGCTGTGGGATCCCGCTGGCCACGCCCCCAGCACCATGCCTCAGTTTCCCAAGGGAGATGCATCCTTCGGGGACTGCACTGGGGCCGGAGGGCTGGGTGTGCCCTGCCCGGCCCTCTTCTCCACCCCCGTCCACCCCCAGGAGGATTGCACAGGGCAGCAGGGGCAGGAGGCGCTGCCCTCCGGGGAGAGGCCCAGCACCGCGTGCCTGGGCTCTGACTCACTGGCCAGCCTGGCTCAGGGCCCGGGCAGCCGCAGCCCTAGCCACAGCCTCCAGCCCGGCCACCCCTCCCCGAGCTGCTGCCCTCATGTGGAGGCTGACGGAGCTCTGGGGCTCCCTGTCAGTGGGACACTTGTGGCTGCTCTGGTGCCCACCTCTCAAGCCGCCTCTGGCCTGGCACCTGGTGGCCTCACCTGAGCTGACCCCAGGGACAGAGTGGACTGATCAGGGGCCTGTGCAGGGAACAAGCTTGAAGCCTAGATGTGAACACAGTGCCCACATTGGATTGCGCCAAACGGGAGAGGCTGGGAGACCCCACAGGGTTCACCATTTGGTTTTGCTTTTTTGAGGGGGGCTCTCACTATGTGCCTCATGCTGGCCTGGAACTTAGTGATCCTCCTGCCTCAGCCTCCAGAGTGCTGGGGATGACAGGTGTGCATCACCGCCTCAGGCTTCTCAAGTTTGGTTGGACAGGTGTCTGTGGCCACACCCTTGTGGAAGCTGCCAGGAGGTCAGAGAGCCGTGTCCCCTGCTGCAGGTTTTCTGGCAGGTGGGGAAACTGAGTCACGGGGGTCAGGCTGTTTGTCACAGCTCTCACATCTGAGAGGTAACAGAGCCAGGGCATTCACCTGAGCCATCTGGGATCTACATCATAAGCGTTTTGTCCTCACCACAAAGGGTTAGAACCCCAGGAAATCAAGGTATGGGCAGTACCTAGGATGCTGGCGTGGGTGGTGCCTTGATCAAGCCAGGCCTGCAGTCCACAGCAGGACTTGGGAGGATTTCCAGATAGGTTCCGGTTGGGCCCCAGTGCTGAGGCCAGTGAGGGAGCTGGCCTCCTGTCCCCCTGAACATGTGAGGATGGAAGCCAAGGCCTTCACACAGAGCTGCCTCCACAGCTCCTTTTGACTTTTTAGTTTGAGACGAGGTTTTGCCGAATTGCCCAGACTGACTGGGCTGAACTTGTGACCCTCCTGCCTCAGCCTCCCAAAGTGCTGGGATCACGGTATGTGGGTGACTGATCTTAGCAGGAGGTTCGGAGAGGGAGGGCAGGAAGGGGAGGTGGAAACGAGCTGCCCAGATGGGGCCAGGCCACAGAACTGCCAAGGCCACTGCCTGCTGGGCTCGGGGTGGTGCGACCTGGAAAGTCCCATGGCAGAGCCCGCTGCTTCTTACCCCTCCGTCATCACGGAAAATCACTGTCGGTGCGGGGCGGGGACGTCCCGGCCAGCTGTGGAGCAGGACAGCCTCCCTTCCCCCTGCAGCCCGGGCTCCAGGCTGACTCACAGCTGCTGCGGCAGGGGATCCCCTGACTGGACGCGGTGGAGCCAGGGAGGGGCTGCTGCGTTTTGAGGCTGGGTCTCACCGTGTGACCCAGGCTGGCCTCGAATGCATGGCGATCCTGCTGCCTCAGCCTCCTGGGTGTTAAAACCACTAGTGTACGGGGCTGGGGATTTTGCTCAGCAGCATAAGCGCCTGCCTTGCAAGCAGGCGGTTGTGAGTTCGATTCCCGGTACCGATAAAAATGAAAAAAACAAAACAAAAACCATTAGTGTACGCCATACGCCACCCTGCTGGGCCGTGTTTTACTAACTCCTTTAATACAGAACAGCCCCAGCTGGAGCCCCAGAAGCCTCCAGCGTCCCTGCATCCTCCCCTGGCCTTGCTCCGGGCCTGGCTGGCCACTCGGGGATGCCCCCATCCTGCCCGTCAGCACCACCTTCTGAGTGGCACCAGGCCGCCCAGCATTCATCCCGTTTGCCGCACGGCTGAGCATTCGTCCGTCCAATCGAGCAATTATCCGAGGGAGCCGCTCGATGTTTGCTCCCGGAGGCGTTTTGGATGGTGCCCAGGACAGAAGCAGGGAGGACGAGCCGCCCTGTGGACCTGGCACGCCAGGCAGGGCAAGGCCAGCGGCAGGTGTGTCTCCAGTTGGAACCCGAGCCCCAGGGCCCCCAGAGGGTTGGGGCAGGGCCAGGATCCAAAGCCCGGTGGTGCCTGGGGGCACCGTCACTCATGTCACCCCGCAGAACTGCCTGCCGAGTCTGCAAATGATTCCCTTGCACATGCAGGTGTGCAAAGACCTTCCCAGGGTCTGTCGGGCTTTTTGCCGGGTATGGTTGCAGCCACCTATAATCCAAGCCACTCAGGAGGCTGAGGCGGGAAGGTTGCAAGTTCAAGCCCCATCTAGGCAATTGAAGGGCTGGGGATAGAGTTCGGTTTTCCCTGGATTCAGTCCCTGGAATCACCCCCAAACCAAAAAGAGCCAGGTATGGTGACACACCCATCATCCCAGCACTCTAGGAGGCTGAGGCAGGAGGCTCTCCATGAGTTCGAGGCCAGCCTGGACTAAACAGGGAGACCCTGTCTCAAAAAAAAAAAAAAAAATCCTGTTTTTAGCTCTTGTGTGTGTTTACCCGCAGGTGGACTTTCTAGATCATGGGGTAATTGGATGACTTTTGAGGAATCCCCAGCTGCTTCCCATGGCGGCTGTCTGTTCCCACTGACGGAGCACAAAATATTCAGGGTTTTCTTTTTATGGTACCAGGAATCGAATTCATGACACAGTGCCGCTGAGATGCATCCTCAGCCCACATCTTTATTTTTTCACGAAAAAAATAAAAATAAAGCTTTACAAGGGAGAAAAGCTGGATCCCCCAGTGTAAGGGAGGCTGAGACGGGAGCATCACCATGAGTTCGAGGCCAGCCTGGGCTACACAGCGAGACCCCGTCTCAAAAGACAGAAGGAAATGTTGCTTTTCTGCCTGCTTCTCTGGGGTGAACCCCTCCCCAGCTGGCGGGAGCAAGAAGCAGAATTGGAAACATACTAGATTCAGCCAAAGGGCTTGCAGACAAAATTTAATCCATCACCGTAGGACATTCGGGCTATAAAAACATCTGTACAGTGGTTTAAAAAGCGGGCCTCGCCAAGCATCTGGCCCACCAGGGAGTCCCCGCAGGCCACACTCATCACCTTGTTACACGAAGCTGAGCCGGGGGCCGCCATGCAGGGCCCCCCGGAAATGCCACCATGGAGCAAGAGGCGTCTGCAAAAATAAATAGATCTCTGTCTCTCTCTCTCTCTGTCTCACAATCACACGCACGCACACATAAGCGGGAAAAGTCTCAACAATACAAAAGTGCAAACCGAACACCCGCACACTCCCGGCAGGTGGCGGTGTTCCCACCGGGCTCCTAGCCTCAGGCTGGGGTGGCACCCGGTCTGGGGGTGCTGGGGGCCCTGGGGACCTGGGCTCCGGGAGGGTCGGGCGCGGGCTGTTTGCATAGAAACGGAAATGGGACCCGGTGAGTGGACGGGAAAGGGCGGCTCGGGCCGGCTCAGCGATGCGGTGCGCGCCTGGCACCCCGGCACTCCGGGAGGCTGAGGCAGGCGGATCGCTGCGAGTTCGGGGCCCACCTGGGCGGCATCTCGGAAGCCCAGTTCAGAAACTGCACACGGCCGCGGGCTGTGCAAAAGACTGGCCCGAGCGGGCGCGCCGTGGGGCTGTGACCTGGAAAGTGCAAGCAGGAGACGACACAGCAGCGCAGCCCTGAACGCTGGCGGCAGGGCCACAGCGTGTCCTCGGTGACCCGCGGAGTTTGGGCGACTGAATGGGTAAGGTAAGCTGCAGCTGCTCCGTGGTAGCCCCGAAATCAGGATCCACCCGGATGGGGGAGCCAGGGCCCCCCGAGTCCTGTCTGGCTCCCGGGCACGGGCCTGGCCTGAGTCCCGATCTGGACGAGGCGACGGTGTGGGGGGCGGTACACGCTCTCCTGAGTTGAGGGGCTGGGGGGACCCTGAGGCCGGGCCGGCTCCGAGCTGGCTGCCCGCTTCGCCCTGGGGCCTGTGCTTTGGTGCAGGAGGACGGGGGCAAAACAAGCCCGCGCTGGGGAGGCTGAGGCAGGAGGGTGCTGCGCGTTCAAGGCCAGCCTGGGCTGCGGAGTGAGACTCCAGCCACAAAACAAAACGGGAACAAGAAGGCGATGTCCCCCAAAAGGGACAAAGAAAGCAGGAAGCCAGGGCCCGACCCTGTCTCATCCAGTGTGCAGGCACAGTCCCAAGTCCAGTCCTGCCTCCAGGCGAATAAATATATGAAACAGAGCCCGGGCAGACAGGCACTGGGCTGGTGCCACCGCGGTGCCTTTGGTGTCTTCTTGCTGGGAGGCACTGTGGTCTCAGGCAGGTCAAGGGGACTGGGGCCGGGAGAAAGCGTCCTTCCCGGTCCCAGGGGCTCAGGTTCACGCCATATCGTCTTCCAGGCTGACCATCTGTCTCTGGACAGAACACAGGAGGCAATCAACTCCACATGCAATTACCCCAGCTGGGTCTGTGCCCACCAGCGCCGATGCCCAGCTCCTCCAACACCCGGTCCCTGCACAGCCACCAGAGGGCACTGTGCACCCTGAGCGCTATGCCTCACCTATGCCTGTGGAACAACCTCAGGGCCTTTGCACATACACAGGAGACGTTCCCCCCGGGACCCGCCCTAGCTGTGTCTGGGGACCCAGAGCACTCACTGAGGGGTAGCTGTAGCCGTCCTGGCTGCGGCAGATGTGCACCTCATCCTCCGTGGTCTTCTGGTACACTGGGTTGTCGAAGTTGATGCTGTTGATGCTCTTGAGCCGCCAGTTCTTCCAGACCAGGAAGGCACCGAGGCAGAGGAGAGTGAGCAGCCCTGGGCAGAGTGGGGGCCGTCACAGGCATGGCCAGGGGCAGCCGGCCAGCCTGCCTGCACTGGACCTAAGCACCCTGCCTGCCTTTTCACTTTGCCTTGTTTTTTATTTTGATCTATTTACACTTTTTTTGAGATCAGGTTTTGTGCCTTGCCCAGGCTGGACTCCAGGGTGCAACCCTCCCGCCTCAGCCTTCCAGAGTACTGGACAGACAGGCCTGTACCACCTCCCCTGGGGGTTTCTATTTGTTTGTTTGTGGTACAAGGGGTTGGTCTCATGGCCTTCACACGTTGTCAGTCTTTTTAAAATTTTGAGATATGGTCTCGCTAAGCAGTGAAATTATGCGCCTCAAATTCGAACTCATGATCGTCCTGCCTCAGCCTCCCAGAGTCCTGAGACTACTAGTTTGCACTTGGCTTCCCTTGAGACTCTCTCTTGAAAACAGGACCTTACTGTGCACCAAGGCTGGCCTTGAACTCACTGTGCAGTTCAGGCTGACCTCAAACACGCAGCGATCCTCCTGCCTCAGCCTCCGAGCGCTGGGACTACACAGGTGTGCACTGGGGACACCCCTTTCTTGGAAGGGAGGTCACCCCGTGAGGTCTGCTTACCGATGGGGAGGGCGATGGTCAGGGCCCCCACACCACGTGGCTTATCCCCTCTGCCGGCAGCATCGGCCACATCTGCGGGGGGAAAGGGTCACAGTGAGACCAAGTGGGCACACACAGGGGTTAACAGTCACACAGGGTAAAGGCCTGGCACACCTCGCTACCCTGGCCATCCTCCTGCCGCGACCTCCCCTGGGCTGCATGGCGGGCTCCCATCCCTGGGGTGAGGCCGCTCAGCCACCTGCAAACCCAGCGCCCCCAAGGTTTCAGGTAATGGGGTGGGGTGGGGGGATCTGAGGCTCCCTCTTCCTGCTAGAAAAGGCAGGGCCGCTGCCCAGGCTTTTCATGGAGGGCAGGCGCCCCCTGCTGGCCAGGAGCCCGAACTACTGATGAATTCTCAGACAAATCGGGCTCTGCCAACGCAGACTGCAGCGGTCCCTGGGCACCCAAGCCCCCCAAAGATGCCTAAGTCCCTTATGTAAAAGGCATCATCTTTGTATAGAAGCCACACGCACCCACTGGGAGAACTGACGCACACCTGTAACCCCAGCACTCAGGAGGCTGAGGCAGGAGGACCTCCAGCCAAGACTAGAGAGACCCTGCCTCACAAATCAAAGCAAAGAAACAAAAGTATCGAGAAAAGATGTGGGGAAAAGGTGTGGCCCCAGGCCTGCGGGCCTGAATTCCCAGTCCTCTAAGGATCATCTATTACATTCATGTATACTTATGTGTTGATTACTTCTTTTGTGGTCACACTCAAGGATTCTGTAGGACTGAGCTACATCCTTAGCCCCTTGTATGACTTTATTTTGAGACAGGGTCTGGCTAAGTCGCCCAAGCTGGCCTCAAAGGTCTTGTTGTTTGGGGTGTTTTTGTTTTGTAGGGTTTTTTTTGGAACCAGAGATCAAACTAATGACCTTGTGCTTGCCAGGCAGGCACTTACGCCACTGAGCTAAATCCCCGGCCTTTTTTGTCTTTGTAAGACAGGGTCTCTATGCAGTTTAGGCTGGCTTTTGGCTCACTTTGTAGTCTAGTCTGATCTCGAACTTGCAATCCTCCTGCCTCAGCCTCCTGAGTGCTGGGGTTACAGAAATGTGCCACCACATCTGGCTGGGCCTCAAACTTGTGATTCTCCTGCCTCAGCCTTCCGAGCAGCTGGAATCACAAGCATATGCCACTGTGCCTGGCTAACATTAGACCCATTTTACAGGCAGAGCAATTAAGGTTGCCAAGAGGCACAGGCCCAGTTTGAGGCAGGTGTGAAGGGAGCCTGACTCCGCCACGGCCTCCCAAGGGTCAATGCTTGGGGACCCAGCCCTTACCTTGGGACCTGGTCACTGACTCCGCTGTGGTGAGCCCAGCAGTGGACTCAGGCCGCCTGGGTGTGGTGGGTGCAGGCTGCTCTCCCGCCTGCTTAGGCCTGACAGCCGTGGTGCTGACTTCCGGCCTGGTGCCGGGTGGCACTGGGGTGGTCACAGACTCAGGCTCTGTGGGGATAAAAAAGCATTTCCTGGGGGCTGGAATTTACTTTGTCTGAGCAGGGTCTCGCTGTGCACGTCAGGCTGGCCTTGAACTCACAGCCTCACCTTCCCCTGGACAGAGGAGCACAGGGTTCAGGAGGTTCCAGTCATGGGCCATGAAGTGACACGTGTGGCCCTACCTGTGACACAGCTCCTCATGTCCTGGGCCAGCACCATCCCATCCGGGCACGCACAGGTGAACTTGGGGGAGTGGGGGTTGATCTGTGGGGCTGGTAGACACAGGTACTGGCAGCCTCCATTGGGGAGGGCGGTACTTTCACACCAGTTCACCCCTGGGGTGGGAGAAGAGACAAGTCAAGGAGACACTGAGACACCATCAGCTAGACTGGAGGATTCTAGAACATTCCAAGAAAAATTTAGAACATTCTAGCAAGAGGGAGAAAATTCTGGAACATTCTAGGAAAATCCAGAAGATTCTAGAACATGTTCCAGAAAATTCCAGGGCACTGCAGATAAGTGTGGAGAGTGGAGGATATAGCCAATCCTTCCATACCTTTCGGCTGTGTGACATTGTGGAACAGGACAATGTCTTCAGGAGATAACAGATTTTCAACCACTAAATGAACATCCAAGCCTGTAAGGCGGTTGACACTGAAAATAGCTTCATTCATGATATCTGTCCAGAATATTTTGTCCTGAGGAGGAATTAAGGAAGATGATAAATGTCATTAACCACTGAGCTAGGACACAGACCAGGGTCCCCCAATCTTTGGGGTCCTTCTAGAAGAATTCCCAGTGTTAGCTGGTAGCAGTTTCTTGTTTTGCTTTATAACTGTGCTAAAACACAGGTGACACACAATTTACCATCTTAATCTTTTAAAACTTTTTATTTTGTTTCCTCGTCTTGAAGACAGGACCCAGAGCCTTGTGCATGCCTGGCAAGCACCCTCCACAGAGCTCATTTCAAAATGAAAACTAAAAAGGCCCTGCTAAGTGGCCCAGGCTAATCTCAAACTTACAATTCTCCTGCCTCAGCTTCCTGAGTAGCAGGGGTCACAGGCGTGCACAGTGGTGTCCGGCTTCATCCTAACATGTGGAAGGGTGCCACACTTGCATTGGACGACCACCCCTCAGCCATCTCCACTCCAAACTACAACTCTGACCCCATTAGAAACAGGAAAGCCCCTTCCCAGCCTGACACCCCCACTGTGTCTGCTGTGTCTGTGAATCTGACCTATAGGGACGCCAGCTAAGTGGGATCACACAGACGCAGTGTCCTAACGGTCCAAGCTCGATGTAGCCTGTGTTGCAGCCTTGAATGAGGTCTTCCTGCCTCAGCCTCATAGGTGCTGAGACTGTATATACCACACTGTGTCCTTATCCACCTTATTTATTCCATCCAGCATTGTGGGACTTCTGGCTCTTAAAGTCATAATGACCACAAAGTGGTAACATTTTGAATTGATTCAGGACATCAAAGCAGCCATGACACCGCAGCTATCTGAAGAGGCTTCCCAGAACTGCTTCAGAAATGGAGAGACTACCCGGGGACTCTAGAGGCTGAGGCAGGAGGATCGCTGTAACTTCAAGGCTGGCCTGGGCTACATACTGAGTTCAAGGTGAACCCCAGAATGAGAACCTGTCTCAAAAACCATAAAAGTGACAAGATGGCTAAGTGTGTTTGAAGTGACAGGGAGGACAGTGAGAGGGATGAAAGCAATGTGTCCTTTACTGTAAAAAATGTTTAAGAACTCCAACCGCTCACTGTATTTTTAGTTTACACCTGATACCCAGACTGTGTCAACCACAGCTGTGACTTCTCTGCAATTTCCAGGTCTTACCTCAAAGATGGCCAAGGAGAAGGGGTGAGCCAGCCGCTTCTCATCCTCCAAGATGGTCTTCCTGTCTCTGCCATTGACGTCAATACTGGAGATGGAATGCAGTTTTGAGTCAACCCAGTACAGGCGGCTGCTGGAGAGATCTAAAATGTACAGGTGAAAATAAAGAAATTAATTAATTAAAATAAAACACCCAAGTGGACAAAGAATGGTTACATGTGGATACCAGAGGTTAGAATGAGAGGTTCATCAGCCAGGCCCCCAAATTCTAGAAAGTTCTAGAACATTCCAGAAAGTTCTAGAACATTCCAGAAAGTTCTAGAACATTCCATGGTACTGGCAGCTATCAGGTGAAAACTGTAGCTTTCAGCTGGGTCATCTGCCTTCCATGTATAAAGCCTGCAAAGGACTTACAAAAAGCAGCTCCATCCACATGGTCACCCTAAAGGCTACACCAGGGTTTTGACCCAAGGCCTCCTCCCACCCCGGTGACTCTCCTAGCCGGGGAGGGGACATTGTGAGTGCTGCCTGGGCTGGCTTAGAAGCCGCTGGGACTCTGCTGGGTCCCCAGATGGTGTCCAACTCCGGCAGGGACAGCCATCCTGTGAACGTACCCAGTGTGATGCCATTGGGCCACTCGATGTTTTCTGTCACAAGCGAGTAGATGTCCACGCCATTCAGGCCCCCTTTCTCGATCCTGGCGGGGGTCCCCCAGTCTGTCCAGTACATGAAGCTGGTGGGACAACAGGGAGGGTGGCTTTGAGGCCCCTCAGTGGAACAGGTCCCTGTCTGCCTAGCCGAAAGAGCCAGGCCCAGACTGGGAGTCAGGCTCTGCTGGGAGCCCCCAGAAGTCCAGTTTTCACAGGATTTGTCCTTTTTTTTGGAAACAAGGTCCTTCCTATGTATATCACCCAAACTGGCCTGGGAGTCGTGGTGATCCTCCTGCCTCAGCCTCCCAAGTGCTACCAGTTTCTTTCCTGACGCCTTGCACCTTGCTCAGACTCTTCCTGAAGCTCAGGCCAAGCACCACTGACCCAAGGCACAGTCGTCCCTAAGTGCCACCAGCTGTGGGACTCTATGGCTCTGCCCTCTGTCCCCGCCACGCCCCGAGCTTTGGCAACACGCACCCATGCACAGGGTCCACCACAATGGCCCTGGGCTTGGAGCCTTTCTTCTGGAAAAGAGTCCTCCTCTTCACACCTCGGGTGTCAGCCACGGACACTGTGCCGGGGACCGAGTCGGTCCAGTAGATGTTCCCGTGGATCCAGTCCACAGCCAGTCCGTCAGGGGCCTGGAGGTCCCCGCTGATGACAGTGTCGTGTGCAGAGCCGGGGGTCCTGTCGATCTGAGTGCTGCAGGGGGACATGGGACAGGTCAGGGCCAGGAGCTGGGGGTGGGGGACGGACAGGGCGTGGGGCAGCAGGCACGCTCACCTGTAGATCTTCCTCTGGGACACGTCGGACCAGTAGAGCCGGTTGCTGGCCACCTCGGCGTCCAGGGCCACCACGTTCTTCAGGTTGGAGACCAGGCTGGTGTACTCGCTACGGTCCGGCGTCATCCTGCGCACCTCGTGGCGGTTGGTGAAGAGCAGGTAGGCGACAGAGCCTGGGGACCCCGGGTGGGGGTGGGGGGCAGCAGAGGGGAGGCTCTAGGTTAAGGTCCTGCGGGTGGAACCCAGGGTTCCCCCTGAGCTCGACCCTCAGCCTGCTTGTGTTCTGCTCTGAGATTAAACTAAATCGCCAAGTGCCCAGGCTGGGCCACCCTTGGGTCCTCCTGCCTCGGCCTCCCGAGCAGCTGGGATCACAGGAGGCCTCGGCCCTGCGTGGCTCAGGCGGCCTCCGCACCTACCCACGGCCTTGCAGGTCTTGGTGCTGGCGTCCATGTGGAAGCCGTCCTCACACTCGCACTTGTAGGAGCCTTCCAGGTTCACGCACAGCTGGCTGCAGGTGTCAGGCTGCTGACACTCATCGATGTCTGCACGAGGGACGGGGGTCTCACTACGGAGCTCGGGCTGCCCTGAACTCCCAGCAATCCTCCTGCCTCAGCGGCCTGAGTGCTGGCATGACAGGTGCGTGCTAACCACACCCAGGTCCCAGTCATTTTGAAAGAATTTTTTATTTCAAGACAGGGTCTTGCTAAGTCACTAAACTCCCCAGGGAGGGCTCCCACTTGAGATCCTCCTGCCTCAGCCTCCCCTGGATTTCTTTAATGACACAGGACCTCCAGGGAGCCCTGTGCTCAATGCTGTGGCCAAGGTGTCCTGTGAAACCTCGCTAACACCCCCAGGAGGGGGGAACAGCTTTCTCAGCCATCACACACTGGGGGGAAACTGAGGCACGGGCTGCACAGCCTCTCCCTGCTTGAGCTTTACCTTCACACTGCCACTGGCCCACCAGGTGGAAGCCGCTGGGGCACAAGCACTGGTACCCGATCTTGAGGTCATTGCAGACGTGGGAACAGCCCCCATTGTTGTCCAAGCACTCGTTGGTCCCTGTGCAGGGCGGGGGACACAGCCGTCACCCGGAGCCTCCAGCCACCCCCTCCCGGCTGCCCTAGAGACAAAGTCTTGCTAAATGAAAGTGGTCAGGCAGGGCTCAAACTCGAGATTCCCTGCCTCAGCCTCCCAAGCGGCTGGGAGGACGGGCATGCGCCCCTGTGCCCTGCTCTGCTATGTGAATTAGCCAACAGCCTGTCCCTGCCCTGGCGCCTCCTCCACCCCCAAACCCATCTGCGCCCGAGCACTCACCACACTCCTTGAGGGGTTCATCCGACCAGTCTCGACAGTCCCGGGCCCCGTCGCACACTCTGTCCAGCGTGATGCACTCGCCAGTGTGGCACTTGAACTTGTCGGGGCCCTCACAGAGCGTCACTGCGGGAGACCACAAGGAAGATCAGGGGGGTCCGGGCTGCAGGCACTGGCTGCGCCTCTACATCAGGGCCGTTCCCACCCGCTGGGGCTGCACCTCTGTCACCCCAGCACTTTGGGAGGCTGAGGCAGGAGGATCTGGAGCTGGCGACTGGCCAACTTAGTGAGACCCTGACTCCAAATAAAAAGGGCCGGATCTCCGCCTCCCTCGTGCAAGCTGAGCTCACCGTTGACACAGCCGACCTCATCGCTCATGTCCTGGCAGTCGTATTCTCTGTTGCACTGGCGGCTGCCGTGGACACAGGTGCCGTCCATGCACTGGAACTCGTCGGGGCGGCAGGTGGCCACCGCTGGAAGAGACGGGGGTGGGCTGATTTTCTCTGGGGCGGCAGAGACACAGCCGTCTCCCTTCTCTGTGGCTGGCCCCGAGGTACCACCCCGGACGGTCACTGGGGGTCAGTGCCACCCAAAGTCTGGGAACAAGCCGGGTGAGGTGGCTCACGCCTGTCATCCCAGCCCTCGGGAGGCTGAGGCTGGCCTGGGCCACGTAGTGAGTTCACAGCGTGAACTGCACAGTGAGATCGTGTCTCAAACCCACGCCACCCCCACCAAATTCCCGAAATAAATCTATTGTGAAGTGGGACCTGGCTCTTCCCACTGAGCGCACCCCGGCCCTGCGAGTTTTTATTTTGAGACAGGGTCTCATGAAGTCACCCAAGTTACCTGGCTGGGCTCCAATTTGCACCCCCCCCCCAGCCTCCTGAGAGCTGACAGGACAGCACGCCAGGACGGAGGCATGTGACACGTGAGCCACCGAGAGCGACACCCGGCCCCACCTCGGGCAGCCAGCGGACAGGGCATGGGGCAGGGCCCGCCCGCTCTTACCGCAGCCCTCCTCGTCAGACTGGTCCTTGCAGTCGGGGTCCCTGTCGCAGCGCCAGCTGCTGTGGATGCACTCGCCGCTGCCACAGTGGAACTCCAGGGAGGAGCACGGCCCGCTGGGCCCCAGGGGCGCCGACGTGGTGCGGTCCCCGCAGTGCTGCGGCCACTCGTCGGAGCCGTCCTTGCAGTCCGGCTCGCCGTCGCAGGCCCACAGCTCGGGGATGCACGCGGAGGAGTTGCACTGGAAGCTGTTGGGGCTGCAGGTCACCGAGCAGGTGGCCTCGTCCGAACCATCCTCGCAGTCGGGCTCACCGTCGCAGACAAACTGCCGAGAGATGCACCGGCCGTCCCCGCAGCGGAACTCGTCCACGGCACACGTCTTGGGGGCTGTGGGGACAGCGGGGAGCCACCCTGTCACTGAAGAGCCTCGGCCCCAGGGCTACCCACTCTACGGACGGAGAGGGATGCAGGGTTCCGCTCTGAAGCCCACGCTGCCCTCAAAGTCTCAGGGATCCTCCTGCCTCAGCCTCCCAAGTGCTGGGATGAAGCCAGGGGCTCACGCAGGCTGGGCAAGTGCTCTGCCAGCCGGCCGCACCCCAGCTCTGCGGTCTGCGCTCCTTTTTATGACACCGTGCTGCGAGGGGCTGTGTTCTGGTTTATCCTCAGTCATGGCTGTGACCTGCTGACTGCGCCTGGCTTAGGGCTGGCGCAGAGGTAAACGTGTGCAGGAGAAGCACAGCAGACACGAGGTTCAGCACTCTACACGGCTTCTGCCCCTGCTGGGATGTGGGGAGGATCCCCCGCCAGGCAAGGGGCAGGCTGTATTTAAAAAGCCACGAAGTGGCTGGGCTGCAGGAAATGCCCTGGCGGGCCGCAGGCTCTCGGCTCTACGCCCAGTGCAGCAAAACGCTGGATGTGGCGGTGCACCCGTCACGCCAGCACCGGGAGGCTGAGGCAGGAGGGTCTCGGGGCTTGAGGCCAGCCTGGGCTACATGGCAAGAGCCTGTCTCAACTAACAAACAAAGACAGAGCCCCGAAGCTGGGAAAGGGCCAGCGGGGACACAGGCTGGGCCCGCCCGACTCCCCAGGGCACCGGGGCCAGACTCACGGCAGCCTCGCTCGTCGGCACCGCTGTGGCAGTCTTCCTGGCCGTCGCACCTCCAGGAGCTGGGGATGCAGCGGCTCAAGCGGCCCCCGCAGCTGAAGTCGCCTGCTTTGCAGGTGGCAGCCACTGTAGGAGCAGAGGGATTAAGCCTGGCGTCAGATGCATGAGCTGTCAGCTGCCCTACGTGTAATGGAAAACTCTGTAGAGTTCCAGAAAGAAGCCGCCAGTGTGACCCTCACAGCCCAGAATGAAGGGCACTGAACCGCTTAAACAACAAACATCGGGTGGAGTCCAAGTAAGCCAAGGTCTCAGCGTCCTTGACTGTGTGGCCATCCGCCTGCCTCAGCCTCCTGAGTGCAGGGTGATTTCATGTTAGGTGAAATTTATCTCAAAGAAACCCTCAGCTGTTGGGGTACAAGGTGTAGCTCGGGGGAGACCTTAACACGTGCAAGGCCCTGGCTTCTCCCAGCGCCACCGGGTGACTACAAAGGGCCTCCGGTGCTGGCCACGCCCGAAGGACTCACTGCAGGTTTCCTGGGACTCATCAGAGCCGTCCTGGCACTCGGCGCCGCCGTCGCACACCCACGTGTAGGAGATGCACTTCCCGTCCCGGCACTGGAACTCGTTCTTGGCACACTTGGCTTCCGCTGTGAGGGAGGCAGAGCGGGCGGCTCAGCGCCAGCACCAGACGCTGACCGCACTTCTGTCCACTTCCTGCCACCCAGGAAAGAACTAGGAACGCAACGGAAGCCCTCATGGTCCCATTCCTGGGAAATAAGCCGCACGGCAGGCGAGACTTCACCAAGCAAGAAACACAGTGGAGGATGAAAGCAGTAAATGTCCCCAAAGACTTTCGAGCTAGAGTGGGGTCCAGCCCGGAACCCCAGGTTTGGAGCGCTGAGGCAGGAGCCTCGCAAATTTGAGCCCAGCCTGGACAGTTATGCCGAGCGAGGCAGGTTTGAGACAGGCTCCCCATCTCCACAGTGCCGTGACCTTGCCATTCCAGAAACAGCATTTTTGTGACCCCGCTACCTTAAGGTAGACAGAACACGTCCCGCCGAGTAACAGAAAAATATATGAGGCAAGAAAAAACCATGATGGGAAAGGAAATGAGTTTTTTCAAAGCAGCAGACCCAGGAAATATGAAGAGAGAGAAAAAAAATTACGAAATTGGTACTGTAGAGCCCAGTGCATACAGATCCCGCAGCAAAGACAATCACGTAGCTGAAGAGCAAATTTTTAAAGGAAATGAGACAGAAGTTGGATATAACGGCTCATAGCTATGAGGCCTGCACTCTGGGAGGCTGAGGCAGGAGGACCACAAATTTTAGCTCACACTCAGCCAGAAAGCCCTGGGCTTAATCTTCAGTATGGCAAACAAAGAAAGGGCCATGGATAAAGAGCAGGCTCTAGGAAACCATGTGAAATCAAGAGTTGAGATGCAGGGCTGGAGATTTAGCTCAGTGGCATAAGCACCTGCCTTGCAAGTGCAGGGTCCTGAGTTTGATCCCCGGCACAAAAAAAAAAAAAAAAAAAAGGAATTGAGATTAAAGCTTGGGGTCAGCCTGTCTTCCGCCTTAGTGAAGAACTGTGAGGTTTTTGGTTGTTTTATTTTTATTTTATTTTATTTTTTTTGAGATAAGGTCTCGCTATGTAGCCCAGGCTGGCATTGAACTCAGTGATCCTCCTGCCTCAGCATCAGGAGTGCTGAGATGACAGTACCTACTGTGTACTAGAAACATTTTATAGATTATACAGGTATATAAGGTACAGCTACACCCATAGATTATTATATACAGACTAACCTATGCAGGATGTATTTACATCTATCCACCATCCATCTACATTATGGACCCACACAACCAGATTTACTTTTATGAATCCAATATTCATGTAGGATACGGATAGCCATACGGCTTATACGGATTTGCATTTATCTACACATGTAGCTATTACACGGCAGTACTAGGTTTGCATATGGATTTGCATATTAATTTGCATATAACCATGCCTGCATGCTTAACAGTAAGCGTATACAGCGTATATACACAGGCTGGGATTTGCATGGGCTCCTCTCCTGCGCTGATTGGGGGTGGGTGGGCTTCTGTTATATGTGTGTGTTTTTTGAGACAGCGTCTCTCCGCAGCTCAGGCTGGCCTGGAACTCACAACGATCCTCCTGCCTCAGCCTCCTGAGTGCTGGGATTACGGTGTGAGCCACCACTGATTTACACCGTTTTAGGTTAAAATGAATCCATGTGCACAGTTCTCGCGAGAGTGGTCTAGCAACGAGAGCAGGTATTCTGCAGCAGTGGTCCCGCCCCCTTTTCTTCTCCCGCATGCGCAGTTTACCCTTCCGCTTGTCTACCTCGTTTTGCGGCAGGGAGGGCGACGCTGTGGGTGAGCCGGAGTCCCCGGCGTCCAGAGGTCAGAACTGAGCCAAACCTACTTTCCTTCATATACCAATGATGTATAGATCCCCCATGTAATAAATATGATGTCGCTATCGCTAAGTAAAACTGCACTAGTAGTGTAGCCGCCCTCAGGAGGCCGAGGCAGGAGGGGCGCAGGTGCTGCGGTTTGTGGAAGTTGTGCTTGTCCTTTGTAGCTGTGTCTGCCGGGAGGCCACAGCACGCGGCCTTTCCATTATTTGCCGTAGGTAGTTCGATTTCTTTGCAGAGGCTTTTAGGGCTGGGGATGGTGGCGCACACCTGGAAGCCCAGCTCTGAGAGGCAGAGGCAGGAGGACCTGGAGCCCGAGGCCCGCCCGGCCCACGTAGGGAGACTCAGTTCCCCAAGAAAGACACAGGTGAAAACCAGCCCAGCTCTGCGCAGGTGTTGAAGGGCCCGGGGAAGAGCCCCGCCCTGCCCACCCCGGGCCGGGACAGTCCCCGGGGCCCCCCCGTTTCCCCCTAGCGCGGTGTCCTAAGGGTGCCGTTGTGCTGAGTGTGCTGCTTTTCCGCTGGGAACTGGAATGGCTCCGGACTGACCCAGTCCTGTTCTGCCATCTGTGAGTGGGCCGAGCACAGTGATCCCTGTGAGGGCCCAAGAGATAAAAAGCAGCCCCGCCAGCTGCTGCTGGGATGTTCCAGTTTAAAAACAGAGCTGTGGGACCGGTCAGCCCCGTGCGCAGGAGGCTGAGACAGGAGGATCCCTGCGAGTTCAAGGCTAGCCTGGGCCACACAGGGAGACCTTGTCTCAAAAACCCAAAAAGGAGGACGGAGAAGAATCAACCGAACTCGGGGCCTGCTCCCGGCAGGATCAGGCTGGCGGAGGCCCAAAGTGACAGGAGCCGGAAGTGGGGGGAGGCGCGAGGGTGGGGAGCTTCAGAATTTGCAGGACGGTGCCCATCCCCATTCCATAGTTGGATAGTTTCGTTGTGACGGGAAGTGTCTGCAAAGTGGCCCCCGCCCCGATGACTCAGGGAACAATTGCAGTGGTGTGAAGAGAGGAAATGAGTCACTTTCTGGGCTGTGGCACCCAGACCGCTGGGATTCCAGGCGTGCAGAGACCTGCACAGCAAAGTTCAGACTAGCCCACAGCCTGGTGTTCGCATAGGAGCTCTTGTTCCTAAACCAGAATGTACCCAGCGAGGACTGGCGACATTAATGACACCTGGAAACCCTTTAAAGACCACCCTGGTCACACAGCAAGGTGGCACACACCTGCAATCACAGAGGGGAGGCTGAGGCAGGACAGTCCCAAGTTTGAACACAGCCCGGGCAACTTAGTAAGACCCTGTCTCAGAGGGTCAGAATAAAAAAGGGCTGGGGGTGGAGCTCAGTGTGAAAGCCCCGGGTTCAGCTCCCAGGAGCCCCCAACACGCTCTCACGGACACACACATCCAGAGAGCAGTAAGGCCCCCTCCCTGGGCATCCGGACACCAGGCCGTCCCTGGAGGTAATTCCTCAGGCTTTTACTGCTGGTGACCCAGGACGCCATCCTGCTGTCCAATGGCTGTCAGAAGGGGTGGCAGGGACCCTCGGAACAGTGACTTCAGAGCGGCTTTGGAGGCTGGGGATGTGCTTAGGCCCTGGGCTCCAGGCCTGCACTAGGGAGAAATGGAAATGGGTTTCACTCTCTGGGAAGAGCCCGGCAGCAGGTAGTGAGCAGGCCCAGGAGGGGGCGGCGGGTGCGGTCCCAAGATGGGGGATGGGTGGGGCGGCCGCGGCACAGCCCCTGGGCCACACCGTGGGCCAGGTACACACCTTTCTTGCTCCTCTGCCATCTCTTTGCGTGTGTTTTATTTTGAAACTGAGCCTCTCAACATAGACCAGGCTGGCCTAAAACTTGAGATCCTCCTGTTTCAGCCTTCAGCGTGCTGGGATTACAAGCACACCACAGGAAATAAACATCTCTGCCTGTGGCCCTCAGGTCTCTCAGGACCGGAGCCCTGAACCAGGAGCAGAGTCATCGAAACAGAGACAATTATTCACACTTCTGCTTTTTCTCTCACAACCAAATCAGATGGTTGATGCTTTCGAAGGTTTCTTCCCCATGCTCTTGAAGACATTTGTTGTACAGAGAAAGCAAAATAATAGAATTGTGCCCTTTAAAAAAGACGCTCTCTTGCCAGGTATGATGGTTCATGCCTATCATTCCAGCACTTGGGAGGCTGAGGCAGGAGGATCGCCCAAGTAGCATAGAAAGACCTGGATTTTTTTTTTTTTTTTTTTTTTTTTTTTTGTCTTTTTGAGGCAGGGTGTCACTGCAGTTGAATTCATTTTGTAGACTAGGCTGGTTTCAAACTTGCAATGATCCTTCTGCCTCAGCCTCTTAAATGCTGGGATTACAGGTATGTGCCACCATGCCTGGCCTGAGACCCTGTCTTTTAATGAGGGCAGGGAGCGGCCTAGTGCGCAGGAGGCCCTGGGTTCCATCCCCAGCATCAAAAAAGACTTTTCTTTAAACCACAAATCAGGGGTGGAGATTTAGCTCAGAGGCACAGCAACAGCCTGGCAAGTGCAAGGTCAGGAGTTTGATCCCAAACAAAGTAATGGACCAGTATTCTTTCTTAAACAGGGCAGGTACATTTTATGGCCTGCTCTTGAGGTGAGGGAGGGTACCTGCCCCTGTGGCTGCTCACAGATGGTTTATTCCACGGTCACTTAGCAACAAAAAGCCATGCACCTTCCATGGGAGGAGGGTTCCCACGCAGGAACCAATCTTGAGCCAACAATCAATGTAAGCCGAGTGCAGTGGTACACAGCTATCATCCTGGGACTGTCGGAGGCTGAGGCGGGAGGATTGCCAACTGAAGGCCAGTGTACTCAGGAGACCCCGTCTCCACATACAAAACGAGCTAGGGATGGAGTTCAGTGCTGGGTTCAAGCCTAATACTACAAAAATAAGTAAATAAAATAGGGAACATAACTCCCTAAGGCTTTTAATCTCAAGAAATTCCAATTTTTGTTACCAGTTGTCCCCAGGAAAAAATGTGCTGGACAGTGACAAAGAATCTCCTGAGGCATAGCCCCCAGCTGGCCGCAGGCTTCCCCTGGCTTCAGTGGCCTCGGGCCCAGCAGTAGCGCCCTGGCCTCAGATAGGGCTGAGTGGACTCTTATCCCCAGGAAGGTCTGGCCTCCCAACCACTGCATTGCTAAAGAAGCGAGCAGGAACCCACCCTGCCTGGCTCCCCAGGAAAGCTAGGAGCCCAGGGGACCACAGGGCGGTAACAACCAGCAGTGCTGGGCGTGCCCACGTCCATGTTCCCAGCCCTCCAGAGGCTGATACAGGATCTCCCTCCCCAGACCAGCCTGGACTGCATGGCAAGACCCGCGTCTCAATCCCAAAACAACCACCCAGCATCGCTGAGCTTCCAGAAGAGACAGACACATCCCCAGCTGTCCCAGGGGACAGCTGAGGCACAAGGGCTTGCCCAGGACTTTCTGGCCCGGAGCTGCTCCAGCAGGGAAGGTCAGGCTCACTTCACCTGGTGCATGGGCCACACCGCAGTCCTGGCCATTGCCGTGCCCTGCCTTCCCTGCCCGGCGGGGTCGTAGAGTGGGCCCTGCACAGGTCCTCTCCGCTCCCAGCAATCTCAGCCCTACAAGGCGAGCAGTGTTTTGCCAGGCTGTAGTGTCCCCACGGCTGACTTGAACGCCAGCCCAGCGCCTCGCGCCGATGGCCTCCCGTCCAAACCTAAATTCCCTTTTCTTGAGAGGCAGGTAGTTCAGGCCGGCGGCGAACTCGCCGCGATCCTCCTGCCTCAGCCACCCCAGATCTAAATTGGCACTCGCCGTGCCCGTGTGCGTGCGCGCAGCTCGGCCCGGGACCGGGACCGGGACCAGCCCGGGCGGGTCCCCCAGCGCCTGCCGGACCGGGCCGCAGCGGGTCTAGCCCGGGTCACGGATTGGCCCGACAGTGCGGGTACGCGGGCGCAGAGGTCTCGCTCCCCGTGCCCGGGCTCCTCGGGGAAGCCGCCCGCAGGGCCGCGTTCCTCGCCGCCTCCCGCCCCAGGACCCTGCGCGGCCGGCCGGGCTGGGGTCCGCTTCCTCGTACGCCCCGCCCCGAGCACCTCTGGGCCCCGCCCCGCGCATCCGCCTCCGGCTCCGGTTGGACGAGGGGAGTGGCTCGAGGCTCGCCTGTTCGGACGGCGCCCAATGGGGGCCTGGGGGCGGGGCCAGGCGGTGTGCCGCACACCGAGGGGGCAGCGTGCGGGACCCCCAGTGGGGACCGCTAGCCGGGTCGTAGTGGCCGTCGCCCTGGCCTCACTCCTGGGGGAGCCCTCCCCTCACCCCGGGGGTCCCTACCCCGCCGGGGCACCGCGGGCGTCCCGCACCTGGCACAGACTTGGGGGGCCACGCCCCGCTCCCCGACCCGGCCAGCCGGCGCCGCTCCAGCGCCTGCGGGAGGCCCGTGCAGGGTCCCCCGGCTCCCGAGGAGGCGCCGGCCCTCTCCCGCCCTCCCGCCCGCGGCCCACCTGCAGCGCCGGCCGCCAGGCACAGCAGCAGCGTTGCAGCGCGGAGCAGCCGGCCGCCCGCCGTCCTCATGGCGCAGACTGCGCGCCGCCCGCCCGGCCGCCTTTGAAAGCGCGCGGCTGGGAGGAGCCTGCGGTGGGGTGACCTCCTCGGGGCCGCGTCCCGCCGCGGGGCGGGGCCTGGGCCGGCCGGGCCGGAGGCCCTGACACTCCCCTCCGGCCCCCCAAATGCGAGCCCACGTGCGCCTCCCGCGGTCCGCGCTGCCGCCCCTGCCGGTGCAGGTCGGGGGGTCCCGCAGGCCCTGCACCCCGGAAACCCCGCCATCGGGGCCCTTCCCTGGCCCGGCGCCCCCGCCGGCTCCTGTCTGGAGGGTCGGAGGGTCGCCCCCGAGCAGGCTTCGGAACCCTCGGGAGGCTGAGCCGCGGGCTCTGCAGGGAGACGGCCGCGGGCCGCCCCCACCCAGGCTGCCCCCACCCGGCCGGCAGGACTCGGCCGTCCCTTGATGGACTCGGAGCCAAGCCGGGGAGGGGACCCCACAGCTCGGGTCGGAGAATAGCAACACCGCTGGGGCGGCTGTGGGGTACTTGGGGGCTCCCCGGAAAGGGCTGACCCCCAGGGTTTGCAGAGTGAATTCAGCAGGACGCTGGAGAGGAGGGAGGCGGGAGCACTAGTATGGAGACCTGGGGGCCCGGCTGGGGGTTAGGGTCACCGTGTGAAGGGTCAGCAGGTGAGGGCAGCCAGTTCTTGCCGGTTTGTGAAGTCGTTCTCCCCACGCAATGCTAGTCCTCAACCCACGTGACTTTTTATGGCAATCAGTGGTTTGGTTCCCTTTAGAGAAATTGCAACATAAAACAAGTTGGATTTGTGCCTTACGCCCTCCCTCTCCCCTTCTCTCCCTCGTTCTCTTTTGCTTTTTTTCCTCTTTCTCTTTTTGGCTTTTGCTTTTGGTACTGAAAATTGTGGACCCTGCTACAACCCAAGTCGCCCCCGCCACACTCCTTTTAAAAAATTTTTGAGCCAAGCTCCCCCTGAGTTGCCCAAGCTGGCCTTAAACTTGGGTTCCTCCTGCCTCGGCCTCTCTTGGAGCTCCCGCCTGCCCGCCTGCCCACAGGTGCTGATCCTTCCTCCCCCACGGCCGCCAGGAGGGGATGCTCCGTGGGAGGGGGCGCTCCCAGAGACCACAAGCCGTCCTCAGAGCTGGAGGCTGAGGCGCTCTGACAGCACCTGTCCGCTAACAGCCATCTCCAGGCCACTCTCGTCCCTGTCCCTGGTGTGTGACCCTGTACTGTGTTGTGTTAGAATTCACGCGCCTGGTAACCAGGTCACAAGGTTGTCAGGGCCGCGTGCTACCCTGGGGGACAGTGCAGGGCCACACAGGTGTCACAGCTGTGCTCCCCTTTAGCCCCTGTGCCTGCCGTCCCAGGGAAGCGTGGGGAGTGGCCCGTGGAGCCCATGGACCTGGGCTCTGGTGTGACTGTCTGTCTGTCCATCCATCCTTCTGGTGCTGTGACGAAATCTCCAAAGCGCCCACACCTGCATTTTCCACACTCTGGGAGGCTGGAGCAAGGGAATTGCTGAGTTGGAGGCCAGCCCGGGCTACAAAATGAGTTCAAAGCCAGCCTGGACTGCGTAGCGACATAGTTGAAAGACTGTCTCAAAAAGACCACAGAAAATAAAGAAATAAAAGAACCATTTCAGGGACCAGGACACAGAGCTGTGGCCAGGATGAAGGTCCAGGGCTTCTGGGTGTCCACACACAGCGGCCAGGCACAAAGAAATCAAGGGATTCTGGGTGACCAGGCTCATGATGCGTGAAGGTGAGGGACAAGGGAGCCATCATCCCATTGTTCTTTTTCCTGGTTTTTGTTTTGTTTTGTTTTTGGTTTATTTTGGTTGTTTTGAGACAAGGGCGCGATACATAGCCCAGGCTGGCCTCAAAGTCTCCGTGATCCTCCTGCCTCAGCCTCCCCAGCGCTGGGATTATAATTGTGGGCCACCATGCCCAGGTCTTTGCTATGTTTTTAGACAAAGTCTTACTGTAGCTCAGTTTGGCCTCGAACACCCTAGCTGGCCTCAAACTTGTGACCTTCCCGCCTCAGTCTCCCAAGTGCCAGGATTGCAGCGGTGGGAGCCACGGAGCCGCCACGACTGGCTGCTTTCTCACTGAATATAGCATACAGTAAAGGACCCCACCAGAGATGTTCCACTCTTCAGATTTGATTCCTGCGTTCTGACGCTTGTAAGACAAGACAGATCCACGAAAGAACTATGCGTGGTTTTGAAGCCAGGGCTTCACCCTGTGGCGCAGGCTGACCTTGAATTCCTGGGCTCTGGCAGCCCTCCTGCCTCAGCCTCCCCAGGATCTGGTTCTGTATGCTGAGGCCATCACGCCTGGCAGACATAGCAAGTCCCTGTGCTGCCAGGGTCCGTGTGTGCGGAGCGCACGTCCCAACATGTCTGCCTGATAGCTGCCATGACTCAGACAGTTTGGGAAGGTCTGAGGCTTGTTCGTGGCTGTTCTCCTGTGTCCTGGGAGATAAGAGCTTTTCTTCCCCAGGGGTAGGGCGGGCTCTCAGGGAGTCTAGGTCCTTGGTACCAGCATGTGGACGTAGCTGCTGTGCTGTCCCTATACTGGTGCCACACTCGGGGTGGCAGCCTGAAGCCACCCGCTCTGCTCCTGCACAGTGCGCCCTCTGTCTGCTAGCCGCCTTTCTAGGGCGAGGAAGGAGGTGCCCGGGTGTGGTGGTGCGCCTGTCAGCCAGCACCAGGAGGCTGAAGCAGGAGGATCGCTGTGGGTTTGGGCTACGCGTTGAAACCCTGTATGAAACCAAAAAAACCAAGGTGGCCTCTGAGACTGGGCCGATGAGCAGAGGAAGGGGCGGGGAGGAGCAGCGCAGGTTCCCCCAGGCAGGTAGGTCAGAAAGGCCAGGGTGAGGGAGAAAGCGGAGGTGACCCAGCCAGGGACAGCGGCCCAGGGCGGGACTGAGTCTATGGGAGGCCTGCCGCCCGCTGTGGCTGGGAAGCCCCGGGGTGCAGCATGGTGACTCCAGGGGCAGTGACCGTGCTGGCCCTGAGCAGCTGTGGGTCCCTGTTACTGAGAAGCCCTGGTTGAGGCCGGGCGATGGCTCCAAGGTGGACACCAGCTCAATGACACACACCCTCGGCTCCTTGATGGGCGACTGGGACTTCTTTCCAGCTTCCGGAGGCTGCTCACAAGCACGGGAGAGACAGGAGCTGGCTTTATTTGGAGTTCTGAGTCTCCCCGTGATGCCCAGGCTGGCCTCAAACTGCAGTGATCCTCCTGCCTCAGCCTCCCGGCAGCTCTGTGCCATCTGATGCCCCCCAAAACTGGCGTCCTCCCAGCGCCCCGGTTCCGGGTGGTCATTAGCACTTTAAGTTTTCAGTAAGCCGCGTCAGCGGTGTCATCAGCGTTGTGCCAGGAAGGCAGACAGGAACCCAGTCAGCATGGCAGAAAGGAAGCTGGGGCTGGACAAAAGCCAAGGGCAGAGCAGTGGTGGCTTTTTTTCTTTCCCTGTTTAAAACCCTAATGGAAGCCCCCAAAAACACTTGGCCAAAAAAGGTCGGGTGAGGTGGCACAGCTGTCATCACAGCACTCAGGAGGCTGGGGCAGAACGATCATGGCAAGTTCGAGGCCAGCCTGGGCTACAAAGTGAGCTCAAGGCCAGGCTGAGCTGCTCGGTGAGACCCTGTCTGTAAAATAAATGAGAGGTCTTGGGGTGAAACAGATGGAAACTGACTTAGAGGTGTCCTTGAGCGGGAAGGGGGAGCCTGGTCTGCTGAGCCATGGTTGGGAGGCAGGTTGGGGGATCACAGAGGCTGGTGCCGCAGCTCCCAGGAGGGGCCCAGTGTTGGCGCCAGGCCAGGTGGGGGTTCAGTGCATCCCCTGTGCACAGCAGAGCGTCCTGGGGGCGTCGGCCTGCGGCCCAGCCACAGCTGTGGTTCCTGGGCCTCCTGAGCCGCGCTGTCACAAGGTTCTGTTCACGTTCACTTTACCACAGTGAGAAAGGACGGACTTGGAGGCTGAGGCAGGAGGAATGCAAATTAAATCAGTGTCCAGAGTCAAACCCAGGATGGGAGGGTGAGGGGGAAGTGGGGGGCCAGAGGCCCGGCTGGGCTCTACCAAGTCCTCCAAATCACCCGGCAACCTTGGCTGGGACCCTGGTGCGCAGCGCCTGCGTCAGCCGTGACGCCCAGCCTGGTGTCAGGGGCTCAGGCAGGTGACCTCATCCTGCCCAAGGAGGAGCCCATCAGAGCCAAGTGGCCTTGGGCGCAGTCACCCGGCTCGCCCACTGCACTGGCCTTTGTATTCTTGATAGAGAAAAACTGCAACGCCGGTGTGTGTCATCGTGGTCACACACACACACGACATTCAGGGTGGCAGCCACGGCTGGGCACCACTCACGGGGTCAATAGCTGAGCCCACCAGAGCTGTCCCAAGAAACCTGCTCCTGTTGTCCCCAGTCCTGGCCCTGCCCGTGCCCGTCCCTGAGATCCAAGGGCTCCAGGGGCCTCCCGGGAGTGGGCTCGCTGAGCACCAGGCCAGCAGTGGTGTGGCAAGGGTCACAGTGTCATCTTCAGAGCTAAGCATATTTCAGCACGCTGCATGTCCACCAACCCACGAAAAACGCTGCATTGTGTGGCGGTTCTGATGTTTGCTTTTTAACTTCTGGTGAGGTAGGGGTGGACCTTGGGGATCCCCATTTGCTGGGCACACACTTACCACGTCTTGTTCCCACAGAAAGTGACATTTCCCCGCCTTCCTTTATAAAGGTGTGGCGGTCCCGGAGTGGAGCCCAGGGCCCTCACTGCACGTCATTCCCAGCCTTTTAGGGTTCCCTTTTTCCTTTTTATCGGTACCAGGGATCGAACTCACGACCACCTGCTTGCAAGGCAGGTGCTTACGCCGCTGAGCTAAATCCCCAGCCCCAATTCCCAGCCTTTTCTACTAATTTGTTTTTAACTGTGAAGCAGGGTCTCCAGCTGTCCGGGAGTCTGAGCCTGTGAGCCTCCTGCCTCAGCCTCCCCGCCTGCCGGCGGGCCTTTGACTCTTGTGTGAATGCTGAGTGGCGCTCAGACAGTGCTCGCTGTCAAGGGGAGGAGGCCTGGAAGAGCCCGGGCCCTGGGAGACACCGCGCCCAGCCGTGTTCCTCCGCAGCTGCCACCTAGAACAGGGGCCGGCCTCTCCGCCCCACTCAGGATGGGCGTGTGTCAGAGCCGGGGTTTTGGAGGTGCACACTGAATGATTTAGTGTCTGGCTAAAGCCAACAGCAGAGCCATTGGAGGCTCACGGGGGCACCAGGTCCTCACAGTGACAGGGGCCAAGTGCGGAGCATTTGAGCTTGGGTGGCCGGGGACGGGGCCCTCCAAAACCAGCCAACAGCAGGAGTTGTACCACAGCTCCGGGTGGCTGTCAGGGTTTCCCCCCACTCGAGGTCCTGGGACCAGAGCCAGGCGCTGACCTCCGGCCTGCAGCCCTTGTGCCGGCTGCTGGTGAACCTGAGGTCCTCCTGCCTCAGCCTCTGAGCTGGGATCGGGGGTGTACTGGCCCTGGGCTGCGGGACTGTAATGTGAAGTGTGGGTGTGGCCGGGGTCTGGGGAGATGGGCTGGGGCAGCGCCAGGCTGAGGTGGAAGTGCCCACGGGTACTGGGACTGTGGGAGGCAACCGCTCGGCCGGCCGGGCCACAGTGCAGGAGGGGGCACGGCAGCAAGCTGTCACCAGGTGCAGGAAAAGGCCTGGCTCGCTCAGGGGTGCAGGGGGGGGGAACCCAAGCAGAGGACAAGCATCAGCTGAGGTGGTCCTCAGATACCTGGGTGACCACACGGGAACCACAGCCCCCCCTCTGCTGGCTTCTACCCTGGAGCAGAACCCAGGAGTGTTTTTTGTTCGTCTCTAAGGTCTTGAGACACAGCTTGTGTGTGGTCCAGCCTGGTCTAAGGGCCCTCCTGCCTCAGCCTCCCAAGTGCTTGGGTTACAGGTATGCGCTGTCCCTGGCTGAGAAACAGATTGTTTTTTCTTTTGGGGGCCTATCTGAGACACACTTGCACTGTGCAGCCCAGACTGGCCTCACACTCACAGAGATCCTCCTGTCTCAGCCTCTGGAGTATATGCCACCAAACCCAGTTTCAACAGATTTTGGCCTAGCCTGGTGGCGCGTGTGGTGTGTGTGTGTGATCTCAGCCCTTGGGAGGCTGGGGCAGAAGAATGGCTGCAGGTTCAAGGCTCTAAGAGTAGACAAGGGCCCAGGGCCTCAGGGGCCTGGGAAGCCCACTCTTCCCTCCCTGCAGTGCAGTTAAGGTAGAGCGTGTGCAGTGTCCACCCTGGGCACTCGGCCACCAGCCTGTGGCCCTTGGTGGACGTCGGTGGGTGCCCTGCCTTCCATGCGGCAGTGCTCTGAGGACTCCACGTGTGAGGAGCCGAGTGTGCAGAGCATGGCCTGTGCTGTGGGTCTGCCTGGCAGGCGAGCAGCAGAGACACCGCGCCTTGTGGGTGCCGAGGGAGGGCGCAGTCTGCTGCGGGAGCAGGGAGGAGGATTCGGGGTTTCCTGGAGAGGCCGCGGTGCAGGGACGGCCCCGGGCTGTGTGTGACAGGCAGGTGGCGGCCCCTCTCCACCTCCAGCCCTGTGCTCTTCTGTTTCAGGACAGGCTCCCGCTAAGGCGCCCAGGCCAGGCTTGGGCTCGGGCCCTCCTGCCTCAGCATCCTGAGACTGGGGTTTAGGAGTGCGCCCGCCGGAGGGTGCTGTCTCACTTGGGCTCCTTGGGCTGGGAATTCAGGAAGGGCAGCTCCTTGGCACCCAGGGTCCCAAGCCACCACCCCAAAGGGCCAAGCGGGGGTCAGAGGAGCAGGGAGGCGGACCTGCTGTGGGGCCGGAGTCACCGCCCAGGCTCTGATCCTCTGACCACCTTGACAGGACTGGCCCCACTCCCGGTGGGGACCCTGTGACCCCCCAGCCCTGAGCCCGTGTGCCGGGCAGGCAGAGGAGGGAGCGCTCCTGCTGGTTTAATTTATTTCTGCTTAACATCCAGTGACACTGACGTACCCGCGGCGGCACCCGCGAGCCTGGCCTGCCCGGAGGGTGGGTGGCCACACATGCACCCGCGCATCGCAACAGTGACCACGCCGCCGGCTCTAACAGTTAATGCTGCCCGGCACCCGGCCCGGCCCGGCCGCACGAGGGCCAGGGCTCCGCCACGGACGGATGCAGAGCTCGCGTCTGCGCGGTCCCGGGCTGAACTACGTCTGCTGCTACCAGGTGCGGTAAGGGCTCAGTCCTCCTCGCTGCCACTTCCCGAGCGGTCCTGCGGGGACAGGGCGTGGGTCACCGCGGGGCCCACCCGGCCGCCCGCATCCCGCCCAGGGCGGGCTGCGCCCTCACCTCCTCCTGCTCCTCCTCGCTGTCGTCGTCGCTCACCACCGGCTTGGCCCGGGACCCGC
This sequence comes from Cavia porcellus, assembly GCF_034190915.1. Lineage (NCBI taxonomy): Eukaryota > Metazoa > Chordata > Mammalia > Rodentia > Caviidae > Cavia > Cavia porcellus. The sequence goes on along the minus strand of NW_026947500.1, from coordinate 70,557,673 downwards.
GGCTGGGCCGGCGGCGGCCGCCCTTGAGCCGCTCCTGCGCCTTCTCCTTGCGGCCCAGCTTGATCTTGACCTTGACGGAGCGCGCTGCGGGGTGGGAGGGAGGGTTAGGGGGGCCCGGGAGCCCCGCAGCGCCCCGCAGCCCCCACCCCCGCCCGCCCTCCGCCCGCACTCACACTCGGACTCCGAGCCCTCCTCCTCCGCCTCCTCCTCCTCCTCGCTCTCCTCGCCCTCGCTGTCCTCCTCCTTCTCGATCTTCTGCCTCACGCTGGTGAACACCGACTGCAGCACGATGGAGTCCTCGTAGATCTGGGGACAGGGCGGGGCTCAGGGCCTTAGGAAGGAGGGCGCTCTGGGAGGCGCCCACCCGGCACACGGAGGGGCCCTGCCTGCAGCTCTCCTCAGGGGGTGCGGCCAGGACGGGGGTGGGGGGGGAGACGGACGGGACGACGACACCCACACGCACGCCTGTCATCCCGGCACCCGGGAGGCTGAGGCAGGAGGATCACGGCAAGTTCCAGTCCAGCCTGGGCTACACAGTGAGCTCAAGGCCGGCCTGAACTGCACAGGGAAGCGCTGTCTCAAAAAGACAGAAATAAAAGTAACAAAACTATCAACAGCCAGGTGCAGTGGCACATGCCTGTCATCTCAGCACTTGGGAAGAGGCTGAGGCAAAAGGATCACTGTGAGTTCAAGGCCAGCCGGAACCACTGAGATTTAGTGAAACCCTGCCTCAAAACACATGCACACGCACACACGCACAGGCGCACACACACACACGCACAGGCGCATAGGTACCCATGCACAGGCGCACACACACACACACACACACAGGCACAGGCGCACAGGTACACATGCACAGGCGCATACTCCCAGCCCTCGGGAGGCCGCGGCAGGAGCCCCTCCGCAGCCCGAGGCCCGGCCGCCTGCACTAGGGGAGCTCCTGAGACAGCCCGGGCAGGCGGGCGGGTGCACTGGCAGTGCTCACCAGCGAGCCCTCCAGGTTGAAGGTCTGCGCGTTCTGGCAGAGCAGCATCACGTCCTTCTCCAGGTCGTTGAGGCTGCGGTACTTGTGGCTGCGGATGCGCTCCTGTGGAGGGCAGAGGGCATGCTCAGCAGGAGCTCGGGAGCCGCCCCAGCCCCGTCCCCGGGCCGCCCTCGCACCTTGATTTTCTTGAAGTCCACGGGCTTGCGGATGAGCTCGTAGTACTCAGGCAGCTCCTTGCGCGAGGGCAGCTGGATGAACACCTCGCTGAGCTGCCGTCCACTGCTACTGCAAGGCAGGATGGCGGGCAGCGTCACTCTCACGCCCGGGCCACAGGGCGCCCGCTTGTGTATATATATATTTTTATCCATACCGGCTATGGCATTCACGGCCACTGGCTTGCAGGCAGGTGCTTATGCCGCTGAGCTAAATCCCCAGCCCCCACCCGTGTATCTTTAACTCAGGCCTGTCCTTGCTGGCCATCTCCGTCCCCTGCCCTGGGGGGACCCAAGCCCAGGATGCCCTGGTGTCCCAAGTGGTGGCCCAGTGACCTTGAGCTAGAGCTGCAGGAACCCTGGGGTGCCTGCTGGCCCCCCGCACCCCCCTCCCGTCGTGTCCACAGCTGGGCCGCACAGCCAGGCACAGAGCCAAAGTGTTGCAAGTCGGGGCCCAGGGCGCTCCTGCCTTAGCACCACCACGCTCCCCATTTCCTCTTTTTCTGGTTTCAGGGTCTCACTACGCAGTTCGGCTGGCCTTGAACTCATCATGGTAATCCTCCTGCCTCAGCCTCCTGAGTATCTTTTCTTTATGAGAACTCCAAGGGACAGAGCCACCCACTCCACCCTGCTGAGCGTCCTGAGCAGGCCTCTTCTCATCCTGGTCACTGTCCTGAAGGTGGCTGTGGCATGGTGGCTTTCTGGGAGGTGCACTGCCAGGCTGTCCTGGGCTCCCTGGAGCTCCCTGGCATCAGGAAGTGCCTGCAGCATCGCCCAGGGAGGTGGCTGCACATCCAGTCTGGGCCCTGCAGGTCTGTGCGGCCCCCTTCAGGGGTGGCCTGGCTCATGCTCAGAAAGGGCTGTCTCCGTCTTTCCAGGCTGTGGCAGGTGTCAGCCAAAAGCTCCTGCCCTGTGGCACAAGGGACCACATGTCCCCTCAGGCTGTACCTCTCCCTGGAGACCAGGTTTCCTGTGTGCAGGCCTGGCACGTGGCCACCGGCTCGAACGAGCTCCGGGACTCTGGAAAGAGGACGTGAGGCCCGACACGCCTGCTGCTGGGGACGGAGCTCAGGCTGGGCCGGGCCAGAGGACTGGGATGTCACCCCCACCCACCACTTCAGCCCAAGCACCACCGCCAGGCCCAGCGCCACTTGGTCTCTGCTCGTTTCTGCTCTTCAGTGGGCACTGTGCCCAGCTAGCCACTGCCAGCACCGGGCTCGCCCTGCCCCCAGGGCGAGCCGAGAGGGAGCCAGAGCTGCCCTGGCTGCCCCCCTGGTGCCACTGGCGCTTGTGGACACTTGGGTGAGTTCAGGTGCTTGGTGCAAGTTTCTGCTGGGAGTTTCCATGCGGCTGGCAGTGCTCGGTCCCAGGCAGGAGTGGCCTCCTGGTCCGCATGGCTCCTCTGTCCCTCAGTCTTGTTCCTCCATGGTGTCCCTGAAGAGCAGACCCCAGGTCTCATCCATGCATCCTCCCGTATGAGGGGACCTGCGGTCCTGGCAAGACATCTCGGCCTGCCCAGCATCGCCTTCTAGAAGCTTCTCACTCCCCTTCACTCCTGCAGGCCGGGCCCCTGCTGGGTCATCCTCTCCTGGAGGAGCAGCCTGGACCTTTTCTGTTGGGGAGCACAGCTGGGCCTGCATCACAGCAGGGGGAGCCTAGCAAGGCGCCTCTCCCCTCGGTGCCTCAACTTCCTCGCCCCGAGGGCTCCACCCTGCAGGGCCGCCCATGTCCTCAGCTCTGAACAGACGAGCGTGCTGGCCACACCTTCAGCAGTCCTGAGGTCACCACCACTGCCCCGGGACCTCATCTCCCGGAAGGAGACCTTCCATCTCTGCCGCTGCCCTGTCACATGAGAGGGACTCCTCCCGCAGAGGCGGCTGCGAGGCACCACAGCCTCACTGGGGTGAGGAACCCAGTGCGGCTCAGACGTCCCTTCGCCAGGCAGCCTTGGCTTCCCTCTGTGTCCGACCCTTGGGCACCCAGCTCTGGCCCTGGGGGCTGCCTAGCACCAAATCATGGCCACCCTCCAGGCCAGGTCGGTGGTGTGGAGACCAGGCCCATCGAGCGCTGGGCTTTCTCTCCAGAAGCCAGCAGAGCCGAGCTGCTGTCCTTGAGCCCAGGGCTGTGGTGGCCACGGTCCTACCTCTGAGAGGGACAGCATCACAGGGCTCACCGGGTCCGCGGAGCTTGCCTTGCAGCAGACCTGGCCCTATGCAGGGGCCTCCATGGCCAAGCTGATCCTGTCCAGTTCCTGACATCCCTGCAAGGGCTCCACTGAACATCTGCAGGTGGGTTCGTCTTCAGAGAGAAACTCGACAGGAGGACCACTGCCGGGCCCTGAGCAGGACACCCCGTGTGCTGGCATCCACAAGCCCGTCCCCGTGGACAGGGAGAGCAGACAGGTCACGCAGGCCACGGTGGCACGTGGGACCCGAGAGCAGGCAGGGAACTGCAGCCTGGTCGCTGAGGCCAAGCCATGGGTCCCGGCTCTACTCTGCCCGGCCGTCTCTTGCTCCACGGCAGGGGTCACAGATGGCTTCTTCCCCACTGCAGCGCTTCATGAAGAAACTGCCTGGGGCTCCATTTCAGTGACATGTCATTTTGAACAATAAAATTTGAGTTTCATACGATTTTCACATTTTGAATTATTTTTAAATTTTTTCCAAATTACCTGAAAAAATTATTTTGGACTACAGGGAATTGAACCTAGGACTTGACAGATGCTTAGCCCATCTTATTTTGAGATAGGATCCTGTTAAGTTGCTATCAAACTTGCATCCTCCTGCCTCAGTCTCCTGAATAACTGGTATTAGTTACACCTTCATCCTCCAGTCTAAAAATCAAGTCTTAATTCTTGGGCTTGTATCACGGGTAATGGGTCCAATTCTGCGTGTCTGTGCTGATCTGCAGATCTGCTCTGCCCCCGCTGTGAGTCCTCAAATTTGGGCTCAAGGATGGTCCACACTTCCTGGGGTTCTGGCTTTCTAATTCTCTAACCATGGCAGACACTGCAAATGGATCACAGCAGCACGTCCTGAGCTTCAACAAGGCAAAAATAACCTGAAAACGGCAGTCCAGAGGGATTCTGGCGTCCAGTGTGGACGGGCCCCTGCTCGCCCTGCTCACCCTCTTCCCCACGGCCCAGTGCAGCGCGGACACCTTCCTGTGAGGGTCTCAAGGTGGCAGCGTGGGCCGTCCTTGCTTCTGATCACAAGGGTCCTGGAGGAGAACAGCTCAGCACTTCCCAGTCAAGCAGCAGCAGGCAGCCCAGCAGCCTCGGCGTCTCGCCCCTGCTTAGTACAAAGTGAGGTCCAGGTTCTGTTTCAGATCCTGTGAAGTCCAAAACTGCTTTGGGAACCAGAAAAACCCAAAATCCAATTCTGTGGGCTCACAGGAAAATTCACTCACGCAGGGCCAGGAGTGACAGTCATCTGGGAAGCTGCCATGACAGAGGTCGCAGCTCGGCCACTGTGCCCCTTGGGGAGGCCCCGGGGCGGGATCAGGGCGCCCAGGAGCTCACAGGCTTGGGCTCTCAGGGACAGCTGCCGTGAGCCTCCGTTTTCTTCGTGGGTTACAGACCCACGGGGAGCGTCTGCTGGTCTTTACTGGTGGTGGAACTTGGGATTGACTCCAGGGCGTGCACACCTGCTTAAATTTGGGCCAGGCTCTTGCCAGGCTGCTCAGATGGACTTTGCAGCTGCAGTGCTCCTGCCTCAGCTTCTTGTGTGCCAGGACCACAGCACTGTGACTCTGCTCCCTGATGGACCTGCAGCAGCTGCGCACGGGAACCCGGGGCCCAGGTGTCCAATCGCCGGCAGTGCCTGGCCAGGGCGCCTGGAAACTGCTCGGTCAGCACCGGCCCTGCAGGTGGGCCCTCCAGGCGGCACAGGGCTGGAGTGACCAGGCCACCACACCACAGGAGCTGTGCAGAGCTGAGCACACTTTTCAGGAATGGGCCCACTGAGTGGCCAGAAGGCTGGGTGACAGTGGCTTTGACATGCGTACTTCCTCTGCAGGGTCACACCTGTGTGACCCGGAGCCACGGGGTACCCCGAGCCCCTTGGAAGTGGCACTGATGGTAGGGTCCCAACTCAGGAACCAGGGGCCTGGGCACCTAGTGCAGCGTGGCGCTGGGGGTCAGCAGGTTCCGTCCCCAGACACAGGAAGCAGCGGTGCCCTGCCACCGAGCGAAGCCCTCCTGGGCACCCGGAGAGGGACGCCTGTGTGTGTCACTATGGGCTGCTGGGTGGCACACCTGTGTTCCAGGTTTACAGGCGCGACACCTGCTCTGCCCTCCCCGGGCGTGTAGTGTTCCCAATGGTTCGGAGGCGGCCTCTGCCTGCAGACACCTCACCTGCCAGTGCTGACCACGGACCTGGAGCCGGGCCGCTGTCCCGCCCTGTGGGGAGGCCTCACCACGCCCTCCCTTCCCCGAGCTGTCACTGCTCACCCAGTGACCTCTGTACCCGTTCCTGTCCAAGAAGCAGCCCCTGGCCTCTGGCCGCTGAGCAGCTGCTGAGTGTCCTGAGGCGGCACAGGCCCAGGAGGACAGAGGGCCGGTGGTGAGGCCGTGGGCCTGGCAACCTGTCCCCCACTGTCACCGTCTCAGGCCAGCCCTCCACAGCCCCACTCCAGTTCCCTTAGTGGTGCTGAGGTGGAGACAAAGCTCAGGGACGGGAGGACGCTGAGCCAGATGACACACTCTCTGGACTCCCTGGCCATGCTTAGTTGCGGTGGCCTGTGTGGTGATGACTGTCCAGAGCTGTCCCATAGCATGGTCTGACAGCACGGGTCCTGTGTAGCCACCGTCCCACTGCCCCCGCGGGGTCCCCAGTAGCCGGTGCTGCCTGTTACAGCTCAGGGGCGCAGAGGGCTGCGGCTGCCCGGGCCCTCTTTCAGGGGGCCCTTCCAGCGTCACATTTTCCTCACCCTCCCCGGGCACCACGGAGGCCAGGACGCTGCCTCAGCCACCGGCTGCCACTGGGCCCCCAGCAGCGCAGGCAGCCGTGACAGGTGCGACCCCGGCCCAGGGCCCTGCATCTCTGTGACCGAGACAGGGCCGCTGCCTCGTTTCTTCCTGACGCTTCCTCTTCTCTGCTCCACGGAACCTGAGCTGCATGCATGTGGCCACCTTTCTGCTCTGGACTTTGGCAGCTCCTCTATGTGACTTCAGATGGTGACCTCCAGGACACAGGCCCTGCCTCAGGCGAATTCCTCAGCCGTGTCATGCACTGGGCTCCCTCCAGGCCATGGTGGCCCTGCCTGTAACTCCTGCCCCGCCTCTGGCCTCTGGCCCAGGCCCTGCCGGGGGCCTCCGTGGCAGGGACAGTAGGTGGGGCCTTGTCACTGCCCCATACCAGCCAGCAGCCTGGGAGGCGCGGCCCAGGGCTGAGTGCAGCCAGTGGGGACCCCAAGCAGGACTGGGTGAGCACAGAGGTAACGGCACGGCCAGGTGCTGCTGCATCTGGTGCAGGCCAGGGACTCCTCCCCGGCCACCACCAGCATGTCCCCGAGCACAGCAGGTGCAGGGGTGGCTCTGCGGAGCTGAGCTGGGCAGGAGGTTCGGGAGGCAATGTTTAAAGAGCCCAAATGTTTTCCTTCGGCGAGTGCACTCCTTGGAAGGGGGCACAGAGCCCACGGCGCCACCCCAGCCGGCTGCGCTGCCCCCTCCTGGCCCTGTGGGGCGGGAGCTCTGCAGACCCAGCGAGGAGGGTGATCCCTGGTCCCCTGAAACATCCTGCCTGGTGGTGGCTCTGGTCACCCGGGGGCCACAGTTCAGCCAGGTGCTGCATGGCTCATGTACCAGGTCTGCAGACGAAGGAGGACTGTCCCGCAGCACCAGGAGAGCGTCACCCAGGTTCCTGCTGGCTTACCTGGGCACCTTCCCAGCAAAGCCAGAGCCCGTCTTACGCTGCATTTGGGCCCTTGTGCAGTGACACGCCGCAGTACGAGTGCAACAGCATCCAGTGACTCCAAGTCCCAGAGAACTGGGGCGCCAGGGCGGCGCTCAACTTCTCCTGAGCCCGCAACGGGCCGCGCCACATCTCCGCCTCCACTCTCGTTTCCTGGTTTCGTTAAGAGCAATGGAAAGTTCTGTTAACTGGGCCGTTTGTGAAATTATCCCCAGATACAGTGGCATCCGACCAGAAACCGAGCTGGTGAGCTGACATGCCCCGTAGGAGACCTCTAACGGGCCAGGTGACAGGGAGCAACCGCACGGCTCGGAGTGCAACCCCGGTGCCTCTGGGCCTCGTGTCCGTCCATGGCTCTTCCCAGGCTTCGGGGAACGTTGGGTCCTGTGAAGCCCAGGAGTGAGAGTGCAGGCCCGTCATGCTAGCTGCCCGGGAGGCTGAGGCAGGAGGATCCAGGTCAGCTTGGCAACTTGGTGAAAGGGTCTCAAGTTAAAGCTGGAATGCAGCTCAGGGTCACAGTGCTTCCTTCGCTTATGCAAGGACCAGACTTCCATTCCCAGGACTGCAGAACAGCAGGAAACCGTCCTCTCTGCCCTCAGGCAGAAGGTGAGCCAGCCTGTGGTGCGGATGGCACACCGGCCCTCAGTGTCCCCACCGGGAGGCAGGGTCCTGTTACACTGCCAGGTGACAGGCTGTCAGTCACCTGACCACCAGGAGCCGCTTCCACCCCGCTGGCTGCTCCTGGCCCACCTGCCCAGGCCTGCGGGGCTGTCCCTGAGCTGCCCTTCCTGTTGCCCACACAGGCAGGCATGAGGTGACTGCAGCTCTTCCCGCAAGGCAGGGGTCGGGGTGAGCAGCCCTGTGGCGCTCAGGCCTCCCCACCAAGGCTGGTTCCAAGCCTTTCGAACGGAGCCTGGCACCTGCACCGATGCGTCCGTGTCCATCCTGGCCTCTGGGAGTCACTCAGCGTCTGCTTCTCAGGCCACTGTGGAGCTGAGGCCACACAGCAACGGGGAGCACTCTTCTCAGATTCCCAGGAGATCTGGCTTTTACGATGGGTCATGGTTTAAAAGTTCCTTGAGCTGGGGATTTAGCTTAGCAGCACAGCGCCAGCCTGGCAAGTGCCAGGTCAGGAGTTCCATTCCAGAACAAACAAAAAAGTAGATAAAAACTTCCTTGAAAGTAAAATCCACTGATTTATCGTGAGGACACTTCTCTACCCCAGCGCTCCTGCTTGCTAATTCCACAAATGGTAGAAAAGCCAGGGGCGGGGTGATGATTTTCCACAGAGCTTCCCGTGAAGCTGAGGCAGGAGGCTCTCTCGCACCCAAGAGGTAAGTGACCAGGCCAGGTAACACGAGGAGACGGCATCTGGGAAGATCACGCAGCGGGGACAGGCCTGCACCCCTAGCCTTGCGAGTCCTGCCGCACCATCATGTCACCATGTAGACGGCCACCGGGCAGGTTCCATCATGGGGAACGGTGGCCCTGCTGCTCTTGGGGTACACAGGCCTGCCTGGGCCCCCAGCAGGAGAGGAGCTGTGGCCACCCTGGTGGCACACAGCAGCCTCAACTATGCATCCTGATGTCAGCTGCACGCTTTCCGGGAGCCCCCCACAGCACCACTGCTGTCCCTCTCCACAGCCTGGCGGGCGCCCCAAGGGTGCTGCTCTGGGGTCCGTAGAGCCAGAAGCCTGCTGAGGCCTCTGTTGGCGTCGCCTTCCAGCCTCTGGGCCGCAGCCCCTTCCGAGCCTCCTGTGGTGTGAGCACGGCCAGGCCCCCGTGGCCTGGGGCGTGGCAGGCTTACACACCCTGCAGCCGCGCCTCTCCGCCTGTTCCCGCCTCTCTCCGGAGCAGCAGGGTCCTCTGAGTCATGCCCAGCCCAGCCCTGCAGCTCTGCCTCGGTGGCCAGGTGGGCTTCCGGGCGCTGCACTGCCATCGGGAGACCCCGAGCTCGGTCCTCCTCACCTCACTGCCCTGCGCTCCAGCAGTGACCCTGTCACAGCACGGCTGGCCGCGCACTGAGGCATCACAGATGCCACCACTCAATACACCCGCAGCGGCACCAGGGCCCTCCCTGTGTGGCTCATCAGTGCCACCGAGCTGCTCAACCTTCCTGTGAGGGGACAGCAGCAGCCAGGAGGGAGGAGGACCCTGGACAGTCCCCAGCCTGGGCCACCGGGGGCCCAGCACCACTCGCCGCGCTGACCGACACCAGCGTGTCCGCTGCCGCGTCCCACACCCGGATCCGGTCGCCTGGGGCCACCAGGCTGCTCGCCACGCACCCTTCCAGAACCCGCCTGTCGCGGCCCCACCGCCCCCTCGCTTACCTGTCCTTGTACTTGATGACGGCGTCCACGATCTTCTTCATCTTCTTGGTGAGGTTGGGCGGGTTTGGGGACAGCTTCTCGGCGGGCGGCCGCCCCCGCTTCTTCTGCTTCTTGCTCTCCTCGTCCTTGTCGCGGCTGCGTGTGCTGGTGGTCGGCGTGGAGGAGCCGGCGTCACTGTCCCGCTTGCGCTTCCTTGACGACTTCTTCTGCCGGACCTCCTCTTCGATCTCCTCCAGCGTGCCCTCCTCGATGGCCTTCAGGGTCAATAGTAGTAAAATAGGACAGCCAGCACCCGGGTCGACACAGAGAGGCCTCGACGCGCGCCTGAGGGCCCGGCAGGGCGGAGGCCCCCGTGCCACCCTCCCTGTCCTGTCCTGTGCTGTCCCTGCGGCCACCGAGCCCACCAGGAAGGGCCAGCCCAGGAGCTGCGCTCCTGCTCAGAAGTACACGGCTGCGACCGGCGGCCCTCGGCTGGAAGGGGACAGCACCGCAGGGCTGCCGCTGGCTCCCCGGGCCGCTCCTGAACACTGCTGAATGACACGTCACGGAAAACCGGCTGCGTGCAGGGCCAGCTCGGTCCTTGAGGCTCAGCGGCACCAGCGCCCACCTGGCAAGTGTGGGGCTGAGTTCAATCCCAGACACCAAACAAGAAAAAGATCAAACTGACTGCACAGGCCCAGCCCGCCTGTCCTGTTCCGGAAAGGACCTCACTGAGCTGCCAGGCGGGACCCACCTGCCACCCTCCCGCCTCAGCCTCCGGGGGAGCTGGACCTGCAGGCGGGCACCACAGCGCGGGCTGTTTAGGGTTCTAGTTCAGGGGCACCATCTCCTCAAAGGAGGGGATGCACAGCAACTGCCTGCACTGCCCAAGGGTGCCCTGGCTCCTGTCCCACAGTCCTCCCTGTCGCGCTCTGCGGCACCACAGGCCACGTCCACTCTGGTCCCATCTGTCCGGGCTCGGGCTGCTCCTGGCTGCAGCAAAGCCCCGTCCTCTGCCCTGTGGCCTCTGCCCAGTGCCCGCCCCCTCAGCTCACCCATGTCCGTGCCTGCTCCTGGTGCTGACACTGGGAAGGGCACGGCAGGGGTGTCAGTTCTGAGAGCGCCCACGGCCAGCACATCTCAACAGACCACTGTGAGCCCACGGCCTTCACCCTTTCTGAAGGGGCGGACGGGGCCCAAGGCTGGCTCTGTTTTGTGTGGTGCAGGACTGAACTCGGGACCTTTGCACTGAGCCACAGCCAAGCCTTTTCTGTTTCCATTCTGAGTCAGGGCCTCCTTAGGTCTCTAACTGCCCTGGCTGGGCGGGGACTTGTTTTTGCTGCTTTGGTGCTGGGATGGATCTCAGGACCTCACACCCACCGAGCCCCTGCTGTGCTTCTGAGCTGGGACTTCTGCCTCAGCCTAAGGTGTGCAACCCTCCTGCTTCAGTGACACCTCTGATGAGACCTGGGCCTTGGTGCTGAGGACACGGCCACAAGGGGACCCGGACGTGGGGCCCTTGCCCTCACAGAAGGATGCAGATGGCAGAGCCGTGGTGACAGGCGTGGTGGCCAGGAGGGCCGGGAGGAGGCCCCAGAACCCAGGGATCTTGGCAAACAGCACAGTGAGGACCCAAGCCAGCACCTTCCGCACCACAGGGGCCCTAAATCCAGGGTTGGCCTCCTCCTGCCCTTTGGCACCTTCCTTAGCCGGACCTCAGCCTGGGGGGCCCACCCACCCTGCAGTCCTCCTGCCTCAGCCCCATGTGGAGCTGGATTACGCAATAGGCCACCATGCCCAGCATATGGGTCTTTCCTGTGTTTGTGTCTCTGTGAGACAGGCTCTCCCCAAGCAGTTCTGGCTGGCCTTGAGCTCACTGTGTAGTCTAGGCTGGCTTCAGACTCGCAGCGACCCTCCTGCCTCAGCCTCCTACGTGCTGGGATTACGGCTAGGCACTAGCATGCCAGCTCATATGTCCTTATTAGAGACAGAAAACAACATGCAGAGGCAGAAGCACAGGCCGAGTGAAGTGGCCGCAAGCCAACAGTCAAGGCTAGAACTGTCCCTGCCCGGTCGCAACCTCAGATATTGGGAGGGGCGTTTCCACGGGGACAGTACAGGGCACGAGACAGGCTCCCCATGACATCACTGGGGCTTTCTGGTACACAGGACATCAGAGCAGCGGCCAGCAACCTGGCAGCCAGTAGCTGCACGCTGGTCGTGCACAGGACAGGCGGAGCACAGACGGGGCAAGGCGCGCACAGTGGGTCTCTCCTCTGCAACACGCGACAGTGCTGACAGCCCTTTACGACACCCTCAGCAACAGAGAGACGGGCAGGCAAAGTGCTGCTTACCCACCGTGGGCGGGGCTGTGCCACAGAGGAGGGGAACCCTGAGCCGTCTGCAGGGAATCGGGTGCTGATACAGGGTCTCACTACGTATTTCAGGCTGGCCTCGCTCGAGGCAGTCCTCCTGCCTCGGCCTGCTAGCACCAGCACTGCAGGTGCACAGCACAGCACCCCGCAGTGTAAGCAAGGAGCAAGGAAGAGGGAGTGGGCACAGAGCTTGCTTTCTGAGACAGGGTCTCGCTGTGCAGGACAGTCTGGTCTTGAACTCACTGGGTAGCCCAGGCTGGTCTTGAACTCACAGTGACCCTCTTCTGTCAGCCTCCTGAGTGCGGGGGGGACAGGTGTGAGTCACAGTGCCCATTTCTAATACAGAGTATTATTTTTTTTATTTATTTCTGTGTTTTTGAGACAGGGCCTCACTAATCCATTCTGGCTGGCCTTGAGCTCACTTTGTAGCCCAGGCTGGTCTCGAACTCACAACACTCATCCTGCCTTAGGCGCCTGAGTGCTGCGATTACAGGCGTGAGCCACCACGCCAGGCTAATATGGAGTTTTTAATAAACCAAATAGTTGTATATTATTTTTTGGCAACATGGGAACTGAACCCAGGGCCTTTACAGTGAACTGCACCTTTACCCTGTTATTTTAAGGCTTGCTCTTAAACTGCTGCATTGCCCAGGCTGGACGCAATTTCCAGCCCTCCTGCCTCAATAGATCTTTTGAAACGACAAAGTGACCAAGAGGCAAATGGAGAAGGATGGAGGCAAGGACGGGGACGTACAAAAAGTGAAGCTGTAGGGTGACCGTGCCCCACTTGCCACGAGGACTGTGACCACTGTGCCCTGCGCACGTGTGCTGAGCAAGGCTTTCAAGGAAAGCAGTGAGCCACCCACAGCAGGGCCAGGCAGGGCCTCCCCACACCACGTGATTTAACCAGCGGCCTCAGCGGAACCCAGGGCCTGTGCCACTCTAGAAGAACATGGGGAGCTGATTTTTGTCACCCTGGGTTTTGTTAGTTTCTCAGGCACTAGGAGGAAAGACAAACAGCTCAGCGGCAGTGAAACACTCCGTCACTGCAAAGGACGAGCGAGGGAGGCGGGGAGGGCGCGGGCAGGCGCTCACAGCTCGCTACCCGGCTCGCAAGGCCTATGGGGTTTCACCCAGGCAAGGCCAGGGCAGGTGGGCACGCACGGCCCCCCGAGGGACTTGGTAGCCAGGGCAGGAGGACTGTTTAAGTGTGGGGACTTCCAGGGCGACAGAGAGAGACAGCAAATCAAAACAAACCTCAACCACCTAACAAGGGCTCAGCGAGTCCTCCCAGGGCGCCCAGCCATGGCAGCGGAGCCTGGCAGTGCAGGCGGGGCCACACACCCTGCAGGGGCAGGGACCCCACATGGCTGGGCGGGCAGCACGGTCCTCCCTGCCACCACAGGGCCAAGGGTGCGCGGTGCTCAGGAAACGTCCCCCGGGGCTCCATGCTCCGTTTCTGTTCCTCACTAAGGGATGGAGCCCAGGGCCTCACGCTGACCTACATCCCGGCCCTGCTCACTGATCACAGCTAAGATGGCCCTTTGCCAAGCTGCCCAAACCAGGCTCAGACTTGCAGCCCTCCTGCCTCAGCTCCCAGAGTGCGGAGATTGCAGGTCTGGGCCACCAACCCGGCCACAGCAGTTCTCTGAAGCACTAAAGCTCAAAACAACTATTCATCCCAGCAGTGCTAAACCAGGTGTCCACCCAAGGACAATCAAAGCTCCTGTCCACACAGAAAGGTGCAGGTAACCATCCAAAGTGACATCACTCACGACGGACTGAAACACTACCACCCTCATACCCGCCTCTGCTGCGCGACAGCACCATGGACCCGGACGGGACGCAGAGGCAGGTGTGTGACCATGTGGCTCGGTCTTCAAAGCCACAGGCCCTGCCAATCACAGACCCTGAGAGTCCCCTGGGATGTGATGTTCCCATCGGGCAGAGCGGTGCCCGGGCTGGGTTCAACTGCAGCCAGGGGCTTCCCTTGGTGGTGACATGTTCAGTCACACAAGAGCCACCAGGCTGGGCCCAGTCCCGAGTAAACTACACCCGGACAGGAGCTCTGTGAGTCTAAGGCGGCAGGCTCAGCTCATGTCCAAAGGCGCCCGCTGCCTGGCATGTGCTCGGCTGCCGGCCCCGCCTTGCCTGGCGCCCCGAGACCAGGACGCTGCACGTCCCCAGAGTGCAAGTGCCGACCTCCGAGCCAGGTGCATACTGCGGGGCCCAGGACAGCAGCAGCCACACTCAGAAGCGTCCAGGAGCAGGCGAGGAGCTCAGCTCGTGGCCCCGCCTGCGTGACAGCAGAGCCTGAGTTCCTGTGCCCCAGCTGCACCTGGCCTCACTCCCCAGGTGTGGAGGCAGCGGCGCCATGGTGGCTGCCACCTGGGAGCCCGGCCCTGCCCGCCAGGCCGCTGAGGCGGCGGCGCTCCTCGGCATGTACCTTGAGCCACTGCTTCTCGGTCAGCGAGTCGCTGTAGTCCACCTCCTTGCGGTGGCGGGAGCCGCGCCCGAACATCTTCTCCTCCTCCTCCTCGCACGTCAGCCGCTCCACCTCGGCATCGTCCTTGATGATCCAGGACGGGAGCTCGTCCTCCTCCATGAGGCGCGGCTTCCGCTTGGGGTTGCGGGCCTCCTCTCGCCGGCGGTCCAGGTCCATGCGCTGCGGCGGGCAGGAGACATGGGTCAGCACAGGCATGGCCAGGGGCAATGGCCGCGGGCCCAGTGGAGGGCAGCAGTGGCAGCACCACAGGGGCTTCTGCTCACGGGACACTGTACTCCCAGCTAAACAGCCCGTCAGACAGGTGACTTGATACTGTCACCTAGGCCCTCAGTGACACCTTGCTCTGGACAGCACTGGCTCTCTGTGCAAGGGTGAGGCCTCAGGACGGTCACCCTGCAGGACAGGCGGGCTCAGGGCCACACACAGACAGAGGTCCCTGCGGGCCATAGGATGTGCTCTACGGTCAAGAGCATCACTCACGACTGCGGTGGCACGAGTGACCCCAGTGCTACCTAGCGCCCTGATGTGGACAGGGTGGGGACAAGGACAGTCCTGAAGACTGACGGCCCCGAAGCTCCCTGGCCCTCCCTGGCTCCCAGCACCCTCTGCGCTCACCATGAACAGGTCGAACTCCTCCTCGTGCCGTGCGATCATCTGGTTGACCGTCTCATCATCGGGCACCTCGTCTTCCTCCTACAAGATGACAGGGCTTTAGTGCGGGGGCGGAGGGGCCAGGCTGGGCGGCGGCCGGGCTCGGAGGCGAGCGGCGGCGTCCATGGGAAACGAGCTGGCGACCCGGCTTAGCTGCGGTGGACGGGGCCACGCGGCAGCGAGAGGCTCACACACGCACACGCACACGCACTTCCGTGGGAGTGGGGCCCTGCTGGCCGTCTCAGCTGAGAAGCCGAGGATTGAATGGGCGTGGAGACTGAACTACCCTCTCACCTTTAGAGGTGGCTCCTCCAAGTCGGGGGTGACGCCCGCTGGCGGAGGGGCCGTGTGGGCGAAGCTGGCACTGCCGCTGCCCGTGCTGCAGTGTCTGCTCTGTGGATAAATAGAGGACTTCAGTCTCCAGGGCTGTCAATCCGGTGTCTGTCACCAGCAGTTCAGAAAAAAAAAACCACTTCAAAGGGAAAGCAAGTACTCATCCTCTTTCCGCTCAGCCCACACTCCCTTTACTCCAAAGGGATGCAAAAAAAATAAGAGTGCAAAAAAGGTACAAAACCAAAAATGAAAGCCGCTCATGCGTCCACCACTCACGCGGGGAGGGGCCGGGGCCGGGCCGGCGCTGTGCTCACCTCGTCCTGCTCCTCGTGCTCCAGGATGGCCTGCAGGAAGGCGCGGCGCTCGTGGCTCGACGACTTCTGGTCGAACATGCCCGCCTGGATCACCTTCTGGTCCACATTGAGCTTGTACTTGGCGGCCGCCAGGATCTTCTCCTCCACGCTGTTCACGGTGCAGAGGCGGAGCACGCGCACCTCATTCTGCTGCCCGATGCGGTGCGCCCGGTCCTGCGCTTGCAGGTCCTGCAGGCAGGCAGCCGTCAGGTCCATGCCGGTGCTTCCACCACCCGGCCCGCCTCCTGCCCGCCTGCCCACCCGCCTAACCAGTAGTGAGGCCTGGCCTCTGGCATTTGTCCCTGGAGGCCGGGGCTCTTAGGGAGCCCAGAAGTGCCTCTCTACACCTTTCTGTCGCCCGGCAGACTCTCGGGGGGAAAGTGCCCTCACAGAAGACAAGTCCCAGGCCTCCCTTTCCTCATGCCCTGTCACAGCCCCGTGTGTCTGCAGCGTGGCTACGTCATGGATTACAGGCCAGACAGTTGTGGCAGTGCGGGGGAGCCTGGCATGGCTGCAAGTGCCAGCCTGCTGGCCCCACAGCCCAGGCCTGGGGCTGGTGCCACCCCCGAACCCCCTTCTGTGGACGCCGGTCTCTTGTGCCCACCATGAGAATTACCTTGGCAGTCATGGCCCAGAACACTATTCTCCCTCTCATCCCCAGCACAGGGCAAGGGGGCTCCCCAAAAAGGTCCCCTGCCTCGGGACCACCAATTATCACGCCAGCGGCGGGGAGAGAAGTGCCTCTGCCACCCGAGCCCTGGGTCAGCATGCTCCCTCGGCCAAGGTGGGCAGCTGGGCCCTGCCAGTGTCCTGGGGCCCAGGCCAGTCGTCAGGGAACTACACCCACACAGGCCACAGAGGATACCAGTGACATTCAGCCCTCCCTGAAGATGGGCTATGACTGACGCAGTCAGTCAGCTGGGGCTGTGGGCTGGGAAGGACACACCCAGACCCTACCGACAGGAGTGTACCCAGGTGGCAGGAGCACCTAGAGGGGACCCTGCCGAGGCGTCTCATAGAAGTCCCCCAAGAGGGACAAGTGGGCCCCGAGGGCCAGGGCTCACTCCAACAACAGAAGCAGGGTGCTGCCGACTAGGACCTCCTCAAGGGCCCCAGGCGGCTGAGACTCGCTGCGTCCTGGCCAGGGGAGAAGCCCACTGCCCAGTGTGCACCTGGGGTCCCCGGGAGGGGGCACGAGCCCTCCGGTGCACCGCTGAGAAGCCCCGGCCCCTGCAAGCTGTCTGGTGGCTGATAGCGGCGCACTGCTGACCTGGCCACTGTGGCCTGGCCGACACCTAGTGGGGCCTGGCACACAGTGGGACACAGGGGCGGAGGTGGGCGAGCAGGGCTCAGCCGAATCGGGATTTACAGCGCGATTGGCAGACACAGAACGGGCCTGGAAGGGCCGCAGCCATAAATGACACGTAGTCCCTGCAGACAGGAGCGGGCAACCCTGCATCCTGACACTCAGAAGGTAACCTTGCCGCTGTCCACCGCCCTCCGCCTCCAGGGCTGGCGCTGCCCTTGGAGGGACCCGCTGCACCCCGTGCGGCTACCTGGTGGGGGTTCCAGTCGCTGTCGAAGATGATCACGGTGTCGGCCGACTGCAGGTTGAGGCCCAGCCCGCCGGCGCGGGTGCTGAGCAGGAAGATGAAGTACTCGGAGCCGGGCTCGTTGAAGGTCTTGAGCAGCATGCCCCGGTCCTCCGCCTTTGTGGTGCCTGCACGAGAGAAGGGCGTGAGCAGCAGCGCCAGGGAATGGCCCAGCCCAGGGAGGACGCGGCCCTGCCTGTGCCAGCAGCGGGCCAGTCTCCTCTGGGGACAGTGCCTGGCAGAATGGGCCTGGGGGGGAACACAGAGCCACCCAACTGATGCCACTGCCACTGCCACCACCACACTCTGCCACCTCCCTGCTGGGCCTACTGGACGGCAAGCGGCCCAGCAGCTAATGCCACCGATGCTGCCATTCCTGCAGACACACCAGGGCCTATGGACCCACAGGACGTCCTGCAGGCCCAGTCCTCACAGGACGAGCCGGGGACACAGGCCAGATGGGTGACCCTGAGCAGAGGAGTGCAGTGGGCTGTCAGGGAGCCTACTGGGACTGCCTGGGACGCAGGGGCTCTGGCTGCCAGGAGCTCAGGAAGGCTGCCCCTGGCCCACTGAGGACCATCTTGGTGACATTCACAGCTACATGCTCCCTGCATCACAGACAGCATAGGGCCTGCTGCCCCTTGCAGCCCAGGTACCCTCGGCTTGCCGACTCCTCAGATGCCCGTGGTGCCCTCCCTCAGACAGGTGTGTGCGCCCACAGTGACAACAGGACCCGGGCATGGGCCCTCTGGAGGAGACAAAGGTCCCGCCTGTGCTGGGACTGTGTGAGGTGTTGCTGATGGCACCATGGCCAAGCAGACTCAAGTCCAGGTCCCATGACCCCTCCTCTGGGGGCAAGGACTGACCCCGAGGTCAGCAGGGGCAGCTGGAGAGGCAAGCACAGGGCCACTGGGCCTGGCCCCAACCCCATCCCGCAGGTCGCCCTGAAGGCAGTGGGGGCAGGGACAACTCTGGAGACAGGACCGAGGAGGCTTGCAGGTGGGGTCCCCACAGAGGAACAGAAGGACCCCAGCAAGCACAGGCTGGTGGTCCATGAGACCACAGCCTACAAGGTGCTCAGCACGGAGCACAGGGCTGGGGACACAGGGGCAGAGGCCAGGGCTCCTGCCCAGA
Source organism: Cavia porcellus (assembly GCF_034190915.1). Lineage (NCBI taxonomy): Eukaryota > Metazoa > Chordata > Mammalia > Rodentia > Caviidae > Cavia > Cavia porcellus. Next base: position 70,539,311 of record NW_026947500.1, on the reverse strand, counting down.
GATACTTGCTGATGCCAGGAGGAAGGCAGAAGCCTGCTGGGCCCTGAGGCCCTACCAGCCTGATGCCCGTGCCTTGGCCTCGTCCTCCTGGAGCCCCTCAGTGGTGGGGAGACAGAGATGGCGTCAGGTCCACGAGGGACACAGGCAGGGGGCAAGCTGCACACCCCTCTCCTCGGGGGTCTGCTGACCCAACTCCAGGCCGGCTGCTGGGAACAGTCCATCCAGGGACAGGACAGGACAGTAGGGCCGGCCCTGGGCTCTGCAGGGAGTGGAGCTGGCCTGGAGAGAGCCACGACCACGCCAAGGCCTCACACCCTAGTGGAGGCCTCTGCACGCCTCTGGTTGGCCAGGAAGGCCAGGCATCGCTGCCTCTGGGCCCGGCTGGGCCTCTGCCCGCCCGATCCCAGCCAACCCAACTCACCATCCAGCCTGAGGTATTTAAAGCCACGATATGCAAAGTAATCCTCCATGATGGTCATGAGGGAGGTCATCTGGCAGAAGAGCAGCACTTTGTGGTTGGTGGCACGAAGTTTGGGGAGAATTCTATCCAGCAGCTCAAACTTGCCTGAGGCTCGATATAGGTCCAGCCTGGCGGGAAGAACAGAGCATTAGGGGCACAGCCTTGGGGCGCGGGCGCAGCAGGGACACGGGGCTAGGGCAGCCGTCTCCCCCAGAGAGACACAGGCCACCCCTAGTCAAGGGTGCAGGGCCAGGGAGGCCAGCCACATGCTCTCTGCTTTGAAGGAGCAGTTCCCAGTGACAAGGGGACAGCAGGCACAAACCGGGTCCCCGTCCCCGTAACAGGAGCTCCAGGTGCAAAGGCCACACTTGGGACCAAGCCCCACCCCACGTCACTGTCACCTTCCCGCCAGCTGCGAGGGCCAATGTGAGGCCAGGCGGTGGGCAGCCTATGCTCTGTGACAGCAGGGACAGGAGTCACAAGGTCCTCCTGCCCCACTGTGCCCCAACTAGAGCGCTTCCTGCAAGAGGCATGTACTCTAGCGCCCCCTGGAGGCCGTCAAGAGATGATACGACGTCCAGGGGCTCAGGGAGGACCACTGGGGCCTGCGTGGAGGGCAGAGCAGGCCTGGAGGCCAGCGCGCCTGGGGACTCTGCCTCTGGAGGAATCAGGTCCCTTCCTCTGGGAGCTGCTTTATCTAGCGAGTGTCCTGCTTGTGGACACTGGACAAAGGTGTCCACAAAGCCCACCCGAGTGACAACAGCCCCGGGGCCCCTACCCCGCCGCAGGAAGCTGCTCACCCTTGCACGATGCCGCCGGTGAAGCCCAAGTGCTCCGAGAAGGACTCCTGCAATGCACGGGAGCGGTCAGCACAGGCAGGAGCGGCCCCGAGCTCAGTCCCAGTCCCACCGCGCACCCGTGAGAGGAAGGGGCCTCCCGTGCTCAGCCCGATGTGGGCACACAAAGGTGATGAGGGGCGAGCTACTCTGGGAAGTAAGAACCACAGCTCTCGAAGGCCACTGTAGGCCTCGGCTTCCGGCAGCGTGGGCCGGGTGCTGGCCAAGGGCATAGCTAGGGCTGTGTTGGTGCCCAGGCCACCTCTGAGGTGGGGACTGCTCCTGTCCAGCACTGTATGTCCCAACCCAGTCTGGGTGCCTTAAAATAAGCACACTGGGCTGGGCACAGCACAAACCAGGCCCCCTGGGGCCCTGGCATCACACATGAGTGAACTCTGCAAAGGGAAGAGTCCTGACAAGGCCGACCTAGTACAGGCTGCTGTCTGACATGTTTAAGAATTTTTTTGTGTTTTCTAAGATATGGTCTATATGCTGCAGGCTGGCGCTGAATTCCTTGTGTGGCCCAGGCTGACAAACTCATGGTGATCCTCCTGCCTCGGCTTCCTGAGTGCTGGGATTACAGGCCTGTGCCACCATGCCTGGCTTGTTTTTTTGCAATAGGGTATCCCTTGAGCTCATGGCAATCCTCCTGCCTCAGCACCCCAAGCGCTGGGATTATAGGTGTGCGCCACCACACCCATGGCCAGCTAGGACGGCTTTTTAAAAAGCCAGCAGAGGCGGCGGCGTGAGCCTGTGTGTTCACCCCGCCCAGGAGCCCCGGGCGGCCGGCTCACCTCGATGTGCTGGAACATGTAGGGGTGGTTGCAGATCTTCCTCAGCTGCATGATGGTGTTCATCAGGGTCTTGGTGCCGCCTTTGCCCTGCGGAGGCAGAGCAGACAGCACGATCCGTCAGTATGCAGCTGGGCGGAGGGATCCAGGGCCCGCTGGGCACACTGGGAAGGAGGTGGTGGCGGACAAAGGGGTGGCCGGACAGCGAATGCTACAATGCTGGCTTCCCCAGGCCCCGCGGGGCTCACGGCAGGGCCCAGCTAAGTGAACCATGAAGACTTGGGGCGGGGGGACTGGTGGGGGCCTGCTCTGTAACGGAGGAAACAGGGACACAGAGCTGCGACAGCTCGGGCAGCAAAGGAGCTGGACAAAGGGCCTCACACAGGGTGGGCACTCAGGGCTGTGGCCAGGGCTGGGCAGGCCGCAAGGGCCTGTGCTTCCATGGCAGACTGGTCAGTCCTGCAGCGGGGAGGCAGGGGCCCCAGAAGGGACGCTGGCCAACTCCAGCACAGCTTGGAAATGGGCAGGGGGCTCCCGGAAGATCCCCACCCTGCTAACTGAGCACAGCAGCCTAGGGAACGACCCCAAAGAGAGCATCACCCTGGAGCTTGGGCCCTCCCGACACGGGGACGCTGGGGCTCACCTTCTTGTCCTTCTCGGAGCCGTCGGTGAGCAGCACCCCCTTGGCCTGCATGTGGCGGTACAGCACGCGCTGCAGCGCAGACATGTCGCACTTGATGACATACTCCACCTGTGGGGACAGCACTCCGTGGGCCACGTGGCCAGCCCATGCACACCCCCATAGGAGCATCAGGCTCAGGGGTGATGGTGTGGACCCCAAGGCTGAGGCCAAGGGGAGACACAGGTAGATAACGGGGGTTCTGGCCAGGACAGGCAACTCGTCCATGTTCTAGAAGGATCGTCCATCAGCCAGTGCTAGTACAGAGGCCCCTGGGCTGGGAACCCCAGAGCAAGCCACCCTGCATGGGGGCGCAGCTCACAGCCTCCCACCCGGAGCCCGGGCACCGACAAGAAGGTCACCACCAGCGTGGCGGCCACCCGAGGGCAGCGGCCACCCGGGGACGCCCGCGTGCTGCTGCTGCTGCAGCCTCACCTTCTCAGGCAGCTGGGCCTCAACTTCCTTCTTGAGCCGCCGGAGCAGGAAGGGCCGCAGCACTTTGTGCAGCCGCCGGATGATGAGGATGGTCTCCTCCTCGTTCAGGTCCACCTGGCCAGGCACAGGAAGAGTCACCTCCAGGCTGGGGCTCCGCACAGGCAGGGAGCGCCTGGAGCCGCCAGCTCTTCCTCAAGGGTCCCCTGCTCCGACACCCCCAAAACACAGGAAGTCGCTGCTGCACGCTCGTGCCACAGGTGACAGGAGCTGGTGTGGCCACGACCCAGCTGGCGTGGCTGAACTGTAGCCAGTCAGCCTTGGGGCTGGGCACAGAACGCAGGGCAATGGGGGGGTCTGGGAGAGCGAGTCTGTCACCCCCCGTCGCCCAGCCTTTGAGTGACTGAGTAAGAGCTGTTCCTCCAGGGTACGTGCTTCTTGGTTAAGAAATTATATACTTTAAAAATAGTAAGAGGCCGGGGATTTAGCTCAGTGGCATAAGCACCTGCCTGGCAAGCGCAAGGTCGTGAGTTGGGTTCGAGGTACCAAAACAAACACATTAATTAAAAACTTAAAGAATTAAAGTGAGGAATAGTGGCTCACACCTGTGATCAGACCACGCTGGGAGGCTGAGGCAGGAGGATTACAAGTTCAAGCCCAACCTGGGGAACTCAGCAAGAAGAAAATAACAGGGGCTGGGAGTGTAGCTCAGGGCGCTAGGGTCCCTCCCCGAGACTGCAGAAACGCAGCGGAGAGAAAGAGCACGGACGGCCCTGGCTGTCTCTGGAGTGGAAAGGGGGCTGCGGCACTTGGTCCCAGCCTGGGCGGGCACGGGCGTCACCCCCACAACCCAGTGCCCCTGAAGGGCGGCTGCTCCCTGCGTGCCTCTCAGCCAGCCGAGGTGTGGTGTTTGAAGCTGGCCCAGGACTCGACCACGAAGACCCGGCCTGCGCAGGTGCTGTGCCAGTGTGGCCTTCAGGCCATCGGTGCCACCGGGGCTCTCAAACACCAAGTGGCCACGGCAACCTTGGAGAAGAGCAGTAGACAGCACCTGACTGTGGCTTCCTGCCGCAGGCCGGGACCACGGGACACGGACACTGTCCCCTTGCACCCTGGATGGTGCAAGGCCACCTCACGGCCCCGGTGCCTGGAGCACAGGTCAGGGGACCCCAGTCACTCCTGCCAGGTTGTCACAGCGGCGTTCCCGCCGTCCCCTCCCTCCTCCCTACCGCACCAGGTCTGCTCCGCTGCACAGAAGCGGGGACGCTGACCCCCGTGCCCTGCACGGCCTGGCACCCACCTTCTCCCCGGTCATGGCGAAGGGCGCGTTGAACCACTGCTCAAAGGTGCTGCAGCTCTTGAAGATGGTGGGCAGCAGGAAGTTGAGCAGCGCCCAGAGCTCGGGCAGCTTGTTCTGCAGCGGGGTGCCTGTGAGCAGCAGCCGCCGCGGGGCCACGTAGTGCGTGTTGAGCACCTGCGTCAGCTTGCAGTGATGGTTCTTCATGCGGTGGCCCTCATCCACAATCATGTACTTCCAGCGGATCTGCGGGCAACAGGTGGCTGAGGGACGGTGGCGGGGAACCAGTGGAGTGGATCTTGGGGCCCCGGGCTGTGACGTGTCCTAATCTGAGTGGGCTGCGCTGCTTTCTGTGTGGTTTATTTCGCTTCTGAGACAGGGTCTCACCAGTCCACACTGGCCTTGAGCTCTCCTGTCTCAGCCTCCCTAGTGTCGGAATTGTAGGAGTGAGCCAGTGTGCCCAGGCAGAACGTCTGTGTGGGAGTGTGTGGGGCACAGGGAGACCCAGGCCCTCACCCACACAAGGCGGATGTACACTACTGTGCTGCAGCCGGTGCCCCACAGGCAGCTCCTGCCACAGCCATGGGGCCACCGGCAGGGCCTGGCACGGATGAGGAGACCACAGGCAGGAGGGCCGGGGAGCCCGGGGCTCAGGCTCCCGTGCGCCGGGCAACCTGGCTTCTGCCCCACTGAGGTGCCAGGAGGTGAGAGACCCACAGATGGCAGCACCCACACGTGAGTGCCAGCTGAAAACACCCAGTGCCTGGGGTGCGGGGGGCATGGTGCCGAGGGGCTCGCCCCAAGGGGGCCTGTTTCTGCACTGCATCGCGACAGGCACACAGGACAGGACCTGTGGGGTGGACCTGACCACTTGACCCCTCCCACACAGAGAGCCACAGCCTCACTGTCCCGCACAGGGAGCCAGGTGGGACATGGCCGATGCTCTCCAGCAGCAGAGAGCCCCATGTGTCCTCAGCCTGAGCCTCCACCTGGGGAGCCTCCACCGAGTCAGGGCCAGGTCTGTGTCCTGGGGCACAGCACATGCACCAGTCCTGTGCAGTACCCCACAGCCATGCCAGGGGCCCCGCCCCACCCCAGGCAGTGCCACCCACACCAGCAGGCGCAGAGCTGAGAGGGCCTGCGAGGCTCCTGAGCGCAGGGCAGCCCCAGGGCGCTACCTTGGCAAGGATGTGCTTGTCCTTGATGATGTACTCGTAGGTCGTGAGCAAGACGTTGAACTTGCCACTGCGGAGCTGGGGGACGAAAGCCCGCCTCGCAGCTGGAGAGCCCTGTGGGGACAGGACACGGCTCAGCCTCCTGGGGCCACGTGAGAAGGTCGGCAGCCCTGATCAGGGAGGTTCAGACACGCCAGAGGTGACGGCCAGAGTGGCTGGGTCAGCAGGGCAGAGCTGAGGCCCCTGTGGTGGCCGACTGGCTGGCCTCTCACTGGCCTCTGACTCACAACTCTTAACTGAGAACCAATGAGCCCCCACCTGTCCATCCTGGCTCCCCACCCCCCAAGCATGCTGGACAGCCTGGACCTGGGGACCCCACCACAAGGGGCAATCCGGGGGCTGCCACTCTACCTCAGTTTCCCTCCTGAAACCCAGCCCCACTCTAGGTCCTGCTTCACAGGACACAGGTGACAACATGAACAGATCTTGGGGTGGTGCTTGGAACAGGCCTGGCTCAAGGCCCAGGGGTCCCGGGTCCCCTGTGACCGGCAGCCCACTGTGCACCGTGCCTGGGGTCCAATCAACACTGCCTCGAAAAGGCGCTCTGCAGCCTGCACCTCCCACGGCCTCCTTCCAAGCAAGCCCCTGTGTCACCCTAACCCTAAGCCTCATCCTAGCCCCAACCCATGCCTGCCGTGCTTCCCAAGGCCAGTGGCCAGTCCCTGAGGACGGCGCCCTCATCACACTCCGGACTCCCCTGCCACCTACCTTGTAGGACACCTTCACCACAGAGGGGGCCCACTTGTCAAATTCGTATGCCCAGTTTGACAGCGTCCTGAAGGGACAAGGAAGGGACAGTCAGGTTCCATTCTGCCACGTGTGTCCACAGCCCTCAGAGGGAAGCGGAAGGCGCTGCAGCAGAGGACAGGGATACCAGGGATGGGGACGGGGACGGGGACGGGAGCAGCTACTGCCCAGGTAGTAGGGGCCTGGATGGACCTGGAGACCAGCACTATGTCCCTGCTCTGGGTCACACAGTAGGGACAGTGACAGTAATGACATAATACGTGTGCACCCGCTGCCAGGTGCCAGGTGCCAGGCTGCAGCTGGGAACTGTGCCTGGGACTAAGCAGGGACACCTGTGGACATGGATGAGCATGCTCTTTCTGCCACCTGCCATGGCCCGGAGCTGGCTCTCTCCCTGAGACCAGGGAGGCCTCTGGCTCGGAGGCTGAGGTCCTGCTTCCACGGCACCAGCAGTGGCAGCCAGTTTAAGCTCCCAGAGGACAAGTGAGGGCCAAACCAGACGCATGTGGAGACCTGCAGTCAGCAGAGAGCTGGGGGGCTGACATTCAGAGGGGCTGTCTGTCTGGGGCAGCTGAGAAAAGGCGTCACCCCAGAAGGGCAGAGGGCACAGACTTGATCAGAGCGCGCCTGCTCTGCAAGGCCTGTGGGACACTGCCATCTGCATCCAAGAAGGAGCCACTGCACAGCCCAGCGGGGCTTGAGAGAGACACAGCCCTCCCAGGTGGCCAGGGCAGGCGCCCTGCACAGGGACACCCAGAGGCACATGGTGACTCGCCTGGCCTAGGGGCGTTTATAAATGCACATGATCATTATTTGATTCACATTAAAAATGAAAGCCACAGACTTCGGCCCTTCCAGGGGGAGAACCAGCAGCAGCTCCTAAGATCCTCGCCATGTTGGAGCTTAGGACGCCGGATACCAAACAACCAGCCTGCCTCCCCCCTGCTAAGTAATAGTGAGCCTGCTGATGCACGGCCTAGTCAAACATCCCCTCCCCGCTGTTTTCTGTCCCCCACCCCGGTTAGTAAATGGGAAGCAGAAATCTGAGCATCTCCTGGGAGGTTGACCATAGCAAGTAAGGGGGACTTCCTTCTACCATCTCTTTGAAGGCAAATATTTTTATTACTGTTTTCTCTAATGGTATTGTTCTATTCAATATTCTGTTTTCATAAGTTCTATAATGTTCTGTATTTCATCTCATTTTGATATACGTGATTGAAAAAACTATTATAAAGATAACAAAATATACTGTGATACCTATTACTGTTATCCTGGTAACCTGCTATGGAGTTCTGTACCAATTTCACTGTACGATTTTAGTTGGCGTTATTCTGTCTTGTTCTATTGTATTTTACCACTTTCAAAATAAAGTTTAAAAAAAATAAAAATAAAAATGAAGGCCATAAGTGGCAGCAAAAGCGCACAGCCCAGGAGGCCAAGACGCCGCGGAGACAGCCAGGGAGGCAGCCAGGGAGGCCCACGGCAGCAAGCAAAGTGGACAGGCTGCCAGCGAGGCATCTGCACAGGACCTGGGCACCAGCTCTGCCACCTCCTTGCCCTGGGAGAAGCCGCCCCATGAGCCCGGAGTTTAGCCATTCCAGCACGTCTGAGCACAGCCCGCACCTGCCCGCTAGTGTCCACGCAGGGCGCGAGACCTCCTCCGCCAGCACCAGCTCCCCTGGTTCGCACTGTCAGGCTTCTCACAGGCCGGATGACAGGGGACAGCTGAGCGCTCGCCCAGCACTGCCCGTGCCATGCAGCCCTGGACGCCCAGGGCTCCTAAGCCCTGCAGCAGGCCCTGCACCCTCGCTGACGGGATGGGGATCAGGGCACACCACCCGTCTGCGCTCCAGCCTCTGGGCTCAGCTTCCGAGGGAGACCGCTTGGCCCGCCAGTGACCCTGGCATCCTCCGGGAGAGGAGAAGCCATGGCTGTTTAGAGAACAGGCCAAGTCCAGCACTGGGGCACCTCCTGGAGCTGAAAAGGAAGTCTCCAAAGTCCCAGATGGCGGGGCCTACCACAGGGACAGAGGTGCCAAACCAGAGAGCGCCCAGAAGCCAGGGCTAGAATGGGAAGACAAAGAGCCAGGCCACAGCACGAGGACGGATCTGTGCGTCCCTGCTGATCCATGCAGACGCCGGGCCGGCGGCAGCAGGGAGCGTGGGCTGCACCCCGAGGCGAAGCCGCCTGGGGCCGAAGTGAGGAAGCAGCAGAGTGAGCAGCCCGGCTGAGGGGGCCCGGAAGCCCCTCGCGGCCCCGCCTCTGCACCCCGACAGAAACAGGAGGGTTGGGAAACCACAGCAAGTTGGTGGGGCGTGACGATCAGCTGCAATCCTGGCACTCTGGGAGGCGGAGGCAGGAGAACTGCAGGTTCAAGGTCAGCCTGGGGAACTTAGTGGGCACTTATAAAATTAGGAAAGGCCTGGGAGGTACCTTAGTAGTAGAGCACTTGCCCAGTGTGCACAAGTCTCTAGGTTCAATCCCCAGTCTCACGAAGTAATGAGCTGATAAATACATTAATAAAACCAGCAGGCCAGGAACTGCCACAGACCTGCAGGGGAAGCCGGTGTGACGGCTACACGGGACACGACGTAGACAGGCTGTCAGGACAAAGCTTTGCGTTCAAGTAAAGTGCAGAGTTCAGTGAGCAGCAAGGGGCCACCGGTGGCTTCATATTCTTGGAAACTCTGCCACAGGAATGTGCCATGCGACCAAGGCCAGGGGAAATCGGGTGACAGGGACACAGAGCTCAATGTGCCACCCTCACAGCTTTTCAGTATCTGTAAGGGCCTGCCAGTCCCGAGCTTAAAAATCCAGGAAGAGCTGGGGATGCAGGGCAGCGCGAAAGCCCCTGCCATCCTGTCTGCTCCTGCCTGTGCAGCCCCTAAGGTCCCGCGTCCACACAGCCGGGGCTTGGGGAGGCAGCTGGACTGAGTCTGTGATAACCACGATGCAGCACTGCTGTGGGCGATGGGCTTAGTGAGGAGCGAAGCCCCACCCTGGGCGTGCATGGCAGCGACTGAAAGCTTTGTAGCTGGACAGAGAAAAAGAGGAAGAAAGAAGCCAGGCTGCTGCCTCCTCCGGCCCTGCCAGGGCTGTTTCTGCTCTGCTGCGCTGCCCGGCAACCAGCTGACCAAGGAATGAAACCTCTGCAAGAGGTGGCTGGAGCAACCCTCTCCTCCTTTAACTTGTGGGTGGGGGGTGTTTTGTCCCAGCAATGGAAGTTAAGACCCAGTGTGGGAGGAGGAGGTAAGGACAGTGCCCGTGAGCCTGCACTGAATAAATAAATGGGTAAGGGACAGCTCCCTCACTGGGGGACCCAAAGAACACTGGGGGGGGGGGGCCATGGTGGAAACACACAGCTGTGACCGGCCACTCCCACTACGATCCTGCCAGGCCAAGTGAATTCCACAGTGGTGGCCAACACTGGAAGGAGGGGTGTGGGTGTCCGAGTGTTCCTGGGAGACACTCAGTACCTGCCCAGAGAAGCTCACGGGTCACAGAGAGGAAGCCAGCAGGCACCCTGGGACCAAGAGCATGGTCAGCTCCCTCGAGACTGGTATCCCACACTGGCACTCCCGGGACCACACCACAAAAACCAAGGAGAGATATGCTCCTTGGCACCTGCTGGGACTCAGCATCAAGCTCTGAGGGACAAAGAAGGCCCGGGGACCGCAGAGGCAGCCATGGCCCTGGCTGAGTGTCTCCTGGGATGGGAGGTACACCCCAAGCTGGCTGTACCCACGCTTCTAGACAGGACAGGGTGCTGAGTAGGAGAAAGGGGGCCCGGCAAGGCCAGCAGGCTCCACGCTGTTGCAGGGGGAGGCCAGGGAGCTCGGTGGCGAGGGGGCACAGCCATCTGGGTGGCAGGGGCCCGGGCGGGAGGTGGCGCTGAGGGCTCTGCAGCCCCAGCAGCAGACTCTGAGACCGCGCTCTGCAGAGCCCATGTGACCTCACCCACACTTCCCCGGAGACACTGTCACAAGCAGCCATGGGCAGGACTGCCTGGTTGTGGGCCATGAAGGGGTCAAGGACATCCTGCAAAATTTGCCCCATGTGGACTGAGGGGCATCCCACCTCCCCCCAAAACCAGAGGCAGCATCTCAGGAGCCGACCACCTCCGAGATTCACAAACTGGCCCTGAGCCCAAGGGCATCCAACATGACCGATCTGGGGACCCTGCCCTCAGGGGTGAAGGACATTAACAGCCCTGTGTGCCAACGGCGCTGGTGGGAAGGGTGTGAGCAGCCCGGCCGGGGAGCCCCGCCTGCACGCCCGCGAGCCCCGCACTCACGAGAGGGGCACGATGATGAGGAAGGGCCCGTTGATGCGCTTGTGCTCCATGAGGTACGTGATGAGCGCGATGGTCTGGATGGTCTTGCCCAGGCCCATCTCGTCGGCCAGGATGCCGTTCAGGTTGTTGTTGTACAGCGACACCAGCCACTCCAAGCCCTTGATCTGCAGGGACAGACACGGCCCCGGCATGAGAGGCTCTGGGGAACTCCAAAGGCGTCACTGGGTCCAGGTTCTGCCTGAGCCATGCCACCTATGGCCAAGTGCTCTGCCCTGGACAGGTCCCCGATCCAGCAGCGACCACGCACTACGTCCTCGGGCATGCATGGCTCAGTCGCCCAGTGCGTGTTCCTCACTGGCACCACCTTGTCTCTTCACCTCCTGGTTCATACCTGAGCACCTCTCTGCTAACTCTTACACACCTGTCGGGCCCTGCCGGACACTGCTGCCTGGCACCTGGCGAAATCTGTCTCTGTCAAGTGACACCTGACTCCAGAGGAAGGGACCCATCATACACGCAATGAGCAGGGCAGCACAAGGGACACCCACTCCGGCCGCAGCCTGGACAGTGACTCCTCTGACACAGCCCTAGCGGAGGTGGCTTCCCCTGCTGAGCTCCAGGGGCCAAGGGAACCCCGGCCGTCTGCAGACCTGCCTGCCCCTAGGGAATGGATACAGCATGGGGCCAGGAGCTCCCTCGTGGGAAGCTGGGACAGAGGTCACGGCCACATGTCAGGAGACGGGTCCTCTGGCTGGCCAGGAGCCTTCTGAGACCTCACAGAGAGGGCAGGGACCCTGGGCTGCAGGACAGCTCAGTTTCCTGAGGACTCTAGGCAGGGCCCTGGGCTGAGGGGCAGAGTCATGGCATCTCCTTCCCTGATTCTGGGGAAAAAGGGCTGATGCCAGCTCCGGCTCAGGGTTCCTGACCCATCTCTCCCTGTGCAGAGGGCCAGGTGACAGGCATGGGGCAGCACTGGGCCCGGATCTGTCTCTAGGCCATGGGGCGGCCGCTCCCGACCTGTACGCTTTGGTACAGCTGTTGTGCCAGGGTCCCCGTCACCAGCATAAAGCAGGGGGGACCAGGGCCCGCCACTGCACCAGCAGCCTCGCTGAGGGCCGGGTGGCGGCTCTGCTTCCCTGCACTGTGCCGACAGCCGAGTGGGCTCCAGAGGGGACCGTGACTCCAGACGGACCGTGAACTCCACAGGACAGCGGACCCTGGCCCAGCACCTCTGCAGGGCCACTGTGCGGGGACCCGTCATACCTGGTATTGCTTGAGGACACCGTTGACCATGAGCGCTGACTGCTTGTCCACGCGCTCGGTGACGGCATGGGCCACGGCATAGTAGGACTGCAAGCCACGCGCGAGGGCCTGCGACACACCGTACTCATCGTCAACGTCTTGCTTGGCATTCCTGAGGGGAGACAGGCAGTGTGAGGCTCCTTGGCGGAAGGGCGTGGGAGTGGGGGCCTGAGAGCCGGGCCTTTCGCAGGGGTTGGGGTGTTTTCAGAGGAGGACTTTACCAGGCCAAACACCCTTGACCCAAAATCCAAATCAGAAACACTCGGAAGCCTAACGAGTCCTGACCCGGAGCTCTGACTGGGGACTCCCGGAGGAGGGGTACGCGGACCACCCTGGTCTGTCCAGCCTGCACACCGTCACAGCCTGCACCCCACCCCCTACTCCCATCGTGGGCGATGGTGACGTCAGCGCCAGTGCAGCCATCCTTACGAGGGCGAGGGCGACACATAAATGCTGGCGCAGTGGCGGTGCCTGTGACCCCGGCACTCGGCAGGCAGGGGGGCTACCGAGTCCAAGTCCAGCCCAGCACCTCAGAGCCCAATCTCAAAGTAATCACAAAGGCATAGGGTGTAGCTCGGTAGGACAGCACCCCGGGTTCAGTCCCCACTGTGACAGAAATGAGTGTTCGTGCTGGATCTTGTCTGAGAGAAGACACACGGCCTCACGGCTGCACGGGGCTCTCTGGGGCCGGCACAAAGGACCGAGGAAGGCACTTGACTACCCACAGCGGCCGCCTAGGGCAGCCGCCGGAGCGACGGGGTGGCGGGCCCTTACTCAATGATGTGCCGCGCGTCCACCTCGGAGACGTCATCGCTGTCGGGGTCTGGGATCTTCTTCTTCTCCTCCACGGGCAGGGCGGGTGGCTGTGTGGGCTGTGGCTGCTCCTCCTCCTCCTCCTGCGGAGCGGAGCCCAGGTCACCCCATTCCGTCCCCGGAGCAGCAGCCCAGGGCAGGATGCAGTTGTGGGGCAGAGCGTGGGGCTCTCTAACCCCCCCCACTCCCCATGTGCTCTGGGACTGCTTGGTAAACGAACTTCCTAACGGTCATTTTTAAGGGTCACCTCGGGGGAGCTTTCCTCCTCACTGCCATTAGGAGACCCCACGTCCACCCCCTCAGCAGATAACGGAACCAAAGCTACAAACATTCACCTGACTGTAGTGTGTCGGCCATGCCTGTGATCCTACCTGTACAGGAGGCTGAAGCAGGACTATCAAGTCCAGTGCAGCCTGGGTGACTGAGTGGGCCCATGGCAAGATGAAAAATACAGCAGAAGACCCTTTGCCCAGAGCCCTGCGGCGGCCTCTCAGCCGACTCTCTTGGCATTTCATAATCAGCTCCCAGCATGCACTCCTAGCTCCCCTGGCAGGGCCCAGGTGCCCCAAACACTAACAACTGTCATGAGGTCAGGCGCCTGAGCTCGCAGAACCAGGCTGGGCTAAATTCCTGAAGAGACTTTCTGCATTCCCAAGTGGGGCCCAGGACTCCACTTGACACGAGGTCCTCAGGAACTCCTTCCTGCTGTGAAGCCCCTTGTGCCCTGGAGTAAGCCAGTGGGTCGCTGTCCTTAGCTACAGCGGAGCTGGTACTGAGCACTAAAAATGGTCACCGTAACTAACCTGAAAAGTTGTTCCCAGCCCAGGCTAGTGGGTTTTCCCCTGGATTCTGTGACATTATGGTCCAGCTCAATGGAGTGGCAGGGGGACACCAACACTGGGGGCAAAACATCGTCACTGGCTGAGCTCTCCAGAGCCAGAATGGGGAGGGGACCACTGGCTCCCCAATATAGCAGGACACAACCGAAAACAGCGCCTACCCAGAGCTCCGTGAGTCAACCGGAAGAGACGGTGCCCTGAGAAGCAGCTGGCGGCGGGGAAGGCGGGCCTCTGCTGGGGGCCGGGTGCTGCCCAGCAGCAGCTCTGAGCCCAGGAGTGAGTCTGCTGCCTGCAGGGAGGCCGGCCACAGAGCGGGCCGGCCCAAGTGTGGACCCGACCTGGGCTACAGCCCAGCCACCACTGCTCGACTGCGGAGGCCCCAGCAACACAGCCTGCTGCCACAGCCAGACTTTTTGTGGTACCAGGACCTGTGCTTGCCAGGCAGGTGCTTGTGCCGCTGACCTATATCCCCGGTCCCGAAAGCCAAACTTAATAAAATAACACCAGAGGTGGGACGCACTGTGAGGGCAACAGAGTTCAGAGAACGAGCCCAGGAAAGTCACTAAACAGGCAAGGCTGAGTGTGGTGGCTCCTGCCTGTAATCCTGGCACTCGGGAGCTAAGGCAGGAGGACAGCGAGTTTGGACCAAGCTGGGCAACTCAGTGAGACCCCATCAAAACACTGGAAAGGGAAGCCCGGGATACAGCTCGGTGGCGTAGGCGCCTACCTGGCAAGCACAAGGTCCTGAGTTATATTCCCGGGAGCAAATAAATAATAAACGAACAACAGAACGGGATGCTGGGTGTGGTGGTGCACACCTGTAATCCCAGACTTGGGAGACTGCAGCAGGAGGACAGGTGCGAGTCTGAGACCAGTCTGGGCCAGCCCCCAAGTGCGTGAGCTCGAGGTCGGCCTGACTGCATAGTGAGACACTGATAAAATAAATGAATAGAAATCAAAAGGGCTGATGACATTCTGCAGTGTAAAGGCTCTGGCTTTAGTCCACACTAATACTGAAAAACAAAACCCCAGTTAGGGCCATAGATTTAGGTCAGCGGCATAAGTGCCTGCCTGGCAAGCATGAGGTCATGAGTTTGATTCCTAGTTAAAGAAAAAAAAGCTCAAACACCAAAGAGGACAATATGCAAGGAGACGGGTTTGAAGCAAACTGCTACAAGTCAGAGACAAACAGACAACCTGCAACACTGCAACGGACTAAAACAACGCAATCAGAAAGAAAAGGCGAAAACATCCACCAGCCCGGGGCTCAGCCCGCACCTGACCGAGGCCACAGGCAGGGGACTGTCCCCGTGCTGCGGGACACAGGGCTCTGCGCCTGCCTCACTGCCCCACACAGGCCTGGGGACGACACGCTGCCCAGGCTGCATCTCCAACACGTGCCCAGGCACCCTGTGACACCACGCAAAGCTGACCCGGAAACCCACGCACTGCCTGCTGCGGCAGACTCGGTGAAGAGCGCGCCCCTTCTGCTTCCCGTTAACAATGCGGAAGTCACACGATTCCCCGGACACTAGAGATGAGACAAAGGCCTCACGCGGACGGATGCACAGTGACAGACCAGGGTGGGAGAGGGTGCCGCCACGTTAGCGCGCGATGTCTGTTACCAGAACCGAATTCATTTCAAGATAGCTGTGACAGATTAAGATGCACGTCTGTAATCACAGAGCAAGTGTGAAGAAATTAACCAAGACAGTGTAGTGAAAGCCAGGCTTGAGGCCCGACATGGTGGAGCACGCCCGTAACCCCAACACTCGGGAGGCTGAGGCAGGAGGACTGCAGCAAGGTCCAGGCCGGGCCACATGAAAGCGAAATAAAAATAAAGAAGGTACAGTAAAAATAAAACTTAATAGAATAAACCAGTACACTAAAAATAGCTAACATCAAAAACACATAGTAGAGGCTGGGGGTTTAGCTCAGCGGCATAAGCGCCTGCCTTGAAAGCAGGCGGTCGTGAGTTCAATCCCCGGTACCGATAAAAAGGAAAAAGACAAAAACAAAACAAAACATAGTACAGCGAAAGTGAAGGACACAAACAGGAAGCACTGAGAAGAGAGACGATGAGCCAGCCCAGTCACACCGAGGGTCACACTGGACACAGCCGTCTACGACGCGCAATCACGTGGCACCTGGCGAGGGAGGCCAGGGCCAGTTCCCGCTGCGTTACACTCCAGGACGCCAAGGAGGAGAGCGGAACGAGTGCACACACAGGTGCTGGGCAGCACAACCTGGAGAGGACCGGGGGACACACGAGGGCCACACGGAGATCATGAGAGACAGACAGACAGGACAGGCCTGAGCTGGGTGTGGTGCACGCCTGTGACACAGCAGCTGGCAGGCTGAGCGAAACCGGAGCCCTTATCTCAAAACAAAGCAAACCCAACACACCCTGCAGAGTAAAGCACAAGGGCCCCACCCAGGAACCCACCCACGAACCCAAGCCTGAGCCCAGCAACTCCAAGGCAAGCACTACACCGTCAGGTCAGGTCGGCTGCAGGAGAATTAAAACCCATCTGACACCATCCAACTGGAGATCTAGGCGAGGGGGGACTGCAGCTGGGGGGCGCCTGCCCCCCGCGGGGCCCTGCTTCACCCCCAGTGCTGACCTGAGGCCAGGCCGAGGCGGGAGACTGTGCTGACGGAGCCTGTGCCACAAAAAGATAAAAACAAAGACGACAAAAATGGCCAACGCTGTGTAAAGCAGCAGTGGAGAGACTCTGAATGGAACCCGTAATTGAATTAGTAACTAAAACTGGGCGGAAAGGCAGGGGCACAACCCCACCTGTGAGGCGAGACTAATAAAAGTCAGGGAGCCCGGGCTTGCGTGGGGAGCCCGGGAACAGCCCGGGGAGAAAGGGCAAAGAAAGAGCAAAGAGAAAAAGCTTCTGGAAAAAGCTTGCAGCCGTTCACTCACACATGCTAAGGCTTCCAACAGCCGGAGAAGGCAGCAACTTTCCCTCAGACCGATGTGCGGGGAGGCTCAGAGCTGGGCAGAGCCACACCGAGCAAGGAGCCAGCACGCGCGCTGGGGCGGGGTGCAGCCGGGCAGCAGGGGTGCCAGGCACGGAGCACGGTCTCCCCAGGACAGCCCAGCGTCCCCAAGAAACGCGGTCAACATGAAGGCCAGAGACCACACAGCAAGACAAATGGGACTGAGGTTCCAAATCCAGAGGTTAATCGGCCCAACAAAGCTTCCGACAGCTGAGCGCATCCGAGTGACTAAAACAGCGGACACCAGGCGCGGCCAGCACAGCTGTGAGCCCAGCTGCTCCCTGGGCGGAGGCAGCAGGGCCACACGGCCAAGCCCAGCCTAAGTAACTCAGTGAGACCTTGTCTCAAAATAAAAAGGGCTGGGGTCAGGAACGCTGTGCTGCACACCTGGCATCCCAGCACTCGAGAGGCTGAGGCAGGAGGACTGCTGTGGGTTCAAGACCAGCCTGGCCTACAAGTGAGCTAAACCTAAGGAAAAGAAAAGGCACAGGCGGGTGAGGACAGAGCTGCAGGCTGGCGTTGGCCCTGCCTCACTGCGCCAGGATTCATCCCCAACACCAAGGAAACTGACTGCAAGCCAATATGCAGCACCTGGCACAAACAGAGTCTAACGAAGCAAGCCTAGAGAACTCAGCCCAGCAGACACTCAGGGAGAGCCCCACCACAGACCCCAAGGGGCCGACCAAGCACACCGCAGGGGACAGGGACGGGCAGCCACCTCTGCACCTGCCTTTCCTCACACTACAGCGGAGCCCCGGGCCACACCGTACTGCGTGGGGAGCGCTAAGGAATCTACAACACCTGCAGTAGAAAAAGCAAACCAGAACCAACAAGCACGCGAGTTCACAGACAGGATCGCCACCCGAACATCAGGCTTCCTTCTCCACGACAGCAACAATTCACCCAAACAGGAAGTGCAGGAGACACGGCTGGGGTGGTGATGGCAGCAGGAGGACTGCAAGTCTGAGCCTGGCCTGGGTAACCTGGCAAGATTCTGCCTCAAAATACAAAATAAAAGGGTGAGGGCTACAGGTTAGTACGACGGTCCTGCAGGGAAGCCCAGGACCCCAAATCAGCAACGACGACAACAAAACAACAATCGGATGGCATCAAAAAGAATAAAATGTATGCTAATACATAGCAAAATTGTGTAAGATTTGTATAACCCTGCAGAGTCAGGTTCTCGGCTTCGTACTCTGGCAGGACCATGATTCCGAACCCCACTGTGAGACTCACTGCAAAGTCCCAGTACACACTGCAGTCCAGAGACAGCAGCTCTCAGTGCGGGAGAACAATGTCCCAACCCACAGGCAGGGGGCGCCGTCGAGAGCGTGTTACCGGCTTTTCAGACAAAGCAGTGTGTTCAAGCACATAAATGGAGGTGTCACAGACCTTACAATTAAAACATGTAAGTGGGACTGATCAAAAAATCACTTTAATAAATGCAAAGCAAAAGATTCGCACAGAATGAAGAGAAAAAGGCCAAAGAAATTAACATACAAAAGGAGAAAAAAAAGAAAGCTATGAGAGCCGTCCAGGAAGTGCAATCTGCAATCTACGAATCACAGGGAACCCTGAAAGCAGAAGAGAGAAAACGCAGCTGAACCAGCAGCTGGGGGACGCGCAGAGCCGAGAGCAGAGCAGGCTGCAACCGCGACGGCGCGCAAGCTCCTTTCAGGGCTAATGCGAGGCAACACCCAGACGTACCCTGGTGACTTGTTCTAAATTTCAAGGGTAATGAGGAAATTTTGCAAGTATCCGTATAAAGAAAGGTGGCTACCTACAAAAGGGCAAAAGTCAAACTCATTTCAGATTGTTCTCCTGCAATTCTAAATGCCAAAAGACAGTGGAACATCTATAGAGAACATCTACAGAGTTTACTGTTTTTGAAACAGTATCTTGCTGTATATTACAGACTGTCAATCCTCCCGCCTCAGTCTCCTGAGAGCTAAGATTACAGGTGTGTAACACTATACTCAGCTTTTTTTTTAAATCTAATTTTAAGGGAAAATAATTTTGAACCAAGAATTACTTAGCCTGGAGTACAGGCTGTGCAACAACCGTGGAAATCAGTGTGCATATGTGTCACAAACCAGGACTCGAGGCCCCATTTAACCCAGCTATTCCCCATCTGGCATCTTCCCGAAAGAATTAAAAACACCATAACAGCAGTCTATGTGCTCCCTTACAGCACGATTTGTAATAGCCAGATCTGGGAAACAACGTACATGCTCATTCACTGCAGAATAGATTAAAAAAAAAAAAAAAGATGTAGTATTTTTATACAATGGAGTACTACTCAGCCATAAAAAGGATAACTGGAGACTTTTATAGGTAAATGGATGCAACTTGACATCATACTCATTAGTGAAATAAATCAGACACACATGTAAACACTGTATTCCCACGCTAGTGCAGGAAGCTGAAACCACATGTGTATGTTGATGAGTTCTACTCATAATGGTTATGAGTTACACTACTGATTTCTCTGAGTTCATTGGAGAGGAAGATTTGTGCTGGTGCTGTCTGGACAACTGAATGTAGACGTCTTGGGCTCTGGGTGAATGATTTGGGGATGACAACGCACAATGTATGTACCATTGTTGCCCCCAACTGACATGGTTTTGAAATTTTTTTCTCTTTGAAATAAAATGGATTTGGAGGGGCTGGGGATTTAGCTCAGCAGCATAAGCACCTGCCTTGCAAGCGTGGGGTTGTGAGTTTGATCCCTGGAACCAGTAAAAAAAAAAAAAAAAAAAAAAAAGAAACTTCAAAAAAATAAAGAAAGAAAATGGATTTGGGGGAAAAAAAAAAAAACAATTACCTACCCTGCCAAATTTGTATTTCTGTATGAAGGCAAATGAAGATGTTCTCAGATACCAAGGGGTTAAGAAGGTGAATCAAGCCAGCATGAAAGCAGCGCTCGGAGGCTGCATAGGACCTGCTTCCAGTTCAAGGCTGGCCTGGACTACAGAAGACCCTGCCTCAAAACACCAAACATCAATAAAAATTTTTAAGAAGTATATCAACCAAGAACCTTCTCTGAGAAATCTGCTCAGTGACTCTCCGTGGGCCAACAGAAAACAAGAAAGAGTAGGAGGGAGCTGTATGAAGGTTTGACAGTCACCACTACATCTGGGCAGAAGTCTAAAGCCACGTCACTTTAGGGGAACAAACAAGGCGGACACAGAGGTACAAACTGGATGTACATGTTTCAACTTCTGTGGTGTGATGGGTGATACCCTGTGTCAACTTGAGAGAGTCTCCCCAAGTAATTCAGCAGCCCGGCATCTCACTAGAGCACAGGCCCGTAGAGCTTTAGGATGCTGCTCGTCCTGTCAATCTGAGAAGTTTAACTGGGGGACACAGCTCAGCTGCATAACACCTGCCTGTCAGGCGCCACGTTGTGAGTTCAATCCCCAATACCAAAAACAAAACAAAACAAAAAAAGCCAGTTAGTAACTAAGTGATCGGAAGTTTAAGTGACTCGGTGGGAGCTGGGGTCTTCACTCTGTAAACGTCCTGGGCCTGTGCAAAAGCAGGGCACAGAGACGGGTGAGAACGACGCTCACTGGAGGGTTCCGCTGCTTGCAGCAGAAGGGCGTGGGGGGCCCTGCGCTGGCTGCTTTCCCGTCCTCTGCTGCCTGGAAGTGCTGCCCTGTGCCAGGCCACCCTGCCTTGGAGCCAGCTGATTACGGACTGAAACCTCCCCAAACTGTAAGCTAAATAAAGCTTTGCTTCCTTCATTTTGGATGTTGAGTATGTTGTCCTAACAACGAGAGAAAACTAACCAAGCTATGTGGTTTTCAACTGTCAAAGTGCAACCCAAATAGCCAGTGTGCTGCACAAATGCGCTTTCACTTCTGCAGGGTAAAGCTATGAGCACAGGGGCCAAATGAATGAAAGCAGTTTGTCACTGTAGACAGGGGAAGTATGGTAAAGCATTCTAGATGGCAGCCTGACAGAGCTGGAAAATGGTAAGTTTTATTTCCCTGTTGAAAAGCCACAGCAAGCTCCAGCTGTCAGTGTGGACCTCCCAAAGGGACACGTCCACGGTGCGGGCACAACAGGCGGCCAAGGCATGATAGACCAGCTGGCAAAGCCATCCTTGCTGAGCTGCTCAGAAGCTCAGGGAACCAATTTGCCCCTGACTTGTGGACAAAAACAGAATGCATGCATTCCAAATTTCGTGAACTGAAAAGTCAGTAACTAAGAGAAAAACACCAAGGAAGGATTAAAATTATCATAAATCATGCTGGCAGAGACAGCAGTGAATTATACTCATGAATTGGTCAAACTTGCACGTCACAAAATCCAAATTAAGTAAAAAAAAGAAAAAAAAATCAATCTCTGATCTGAGCTACTTGCATTGTATAAAACAAGAGTTTGAATGTAACAGGAACTCTTCAGATCACAGGAATAGAGACAAATGCTTTTATAAGACAAGTAAAAATATTATAAGACATACACATTTTTTGTCTTTTTGAGACAGGGACTTGCTATGTAGTTCAGGCTGGTCTCCAACTTACAACAATCCTCCTGCCTCCGCCTCCCGAGAGCTGGGATTACAAGACATGCACCTTTAAGAGACTTCTGTGACTTCCTATGTAAGATTACTGTTTAGAATCTTTGAGTGGTAAGTATTACTGTTGTAAATTGATATAGACGCTTGCTTGCTTGCTTTTGTGACAGTCTCACGACGTAACTCAGGTTGGCCTTGAACTTGTGGCAATCCCCTTACCTCAGCCTTCCAAATACTAGGATGACAGGTGTGCATCACCACGCCCAGTAATACATACATTTTAAAATGTATTTAAAATCTGTGTACTTTGTGTATTTAAAATTCATTGAGTAAGCCTTCAATAAAGAGGATACATGCAGGAAAAAAAAAAAAAAAGAAAAAACAACTCTGCAAAGTTATAGATGACCTCCACAAAAGGAGAGACCCTTCACGCTCACTACAGAAGATTCAGCGTAAAAACTGTCAGTGAACATTTGAGGAATAATTTACTAAAAGTGAAGGACAGGACCGGGGTGTGGCCCCGGAGTAAAGCCTTGCCAGACCTGTGTGAGGCCCTGGGTGTGATCCATAAACAAACAAATAGGAAAGAAAGAAATTGCAAAGTCAGCAATAAGAGTCATCACTACCAACTCTACAGAAATTCGACAATTATAAATAACTTTACGGCCAAGGATGGAGCTCAGCGGTGCGGCACCTGGCTGGCAAGTGTGAAATCCCGAGTCTGATTTCCGCTGTGCCCCAAAATAAATAATAAATAATAAATATGAAGCCCTCAAATCAGATAACTAGGAAACATTCACAAGTTGCGTCTTCTTTTCTACCCTCTTGCTCAGGCTCCCATGCATTAGCATTACAGGCCTGAGCCACCACGCCCAGGTATCCATTTCAAAAGCAGTCGTCTTTCGCGCCCTCAGATTTAATGCAATCCCACTCAAGCACCAGCTGGCGCGTCAGCAGGCAAGAGTGACTGGAGCTGGCCCTGCCACACGCACTGGCCACCGAGGAGCCGGGCGGCACTAAAGAGCAGTGACCGAGCAGGGGCCAGCACTCCCCGGGCAGGTCCCACCAGCCAGGGCGGGCAGCCAGGCGGGATGTACACACCTGTGAGCCCAGGAGGGGCTCAAGAGGCTGAGGCAGGAAGACAGAAAGGCCAAGGACAGCCTGGGCAACTGTCTCAGGTAACTTTTTTTTTTCCTTTTTCCTTTTTATCAGTACCGGAGATCGAACTCACGACTGCCTTCTTGCAAGGCAGGGGCTTAGGCCGCTGAGCTAAATCCCCAGCCCCTCTTAGTTAACTTTTTACTCATTGCTGAGACAAAGTACCTGATGCCCAAAGTTGGGGAAGGAAAGGTTTATTTCTCAGAGTTCTCTTGGAGGCTCCAGTCCATACTCGGTTGGCGGCATGGCAGCGTGGCATGGCGGGGCAGCCCTGCATGGCTGCTGCAAACACCGCAGGCAAGAGACACACACCACCTGCCCGCCCCTATGTCCTGGCCCCAGCACTGGGCAGCGAAGCACATCACCCACCCGAACGCTGGACAACAAACCCATCACAAATGCTCGACCCATTAACTGCGTGACACTTGGGGCCACTGACGTAACCCATGGCAGGAACCCTCTCCCGTGGGGAACCTGACAGAGAGGAGGGTATCGCCATGGTAGAACACTGGCCCAGCACGCACCAAGCCTGGGCTCCAACCCCAGCACCCGGGAAAATAAATACATAAGCAACCACGACACAGGGTCCACGCACAGAGGTGAGACACAACTGCACATCGGAACTCGCTCCTCCGTGAGGGTCCAGCTGGGTCCCGGCAAGGAAGGAGCGTAACAAACGTGGGTGCTTCTCTCTGAGGCCTTGGAGAACTGGAGGGTGCTAAGCAAAACCTAAAACAAGTGCACACCTTCACCTCAGCTGTTCACAAAGATCAACTCAAAAACGTCTGCAGACTGACTTCCGGGAGAACATGGCGGACAAATAGCAGCAGCCACTGAGGCTGTCTGAGATTACCAGCTTAGAATCCAGGAGCGGTGCTGTGTGAGGAGTCCTAAGCGAGGGGAGATGTACCCTGCCGACCCAGGAACGAACTAAGCTGAGAGAAACCAACTGGCAATGCAATCCTGATGTTATAACAGAAACAGATAAAACCTCAGTGCGAAAGCTGGATCCCGCGCCACTGGAAGCTGCGATTTGAATTTCCTGCTGCAGATACTGTGTCCCAATCGGCACGGCAGGGAGAGAGATGCACGAAAGCTCTGAGAGCTGGAATCGGTGAACCAAACGGCATTGAGAGCGGGACTGGCAGGGAGCCCTGCATCCACCTGCAGTGAGTGAGAGAAATGGGGACCCTTCATAGACTAGGAGGCTCTAACAGAGGACATTCTGGGAACGGCAGACTAGCCGGAGCAGGATGCTGTAGTGACTTCGGTCACATATTCCCCTCTCAAGCGGGAGTGGTGGGGAGCACTTGGCCTGGTGATGCCGCGGACTAAGATCCAGTAGGCTAGCCCAAATCAGGTCCCTGCGCCTGGCGGTGCACCCTAGCAGTGAAGCATTCAGTAGGTTGACCTGGAGGCTGCCCAGCTCTGTGTCTCCCTAGTACACTGCAGTGGGCAGGAACACCTAGCTGGCGGATTCAAATAAACTGTAACAGACAAAGAGGAAAAAAAAAAAACTGGGCCTCCTACAGACACTTGTATGGAAGGAAAAAAAAGTATGGGAAAAGGGAGCAACAAGAAAGGGCCCTCAGTCCCCAATCCTGAGAACACGATCCAGGAAAGGTAAAGGCAAAGGAGAATGAGGACAGAAAACATGCAATATCAGACACGGCACCTATAGATATAAAACAGTATCTCCAGAGCCTCATAGATGAGTTCAAAAATGAAGTATTTAATAAAATAAAGCAAGAAATAAGTAGAATAGTTAGAGAAATGCTAAGCACCGCCAAGAAAAAACAGATGGTGGAATGGAAGAACAGAAAAAAAGGGGAGAATTGTTTGATGGAGAAAATAGAGAAAATATAGAATACGTGAGGCAGGCTCAAAGAGATTACCAGGAAACTAAAAACTCTACTGAAAGCTGGCATAACAGCTTGAAAGAAACTAAGGATAGATGATCTGAACTAGAGGACAGATTTGTAAGGTGGGAGCTTGAAATGAAAAACTTCTTAAAAATAACAAGAAAACAAACAGCAATAATACAAAGACTAGAAGATGATAAGAGGATCTATAACTTAAGAATTAAGAACATAAAAGAAGAAGTAGGGACTCAAACAAATGAACTACAAAAGCTATTCACAGAAATAATCCAGGAGAATTTCCCTCATTTAGCAAAAGGTAAAGATACTCAGATGTATGAGGCATACAGGACCCCAGCCACCTACAACCCAAACAGAGCTACACCCAGGCATATAATAATCAAAATTCCAGAAATCCAATATAAGAACAGAATATTAAAAGCCGTCAGAGACAAGAAACAGATCACTTACAAGGGAACACCCATCAGAATTACAGCAGACTTCTTGGCACAAACCATCAAATCACGAAGAGCATGGGGGGAAATAATTCAAGCTTTGAAAGATAATAACCTCCAGCCAAGATAGATATATTCTGCACAACTGTCCCTAGAAATTGATGGAAAAACAAGGTGCTTCCAGGATAAAGAGGAACTAGGGGAATTTCCAACCACCAACTCAACTCTACAGAGAATACTGCAGGATATTCTAAAAATGAAAAATACCAAGATTCCAGAAACAGTGGCAGAGAGGCCACAATAGATGGAAGCAGAAAGTGAAATGAAGAAGACAAACTGACAACTAATGACAGAAAAAGAGCTCAACAGAAATGAGGCAGAGAAGGCTGGATGGTGGGAACAGCTATTTTGGAGAAAACAAGACATCATAATAGGTAGTGCTGATTTAATATCCTCTTGTTTTGAAGTCCCATCAAGCTTTTGTTCTTCTGTCTCCATCGGTTTTAACGTGTTGTATCTTGCTGGATTTTATTATATGTGATAATATAAACAAAAACTTTTGTAGACAGGGAGATTATACAGAAACCATTGTTCATTTTCTGTTAGTTGATTCTAAATACCCTGTAATACTGTCATTCTCTTGAATGGTTTTACATTGTCTTGATATGTTTGATGCTACAGTATACGATTTATACCCAAAGATTTTAAGGGAAGAGACACTATGGTAACTACTATTATGTCGAGATTATCTTGTGGTGAAACACTATTTTGCTTAAATGGCTATTTGGACCTGCGCTGTTTTGTTGTTATGCCTTCTTTTTTTTATCTCAATCTCCTTTTTATTATCTACTTTTTCATTTTTATCCTTTTAAGGGAAAAATAAATAAAAAATAGCAGGATATATTATAGTAACCCACTTTGATTTCCTATTAACTTGATTTGAAACTCTGTATTGCTCTCACCATCTTGTTTTGACTGATTTTCCTCTATTCTGTTATGCTTGATAGTACCAAGTTTGAAAGTCTAGGCAACAACTATGAAGACAATAAGATCCATTGTGAGGCCCATTCTGGTTGACTATTATCTTCTTTTGAAGTCCCCTAATGTCTCCAATGTTTTGGTTTTATTGGTCTTATTCTTTACTGTTTTGTTCAATTTTATTGTACCTGATGATATAGGCAATTCTTTTTAAGATAGCAAGAGGCATTATGGTAACCATTGTTGATCACCTTGTATTTTGTTTTTACATTATGTATTATGTCCATCCTTTTGATTTGATTGGCTCTGTCCTGGTATGTCACATTTGGTTTTACTTTCTTCAAAAAAAAAAAAAAAAGTAGTAAGAACTGTGGGAGCAGTGGAACCCAAGATGTGTAATAGTCATTGCACGGAAGAAGGGAGGGGAGAGTTCTCTGGGGGATTAACTGCATGTATGTTTGGGTGTGCAGGATGGATAACCATATTGCTGAGTTTTGTTGGATCATTGAACAAAACTGTTTGCAGTCTCACTGTTTGAAGGTCCCCTCTGTATGCTTTAATTTTGTAACTTCAACAACTATTTCTAAGATGACAATATGTAATTAACTAGTGATTTCCTACTGTTTATTTTTTCTGAAATTCTGTATAACTTGTACCCTTTTTCTGTTTTTTTTTTCTTTTTTCTCCTTAAATAAAATTAAAACCAAACAAAACAAAACAAAATGTCTGCAAATGTCTCTTTTTTTTCTTGGTACTGGGAACTGAACTCAGGACCTTGTTTTTGCCAGTGAGCTACATCCTCAGCTCGAAACTGTACATGAGAAGAGCTTAGACGGTAAAACTTCTAGAGTAAAAAGCAGGAGAAAAGCTTTGTGACCTTCAGACAGGCAAATACTTCTAGCTAAAAATACCAAGAACACAATCCTTTTTTTTTTTTGGTACTGGTAATGGGACTCTCGGCCTTCCACCTGCCAGGCAGGAGCTGTGCGGCTAAGCTAAATCCTCAGCCCCACAACCCTTAATAGAAGAAAAATGATCTGTACCAAAATCAAAAACCGCAACTGAGCACTGCTCACACCCGGAACCCCACGGCGGGGGCAAAACCCCATAGCGGGCCCTCACACTCCCGTACTGCACCCCAGAGAAAGGAAAGACGGAGGAAAAGGAGGAACACAGTGGGGAAGATATCCGAAAACTACACTGATCAAAGATGTGCATCTAGAAAACATCAACAGTCCACCACTCAGAGATTCAAACGGCCTAAGCCAGGTGGGTGGTGCACAGCTGTCATCCAGCCCTCGGGAGGCTGGGACAGGAGGACAGCCAGCAGTTTCAGGCCTGCCGGGTACCTTACATTGGGAGTTCAAGGTCAGCCTGCACTACCAAGGGAGAGTTTGTCTCAAAACCAACAAACACCAGCTGACACTGAAACCGCAGCCTTGAGACAAAGCGCGCCTCCCCGGCCGGCCGGTGGGCGGGCTGGGGAAGCCAGGAGAGCACCGGCCGGCCTCGCCAGTAAGCAGCTGCTGGCCTGGAGCCCTCAGGGTGACCGGGCAGCACCTGAGGCGCAAGGGCAGCTCGAGGCGGGCTGCGGCCCGGGCGGGGCGGGGTGGCGGGGATCGCCCCTCTGCCTGGTGTGCGAATCTGGTTTGTTCCACGTTACCGTTTTGCTTCATCCCTGTATCTGGCTACCTGAGCAACCAGCCTGAAGACAACAAGCGCACTGTAAGAACCACTGTTAAATTCTGTCACCTCACCGGGAAAACCCTGTACAGCTATTGTTTTGTTGTTGTTGTTTTCCAGGCTTGTTTGCATCTTGATTTTTCTGTTTTTTCTTTTTTCTCTTTAAAAAAAATATATGTGAGATATTACAAATCGAGAAGAAACTGTTCAAGAGAAAATGTAAACCGTAGGGGCCGGGGATTTAGCTCAGCGGCATAAGGGCCTGCCTTGCAAGTGGGCAGTCGTGAGTTCGATCCCTGGTACCCATAAAAAGAAAAAAGAAAAGTGTAAAAAAAAAAAAAAAGAAAAAGAAAGAAAGGGGAAGGGACAGGGCACACGAGCCTGTGCAGAGACGCCGGGCAGCAGGAGTCACTAGGAAGTGCAAACACAACCCCAGCACCAGAATCCCCATCACTGAGCAGGACGGGAGGGGGAGAAGGTCCCGCCATGCCCCAGAGCAAGGAGCAGCAGGGCCACCAGAGTCACACGGACACAGGGTGACCCACGCCGGGGCTCAACAGAGTGCTCAGAACTCCAGTTAAACAGCACAACCCCAAAGGGCGCGGTGGTGCACCCCTGTCGGGAGGCCGAGGCAGGAGGATCACCATGAGTTTGAGGTCAGCATGGGCTACACAGTGAGTCTAGGCCCTGCCTGAACTACAGAGTAAGACGCTGGCCCAGCAGGAGCAGCAGCAGCAGCAGCTGAGAACAGGCCGCCGCTCACAGGCAGGGGGGCGGGCCCTGGAGGGAAGCTCGGTGCGTTGCACTGATCAATGCAAGACAGACGGTGCAGCCGCTGCCGGTGGGTCAAGTCAGCCCAAGCACCAACTTCCAGCCTCTCCTGGCCCCGGCTGCCCCTGCCTGGCTGGCGGAGAGTCCCGCACACAGGGCGACAGTGACACGGGGGCGGAGACCCTGCAGAGAGCACTCGGTCCCTGCACACAGAGAATCGCACGCTTACCTCCTCCTCCTCTTCTGAGCCACTCTCCTCACTGTCGGATCTTGGCGCTACTTCATACCTAGAAAAACCACCAGTGTTTAACTGCAGGCTCCTCAGAACCCGCAGGAACTGTTCCCTAGCCAACCGGCAGGGACCGAATCAAGCAGGGTCACCCGGGAAAGCTCACCCTGGGTTCATCTCCAGCCAGGCCTCCAGCTGCCCGGCTTTGGGGGCATCTGTGCCCGTGAGGATCTTGCCGCTCTCCACGTGGATCACCTTCACGGGGAGGTCGCTCATCTGGCTGGTCTCGTCCAAAGGCTACAAGAGAGTCGCCCGGGTGAGCTGGGACCCTCGGGGTGCATCCCTCCGTCCACCGTGCTGACGGGGCACATGGCCCCAGCACTGTGCTGGGGGACAGGCCAACACGGCCACCGAGGGCAGAAATGAGCTCAAAAGAGCAAGCTGTCAGTGCAGCCCCCAGATCGGATCGGCTCCGAGTCAGTGAATCCAACATGTTAAACCAAAACAAAAGGAGGCACCTTCCTCCCTGTCACTGTTCCCTAAGCAAAACGATGACTATGTGTCCTGTGGGTGTCGCAGTGATGCTCTCCCCGTCCCTCCCGTGCTGTTTGGAGACCTTGTTGAGGGTCTCCCTCCCCGCCCTCTGCTCTAGCTCAGGGAACTAAAAGTCCTCTTTTGTTTTTTCCCTTCTCTCCAGTGCCAGGGTCAGAACCCAGGGCCTTGTGCACACTAAGCACACACAGCCCCAGCACTCAGGAGGCTGAGGCAGGAGAAGGCCCTCGAGTTCAAGGCCAGCTCGGAATATACAGTGAGTCCAGGCCAGCCTGAACTCCATAGAAGACCTCATCTCAAAAACAAAAAATAAAAAATTCCTTGGCTGCAAGCATGCAGTGCCCACTGCAGACCTGCTCTGTGTGAACACTGTCACTTGCTCCCCCGTGCATCCTGGAGAATCCCCACGAGGAGGATGACACTCTGGGCTTAACCTGGGATTCCACTGCCCAGATCCTACACTGCATCAGCTGCCACTGCCGCCCACACCCTGGAGGGCTCGCGTCTGCAGGGAACCCCTGGACTCCGGAGTTTCCAGCTGAGCCCCACAGTGACGTCATCTGGAGATGGGGTTACAACCTGCAATTCAGGCTCCATGAAGTCACGAGAGGGGAGCCCTGGTCACAGGATTCACGCTGTGTCACTGACACTAGGGCCAGAGAGCATGCTTAGCTCACACAGGCCTTAGTCACGCCCCAGCCTGGTGACAGAGGGGCCTCTGGGCTTTCCCCGGGCCACTTGGCTCGGCCATGCACGGCATAGAAGGCGAGTGCAGGGGGGACTACACTGTCCAGTGCCCCCAGAGCCCGCACAGCCTCTTCAGAGGCAGCTGACCTCGAGCAGAGCTGGGCTCTGGGTGTGCGAGCACCGTTAGCAGCCCCAGCATGGTAGGAGCAGGGCGCGGAGGCCCACCTGGGTGCAGGTGCTGCCTGTCCAGGGACGTGCGGCCACACAGAACGTGGGCAGCTGCCACGGTGCCTGCTGCTTTGCCGTTTCACTGCCTGCTGCCTTCTCCAACCATGGACGGCTTCTCCGCTGCGACGCCCTAAGCCCTGCCACCCTGCCCCGGAGCTGAACGCTCTGCACACCGGGCGCTAAATGAACCTTTCCTCTTTTTAGGGGGAGAGGGGGTCTTTCTGAGACAGGGTCTTGCTATGCAGACAGTCTGCCCTTGAGCTCGCTCTGTACATCAGGCTGGTCCAAACTCGCACCAATCCTGCCTCAGCCTCCCGCGTGCTGGGATGACGGCACTGAGCCAGCCTGCCCAGTGAGTGTTTCCTCCTTTAACCTTGGGTGTGGCTACTTTATCTCAGCAGGACTGAAAGTAACCAGGAGAGGGTGATGCCCGCCCTATGTGGCTCCCCAGGTGTCGCTGTGAGCAAAGGACACTGTGACTGGAGCACCTGCAGGCAGGGGAGGGCCTCAGAGCCACCCAGTGCGGCATGTGACCCACCTGGAGGTCGCAGCACATGTGAACGAAACACAGACCCACACGCCCTGATGTGGAAAGTGGCTAAAGGAGAAAAGGCCCATCTACGCCCAGATGGCCCAAGCAGCCCCCAAACTGAGAGGATCTGATGCAGGGGTCCCGAAGGGGCGCAGACGTGTCAGCAAGGGCTCAACATGTGTCCTGGGAGCACATGCCATGGGCAGATCTGAGAGGCCCCAGAGCCTCGGGTCCCCGCCCCCGAAGAGCCTGCTCCCCTCCCGGGCTCCTGGCTGCGCAGGTCCGCGGCTGGCCCTGGTCGGACCATTCTGCGCTGCTGCCAGGCATCTGGGGGCTGACTGCCCTCCAATAGTGAGCCAAATACACTCCCCGTTTAAAATGCAAGTGCTCAGGGGCTTGTCTCAGCAATGGAAAAGAAACTCAGAGCATGTTTCATGCGAGTGTTTAGATTCTGCCTAGGAAAGTGACACGTTAGCAGATGATGGCGCATGCCTGCAATGCCAGCACCGTGGGAGGCTGAGACAGGAGGGTGGCAAGTTTGAGCCCAGCTTGGGAAACAGTGATTTGCATGTTCAAGACTCCGAACTGTAAAAGGCGGGCATGGAGGCGGGCCGAGGATGTGGCTCAACAGTAGAGACCTGCCAGAAAGCCTGGGCCCAG
Organism: Cavia porcellus; assembly: GCF_034190915.1. NCBI lineage: Eukaryota > Metazoa > Chordata > Mammalia > Rodentia > Caviidae > Cavia > Cavia porcellus. Next base: position 70,508,263 of record NW_026947500.1, on the reverse strand, counting down.
GCTCCATCTACACGGTGGTGCTGGAGGTGTAGCTGTGACCGCAGGTCTGGCGCACCTGAGTGTGTGCATGTGTGCAGGCGAGAAGCTGTGCACGCCCACTGGCAAGCATCGCGCCTCAAGGGAACGGCCTGGTGCTGGGAGAGGGACCAGGACACCATGAGAGGCTGCCTGCAGGGGTGGCAGAGGCGGCCACCGCAAAGACGGGGGTCAGCGCAGAGGGACACACAGGAGCCCGCAGGAAGGCCTCACACACTTGTGCTAAGGCATCATGACAGTGGACGGTGACAATCCACGCCACCTGTGAGCTTACAGCAGAGCTGGGTCGACTGCAGCCCCAGCCCAGTAGAGGGCAGAGCCAGCTTCCTCTCAGGAGAAAGGCAGCTTGTCAGTCAGGGAAGGGCGAGGCCCTGATTGCCATTCTGTGGCCACTGCAGCACTAAGTAACTCAGCTGGAGGGAGGCCTGGCCACGAGCAGAGGGGAGTCACAGTGTGTGCACGGCATCCTCCATGAGAGCCGAGGACAGGGTGGGGAGACACTGCCCAGCAGGGAGCCACTCCAGCACACACGGAGCAAGGCCACTGTCACCAGCAATGCACCAAGGACATCTCTCGGGTATTTTTCCCAAAACTCAGGAGCGGGATCTGCCATGAGGGGCAGCAGACAGACCTGAGCCGAGGCCTGCGCTCTGCAGAAAAAATGTTAAGGTCCTGAAGGGCACCGAACAGCTGGGGCTGTCCGGGCCTTCCGGGTGCTTACGCCAGGGGAAATGCGAGCACAGAGGTTTGAATATGAGGGGACAGTCCTGCCTCCACAAGCACTTCCTGCCTTCAACCCCCCTGGGGCAGTAGAGGGGAGCGAGCCGGACTAGGAAGGTGGGGTGCTTGGCGGAGAGAAAGTGGGCCACCTGTCACCAAGCAGGCATGGTGCACACCTGTACTCACAGCTCTCTGGGAGGCTGAGGCAGGAGAATCATGTTTCAAGGCAGCCTGGGCAACTTACTGCCTTAGCAAGACCCAGTCTGAAGATAAAAGTCAAAGTGCAGAGGATTTAGCTCAGTCCAAAAGGCCTGGATTCAATGCAGCACTGAGGGGAAGGAGGTAAGAAGTGGGGCACTGGGGGCTGCGAGGTGAGCTTCTGCTCGAGAGCGCAGTGGGGCCCGGGGGGGCGCCACGGAGGGTGATGGGCAGGTCCGGCCCCTCTGCCTCAGGTCTAAGCAAGGCCGAAACACAGTGCAGATCTAAAGCCTCCAGACGTGGCGACACACACTGCCAGGCTGCAGGAGGACTGCGAGGAGCCCAGCCTGCTCAAGGCCAGGGCAGCACAGGAGACCCTCTCTCCACCCTGATTCCCCCAAAGGAAAAGCTTGGGAAAGAAGCGAGCCCGCGTGCGGGGTGGTGGAAGCCACTCCTGCAAACCAGAGTCTGCTCTGATTTTGTGGTTTTGGAAAGACGGGCCGGGGCCAGGGCCGGGGTAAGACGTGGGGAACCTGCCGGGCACACGTGGGCTCGGGCTCTGGTCCAGGCACCAGGGACAGGGCCGGGCAGATGCCCGGCTTCTCCACAAGACACTCCTCACCTCCCCGTCGGGCCCAATCGCAGGTGTCTGCCCCTCAGCGTTTTCTGCCTTCTGGAAAGGAAAACAGACACGGTCACCCCAGGACCAGGGGCAGCCGTTCCCCCAGCGGCCCCCAAGCGGCCACGCCCAGCAGCCGGCGCACCTTCTTCTTCTTCTTCTTCTTCTTCTCCTTGGCGACCTGGGCGGCCTTGTGCTGCCGCACCAGCTCTGTGAGGTTGGCCACGTACTCGTCCGTCTGCTGCAGCAGGTAGGCCAGGCGCTTGTCCTTCTTCTGGTCAATGAGCTTGCGGTAGCCCTCCTCGTCTTCTGCCTGTGAAGACGTCGGGGTGGCGCTGGTTTGTGGGGGCCCATGCCAGCCCTGCTGGGATCTCCCTGCCCAGCAGCTGGGGGCACATTGCGGTGCACATGGCTGTCACCTGCATTGCACCTTAGCTGACACACAGCTGTCAACTGCCCCAGGCCCAGGGGCACTCGAGAGCACCTGAGCCCGTCTCTCTGCACACCAAACACTTCCTGCCACCTGGCCTAAGCTGCCAGAGCCCCTGTGGTCCTGAGAAGGGCTCGGGGAGCACTGCACGCAGCTTGACCTTGGGAAGCGGTCACTGCAGAAGCAAGGCCACCCGACCCCTTCCACTGGCACACCCCTGCCTGTGCCCCGGGCCATTTGTGCTCTTCGGACCTCTTTACCACAGTGCAGCTCAAATTAAGGGGCTCCACGGGCGAGGCATGCACTCCGCACACAGCGCCCCGGCCCTTCACTGCCTCGTCACCCTCCAGGCCACGAGTCCAAGCAGGGCAGGGACTGTGTCTCACTCCCCTCTGCCTGTCCTACCGATGCCAGCACCTGGCACTTCGGGACACACTGGTGCCAGGTGTGCAGACTCACATGGAGAGAAGGGTGGCTGGCACCTCACTCCTCAGGGGGCACAGGGCAGCCCGTGACAGGCCTGCAGCGGCAGGACTGCTCAGAGGGACCCACAGGACTCCGGCCCGGCCGCTGCCTCCGCCGTGCGGGGAGGAGCAGGGCGAGCGGCAGGACCCACCATGAGCCGCCGCATCCGCTCCTTCTCAATGCGCTCGTTTTCCTTCTTCTGCTCGCGCTCTGTGTTGGCATGGTACGTGGCCACCGCCTTGGTCAGCTTCTGGATCTTTCCCGTGACAGATCTGTGGTATTCCTTGAAGTCCTTGGCGTGCTGAAGAATGCTGTTGAGGTATTCCTGCAAGGACACACGAAAGGCTGAGTACGCAACGGAAGTCGCCGCCACGCCAACCTGAGCGCCAAGAAACCAACTGGCGCAGCGACACGGCCTGGCTGTACAGTCCCGTTCCCCCGGGGGAGACCAGGGTGGAGATGTGCACCCGGAGTCCAGCACTCGGGAGGCCGATGCAGGAGGCTCCAAGGCTCAGACACCTGCGCTACATGTGTGACAAGACCCTGTCTAAAAGAAAACCCCACAAACCCCCAAAACTCCCTGCTGTCACTTCACAGAGAGAAACACCCTCAGGTACAAACACACCACACTGGGTCACTCAGCTGGCCAGGCCACTCAGCACTGGGCACACTGAACATCACACCTGCCCTGCCCTAACCTGGGGATCTCACTGCTAGGAACCCACTTCCAGGAAGGATCACAGCCCCACTGCACCCTTCAGGCACAAGAGCGCCCACCTGGGGCGACTTTCAGTTCAGCGAAGCTGACAGTGCGCTGCATGCCCCGGGAGGGAAATGGCAACATGAATTCCCGGCTGCTGGTACACTCGGAAGAAGGGACTGGTAGTCATTGGAACCACCCAGCACACTCAGGTCCTGGGCTCGGCACCCAACGCCGCGCACAGCCAGCGCCCGCAAGTCCCCGCACCGAGGGCTACGGCGGGGGAGGGCTCAAAGTTGGAGAGCGGCCTGGGCCCCTCGGGAACTCCGCAGAACTGCCTCAAAAGCTTGAAAAACAATTTTAAAAAGGCTGGGGAGCCGGGGCTGGAGCTCGGCAGCTCAGCGCCTGCCTGGCAAGAGTGAGGTCCTGAGTTTGCTCCCCAGTACCACACACAAACAAGCAAACAGAAAGGACTGGGACGCAGTGCAGAGGCCTGCGCTCAGCCTCCAGCACCAAAGCCAAACAAAGCACCAGTCACGTGTCAGAACTACTTACAGACAGCCAGCTACGGTGGCACCACCTGTAACCCAGCCCTAAGGACACTGAGGCGGGAAGACCACTGTGAGCTCGAGGCCAGGATGAACTACATAATGAAACTGTCTTAAAAACAAAACCGCTTTGAAACAGGCAGGGCTGCACGGGTGCGCACCTACAGTTCCAGCTAGTCCGGAGGGTGAAGCAGGGTGTCAGGTACGATGCCCGCCTGGGTGATCAGCAGGACCCTGCCTCAAAACAAAAGGGGCAGAGCACTTGTGGAGCCTGAAGACCTCGTCCCAGCCCAAGCACTGCAATGAAGTCAGTCTTTGAATCCTTTTATGAAACTTTTATGTGATCTTGCATGGTGCACAGATGACAGACATTGGATTTCTGTTTATTCTGTGGCACTGGGGATGAAAGCCAAGGCCACGCACACACTGGGTAAACACCCCGCTGTGGAGCGGCACCCGTGCCTTCGTGTGCTGTGAGACAGGATCTGACTGAACTCCCGGCGGGCCTCAGACTGCATCTCCCCTGCCTCCGCCTCCCGAGTAGCTGGAATCAAAGGCTTGCACCACCTGCCTGGCTCACCACTTAACCTTCCCTGTTGGTTTGGTTTTTCCGACATACAGACCACGTAACTCCAGCTCTGCTTAGCCTCCTGATCTTCCTGCCTCAGCCCCCTGCGCTCTGGGATTACAGGCATGCATCACCATAACTGGCTGCCTTTTTAAAAATTTTTCCTTGAGACAGGGTTTCACTATGTTGTCTGGGCTGGCCTTGAACTCACTATGGAGTCAGGCTGGCCTGAAATATACAGTGATCCTCCTGCCTCAGCCTCCTAAGTGCTAAGATTACTAGTGTGTGCTACCACGCCCAGGCTATCTAACTTTTAATTAAAATATACATGGAGAAAAAGTTAAAATATAAGGGGCTGGGGGTTTAGCTCAGCGGCATAAGCACCTGCCTTGAAAGCAGGTAGTCGTGAGTTCGATCCCTGGTACCGATAAAAAGGAAAAAGACAAAAAAAAAAAAAAAAAAAAGTTAAAACATAAAATGTACATAGAGGAAAAAAAGCTGAAATGATAAATACCAAACTATTAGTTAACTGTGGCTATTCGGGAGGCTGAGGCTGGAGGATTGTTTAAAAAAAAAACAACAAAACAGGCAAACACACTGTGGCAATTTCTCACATTATTTTAAACTACAGCAGTGAAAAACAAACAACAAAACACACAAACGAGGACCGCCCTCCTCTAAGCCTTCCTGACTGGCCCTGCAGAGCCTAAGCCTCTCACCGGCTCTGCTGCTCGAACCCCCGTGGCGTCTGGCCCACGGAGGGAAAGCCCAGGCGCCCCGCAGACCTTAGGCCTCAAACCCGCAGCCAGCTCCCCGCCCTCTGGCCTCCCCTGTCCCGGCCCTGGCCGCCCAGCCCCAGGGCGGAAGGCACTCTGCGCTCTCGGGTGAGGGGCCCCCAGTCGGGGCCCCTGAAGTCCTGAGCCTCAGGCGCCCGAGGCAGGTCCTCTGGCCGGCTGCCCGCTGTGCACTGTGGGTCAGGCGGGCAGCGGCGCAGGCTATGACTGGGGCCTGGCTCCCTTCCGGCCACCCGTGCCTCCGAGGAGCTGCAGGCTGCAAGGATGGAAACCTGCGCCACGAGCCCAAGCTGACCTCTCCTCTGGCTCGCAGGGCTCAGCTGCTGCATCACGGCAAAGGGGGCGTGGCTGGCATCTCCAGGACCCCTCCGCTCCTCCCTCTCCTCGGCCCGCCTCGCCCGCCCTCCCCGTGCTCTCTGCCCACCAAGGCACATGACCTCGGGCCTGGGGAAGGGAGCTCGGCCCCGGGACGCACCTGGTGCTTCTGGCGCCGCTTGCGCTCCTGCTCGATCTTCTGCTGCTTCTCCAGCTTCTCGGTGATGCGGGCCTCGCGCAGGGACTGGCGCTTGCTGCGCTTGTAGGCCTTGGCGTTCAGGGCCGTCTCCAGGGCCGTGTCCCTGCGCATGCACACCACCACCTCCTGGCGCAGCTGCGGGGACGGGGGACAGGGACGCTGGCACGGTACGCAGGGCCCAGAGCACCCCGGCGACCGCCCGACCTGCAGGACACGCAGCAGGCCAGGCATGGAAGCCGCCTTGGCCGCCTACAGGCTGGACCAGGGCCCTGTCACCGCGCCTAGAAACGGGGCCCCGGGTCACCCCCACCCAGTGCCGGCCACACGCCCACCTGTCGCTGGAAGTTCAGCAGCCGCAAGGCCTTGAGCTCAATGGTCGCTTTGGTTCGCAGATCCCCAGCCAGGGAGCCAGGGAGGTTTTCAAGTTCCTGAATGCGGTGCGCGATGCGAGCCTGCAGCCTGGGAAGACGGGGGCACAGATGGCCAGTGAGGGGGAGTCCAGGCCCCACCTGGGGCTACAGTTTTTGTAGAGCCCTCCCCACCAGGGGGACAGAAGGTGCCAGCAGGCCTGCAGGATGGCTGCACAGTGGGCTCCTGAGGACCAGTGTGGGGACCACAGCCAACGAGGACCAAGGCGGTGGCTCGGGGCACAGCAGTCTGGCCCAGCCCCACACAGCACGGAGCTGGGCACCCCCACCCACCCCCAGGCTTGGGCTGAAGGGTAGGGGAGCGACCCCTTCCGTGGCATCTTGCTTAGGGACTGCACACCCAGGGCCTCTGGAGGTGGGCTCTGCGGGAACGGGGCGACAAGAACACCCGTGGGCATCCTCAGGACAGAGGCCACCGGGGACAGGAAAGCACACACTGCTGGTCACTCGGAGAGGCAGAGGCTGCAGGAGGGCCTGGAGATGCAAAGGGCGAGGGAGGGCCCCAGGGGCAGGACGCCCTGGCAAGGGGTGTGAGTGGCCGGGAGCCAGGTCCGCCTGTGCAGAGGCCTGGATGCGCAAGGGAGTTTCACTAACAGAGAACCAAAAGCGGGGACGGGACGCTGAGGACAGAGGTGCGGACACAGTGCTGGGCAGGGAGTGCATGAGGGCTGCCCAGGCAGAGGAGGCGGCTAAGGGCCACTGCGGCCCAGGGGCCGGCTGTGATGCACACTGACTGCAAACCAAGCTGAATGCCGTGTGCAGCCCACCGGTCACCCCGACCCCCGGGAGGGCGAGCGCAAGGCCTGCCAGGTCCGCTGCGAGCCGGGCTCTACCGAGCACAGGTCCGCCCCCAGCAGGACAGGGCCGAGCCAGACCAGGCCTCACCTGTACTCCCGCTCCTGCAGGATCTCCACAGGGTCCAGGCCCCGCGGCTTCTGGATGGGGGTGATGCGGCTCTGCTTCTGGTGCAGGGGCACCAGCGGTGCAGGCTGGGCCGGCTGCCCCGGGGACTGCGTCTGCGGCGGCATCACAGGGGAGGCGGCGGGCGGGACGGCGGGCGGTGCGGGCGAGGGGCGGCCCGTCGGCTGCGGGGGGATCAGCTTCTGCGGGGTGCTGGTGGGAGCCGCCGCGTTCACCATGGGACCTGGGGAAGAGGCAGGCAGGGGCCACGCTGAGCGCACAGTTCTGGGTTGGTGTGCGGAGGCCCTGAGCACGGACCCCGCCTCCCACCGTTCACACTGCCCTGGCAGGTGACCCCCTCATGTTCTCCCATCCTAGTCAGCTGGCCAGGACGCTGGGACCTCCAGGAGGCACTGTCCTCTCCTCTCCCCTCCTCTGGACACCCCCTCTTCAGCTCTGCTATCTCAAGCAAACCCACAGTCAAAAAAGTGATTAGCAAGCTGTCTTTTCTTTTGGTTTTTTGAGCCTACGTACGCTCAGGCTGGCCCTAAACTCACAGCAATCCTCCTGCAATCCCAGCACTCAGGAGGCTGAGGCAGGAGGAGCACCGTGAGGACGAGGCCAATATGAACCACACCGTGGGACCCTGCCTCAAAAGTCCGAAACATAAAAAATCGTGAGCCGCTGAGAGTGGCTGCATCACAACGCCCAGGCCATTCACCCCACAGCACCTCCACCTGCAGGCACTGTGGCCGCACTGTGGCAAGGTGTTTGGGGCGCACGTTTCATCTTTCCCTGCAGCATGTTGCTGTGACTGTCCTATTTTATCAGCCCTGAACTTTAGCACGCTACGGACACTAGGCAGGGTTGAATCCTGCCCACAGCATCAGCGTCCCTGGGGCCCGATGCACCCAAGCTAAGCGCCCCCTCTTCCGCATCCATCCCTGCACCTTGGACCAAGGTGGACAGGAAGGAGGCCACGCTGCCCACACCAGGGGCCCAAGCAGACAGGAGCCTGAGCCACCAAGCTCTCCTGAGGACACGCCACTCAGGAAAGGCGAGGGGAACCCGGCTGTCCTGCCCCCTCCCGTGGGGGTCATTCTTGGAAAGAAAGGGCTCAGCTCTGCCCTGCAGGCTCCCAGGCACTGAGGCCAGGATGCCCATCTGGCTGTCGCTGAGCCTCCCTACAGCCTTTGCCCTACATTACACAGTGCCCTGCTCACTGTTTCCCTCTACCAGTCACTGATTCCAAGGCCCAAGATAACCTTGACCCACGGGACCAAGGGCATGAACTGGGCAGCAGCCTCTGGGAGCTGATGGGGGACCGTGACACCCAGAGAAGGTGGCAGAAAACCTTGGGCTTCTGCCAGGTCAAGCACCCCTCCCTTCCTAGGGCCAGGGCACCCATGCCACCTGGGCAGGCAGGACTTACCTTCAGGCCAGGGCTTGGGAGGTCCCCCGGGGGGCTGGCCAGGCATGCCAGGGGGCACACCAGAGGGTCCCGGGGGCGGCATGTTAGGCCCTCCCATACCTATGTGCAGGACGAGATAAAGGAGTGAGAGGGGAGCCATGCTCACATCGGTGCCACCCTGCGCCCACCTGTCACGGCCGCACACCCACCAGCCCCGCTCGGCCGCTTCACTCTGCTTCCTTCCCACCTGGGGACCAGGGACCCTGGCGCTCACCGTGAGGCCTGCTGTAATTCGGAGGTGCTGGTCCTGGGCCAGGACCAGGGCCAGGGCCAGGGCCAGGCCCGGGCCCTGTGGCAGACACAGAGGGCGGGGGCAGCGTGGGCATCTGCTGCTGCATCCCGGGCATCGGCCGCTTTCCCTGCACGGCCATCTGCAGGTGTTCAGGCAGCGGCTGCCCCCGGGCCAGCATCTTGTAGGCCATGATCTGCGCCCGCAGCTGGTGCAGCTGATTCTGGTTGAATGGGGTAGGGCCCCGGCTCTGCTGCCCCAAGGCCTGGGGGTCGGCACCATCCAACGGGGCTCCTCCTGGCCCAGATGACATCTGGGGGCCAGAAGATGGACCACTGGCTGGAACGGGACTGGAGGCGTGCTCAGAGCCACCCAGGGGTGAGGGGTAACCTGCGGAGAGATGCCAGGTACAGGTCACAGTCGAGCTCTCAAAGGCAGAGACCCCAACCCTAACCTACTCGGCCCCATCGATGCTGCCTGGGACCCCGAGTCAGTGCCCAGCAGACGGCCTGCTCGCCCCAATTCCAGGTGGGAACACAAAGCCCAGGCTTTCTCAGGGTGGCCCTCCTGCAGTGTGCATAGCGAGGAGCAAGCCCTCTGGTTACAGGCTTAGTCCCCTCAGCTCCGTTTCTGTTCTCAATTGTGCCCAAGAAGAGAAGCCACCGGAGGGCTGACTGGGACAGTCCCAAGGCTCTCCTGATCCCACACCTCCCGTAACGCCGCACCCTGTGCCCTTCCTGCCCCACCGTGTGCCTCCTCTGAGGTGGCTCCACGGTCAGTGGGACAGAAGGGCCCACAGGCCACGCCCAGCCACCCCAGTCCTCTCAGCGCCCCACTGTGCAAGCCACAATGGGAAATCAGGCAAGAACTTCGCTGTGCGACCAGCACAGGACAGGAAGGGTCAGCACCGTACCTTGGGAGTGCTGGTCCATGGGGCTGGGTGGCGGCCCCATGCCCGCGTGGCCGCCTGAGCGCATGCCCATGCCCTTCATCTGGCTGTAGCGAGGGTCCTCTGACATGCCCTTCTCGTGCATGGACTCCATGGGCTGCAGGGGGGGGTGGCAGCGGCATCAGGAGAGGGGCAGGACGACAGGGCCTTTGCCAGCACCCACCCTAGGCTGCCCTGCGCCTCCCGGACGCCAACAGGACTGCAGGGCCCAGCTCCAAGGCAGCATCAGGACATCTGCGCGGGTGTGCGGCAGAACCACACAAGAAAAATGCCAGCCTGAGCAAGGTGACCCCGCAGGTCTGGATGGAGGCTGAGGGCAGCTAGAGTCAGGACCTGGGCAAGGCAGGCAGAGTCCCACAAGGAAAAGACCCGGAGTAGCCCCTGGTCACAGTGACACGGACACTGCCAAAGGCCCGGGAACAAGAAGCCCCTGGTCAGAAGGCTACTCGTGCAAGCCACAGGTCTGCCCAGGTGTGACAGCGCAGGAAACACCTGATCCTGTACCTCCCGTGGCCAAGGGTGCTGGTCGCCGCCTCCAGCGCTCAGCAGGGAGGAGGGGCCCTGGTTTGGGGTGACGAAGGGACGCCCTAGCTCGGGGTGTGCCCTGGGACACTTGTGCTGGCCTGCTCCTCAGCTGAGTCCTGACCACACCTCATCTCCCAGGAGAGCCCCTCAGCCTGGGTCCCCAGCTCCGGGCAAGTGAGGGACACACAGCAGTGTGTGACAGGCAACCCAGAGGCGTGCAGAGTGTGTATGAGTGGGGCCAGGCCGCACAAGAGCAGGCCCCCAAAGGGCAGGCCGGGTGGCTGTGCGCACAGGGGTGTGCCCACCAGCTTCCCAGACGGACGGGTCACCACAGACCTAAGTGGACACGAAGTCTAGGATATGAGCACCTGGGAGGCCGAAGGACGAGGGACGCCTGGGGTTTGAGACCAGCCTGGGCTGCACAGAGAACTCTAAGCCAGTCTGAATACCCAGCAAGACTTGTCTCAAAAAACCAAAAGAAAAGAAGGAAGTCTAGGGCCGTGGCGTCGAACCTATGGCTCATGGGTCACTTTAACACAAAGTGTGAGCTGTTTTCTCTAAACTGAAGCCTCAGGGTCCGGGTCTTGCCGCACACTGGGGCCTGCAATAGTAAGTGCAGCATTCAGGGACTGAAGAAAACTTGGGAGCACCGCTCCTGACCCCCCACAGAACCCGGGAGCAGGGCGCGGAGGGGCGAGCAGGCACCCCTCCGCTCAGACCCAGATTCTGTGCCCGAGGCGGGCTTGGGCTGGCCGGGTTCCTACCTTGTGCATCTGGTGCATGTTGTCCTGAGGGTACCCTCCAGGGCCCTGGGTGGAGATGGGATGTCCAGCCGAGGGAGGCCCCGGGCTAGGCCCCATCATGCTGTGGGCGGAGCCTGGGGAAGGGCCAGGGCTAGGGCCCAGCATGGCTCCGGGCGAGGGGCCGGGGCCCGGGGAGGGGCCGGGCCGGGGAGTCCCGCCCAGCGGCGGGTCCGGAGTGGACATCTTCCCAGGAGCTGCAGACAGCGGCCTCCTGCTGGAAAGAAGCACTGGTCAGTGCTGGGCCCGGGGCCATGTGGGCAGGTGCAGGGCACACGCAGGGGTGCCGCTAGGAGCCTGGCCCTGTCCCCAGGCCTTGGCGATTCCTCCGACAAGGTTACGTGTCTCGGGCACGTGCAACCAGCTCAGCTGCCAGCTCACAAGGGAGTGGCACGTGGACAGCCCTGGAGACTCCCTGGCAGCTCTCCGGAGGTGGCTCCGGGGGTGCTCATGTCCCTTCGCTGGCTCAGTACTTGCCAATCTTTCCAGTCACAGCAAAAGGTCCAGCAGGTGTGGCGGCAGGGAAGCCCTGTAATCCCAACACTCGGGCTGAAGCAGGAGGTCACCTAGAGCTTGAGCCAGCCTGAGCTGCAGGGAAACCCTATCTCTAAAAAAAGGAAGGCAAGACCAAAGAAACAAGGTCCAGAGCTCTGCCAGCTCAAGCAGAGCAGTTCCCACTCAAGACATGGGAGCTCATTTCCCTGTAAAACAAACGGAGTTAGAAAAACAGAACAGAGCAATTTAATTTCTTTCTTATCTTTTTCAGATAGGGTTTCATCACGCAGTTCAGGCTGACCCTGAACTCCCAGCGAGCCTCCCAAGTGCTGCAGTTACAGCTGTGCGCCACCATGCCAGCTCAACTTAAACTGAAACAATGAACTCAAGCCAGGCCTGGTGGCACATGCCTACAACCCCAGCACCGGGCAGGCTGAGGCAGAAAGACTGCCGAGAGTTCTATTACTAGTGTGGCACTGTCTCAAAAACTCAAATAAATACGTAAATAAAAAGCAAACAAACCAGGAATGGTGGTACTCGCCTGCAATCCCAGCACTCTGCGGGGCTCAGGCAAAAGAATCACAAGTTCAAACCCAACTCAGGCAATTTGGCAACAGCAAAACTCTGTCTCAAAATAAAAAAATTAAGATTTAAAAATATTATACACACATATAAATAAAAGGACTGGGATACAGCTCAGTGCAAAGGCCCTGAATTTAATCCTCAGGGCCGAAAGTCGGGGAGGAATTCACAGCTTGGGGTGTAGCTCAGGGGTACAGCATGTGCTCAGTTACATGAGGTTCTGCTCCCAGCACACCGATGAGTAAATAGTACAGTAATAAAGGAGACAGGTACCAGCCCTGTGACACCTCAAATAAGTGAAGAGACTCAAACTTCTACAGTCTGACTGACGCTGCCAATGCTGTACACTAAAACCTGATACCCAGAATTACAAATCACTGATCCAAAAGTCAGCCAAAACAACGGAAGGTGCCAATACATCATTCCCACCACAACGGGCGCACATGGGGACCCCGGGGCTCCCGAGAAGGGAGGGCTGACCCCAAGGCCTCCGCAGACTGGAGAGGCTATACCACGGGACAGGGCCCCCTCCGTTGGTAAACTGCATAAACGTTTTCGGGGGTTACCCACATGGCCGGCATGCGGCATGGCTGTCTGGGCCTCCCCCTACCAGTGTCTGCGTGTGAAAGCTACTCCCCAGTGCCGTGGTGCCAGGAGGCAGGGCCCACACGGACGGGGTCAGCTCCTCTCCCTGTTCTGGCCTGGTTTTGGAGAGGTCCTGAGCGCTGAACCCAAGGCCTTCACACTGAGCTGCATCTCCAGCTCTTAACTTTCTATTCTGAGACAGGGTCTCGGTGAGTCACTAGATTGCCCAGGGTGGCTCTAACTTGCGCTCCTCCTGCCTCGGTCTCCCAGGGGCTGGGATTACAGGTGCCCACCCCCACGGCCAGTAGACTAGTGCTTTTGGAGTGAAGGAGCCCAGAAAGGTCCTGCGCCCTCCCCACGAGAAGGTGGGGACCCAAGAGGAAGGCTGCCACCTGCAGGGAAGCAGGCCCCGCGTCATCCTGGACTTCCCAGCCACCAGCCTGAGGAACTGTTCTGGTTTCTAAGCCTCCCGGTCTAGAGGAACCTGCACTCGCACACAGCCCAAGACACGACGATGTGGCCTTACTAAATTTTCATGGCATCCTCCCTGTTCACACGTGGAAAACACAAACACAACAGAAAGTCAGGTCACCACGATCCCACCAGACCCTGAGGCTGAGTGCTGCTGCCCTGGCAAAGGACAAGGACAGAAGCGCCCTCTCCTCACCCGCTCTCCCTGGCGACAGCTGAGTCAGGGAGGCTGAGGCAGGGAGGTGGCCGGTTCGGACTCGCCCCGCCTGTGTCATGGCACCCTGAGAATCTGCTTCTGTTCCGCTGCCTCTGGTCTTCTGCAACGCAAGGCCTGGCCCAGACTTTCCTGGGTGCTTCTGGCTCTGAACCGATCCCACAGTGTGTGAGAAGGACCCCTCTCCGGGGTCCACTCAATTCTTGCTGGGGACTTCTAATTTTTTTTTTTTCTTGGTACACATTTGCAGGACATCATGATTACACTCGTGGGTACGTTTATATAATAATCTTAATTCTTTCTAGGCTTCCTGAGTGTGCACCTCTGAAATACTGCCTCTCTGTGCCTTTCAAAAGAACAGAAGGAGGAAGGTGGGAACATTTTAAATTCCCATGATTGAAAAACACTTTAATATGAAAGGAGATTAACTCAAAAACCCAAACTGGACCAAGCTGGGCATGGTAACACACTCCTGAAATCCGGCACTCCAGAAGCTGAGGCAGGAGAATCGCTGCAAGTCCAAGACCATCGTGGGCTACAAAGTGAGCCCAAGATCGGCCTGAACTGCGTAGGGAAACACTGTCTCATAAAGACAAGAAGGAAATTTAAAAAGCCCAAACTCACACACTGCATTTTCCGGGATAACCAGGGAACAGAAGACCAGAAATCTTCAGCAGGCAGGGGCCAGGGGCCAGCGGCCAGTGCTCTAAGCAGTCCTGAGAGACATGCACGGTGGTGCGTGCCTGTGGTACTCAGGAGGCCGAGCAGGAAGACACCTGAGCCAGGAGTAAGAAATCAGCCGGGGAAACGGAAGGGCCCTGCCTCTCGGGCAGGTAGAGGGCCGACAGGTAGCTGGACACACGATTTCCATAGGCAGAAAGATCATAAATAGGGTGTGCAGATGACACGTGGTGAACAGGCAGCTGGCACCAAAAAAGCCCAGACGCGTCACACTGATGAAAACCTCCTCTCCCTGCTCAGCTTCCCGGTTCCCTGGAGCACAAGGACCCTGGATTCCAGAGTGCAAAAACCCCTTCCCGGGACAATCAGTGCCCCATCGCACAGTCCCTTCCCACAAACCCAAGACCCAGTGAACTTACAGAAAAACTAAACTTTGTTTCCCAACAGAGAGAAACTCCTGGAAACACCACTTGCTTGCTCTGCCCCATGTGGGGTCCCCACGCCTCTGGAGACAGGTTCTGATCAACTCCATGACACGCCCTCTCTCGGGCCAGTGGGTCACAGCTTCTTTCACACCTGAAGCTCTTTATCCCAAGCCAGGCAAACTCAAACTGGGCACCAAACAATCCAGGCCAGCAGGAAGCGTCCAGCTCTCCTGCACTGAAGTAGACACCCCGAGATGGGCGTGGCAACACACCCCTCCAATCCTCGCTCTCGGCAGGCTGAGGCAGGAGGATGTGAAGTTCAAGGCAGAGGCTGGCCATGGCTACTGAACATCATCTTGTCTCAAAAACCTACAAGTGAGTTTTACAAGGCAGGCAGGCCAGTGAACACAGCCTGGGCGGGACCCTGAACTCACAGCTCTCACGTGCTGGTCACCCCCCACTTCCACCCACCAGATCCTGAAGCTGTCCCGGCCCCCACAGCAGCGCCAGCCCCGTCGCAAGAGCCTGCTCAAAACAGACCTTGTGCCCAAGTGTGACAATGTCCACTTTGGAGACGCTCAGTTTTCCAAGAGGCTGGGGATGGCCTCTGCTCGGGCGACAGTGAAGGCACCAGGCGTGTGGGGTACAGTGGCCCAGGCAGCCGTCCAGGACACCTCACATCTCGGTGGCAGCTGTGAAGCAGCCCCTGAGCTCCTGCACACAGTCTCGGCCACAGGGGTCCTGAGAAGGAGCCCTAGGCCACGTGGAGCCACATGACCTGCTTTACCGGCAGCCGTGGCTTCTCAGGGGACCCTCGCCCACTCCTGAAGTCAGCACCACACAGAATCCCTGGGAAATCCAGCAGACACGGAGGGACATGCGGTACATGGCCCCTCACACGCCACAGCCAAAGTAACAGTGATTTAAAAAGTCAAATAAAGGCTGGACAGGAAACAGAGGCAGACTGCAGAGAAGGGAAGGTTGTTGAGTAGATGCCGTGGGGGACACTGTGGCTTCAAAACTGGGGTTTGGGGCCCTCTGAGGACACATTAAGGACATGAACCTGTTGTCTAGTGCAGGTGCAGAGCGGGGATATGTTGATGCAACCTTGACTTGGCTGTGGCGCATGCTCAGATTAGCCCAGCAGAGAAGGATGTAAACAGGTGGCAACGACATCCATAAGCAATAAGCAGGACAGACGCAGCTGTGCCCACCTGCCCTCCGCACTGCCACGTGCCCAGCGAGCACCCCCTTCCCGGTGACCTCTCCTGCAAAGCACCCTTCAGCCCAGCCATGCCAACTGGCACGGTCTGCAGGCCAGCAAGGTGCGCACCCTCCCCAGAGAGACTGCGAGGAAGAGCTGGGGCCCTGCCTTCATCAGCTCCAGCCCCTGGTGGCCCGGAGGACTCGGGAGGACTGAGGTCTGTCTGGATGTTTGGAAAGCTAGGAAGTGACAGACAAGACACACACATCCCTGTCTCCCACCACACATCAGCGTGGCGGGTGCCTGACTTCTCCCACACTAGGTGAGCAGCAGAAGCCTTCATCTGGCAGCAGGGCAGCGGCCAGGCACTGGAGAGGACCTGGAGCAGCAGCCCTGTCCCGGACAGGCTCCGGCGAGGCCGCGCCTCCTCCCCTCCGGGAGGGTGCCCAGGGGGCATGCGCAGAAGGTGGAGGCAGAGGTCTCCCTAGCCCAGGAGGGGCGCTGGGAGGCTGCCCACCTGCACGGGCACTGAAGGCTCGGCCCCCCAACAGCCACACTCAGCCAGGGAGCTGCGGGCACTGGCCAAACAGCAGAAGCAGAGATGGGTGAGACGGTGCCCGGCTGGCTGCTGCTGCTCCAGGATGACGGAGCCAGGTGACCTGCCAGGCCAGTCAGAGAACGGGACAGCAGACTAGACCTGTATCTGTGCCAAGGGAAACGGGCTCGTGCCAAAGGACAGTGGCCGGGCAGCGCTGTGGCCCTGCTGAGGAACGTTTACAGCACGCAGGAAGGACATGATCTTGGCCAGTGGGCCGGAGGGCACATTCGGGGCAGGGGCAGCCCTTCCGGCTCCCTTCACGGATGGCCCAGCCCAGGACTCTGCGGACCCTGCAGCCCAGCTGGGCCCGTGGAAGTGAAGCACCAGGGCAAGGCAAGACCCATACACACCGCAGCGGCAGACTGTGGCAAGCAGGTGGCCCGGGTGATGGACAGGGGAGGGGTGCTGAAGGGTCTGCAGGCCGCCGGTTCAGCCACAGGGGAGATGACGGCAGCCCTGGACCCCGAAGGCCCGAAGGTGAAAGCAGCCCGTGAAACAGGAGGAAGTGACTGCTCCGCCGCCTCCACCCGAACTAGGCGCGGCCCTGGCACCGGTCAGTGGGGGCCGGGGACCAGAGGCCACATGTGGAAATGTCTTGGTGCCCCAAGAACACACAGCATGTCCTAGCGCTGGTGGATGCCGCAGCCAAGTGAACAGTCACCTGCAGCCGCCTGAACCGTGTCCCAGGACTCCTGCGCAGATGGAAGGGTGCAGAGGCCAGTCCATCACCGTCCAGAGAGCCCAGGGGACATGGGTGTTGGGCGCCTGACTGGCTGCCTTGTGTCATCCGAGTTTCCCAGACAGACGCTAACTACCTCCTGGGGGTGGACACACTGATGGGTGTGAGAACAATGCCCTGAGGCCAGCCTCTCCTGGGATGGGGCTGTGTGCCTGAAGCGGTACGGGCCTCCTGACAACTACCCTGAGGCTGGAAGGAGCAGGGTGGCAAGCCCGGTACCAGCCGCTTCCCTGCCCAGTACGGCGTGTGAGGCCTGAGGGTCGGTGAGTGGCCGGAGAGACCAGGGCCACCCGGAACTGAACACAGCAACCCCTCACTGCATGCAGCCGTGCCTAACGTTAATCCTGCAGGCCTGAAGAGCACCTCACCCCGATACTGGGTCAGTACCATTAGGCTGTGGGTTTGGCCAGTGCCTCCCCCATGGCTATCATGCTGGACGGTCGAGACCAATTTGTCTTCACCTGGGAGGACAGGCAGTGGACCTTCCAGGTGTTTGTAACAAGGCTGTCTCCATGGCCTGCCTTGGTGTCATGGCCTGGTGGCCAAGGACTTAGCCACCAGGATCAAGCCACGCTCTGTGTCACTGCTGCATTGTACGGACGGTATCATGTTAAGCTCTGCTGCATCGAAGATCTAGAAGCTGCTGCACACGGCCTGAAGGGCACTTTGCTGGCCTGGGGGTGGACGGAGGATGAAGACGAGGTCCTAGGCTCGGGCTTATCTGTCAGGCTGCTGGGTCTAATCTGATCAGGCAAGATAAAAGTAATTCCCTATGCCATGACATGTGCTTGGGAGGTTCCTGGCGGACATTCACACCACAGTGCTACCCTGCAACTCCCCTTATACCCGATGACCAGGAAGGCTGTGACCCAGAACTGTATAGACACAGAGGAAGCCGCTTTACAGGACAGGAAGCGGGCAGTGGCACAGGCACAGGTCTGGCTGGGCCCATGGCAGAAGCGGATGCACCCTGCTGGGTTTGGGTCACAGCTATGGAGGGGCTGGAAGTCGGAATCCCCAGTGCACAAACAGCCTCGCCTGCCTGTGAAGGGGTCCCTGGGCAGCTGACAGCGGAGGAAGGTCAGACTAACACAGGCGGGCTGGGTCCGTGTAGGGACCTGCCAGTGGCCCGGCCCTGCCTCATGCGCTGGGGACATGCTGGTGGCGCTGGCCCCATCCTCCGCTAACCTGTTACAGCACAACTGGCAATGGTGTTGGGACCCGTGATGCACACAGTGCAGGAAACACCACGGGATGACAGATGACAGGTCCCGACACCTCCACATCTATCAGCGTGCAGAGGGGAAAGCGTGACCCCAGCTGACACCCGGCACACCCGCAGGTCTAGCTGCAGCACAGCTCCACAGTGGACAGCAGCTGCTGCCCAGCCCAGTACAGAGGGTCTCTGGCTTGAAACGGAACAGGCAGTGTGAGCCAATGGGCAGAGCTGTGGCTCCTGGAAGGGCCCTGGGAGGAGGAGGGTGCCCACACAGCTCACACGGTACCACGAGCACCCACCCGCTACAGCTTGGGCAGGTGGCTATATGGGGCCTCTACTTCTCTCATGGGGACACAGTCTGCCTGTTCCCTCTGCTGGCCAGATTCACACCATCAAGGCTTTACAACGGTGGGCAGATGCTAGGGGCTGCTGCTAGGAACAGCGTCCAGCCAGAGAGCCACTTCACAGGGCTCAGGGGCAGCAATGGGCCAGCAAGGACAGGGTCAGGCGGTGCTTCCAGGTGCCCTACAGCCACAGGCTACTGGCACAGTTCAGAGATATACAGAACACAGGCCCTTCAAACCAAACTGCACCACCGTTCTCAGGATGGCTGTGGGGTCTTGCCTTGGGTGGCCCACCTGCTCAGTGACCAGTCCTCACCGTGGGTGACCAGCCACTGGTCACTGCCTGAAAGCACAACCGATTCAACTGCACAGGCACCCCCACAGGGCAAGGCCCTAAGGGCCTGTGAGGGCCTCAGTCCTTCCTGCTTTGAAATGGACTTGGGATTGGCCAAAGCCCCTGAGGGGAGAGCCGGGTTTTCCTCATAGAGCCCTGCGGGAAGGACTGAAGTACAGCCCTCAAGGCCCTCTGAGCTGTCTGCCCGTGGTGGGCCCAGCCCTGACCCTTGCACTCCTGGTAGTGACAGGAACTGAGGTTTGGCACTCTAAGCCTGGGGGTGACTCGATTCCAGCTACAATCCTCTCACAGGACGCGCGTGTGGCCTGCACCCTCCAGGAGGGGCAGCATCTCTTTCTGCCCCATCCCCTGAACAGGGTGAGTCACGCCAAGTCTTCCGTCCCGTCTCCTGGGCACAGGTGGCCCTGGACACCGATGGCCGCACTGCCGGGGGGGTGGGGGGCACTGAACTCTGGATGATGCGGTCCCTGCTCAGTCAGGCTGACTGGCAGCCACAAAACCACACTGGCCAACAAGCAGCTATTCCAAAAGGGCACGACAACCCTACGGAGCCTGGGACCTGTGATGCACAAAGCCTGGGGCTGGGTGACGGGAACTCCAGTGCCACTGCTGGATGCAAACCTGCTTTGTTTCAGCAGGGGAGCGCAGTGGGAGACCCAACTTCGGAGTGGACACCCCGACTTCTGTCACCACACAATGCTGATCACTCACACACACGCAGGATGGCACGGCCGGAAGCTCACTGGGATGGTGCTGTGGCTGTGGTCTCTGTGTGCAGAGGTCAGCACCATGGGCCCCTCACAAGAGACGACGGTCCCCCAGCCTTTGAGGGTGGGGCTGTGGTGGATGTCATGGGTCCTCTGAGGACAGGTTAACCTGTTGTCTAGCGCAGGTGCAGAGCGGGGATATGTTTATGTAACCTTGACTTAGCTGTGGCCAACCACGCAGGCTCGGATTAGCCCAGCAGAGAAGAATGTAAACAGGCGATAACGGCATCCATAAGTAATAACCAGGGCAGACACAGCTGCGTCTGCCGCCACCTGCCTGCTGCGCTGCCACGGGCCAGCGAGCACCCCTTCCCGGGGACCTCCCCAGCCACGCCAGGGGCAGACGGGAATGCAGGGGAGGGAAGTACACCACACCGAGATGTGGGAGACGCGGACCCCCACTTCCCTGGAGGACCGCGCTTCTTATGCGCCGTGAATGTGTACTACACACAAACAACTGAAGGCTTTTAAGTGTTTAAAAGGAGGACCCTGCAGTACCCCCTTGCTCATCAGTGCGTCTAAAAGGAGGACCCTGCAGTACCCCCTTGCTCATCAGTGCGTCTGCCGGTGCCGGCTGCCGGGTGTGGCAAGGGCTCCCCCTTTGATCCTTTAACCTTCCGAGGGCCGGGCCGGGGGCTGGGGCTGGCCAGCGCGAGCTGAGCAGCTGGGAGCAAGGCCTCCAGCGGACAGGCACGCGCTTCTGTGAGGAATCGCACACACACACGCGCGCACACACACATGCACACACGCACACACACACACACACACACACACACACACACACACACGGCGGGGGGGGGGGACTGCGGCTCCACAGACACCAATGCCGGTGTGCAGTCCTGGTCACTTTAACCACTCTGGAGGGCACGACAGCCCCTCCTGGCTCTCTCTGCAGTCAGGGCCATCAGGTGCCCGTGCTGTGAAGTGTCCAGGTCTCTGCTGACTGCTACCGGACAGGACAGGCTTAACCGCAGCTCCCTTTTGTCCTGGGACCCGCCTCTTTTTTTTTTTTTGTCTTTTTCATTTTTATCGGTACCAGGGATCGAACTTACGACTGCCTGCTTGTAAGGCAGGCACTTATGCCGCGGAGCTAAATCCCCAGCCCAGGGACCCGCCTCTTACCCACAGCCATTTAGTCAAGTTTGCTTTTGCTTGTTTGTTTTGGTGGTATTCGGGATTGAGTCCCAGGTCTTTACACTAAGCCTCAAATTGACATCTTGGTGACAAAGAAATCACAGGGAAGGTGGGTCTAGCTAGGGAAAGGAAGCCATGTCCCATCCTGGCTTTCAGTGCCCCTGGTGTAGGGACCCCAATAACTGAGGCTGAGAGGAAAAGCTGTGGTCACGAGGCTAAGGTCACAGTGGGGCTCTGCCATGCAGCCAGGCCGGCCAGCAGCTAGGCTGCAGAGGGACCTGAGCTTGCGCACGCGCGCGTGTGTGTGTGTGTGTGGCGCTCACAGGACAGGACAGGACAGGCCAGGAGCTGACACCTGCAAAGCACTGGCCAGCAGGAGGTGCCGTCCAGGCCACACATCTACCAGACAGGCACTCAGGGCCCGTCTGTGAGTCACTGGAAGCGTCACGCACACAGACCCCCGGCCCCCCCAATATTCACCAAGATTCTTTCACAGGCGCTGACGAGGAAACAGCTGTGGCAGGGCTCAGAGGTGGGCTCAGGGTACGGGTGCTGAGGACTGGCTGCACCCCCCAGGCCACGCACTGGAACCCTAGTTCCCAAAGGGGCAGTGTTGGGAGGTGGCCCCTAACAAACAGTGCCTGGGCCACTGGGGCTGAGTCCCTGGGTCTGGATTCGGGGCACTGCTGTGGGAGCGGACTGCCAGTTATAGTGACAATGGGTCACTATACACAGGCCTGCAGTCCCAGCTGCTCAGAGGGTTGAGGCCAGCCCGGGCAACACAGGGATTGCACTGTCTCAGACTGTCTCAGACTGCACTGAAAAGAACCAGGCTCAGAGGAAGGCTCGAGCCCAACAGTGAGCCCCAAGTCCTGTCCCCTACATCCGGCACCCACGAACCATCATACAGTGTGACAACCCACACGCCTCCTCTTGCTGGACACCGTTGCCTTGCCCTCCACGCTCAGCCTCTGGAGTCAGGGCCAGTGAATGCCAGCCTCTATGATCCCTCTCTGTCGTGCACTACTACTAACAGGAAAGGCGTTAGGCCACCGAGGAGCCACGTCCCCTGGGTTCTGCACAAGCTCAGTCAGGAACAACAGACAGAACGGGGTGTGAAGGTGGGAACAAGCTCCTCTCTGTCACCCAGGTCCCTGCTCTCTGAGTGAATGACCTGGTGCTTCCTTCCACACCTCCCTGGGTGCCAAGATCGCCCCTGGCCTTGTGCTGCACACGGCTTCTGCGGAGCCAGTGCCTCCTGGTCCCCTGCAAAGCCCGGGCACACTCCACTCCGCAGGGGCAACTCCCTGCGGCGCTGAAACCGGTGGCCAACCTGGGGCCTCACATCCCAGGAGAGGGAAGCGAAGGACGAAGGGACACAGGCAAGGCGGAAAGAGGGACCAGCATGCAACTGTGAGGGAGGGAGCCGACTCAGATGTGCGCTGCAGGCCAGGGCATCCCAGGACGGCAACAGGAAGCACAGACTCCGGGCGGGACCTCACGGCTGAAAGCAGAGCCGGCTGCTCGGGCCGGGCCGGGAGGCCGAGAGAGGAGAGCAGGCGCCTGGTTCCCAGGGCTGGCGGGTCGGAAGGGACGCGGCCTTGTGCTAATCTCACCAAGGCCGCTCAGGGGCCCGGGGACGAGTGCCACACACTCGCAGGTGGAATCCGTGGCATCACTGAGAAAGCAGAGGCAGCTCCAAGCACAAGGTCCGGAGGATGATCAGTGGCAAAATCAGGCTTAATCCACATCCCAGTCTACACGCCTAAGGCGGCCTAAGGCCCTCAGGAGGCTGAGGCGGGAAGATTGCAAATTAGAGGCCTGGCCCCGCAACCTAGTGAGCCCTTATTAGAAAATAAAAAATAAAGGCTGGGGTTTAGCTCAGCAGCGTAAATGCCTGCATGGCAAGCAAGAGGTTGTGAGTTCAATCCCCAGTACCAAAAATAAAAATAAAAAATAAAAGGATCTGGTGGAGATTTAGCTCAGTGGTATAAGGGCATGCCTGGCAAGTGCAAGATCATGAGTTTGATCCCCAGCACCAATACATAAATAAATCGATCCAGGAAAGGTGACACACAATGGTAACCAGCACTCTGGGTGGCTGGGACAGGAAGATCACGAGTTCAAGACCAAACTAGGCAATTCAGTCACTCAGCAAGATCCTATTTCAAAAAATAAAAAACTGCTGGGGATCCAGCTCAGTGCAAAGGCCCTGAGTTCGATACAGAGTGAGAGAGACAGGCAGGCCAGACACTGTAGCTCAGGGCAAAGCCACTGCACTAGCAAGTGAGGGTCTGCACTCCAGTCCCAGCAGCACCATCTAAAAAACACCACTACATGATCGGCTCCAGCAGTGGCCACAGGTCTCTCTAAAAGCCCATGAAGGAGAGCTTCTTCCCACAGCACAGACCTCTGCTGGTTTTGATTCTGCTTATTTACAATGACCACCCATTACTTTTATATCCAGGCTGTTTCATCTTACAAGAAAACGATTCTAGCCAGCAATTCAGCTTAGTGTTGTATGCACCTGCTCAGCAAGCGCTAGGTCTCCAGTTCAATCCCCGCAGGTACCAAACAAAAAGACAAAGAAAAAGAGAACAATTCCACCCAGGAAACAAATAGCCACAGAACTTGCCCAGAAGCGCCCCATTTGTCTGCTTTGTGTTAAGACAGGGTCTTGCTACGCAGCCCAGCCCAGCCCTGTCCGCAGGAGCCCTCCCTCAGCAAAACTGGCCCAGCAGCCCTGCTGCTCCTCTCCAGAGGGACGGGAAGTGCAGTGACCCCCAAACGACACCTCAAGTGAGGCACGTGTGGTCTTAGGGAACATGGGCACAGGGCACAGCATCCCCAGCACTGCTTTTCTGGGAATGTCATGGCCCTGCCCTGTGTTACAGGCAGGCGTCACCGTGAGACTCTATGGGCCTCCTCGGCCCTACCCACCCACCAAGCCGTGCTCCCTTGTCACCCAGCATTATCTTTAGCACTGGGAATTATCATTTTATTCATTAGAATCATCTCCCTTTTTTAGTTTCAGCAGGAAGGCTGGATAACTTAGCAAGATCGTGTCTCAAAAGTAGAGGTACAGCTCAGTGACACAGCGTCTGCCTGGCAAGCACACAGTCTTGAGTTCGATTCAAAAAAAAAAAAAGAAAGAAGAAAAATAGCTAGGCTTGTACAGCTCCGCAATCCTGGGTTCCACCTCCAGCGCTAAAGGAAGAAACAACAGCACAAACCCTGGAGAGTAAAAGGCAGAGGACTGGGGTGCTCCGGAGGTGTTCCACCTCCAGGCTCCCCTCAGCAAGCCGCAGAGCGCTGGGGTCCACAGTGCACAGCAGAGCTGGCTCCCCAGGACGCGCTCTCAGCCCTCAGGTGTCCCAGCGCACCACAGTGCAGGTGGCCCCGACCCTTCTCTCCTGTAAGGCTGCCGGAGCCCACCAGATGCCACCAGTGCCATGGTTGCCCACTATGTGCCCATCACCTAGCAAGATGTGTGAAAGCAGGAGTCGCCCCCAACAGGGGCACAAGGCCACAGGCCGCCGGGTGAGGAGGAGACACACAGAGCTCCACCCACGGTGTCACTCAGGCCTACCCAGCCACCCAGCCAAGGACGCAGTCACGGCACCCCCACATACCCCTCCAAGGCCTGCTATGCCATGCAAGCCGCTGGCAGAGAACGAATTTCACTGCCTGGCACGGTGGACCACTAAGCGACAGAGATGAGTAAATATGACGCAGTGTCACAGGGTGCTGGGAAAACAGTAAGCAAACACGGTGACAGCGTTCACAGGGGGAAGGTGCTCTGCGGGCAGCTCGGTGACAGGGGGACACCTGAAGTGAAGCGGGCTCACAGACACCTGCAGGCAGAGGGCCGCGGCACAGAGGCCCCCTGGGCGGAGCGTGCTGGGCAGGCCCGTGGGTTGCTCAGGGTTTCTCCGCGCTCACCCAACCCTGCTGACAGCAACTCCGAGGACCCCGAGTTCTGTGACCAGAGGTGAGGCCTTCTCCCACGCCACGCACATCTGCAAGCCTCCCGACACCACCGGAGGCCTTCTGTCTGTCCAGCAAAGACTTGCCACGTTACAGGAAGACAGCACATCTGGCCCGTGGCGCACACCTGTCACGCCAGCGCCTGAGAGGCCGAGGCAGGAGAACGGCCAAGGGCTGGAGGCCAGCCTGGACTGCACAGGAGAAACTTATCTCAAAAAGACAAAAAGGGCTGGAGATGTAGCTCAGCAGCGCGGCGCCTGCCTGGCAATGTGAGGTCCTGAGTTGGATTCCCGGTACCAAAAGACAAACACACACAGAGCTGGCGGGCCCCCGGTGAGGGCCCCGAGACCCCCCACGCCAGTTCCCAGCGGCCATCTCACTGCTGCCGAGCACCGACACAGCTTGGCAATGGGTTCTCATGAAGGGCAGGGGCAGGGGAACGGGGCGGGGGGCAAGCACACAGCCAGCTGCAGAGGAGCTGGCCAGGGCAGCCTCCACACCTTCTCAGCACTTGCCACCCTCCTGGAGTCACTCAGTCTTTCTGCGACCAGCTGCCAAGTGGCCACATCCTAATCACTTCACTGGCATCAACTCAGACGTGATCTCAGTAAGAATGGCATGGAGGCCAGGGATATAGTTGGCACAGTGGCACAGTGCCTGTTTAGCAAGCACAAGGTCATGAGTTCGATTTCCAGTACCCACCACAAAGAACAGTACGGTGGCAAGAGCCTGTAAGCTGAGCACTCAGGAAGCTGAGGGGGGACCCTCGCCACAAATTCAAGGTCAGTCTGGCTACACAGTGAGTTTAAGGCCCGCCTGAACTGCATACCCTGTTTTTTAAAAAGCAAAATGAGCTGGATGTGGTGGCGCACACCTGTAACCCCAGCACTTGGAAAGCTAAGGCAGGAGGATTATTACATGAGTTAAAACCACTTTGGGCTACAAAATTATCTCAAGGCCAGCCCAAAGGCATAGTGAGATCCTGTCTCAAAAAAACAAATAAAAAAAAAAGTGCTCTGGCAAACACAACTTAAGACCCTGTCTCAGTAAACAACTGAGCGACCTCAGGAGCATGAACTGGGTCTGGGCCTCTCCTCAATCTCTGGGTCCAGGCCTAGTATCGGAGATGGCCACCTGCTGAGCCCAGGGAGACTGGGAAGCACCAAAGAGCTCTGTTAGGAGAAGGGAAGGCATCTGCTCAACGGCATGAGTAGCTGATTCAAGTCAGGGATCAAAAGGGACAAGGAACCCCAGCACAGTGGCACAGGCCTGTGATCCCACTGCACTGGAAGCCTTAGATAAGACGATCCCAAATTTGAGCCCAGCAATTTAAATATTTAACAAGAACCTGTCTCAGAACGTACAGCAAGGGGGCCAGGGATTTAGCCCAGCGGCATAAGCACCTGACTAGCAAACGTGAAGTCCTGAGTTCAATCCCTGGTACCAAAGAAACAAAACAAAACAAAAACACACACAAGGCCAGGCATGAGATCACCTCAAATTCGAGGCCAGCCTGCACTATAGAGTTCTAGGCCAGCCTGAACTACACAATGAGACCCTGTCTCAAAAACAAATTGAAACAAAAGCAACAGAATTAAAAACAAACACAAAAGAAAATTATAAAATTATAAAAGGACCAAAGCTGGGTGTGGTAGCACATGCCTGTAATCCCAGCATTCCGGAGGCTGAGGCAGGAGGATCTCTTCCAGTTTGAGGCCAGTGTGGGCTACAAAGTGAGTTCAAGGCCAGTCTGAGCTGCATGACAAGACCCTGTCTCAAAGACACCAAACAATAAGACAGCTGAGGATGGAGCTCAGTGAGTGCCAAGGCTCTGTGTTCTTTGGAAATGTCAGGAAGAACAGGAAGTGCCAACAAAGGGCAACAGATACAAGGGCAGGAGCATCCAGCTGTGGGGGACAGGGCGAGGCCTCCGGGACCCACAGTCTGGACGGTGTCCACCATCGCCTGTGGCCGCTGTGAGTCCATGGTCAACTGCGAGGGCTCAGGGAGCCCACGCACCGTGCTGCTGTGCTAGGACATCAGGACAAGCCACGCTGCATCAGCAGGGCCACAGGCGGGGCGCACGCTCCCCTCCCCCACTGTCACAGGTGATGCAGCAACTGTCGTGCAGCCACCTGCTTCCTGAGCCAGCGAGGCGTGACCAGCCAGCACGGAGACAGCTTACACCCCAGAGAAGCACTGCATACCGTCACCGCACGTCCCCACGCATGCCACGGGGGGAGCACACGCAGCCTGGGCTGCGCCCTCCCCCCACGACAGCCTCTAGTAGAACTCCCGCAAGATGGCAAGTGTGCCGCAGGGAATCGAAGCCCATCTGAGATCACAGGCGGAAGGCCCAGGGCCAGGCTTCACCTGGCATTCACCTGTTTTGTTTTGTGTCCTTTTTTTTTTGTTTTTTTTTTTGGTGAGGGCATCAGGAATCAAACTCAGGGCTCACACTTGCCAGGCAGCTGCTCAGCACTGAGCTCCACCCATGGCCGCGTGTGTCCTTCCCACAAGAGTCTGGCCATGCAGTTCAGGCTGGCCTTGAACTGGAACCCATCCTCCTACCTCAACCTCCCAAGAGCTGGGAGCACCGTGCCCCACTACTTGGTTTTTTATTGTTGTTTGTATACACACACACACACACACACACACACACGAGTCTCCCTATGTGGCTCAGGCTGGTCTCAAACTCACTCTACAGCCAGCATCAATTCCTAATACCAAAAAAGAAACTATAATCAGATTCTTGAATACCTAAAGAATACTTAATCTGCAGCATTTTGGCCAGGCATGGTGGCCCAGGTCTGTAATCCCAGCACTCGGGAGGCTGAGGCAGGAGGATCACTGTGAGTTTGAGACCAGCCTAGGCTACAAAGTGGCTCAAGGACAGCCTGAACCGCATCGTGAGACCCTGTCTCAAAAATATAGCCAAGTATCATAGTACATACCTCTAATTCCAAAACTCTGGGAAGCTGAGGCAGGAGGATCAAAAGTTCCAGCTGAGCATGAGCTGAGCACGGCCAACTTATCAGCTAAGACTATGCCTCAAAGAGTAAAAAGAAGGCTGAGGGCTGGGGAGTCAGCTCAGGGCATCAGCGCCTGCCTGGCAAGTGTGAGGTCCTTGAGTTTGATCCCCGGTACAAAAAAAGAGAGAGCTGAGAGGGGCCAGGGATTAGCTCAGTGGTTCAAGCACTTGCTTTGTAAGCGCAAGGTCGTAAGTTGGATCCCCAGTACCAAAAAAATAAAAATAAAAATAAAGGGCTGAGAATGTGCTTCAGTGGTAGCTCTCTTCCCTTCCATGCACAAGGTCCAGGGTTCAATCTCCAGTACCACAAAAAAAATAAATAACAAAATAAAACCGACTAGACTAGACGAAGAAGACAGGCTGGGACTGTAGCTGTGTGAAGGCCTTGTTTTAATTTAAGAGAGAAGAAGAACGGCACTCGGGAGGCTGCGGTAGGGGATGGTGGTGAGTTCAAGGCCGACCTGCGTTACAAAGTAAGCTCAAGGCCAGCCTGAACTGCACAGCGAGACCTTGTCTCAGAAAGACAAAAAAGAAGAAGAAGATGAGCAAAACACCAAACATACTCCTCTGTCTCCAGAGCTTAGTGACACTGCAGCACATGGCCCGCTGGGCTGGCTCACCTGTAATCCTCGCACCTTTGGTGGCTACAGCAGGAGAATCCCAAAGCCAGCCTGGGCGACTCAGCGAGACCCCATCTCACAATATAAAAAAGGCTGCAGAGTATCTCAATGCAGAAAAAGAGGGCTCCATCTCCAGGACAAATTACAAGGGGGCACATGGTACATGCTTGTAATCCCGGCACTTGGGAGGCTGGGGCAGGAGGATCACTTGTGAGTTTGAAGCCAGCCTAGGCTTAAGACCTCGCCTCAAAAAAAAATACAAGGCATAACTTAATACTAGGTGCTGAAGACGAAACCCAGAGCCTCAGCTGTGCTGGCAGCTGCAGCCCAGCCGTGACCCAGTGTTTAGTGTGCGTCAGTTCTGAGCGCTCCCTGAACAGCACCACACCCCGGAGCTGGCACTGCCTCCTCCACCAGTGAGCCCTAACAGAGCCGCCTCTGCCCCCCTCCACCGAGTGCCCTCAGCCTAGCAGCACCTGGTGGCGGTGTTCAAAGCCCGTTTGTCCACTGGGTGAATGTGGAAAGAGCCCAGGTGGCTTCTCGAAAACCTTCAGGGCCCACTGTTCATGTGCTCAGTTTCCAGTTGTGTGACAGGTGACAGGGTCCCTCTGTGCCATGGCAGCCCTGAGGATGGGGGCCAAACACAGCTGGCCCCTGAGGACTTTCAAGGTGCCAGGAAACAGCGTCTCCACCCCTCCAGGACACCAGGAGGGAACTGGCAATACCTTGCCTCAATCAAGAGGCTGGCTTGCGAGCCCCTCGGGCAACACACCTCAGCCCTCCTGCCCAGACACACCCAGGGAGGGCGTAGGCACAGGCTTGTTTGTGGGTGCCCCCCCAAAGTTTTGAGGGTCCCCAGGAAAGAGTAAATAATAACTGGACACATCAGATCCTTCCCAAGGACAGGAAGCTTCAAGACTGCCCTACACCCCAGCTCGAGACCAAACGCCCTGCTCAGAAACCCACACACCAGCCTCTGAAGGGGCCAGACGCCAAATGACTTGGGGTAGCACCCAGAGGGACAGGTATTAAGTCTTTAATTAGATAGGCACTGATTTGAAACAAAATAGGAGCCGGGTGTGGTGGCATAGGCCTGTCACCATAGCTGAAGCAGGCAGACTGCCATGAATTTGAGGCCACCCTGGGCTACAAAGTGAGTTCAAGACCAGCCTGAACTACACAGTGAAACCCTGCCTCAAAACAAAGACTAAAAAAAAAAGAAAAATAGCACATCAAACTTGGCATTTCACCCTAAATTGTTGATTAGCTTTTTAAGTAGTTGACTTAGTAATCTCAGCACATGGGAGATCAAGGCAGGAAGATCATACCCAGTAAGAGACCAGTCTGGGCAATAAAGTGAATTCAAGGGTGGCCTAGACGACGAAGCAAGACCCTGTCTAAGAAAATCTTTAAAAAAATTTTAAATAGGACTTGAGGCACATACATATAATCTTAGCACTCAGGAGGCTGAGGCAGGAGGATTACCGTAAATTCAGAGGCTGGCCTGAACTGCATAGCGAGACCCTGGCCCGAAAAGACAAAAAAAAAAAATTGACCCAGACTGGGTTGTGGCTCAAGGACACGGACACGCTGCTTCACCCGCATAGGGTCCTTCTACTCAGCAGCTGTCTGGCAGCTCCCGAGCCACCTCGGCGGGCCCTCACCACCACCACCACCACCACCACCACCACCACCACGGAGTGGCGTCCTGCTGGCACCTGTCTCAAAGGTGGGGCAGCTCCTGATGAGAGCGCTGCCAGAGGCCCAGCTAGGTTTGTGGGCTGGGGAGCTGGGCATGGCCAGGAGGCCCGCACCACCATCGGGACCCCCTACTACCACCCACACAAACACCCCATCACAGAGGAGGGTTGGGAAGCCACAGCCAGGACAGTTCCAAACAATGACAGGGCCTGGGGTACGGCTCTGGGTGACAGCACTCTCGCAGCCTGCAAGAGGCTCTGGGTTCAACACCCAGCACCACAAAAGGAAAGAAAAACAGAAGGCAACCAGCGATTATCGCCTGCAGCCCTGCGCCACGGGCCCGCATTCATTCCACACACCTCTGCTTCGGATCCGCTGCGTGCTGGGCCAGGGTGCCCTGTGGCACAGCAGGCACAGTTTCTGTTCCTACGCCACCAGGGATGACAGTCACACAGTGCAGACCAAGGTGATGTGGAAATGGGACACAAGGACACAAGTTCTGTCAAGGTGGGCGTGGGCAGGGAAAGTGGAAACAGGAGCCTGGGCATCCGTCCTGATCTGGGGTGAAGGTCCCCTCTCCTTCATGGCCAGAGGGCTGAAATGGCTCCTCTGCACATCCCCAGTGTCACCCTAACAGAGAGGATTAAATGCCAGCACACGGGGCTTTGCTCCCCCCATCACTGCCAGGTCTCCAAGACTGTGATGAGGTACAACCCTGAGGGAGCCAACCAAACAACACCAAAAGGACTCAAACATTTGCCAGCAATGGCAGCGCCCCCCACCAAAAGCAATAAAGCCATCAAAAGACATGGAGGAATCTTAAATGTCCCTTGACTAAGTGTGAAATGCTAATCTGAATCTGACACAGTGGCACACACCTGAAATTCCAGCACTCTGGGGAAACTGAGGCAGGAAAGTCCCAAGTTCCACTCCTAACCTGATCAATTTAGCAACTTAATAAGATCTTGTCCTAAAGTAAAAAATAAAAAGTGCGCAGGATGTAACTCAGTGTGAAGACACCGTGTTTAATGCTACTTATAGCAACAAATTTTTTTAAAAAATAAGTATTTGCTCACCAATGAAAGAGGAGATGGAGCAGTCAACAACAGATCAGTTACCCCCCCTCGCTAGAAAGTATTTTATCAGCTTTCACCAACTCCATTTGTGAAATTATCCCCCTTTCACAAAGGCAAACTCCAGCGGTTCTGATACAGTAAGCCCCTTGGACAAGGTCACACAGCTAAGTGACAGACAGCGCCAGCAATCCAACTCCTGTCCAATCTGTCAATTCAAACTGCAAACTTGTTTCCCATTCCCATTCCCATTCTCTTCCTCTCAGCCCTCTCCCACTTTCCCTAAGGAGTTACTGAGGGGAAAATCAACACTGTTCTGATCAGCACACTCACTCACTTGCAAGGACTGGGTTTTAAACAAAAGCTTTAATCTGGGGGGGAAAAAAAGAACAAAAACTCAAACTGGAAGGGGAAAGGATGCGAACAGAAAGCACAATGCTTTCAACTGCGAACAGTTCCCTCCCTCTGTCCGCCCTGACTTGCCGACCCCCGCCCCCACTTTTGAGCAAACATTTTGAAGTCACTGTTGGCGAGGAAGTGGGAAAGTTATTTATCTTCCATTTCAAATCTGGGATCGTACGATTTTTAATAAAATTTTAGGCTTGGAGATCTTAGAGGAGCTACTAGTGATTACGTCCGGGCGACGCAGGTTACATCTGAGGTTTCTGCTACAAGGCTCGACTCCACACAACCAAGCCAGCAAAGCCCAACGCCTGGTTATTGTTGTAGCTGTGGCCCGAGAGAAGGCGAACGGAGCGCCGGGCGCCTGGCCCGCTAAAGGGGGGGTCAAGATTTCTCCGGGGGACCCCGGCGAGAACGCGCGCGGCCTGCATGCGCCTCGGCCCCACACCCGGCCACCCGTGGATTCCGTAGCCGCCGCGGCCTCGCTGAACTACGGCCTTCCTCGCGCGCGCCGCTGCCGGCAGGGTTTCTTGACCCTCGGGCGCCGCCGTACCCCGGCCCTGCTCTGGGCGCCGGCGGCCCCCTCCCCCCTCGGCGTCCCGGCTCCATTCAAACCGATCTCCCGAGCCCCGCACCGCGCTTCCCCCGTGGCCCGCGTTTCTTACCCGGAGCTGCTGGCACCGCCGCCTTCTCGGTACCGCCCCCAACCCTCCGCACAGGCCGGGGGCACAGTGGGCGTCTCACCTCTCCTCACCAAACAAAGAAGCTGAGACCGCCGCGGAGCTACTAGAAGCCTCGCGCGCGCGCCCGCTCTCCTCGACCGCCCCCCCTACGCGCCGCCCGCGTCCCCGCTGCGCGCGCACTCGCCACCTCCCCCCTCCCCCCTCCACGGGCGGCCTCTACAACTTCCGCCACCCGCCGGGCCTCGGGCGCGCGCCTACCGCCTTTCCGCTCTCCTCGCGCATGCGCGTCCTTCGCTCGGCTGGGAGAAGTGGGTGGGGCCCAGAGGGAGCATGCGCACACACGCGAAGCGAGACCGATTTGCTTTTGCGCACTGAGGTCTCGGTCCTCGCACAGCCCGTCCTCACGCCTGCGAGCATGCGCAGAACGGGCGCCATTGCGGTGGCGCTGGGGATTTGGGGGAAGGGACTGGACGGGCCTGGGTCCTGCGGGAAGCGATGGGAGGAGGACTCTGAGGCTCTAAAGTGGGCACCTGGGCTCCTCCGTGAAGACCAGGACCCGATAGACTCAACCGCCTGGCCAAGGGCGAGTTTGGGAGCCTCTTGGATCCTTGGCCTAGAGTGGGAGATCCGGTTCTGCGAGGCCAAGTGGGGCCTTAGGTGGCTTTTTTGCAGTCCCTGCTGAGTGCCATTAATAAGTTTGCCTAAAATGTATTGACCTGCTACCACCGTACCCGGCCGCCTTGGAGCTCGCGATCTGTTAGCCGGAAGATAAAATGCACGGTGTGTGAAAGGCAGACTGGGAGGACCATGGGAATTTTAAATAGGACTGCCAGGAAACGGCTGGCTAAAAAGACATTGGAGTATAAACACACAAGCAGGGAGGGGTAGAACCCTTTTTAAGTTTGACTCGAGTTTTTAAAATATTTGACCCCCAAACCAGGCGTGGTGTCGCACACCTGTAATCCCAGCACTCCTGAGGCTGAGGCAGTGGGGTGCTGTGAGTTTGAGGCCAGCCTGAACTACACAGTCCAAGACCAGCAAGATCTTAATCTCAATAAAGAAAAGTATGGATGCCTGACTGTAACAAGCACTCTCCACGTTACCCGACTTAGTTTTTCTTGTTGCTGAGACAACATACCCAGTACCCAAAGTTAAAGGAGGAAAAGTTCATTCAGCTCAGAGTTTGTAGAGGTTTCCGTTCATAGTTGGCTGGCTCCAGGGCAGAGTGGCGTGGCAGAGAGACATCACGGGAGAAAGTGACATCACAGGAGCAGTGACGAGGGGTACGATAGCCTTCTTTCTGCTCCTTATATTTTTATCCAGGATTCCCGGCTGGGGGTTGGAACCCTCACATCCTGAATCCCAGCATCCACCATGAATCAACCCCAGCCTCACAGCCTCGATCCCAGCAGCACACACCCTAGATCCAGCCACCTCCAAAAAGCCCCATCTATGACTGCATGAGGCTTTGAGGGGCTATCTAGATACAGGCCGTAACACTTGTGTTACAGGACAAAAATCCCTGCTTGAAGGAGAGGGGTTGCTCTTAAAAGGCCAGCGAGAGCCACCAGTTCCAAAACACCAATCTAGGAGATAAGCAGTGTTGGAAAGCAGGAAAGGAGCTTTGATCAGCTCGGTTGCAATGGGAAGGATGGATAAAGGTGTTCAGGATCTGCCCAGCAGCTGACTTGCTTTGGGGTTTGGTAGGAAAGGCAAGGATTGTGGGTGTTCTGCTTAGGGCACAGCCTAGGCACTTAGGGTCTCCGGACTTTTCTGCTGAGGTTCTGGGGCAGCTGTCTCAGCTGGAGTTCTGTTCCCACCATGAGGTGACAGTGTCTGCCTTGGGAGGCAGCCCATCTGAAGGAACTGCTCCCACTTGGGATCTGTGAGGCTCTGCTGTCCCAAAATACAAAATCACTGCGTGTTTAGGACAATGACTGGTATCTTCCAGGGGTCACCTCTGCAACTGGACCATACCAAGGCTGGCCACTGGGTGGCTCTGAAAACCCTAGATATCAGTGACTGCCTCTTAGCATGTCGGTGTCAGAGCAAGACGAGGTGAGCCAGGCAGGCTCAGGGCTGGTGACACACCTGAGTGCACACCGCAGCAGGAATCCAAGCCATGTGCTGCTTAGCGACTGCCTTCCTGGGGTTTCCTGTTTTGTTTCTGAGATAGGGTCTCACAGTGTAGCCCAGGCTGGCCTTGAACCCTCGGCTACCCTCCCGCTCCGCCTCCGGAGTGTGGGGATCAGAAGTGTGCAGCATCAGTCTGGACTTGGTAATAGATACTTTTATTTACTAAGCTTATTGGTACACTTTAGATACACGTAATGACTGCATTCATTCATCGTAGGGAATGTGTAGCTGTACATAACAGAAGTTGTCCCCCCTCCCCTCCCTTCCCTTCCACGCCTCTTCCCTTTCCTACTGATCAGTTTGTCCCTGTCCCTTCATTTCGTCCCCCCTCCCGCCTCACTAGTTCCCGCTCCCATCTGGACATTGTTTTCCTGGCCCAAAATACCAGTTACACATTTTGATCCTTACTTACTTTCAGTTTCTCACACCAGAAAAATAATGCAGTATTTACCATGCGTCCAATGAACTTCACTTAGAAGAGGACGGGGGATCTAGCTCAGTGGCCTAAGTGCCTGCCTGCAAGTACAAGGTTGTGAATTTGATCCCCGGTAACAACAACAAAAGAGTGTGGCCTCAAGGGGCATCCATTTGACTAGAAATGTCTCAAGCTTATCCTTCTTTATGGCACAGTAGTACTCCCTTGTACAAAAAAACCACAGCTTCTTTATCCACTTGGCAGTTGATGGGCATTTGGGCTGCTTGGTAGTAGATATTTTTAAACACTGTATTTGGAGAACAAGAGATGGCCTCCTGCTGTGTTTATGCAAAGCACCGTGCCAGCCTAGCCAGCTGGGGTCTTCTCACCTCCAGTCCCAGGCAAATGCTCTGCCATTCAGCCACACACCCTCAGCCCTTTTTTCTCTTTAAATTTTTATTAGTGGGCTGGGAATATAGCTCAGCAGCATAAGCACCTGCCTGGCAAGCACAAGGTTGTGAGTTCAATTCCTGGTACGGATAACATTTTATTAGTTTGTGTTGGTGCTCAGTGGACACATTCATTGTGGAGAGTTGGTACAAATACACACTAAACCTCAGTCCTTTGTCCTCCTACTCCTGCCTTCCCTTCCATCCCTTGGGCCTGGGGATTTAGCTCTGCGGCGTAAGCGCCTGCCTTGCAAACAGGCAGTCGTGAGTTCGATCCCTGGTACCGATAAAAAGGAAAAAGACAAAAAAAAAAAAAAAAAAGACCAGCCTGGGCTACAGTGAGACCATCCCAAAGACAAAACAAAAAAGAATCCGGGAAGACGAGAGGGACGGCTTCTTCTGAGTGAACCCACCTCCTCCCAGCCACGCAGCTGTAAACCCCGTCACCCACTCACCTCCCAAGGGGCCCTGCTACCAGGACCCACCTCTTTGGGGGACATGGAGACAGAACCCTAACACCCTCCAAGGGTTCAAGTGCTGGAAGCTCAGATGAGTTGAGGGAAACCTGGGTGGCTTAGTCTGGTGTGGAGGTGCGCATCTGCCTCCTCAGCTCTTTAGGAGGCTGACGCCAGGAGATTGCAATTTTGAGTACAGCTTGGGCAATTTAGCAAGACCCTATCTCAAAATAAAATGGATATAGCAAATGAGAGGTTGTGAGTTCGATCCCCGGCAAATAAAATGGAGAACAATACATACAAGGGGGTTGGGAATGTAGCTCAGGGCAAAGGCCCCACGTTCAGCACCCAGCATGAAAGACTGAGAGAGACAGTGTCTAGGGCAAGGTCTTAAGGTCACCGGGTAGCCTTGGAAGGGACTCCAGTTAATCCCCGGTGTCACATCCTGTCTGCTCTCTTATCTTGAAACAGGTTCTAGCTGAGTTGTCCGGGTTGGACCCCAGTGGCTGCGAATACAGGTGTGCTTCACCTCTGACCACTTGCTTACTTTACTGTTTACAAGGGGCAGGGTTTTAGCTCAGTGGTGTAAACACCATACTGGCAGTCGAGAGGACATGGGTTTAATCCGGTACCAACAGACGAATACATTTACTGCCGGGCTCCCGGTGAGCACACCCCACAGCACAGGAAGTCCGGAGCAGGCGTGCCCTTGTGGGACCCCAGGCCCACCTTACCCAGCAGGCCCCTTCTCTCCGCCTGGCTTGTTCTCCTTGCACACCTTCTGAACCAGCAAAGCCTTGTGGGAGGCATCTGAAGGTCTGTAGCAAAACGGATTGTGCCATCCTGACTGGTAGCTTCTCTAGCTACAGTGGGCTTCCCCAAAAGCCGCCTGGAGATCTGCACCATCAGAAAGCTGGACACAGCTGGGGGCGGCACTGCACACCTATAATTACAGGACTCAGGAGGCTGAGGCAGGAGGACCACTGCAAGTTCGTGGCCAGGCTGGGTTACAAAGTGAGTTGGAGGCTAGACTGAACTACAAGGTGAAACTGTCTAAAATGTAATTAATAAATAAAAATAAAAATAGCAGGGCTGGGGATTTAGCTCAGTGGCATAAGTGCCTGCCTTGCAAGCAGGCAGTCGATAAAAAGGAAAAAGACAAAAAATAAAAATAAAAATAGCATGCGGTGGCACGTGGCAGCAATCTGAGCATTTCAGTGGCTCAAGAGGGTTACAAGTTCAAGGCCAATTGGGCTGCATAGCAAATCTGAAGCCGTCCTGGGCTTTACGGCGAGATTTCATCTCAAGAATAAAAAAAGCAAACCAGGCCCAGTGACACCTTTAATCACCGCACTTGGGAGGCTGAAGCATGAGGATCGCTAAGAGTTTAAGGTCAGCCTAGGCTACATACTGAGACCCTGTTTCAAAAAATAAAAAAATAGGGGCTGGGGATTTAGCTCAGCGGCATAAGCACCTGCCTTGCAAGCAGGCAGTCGTGAGTTCGAGCCCTGGTACAGATAAAAATGAAAAAGACCGGAAAAAAAACTATATAAACAAAACATAACGAGAAGTGGGGATGTAGCTAAGGGTCCTCTGGGATTCATCCCCAGTATTGGAAAAGGAAAAAAGGTGCGGCCTCTCTGGAGAATATTACAGCAAGTCCTCAAAAAAACCGCACATTAGGGGCTGGGGATTTAGCTCAGCGGCATAAGCGCCTGCCTTGCAAGCAGGCAGTCATGAGTTCGATCCCTGGTACCGATAAAAATGAAAAAGACCAAAAAAAAAAAAAAAAAACCGCACATCTGCAGTCGCCACGGCACCCAGCAGAGTCCAGGGCCGGCTAGGGGTCGCACTGCCCCACCCAGGCCGTCGCTGGGTGCCCCCGGCTCCGAAGTTCCTGTCACCAACGAAGCTCACAGCCTCCACGCTGTCCCGCCGGTGTCACGAGGCCACCGGGGCTTCCGGTCCGCGGCTCCCACCCACTTCCGGCCCGGGGCGGGAGAGAATTAGGCCCCGCCCCGCGGAGCCAGTGCGCAGGCGCGAGAGGGCGCCCACGGCCTCCGCAAGCAGCGTAGCGTGCGCTCTCCGCGCGCGCCTTGCTGGTCCTTTTGTTGCGCTGGGGGCGAGCCCGGCAGTGCCTGTGCTGTGCTGGCTTCCCCTAAGAGGTCGGAGGTCCGTTTATTTTTTCTGGGGGGCGGAGGGTTGTT
This sequence comes from Cavia porcellus, assembly GCF_034190915.1. Lineage (NCBI taxonomy): Eukaryota > Metazoa > Chordata > Mammalia > Rodentia > Caviidae > Cavia > Cavia porcellus. The sequence goes on along the minus strand of NW_026947500.1, from coordinate 70,470,397 downwards.
TTCTGATAGGACCTCGGCTTGTAATTCAGGCTCTCCCTAACTCACGTAGCCCAGGCGATCCTGCCTCATCCTCCGGGATGCTGGATCACAGGCATGCGCCACCGCAGACGGCTCGTTTTTTATTTCAGTTTAAAATTTCTGAAAGAACTTGCTAGTGAAGCTCATACATCATTTTGTTTCTAGTGTGCAGCAAGGCAGAACTTGCTTCTGACGTCAAGGCCTCTGGAGTTTCTTAGGTCCCCCGGTCACACTGGCTTCAACTGAAGTGCTTGTCGCGGCTCACCATTCCCCTCCCTCACCCCTTCAGTGGCCCCTTGATCACTTCCACTAGGCTCCTCCAGCTCCTTCCTCAATCACCATCCTGGGGGAAAGCTCAGACCCAGCCTCTCCAGAGACGGCTGAGGCCTCCCGGTAACAGGGGAAACGCGCTCTCACGCCCTCTGGTGTTCACTACGTGCCACGGGCTTGCCAGAAAGTCACCTCCCAAATGCTCCAGATGGCCCTCTTTAGAGGAAGGGCCAAACTGTGGAACAGACGGGCAAAAAACAACACAGGGGCTGGGGATTTAGCTCAGCGGCATAAGTGCCTGCCTTGCAAGCAGGCAGTTGTGAGTTCGATCCCCGGTACCGATAAAAAGAAAAAAGACCAAAAAAAAAAAAAAAAAAAAAAAAAACACACAACGCAACTGTGGAACAGGCAGGCAATACACAAAACCGAACACAGAAGCCCACCAGGAGACACAGGAGAACTGTCAATGTCATTTTACTAGTGCAACTTTATTTGGTATGGGTGGCACAAAGTCCAAGAGGCTAAGGCAGGAAGCTCACGGCCTGGGCAACTTAGCAACTTACTGAAACCCTGTCTCAACAGAAACACTAGCGAGCCAAGGATGGAGCTCAGCGCAAAGGGCCCTGTGTTCCGCCCTCGGAACCAGAGGAGAAAGAGCCGATCTGAGTCTATGTATCTAGAGCACACCTGTCATTCCGGCACTCAGGAGGCTGAGGCGGGGGAACACCGCTAGACTGAAGCCAGCCTGGGCTACAGGGTGAGCTCAGGACCAGCCTGCACTGCACAACAAGATCTTGTCTCAAAAAACAAACTAAAACAAAAAAAGAGCTTATTGGGTGACTCCAACTATGTAATGCTGCAGAGCGAAAGGCTGGGGAAGGGAAAGCGAGCCCCAAGTGAGCCCCACGGCAGGCAGGCAGGCAGGGACGCAGGCGCTCCAGCGCCATCCCCACTGGGCCGCGCCCCCCCAGGGGGTATTTTGGGACTCTGGTATTTTGGATCTGGTCCATCTGCGCACAGGGAAAGCAAGACCCGCCGGCCTGGACTGCACCCGACACCCACGCAGGCGGCCCTGTGCGACCCCGCTCTGCGATGAGCGCCTTGCGGGGCGGCCCCAGCTCGCAGGGCCCTGAGGGATGAGGCGGTGCCAGGGCCCACCCACCCCCCACGAGATGCACCTCAGGGCCACAAACCAGGTCCCTGCTGCAGACGAAGAGTCAAAACCAGATGTGAGGGGCTGGGGATTTAGCTCAGTGGCATAAGCGCCTGCCTTGCAAACAGGCAGTCATGAGTTCTATCTCCCGTACCGATAAAAAAAAAAAAAAAAAAAAACCAGATGTGATGCCAGACGGTGCTTCCATCCAGAGGCTGGAACAAGGAACTATTACAGTGAGAGACACTGTCCCTTAGTCCTCCCCTGCCCAGTCACTTGGCCCATCCTTTCCATTTGTTATTTCTGAGCGGGGCCTCACTGTGCAGTCCAGGCTGCCCTTGAACTCACCCTGTACGCTGGCAGGTCACACCGCTTCCCTGCCTCGGGTCCCCAGAAGGACAGCAGCCTGGAGCTTCCCGCTAGTACAGGGCGGGGAACAGGCCACTCTCTGAAATGGGTCTCTGGCGCCCTCTGCTGGCTTTTCTAGTCCGCAGCAGCAAGGACAGCCATTTGTGCAGTAAGGACTGGGGGTGGGGAGCCCACCTTTGGTCTGATCCGCAAAGTCTCATCTAGAATAAAACGTAGATGCTGGAGCGCAGCTCAGCGGGAGCATCTACCTGGCACGTACACAGCCCCGGGTTCCACCTCCAGCCCTGCCGGAGAACAGTTTAAGGGACAGTGGAAACCTGTAGGGTGCTGCACAACCGTAATCCCAGCAGCTGGGAGGCTGAGGCAGCTCTGCCGGGAGCTCCAGACCAGCCTGGGATATACTATCATTCGGGAGGCTGAGGCAGGACGATCGTTGCGAGTTCCAGTTCAAGACCAGCCTAGGCTACAAAGTGGCTCAAGGCCAGCCTGCACTGCATAGAGAGATCCTGTCTCAAAAAGACCAAAAAAGGGACTGGGGATTTAGCTCTGTGGCATAAGTGCCTGCCTTGCAAGCAGGCAGTTGTGAGTTCGATCCCTGGTACCGATAAAAAGACAAAAAAAAAAAAGACCAAAAAAACCAAAACAACAACTCCCCCCCACACACACACACACAAAATCCCCAAACCAAGGCCAGGTGAGGTGGTACATGCCTGTAATTGCAGTGCTCGGGAAGCCAGCCTGGGCCGTGTAGTGAGTTCAAGGCCAACCTGAACAGCAGAGCAAAATCCTGTCTCAAAACAAACAAACACTGGAAAAAGAAAAGCAGACCTGGGGATTCCTGCGTCTGGGTCCTGAGAGACACTCTATTGTTCTCTGAGGCTCTGAGGCCTCCCGCCCCCGCCCCCCCCCAGGGCCTCATGATCACTAGGCAAGTGCTACACACCAAGGCCCCTTAAAAACTGTTTTAGGGTCTCCTTAAGGTGGTCTCAAACTTTTGGGCATCTTGCCTCAGCCTCTCAGTGCTGGCATTACCTGTGTACACCACACCTGGCTCCACCTTTCACAGGCTGAGCTGTGGGTGCAGGGAGCTCAGAAGTACATGGGGGTCCCCGTGCTGAGCACCAGGCCACCTACTCCCCCACCGGCCCAGCAGCACCTCCCCTGCGGCCTTATACCCAGGCTGTCTGAGTTACTGGAGAGGTGGCCAAACACAGTGGACTCCGGCAAGAGCAGCCAAGCTGCTGGCCAAAGATATGTCATGGAGATTGCAGGCGGACGAGGCACCACAAACCATGCTGTGAGCTGGGTGTTACTATTTGGGGGCACCACTCTCACCTCCACAGCTTTTTGTCGACTTGGGTTTCTGCAGGAGACACCCTTGGGTAGGAGTCAGAGTGGCATTTAGTAACTGACGTAAGCAATCAACGCGTGCACCCCTCTCCCAATACTTTCTGTGTTACCGGGGCTGAGCCCAGCTCTTTTCTGAGATAGGACCTCATTAAGTCGCTTACGCTGGACTTGAATTGCAATCCTCCTGCATCAGCTGCCCAGGGTGCTGGGACTACAGGCATACACCAGCGTGCCTAGCTTGGTCTTTTACTCTCACTGCCATGTTTTTTGTACGTATTGAATGTTTCCTGCACTGAAGTTCTATTTATGGCAAATGGTGGCCGTACTCAATGAATTCTGGCAAAGGGGACTGCTGATGTGGCTCTGTGTAGCACCTGCGCGGAGGCCCTGGGTTAAATTCACAGCCCCCTTCGCCCCACTGCACGCACACTTTGGGTAAGGTATTAGTATCAAATGCAGTACTGTACCACAATTTTTCTTTTTCTTTCTTTGAGACAGGTGCCCAGTGTTGTTTAGGCTGGCTTTAGACTCGCTGTGTAGCCCAAATTGACCTCAAACTCTTGGCAAACCTCCGGCTTCAGCTTCCCCATTACTGAGATTACAGGTGTGGGCCACCATGGCCAACCTGCACCACAACTCTACTCTAAGGACTAAGTCACAGGGCTGGCAGGCAGAATTTCAGTGATGGATCTCCCACACTCTTGGAAAGAATAAACTTTCTCAACCTCAGTTTTTCCTCTGTACGTACAAACTCATACCTCTCCTGCCTCAAAATAAAAGATTTAAAAACTACCGTGCGTTCAGTAAACCCACATTAGGAATGAAAATTTCAAGTGCCAAAAATTAAGCGGCCAATACATACACATAAACATCATAGGGCAGTGGCCAGGGGCGTAGCTCAGTGTGGTTAGCAGGGACAAGCCAGATGGGTTCATCCCCAGCACCATGACTAAAGCAAAACCAGCTCCCCCCAATGAAAGTATCACGCCAGAGATTCCTGTTTCCTTTCCTGGGTTTACCATTTAGCAACAGGCTACCCAGATGACAGAGATGGTCTCATTCCCCAAATACTTTAGCTTTGTTGGTATGATACCTGCAACCTAGCTAAGTACCAGTATCCTAACATCCTTTTACACGAAATTCTGAGTCCATATAAATTTTTTTTTCTTCTTGGTCTGGTTGAGACTGGACCTCAATATGCAGTTCAGGCTGGCCTTCAGCTCACTTTGTAGCTCAGGATGGTCTCAAACTTGCAGAGATCCTCCTGCCTCAGCCTCCCAAGTGCTGGGATTACAAGAGTGCACCACCATGCCTGGGTAGACTATATAAATTTTGAGATCAGTGCATGCTTTACAGCCTTCTAAGCTACCTTCAGTAACAGTCAATACACATATGGTAAAATCAGGTTATTTTTTTGCCATCTCTCTCAAAACCAAATATTCATATGTCAGTTTCTGGGTTTAAATTAGTTACATCACAGGGAAGCTGGGTGAAAGATGTCCCCTTATGTTACCAGTTTCATGTGAGACTAAAATTATTACAAAATAGTGTTTAAAAACACTGAAACAAAAACATTATAAAAAAGGAACAAGAGGACTTCGGGAGTACGGGGACTATAGCTAAGTGGTACAGCCCATTCACAAGACTCTGGATTTGGTCATAAGCACCAAAACCTAACCTAGGCAGAAAACACCCATAAAAGACAAGGGGGTTTAGCTCAGCGGCATAAGCACCTGCCTGGCAAGCGCAAGGTCATGAGTTCAATCCCCAGTATCAAAAACAAAAACAAAAAAACCCTACAAGACTAGATCCCAGAAAGCCAGGCACAGTCGTGCAAATTTGTAACCGGACACGGTCAAGTACCCCAGCTCTCCCTAACTCTTATGTCAAGGGAGCTGTGAATTTGATTTAACATGGAACAGAGGGGGAAAGAAAGGTTTCTCAAACTTAGGACAACCCAGCGAGGGATCATTCCACACGCACGCAGTGTGTCTCAGGGTTACTCTCGCCAGCTGCACCTCCTGGGGTGCACGGTCTACCAGTGGCTCGGAGGCCACTCAGGTCTGCAGCTTCGCTGGTTTTCATCTGGCGACCTCCGACTGCACTAGCGACTCGGCCTGGCTCAGGGCGAGCTGGTCCTTCTTTTCCTTCTGCAATACCTGCTCCTCCCACAGCGCCTGGTCCACTTGATCGTCGGTGAGCACGACAGCCTTGTACTTCTCATCGAAGAGCCGCTCGTTGACCTCGGAGTGCAGCTGGTGAGGAGCCACGACGCGCAAATGCGGGGGCAGGTGGAGGAACTCCTCGTGGTTGATGTCGCAGTCGCGCATCCGGGCCCCCAGGACCCACCAGCGGCCCACGAAGCCCACGTCCAGGATCCGGCCGGGAAAATCCACCCAACGGGGCTGCAGGTAGCGGCAGCGGGCACGGTAGAGGCTGGCTTGGGCGTCGAAGGGCGCCTCGTACACGAGCGAACAGGGCCCCAGGTTCACATGGCGCAGGCACCCGCGGCCCCGCAGCCAGAGGAGCCGCTGCAGGAAGGACTCGGAGTCTCGATTGCGCGTGGCCGGCGCCAGCAGCAGCAGAGTCCCTGACGCTTCAAGCAGCGCCTCCTCGAAGGCCGTCTCGCTCGGCGCCAGGGCGCAGCAGGCCACCACACCGCCCAACAGCCCCGAGTACAAGGCCGCGCGTCCTGGCCGGGCCCGCGCCGCCGCCGCCGCGTCCCTGCAGGCCTCGGCGTAGTCCTGGAGCAGTGCGCGCGCCCAGGCGCCTGGGAAGGAAGAAGGGCGATGAGAGCCGTCATGCAGCTGCGCCCACCCACTCTGCCATCTTCCTGCGCCACTCACCTAGTCGCGCCCACACGCCCGGCTTCGCAGCCGCCGCGCTACTCTCCTCTCCACCTGTTTCTCTGCGACCTCGGGTCCAAAAGCGTTTCAGAGCGGCCGCCGCCATCCTCTTCCGGCCTGCGGTCCACTCTCCGGACAGAAACGCTGTCATCCAAAATAAAACGCCCGGGATAACTCTTCTAAGCCAGCCCTAAAGCTGCCGGAAGTGGTTTCCTACCGGAAGATAATAGAATACGGGCCGGTGCCGGATGTTGCTGTGGTTTTAGTCCAGTGGACGCTAACGGGTAGGCGGGCTGCGCAGGCGCAGAGCGCCCTGGCCACGCCGGCTAAGGTAGCCTCAGGTGAGAAGGCGCAGAGCACCCGGGGGCCGAGGCGGCGAACTGAGTATTCCCCGTGGGTGTTGCTAGCCGCGGGGCAGGACTCGGGCTGAGAGGGTCGCAGAGGGGCGTGGGCCTGACTGGCCTCTGTCCTCAGCACGGGATGCGGCGACTGCCCTGAACCAGCATGGCCGCGGCTGACGAGCTGGCCTTCCACGGTGAGTGCCGCGCGCCGCGGCCGCAGACCCGCTTTGGTTTTTGAGGGTCGATCTCTCGGGGTAGCCCAGCCCTGCCTCGAGCGCCAGGCGAGCCTCCTGCCTCAGCCTCCCGAGTGCCAGACGACAGGCGGCCGCGCCAGCCCGCCCCGCTCCCGGGTAGCCAGAGCCCAGCCGGGACTGGCGACCCAGGCCTGAACCCGCTTGTGCCCCGACTCACCCCGCAGTCCTCAGCCTCCAGCGTCCGGTTAGGAAGAGCGCCGCGGAGCGAGGCCCCCGCAGCGGGGTCCTGTGGGCGGCGGGGACAGCGGGGGTGAGCCGAGGACGGTCAGCCTCGCCCTGACCCCAGGACACGCGGGTCCCGTCTTCCCGCACAGAGTTCGAGGAAGCCACCAGCCTCCTCGCTGAGACCCCAGACGCTGCCACCAGCAGCAGGAGCGCTCCGCCGAGCTCCCCTGGCCACGTGGCGGTGGCCGTGGGCCCCGGTGGCGGCTTCGGAGCGGAGGAGGAGGACGAGGAGCAGGGTGACAAGGCCGCGGTGAGTCTCCGCGTCCCGCGGCCCCCAGCCAGGCTGAGGGCGGCGCTGAGACCGGTGCTGTCCGCAGCTGCTGCAGCCGGAGAGGCCGCCGCCCGGGTTCTGGACCTTCAGCTACTACCAGCGGTTCTTCGATGTGGACACCTCCCAGGTGAGCTGCAGCCCCGCCCGGGTTGGCGGCCTGCGAGGGTGGGGACCCCGCGGATGCACGGCCGAGCAGGTCGGGGCGCGATCACCGAGCCGGAGGAGGGACCGGGAGCAGGTGCGGAAGCTGCGGGCACAGCCTGGGGCCCCTGGCGGCAGGCTGCTTGTCTTGGGATGCAGTCCTGCCAGGTCGCCTGCGCTGGCCTCAAACCCGAGCTCAGGAGTCTGTCTCAGCCTCCTAGTGGCTGGGCGCCAGGTGCCCCCAGTGTGCCCCGCTGTGAGCTGTGTCACAGTCAGCAGGGGTCTGGGCTTTCTGGGAGGTGGTGGGGAGCCGTGGAAGGTTCCAGGTGGGACGAGCACACACGGAAGAGACCTGCTCGAGCCCCGGGCCAGCTGGGTGCCCGTGAAGCCGGGCACAGAGGACAGGACAGACTCGGGCTGGGAGTGGGCTTGGTGCCCCAGGAGCCGCCCGCGAGCCAAGGAGGGAGGCGGGGCTCTTCCGGGCAGTCCACGGGCGGAAGCCTGGCACTGGGCTCGGCCACAGGTCCTGGACCGGATCAAAGGCTCACTACTGCCCTGGCCTGGCCACAACTTCGTGCGGCGCCATCTGCAGAATCGGCCCGATCTGTACGGTGAGTGAGGCGGCAGCGCTCCGCTCCGGGTTCATTCGGTGACTCATGCAGCAAATTCGGGCTGAGCGCCAGGCCCTGCTGCCCAGCTGAGCACACGCTGCTCACTCTTGACACTGACACCTGCACTCCCTTTTGGGGGACAGAGATGGATAGTGGCCGGTGACGGCCAGCTGCCGCCCAGATGGGGGGGTGGGGAGCACTGTCCTGGACACGGGAGGTGAGCACTTGCTGCCAATGGGATGGGACGCAAGCGGAGAGCACGAGGTCCCCTCAGCGGCATGGCTGGCTGCTATCAGAGGGCTGGAGAGCAGTGACCGGAGAGGGTGGCGTGGGCGGCAGGGAGCGTGCCTCACCCGGGACCCTGGCCTGGGCCTCTCCTGTCAGGTCCCTTCTGGATTTGTGCCACCTTGGCCTTCGTCCTGGCTGTCACCGGCAACCTGACCCTGGTGCTGGCCCAGAGGAGGGACCCCTCCATCCACTACAGCCCCCAGTTCCACAAGGGTAAGGGGGCAGGCTCACCCGGCGGCAGCCGCGTCTCCAGGCACAGAGGTGACTGCCTCCTTGTCCCCCAGTGACCGTGGCAGGGATCACCATCTACTGCTACGCGTGGCTCGTGCCGCTGGCGCTGTGGGGCTTCCTGCGGTGGCGCCAGGGTGTGCGGGAGCGCGTGGGTCCCTACAGCCTGCTGGAGACCGTGTGCGTGTACGGCTACTCGCTCTTCGTCTTCATCCCCATGGTGGTGAGTGGGGCCGGGCACAGGTGGTGGCGGGAGCTGGGGGAGGCGTGCACGGTCACCCACTGCCTGTCACCCCAGGTCCTGTGGCTTATCCCCGTGCCGTGGCTGCAGTGGCTCTTTGGGGCGCTGGCCCTGGCCCTGTCCACAGCTGGGCTGGTGCTCACGCTGTGGCCCGTGGTCCGAGAGGATACCCGGCTGGTGGCCGCGGCCCTGCTGTCCACGGTGGTGCTGCTGCACGCGCTGCTGGCCCTGGGCTGTAAGGTACAGGCGGGTCGGGGTCCGGGCCGGGCTGGGCTGGGCCGGCTGGCCGGCAGCGCCACTGACGCCGCTGTCTCTGTCCAGCTCTACTTCTTCCAGCCACTGCCACTGCAGCAGGCGGTGCCTCCCGCCCAAGTGACGCCGGAGAGCCCGCGCACACCGCCGTCTCCTGCCCTGGCCCGGTCTGCGGTCACCTCCTAGGAGGCCTGGCCGCCCGGGGAGCTTGCGCTCTGCTGCAGACACGAGGACCAAAGGCACCACCGACCCGGGCAGACTTTTCTTACAAAGCAAACACTTTTATTTTCTATGCAAAGGTGATCCAGAGAATTTATATAAAGGCAGGGAGGGCAGCCGAGCAGGGAGCTTCCAGGGCAGCTTGGGGGACACAGCCAGGGACCCCGCGGAGGGGCGGGGCATCTGAGGGGCCCACCCTGCCTAGGGCACACGAGTGGCCTGGCCCGGCCTGAGCCCCGCTTCGCAGATTTGGAGATGGGGTGCTGGGCACAGACACCGCCTGTTCTGGGACACACTGTCCGAGTCCCTCTATTTTCTTCCTTTAGGGGAGGGGTGGTCTCTGGGAGCCAGGCTCCGACGAGGGTCGGAGTGGGCAGGACAGCAGCGAGGGCACAGGACGGGATGGGACGGGACGGAGGTGTACATTCAAGTGTGAGGTGACCCCGGGGCGCCGGGCCCGGGCCGAGAGGGGCTGCTGGCTGCGCCCGGCCGGCCGGGTTTCTCAGAGGGTCTGTGGCTTGACACTGGTTCTTTTCGTAAAAAAATAAAATTAAAAAAAGCAGCATGTCACGCCCTTGGTGACCATGGTGGCCTGGTAGTTGAGAGGTCCTGCGCGGCCGGCTGCGCCTGCGCCCTGTGGGTGGTGGGGGTGGGCGCCGCTCCCTCCCTGCCCTCCCCCTCCCCAGCTGCAGGGGGCAGGGTGGCCCGGGAGCCCTAGGAGGTGGCCCGGGCCAGGAGGGAGGGTGCAGCGGCGCCGTCCTGTAGAAAAGTGTCCGAGCTCCGGGGGCGCGGCTGTGTTGGTTGGTTCCCGGGTACTGCCGTCCGTCCGTGCGTCCATGCATCTGTCCGCGGGCGGGCAGCGGGGCGCCTAGCTCCCGTAGTGCATGGTGTTGGTCGGCAGCGACATGGGCGACGCCATGGATATGGCCGGGCCACCCATGGTGAACTGGCTGTTGGCCGCATAGTGAGCGCTGGAGCCGCCACTGCCGCCGCCCTGGGCGCCCGAGGAGCCTGTGGACAGGACAGGACAGGACCACGGGGACACTTGAGCGCCACCCCTGCTGCTGCGCTTCCGCTGCCGGCCCGCAGCATGAGCCCCGCCGGCCGCCCGTTACCTTGGACAATGCCCGTGCTCATTATGGAGCCCATCCGGGAGTGCGTGTGATTGACAATCCCCGTGTTGGCTGGCAGCGACAGGGCGGAAGGAAGAGGAGGGGACAGTGTCAGGCCCGAGCCCCGGGGAGGCAGAGAGCGGAGGGAGAGGAAGCCATGCCCGCCAGCGCGGCGGCCAGAGACTCACCCAGCGGGATCAGGTTGTTGTGGCCCACGCTGGAGCCGCCGGCGATGACGCTGCTCAGGTCGTAGGCGGCCGGCATCCCTGCGGGCACAGGGGTGAGGGTTAGAGTGCGGGTGGGGGCTGCGGCCCCCTCCCCCCAGCGCGGGCGGCCCCACTCACCGGCCACGGCCATGCCGCTGCTGAGGTTGTAGGTGCTGCCCGTGTTCCACATGTTCTCCGACGGCGACGTGTAGTGCGAGCCAGGCGGAGGTGACGGCGTGGTGCCCGTGTACCTGTGGCAGATGAGTATGGGCGCGAGGCGGCCGGCACAGCCCACGCACCCCTCTGGTGTGGCGCCTACCTGAAGAAGGGGTTCTTCAGGTCCAGCAGGTTGCTGGACTTGGAGCCCGTCTGGTCCACCTGGGCCACAATACTGATGTCGTAGCTCTGTCTGTGGGGGGGCAAGGCGGTGAGGGCCAGCCCAGGCCCAACCCCCCGGCCCGCCGGCGGGGCTCACCTCTTGTTGGCAATGAGCAGACATGTCCCTGAGAGCGTGTCCCCGGCCTTGGCGAAGAGGGGTGACTGGAAGAGACACCGGACCTGGTACCAGTGGGTCAGGGGCTCCGTCGGGGCCGTGGACAGCCACACGGTCATTCTGCCAGGCACGGACAGGCACGCATTTGACTAGGCTGGGGTCAGTACTTGGGCCACTAACTTGTCCCCCTGACCTCTCTCCAAGTGCTGGCCCCACAGGGAGACCTGGGCCCACGTGTGCCTGGGGACCGGCAGCTGCAGGGCATCCACACTGACGGTCAGGTGCCAAGGGCCCGTGAGGGACAGGTACAAGAGACAGGAAGTGCCCTGTCCCCGCTCCGCTCCCTGACCTGCTCTGGACTTGCTCCTGCGAGGCAGCAGGAAGCCCAGGAGCGCCTGCTCGGCCCCGGGTCACAGGATCCCCAGGTGGGCTGGCCGGGTGGCAGGCCCTGACAACCATACTCACATGGAGCCGATGAAAGCGACGTCGAACCAGAAGGCCAGGCCATGGACCAGCCCCGAGTGCAGCATGTGGAACTTGAATGGGATTTCTATCCTGGAAGGCAAGATAGGGGTTGCTGGGAAGCCAGGCGGCCGCAGCAGGAGGGCACGCAGTGGCCGCAGGAGGAGGCGAGAGATGGGCGTGGGCACTACCTGTGCAAATCTCCTTCTTTGGCTTCTAAGAAGTTCACTGTATACTTGACAGACTTGGCCATCAGGATCCGGATGTCAAACGTGTCCTGGGAGAGACCACAGACGTGACCGGGTGTCTGTCACAGACCAAGGAGGAGGGGAGCCCTGGGGATTTCCCTCTGGTCTGGCTGTGGCTTCTGCAGGCTAAGCTGGCCACAGACATTCTAGGCACTATGGTGACAGTGCACCGTGGGGGAAAGTGAGGTGACAGCCCTCAAAATGACAGATGGGCACTCAAGACGCAGCCTGTGTGTAACCTACAGATAGACATGCATGCGCATGCGTTCTGCACAGAAAGCAGATAACAGATCGAGCAGCATCTTGTCCTTAAAGAAGAGGCACTGTGATTTTGTGGGGGTCGGTCTCCAAGACACGTCACGGAGGAGTTCACCAGAAAACCAAGCTGGCGGGTCTTAGAGTGCGGCTCAGGGACACAGCACTTGCCTGACACGTAACAAGGCCCTGGGCTCCATCTCAGCACCGCCAAAAGATCAAAAAACAACTGGGTGCCCACATCCACTGCCAGTACTGACAGTTTTACCAAAACTAAAAACAAAAACCAAACCAAGAGGCTGCAGTGATGGCGCACACAGCTGTATTTCAGCACTTGGGAGGCGGAGGCAAGAGGATCGCTGAGAGCACAAGGCCAACTTGCACTGCACAGCAAGATCCTGCCCAAAAACAAAAACAAAAACAGACCAACAGTTTTACATCAGATTGAGTGAATTACCAGTCAGCTGCTGACAGCACCCGGGAACAAGCTGGCAGCCAGATGCTCGGCCTATCGGACAGGAGGCCACTGAGGGAAGCCCTCCTCGCCCCACCTTGGCCCCCAGCTGAGTCCTGTCCTGGCTGCGGTGGGCGGGAACAAAACAGGAGCTCAGACAGCGAATTACAAAACAGTCAGCTGCTGGCAACTCAGAGGCCAAGATTCCAGGCAGGAAGCTGCCCTAAGAGACTGTGAAGAAACTGGTCACGGGGAGTCCTGGGGGAGACACGAAGGGCCCAGAGCGCGGCCCAGGGCAGAGCAGCTGCCCTGTCCATGCGTGACCCTGGGTCCCCCCACACCACAAGAGTGGAACCAAAATGCCAAACAGCACTGCTGCAAGCTGGCCCCGCAACAGGGGCTGTCCAGGTGGGTCCTGCCCTGGGTGCCCTAAGAGGCCAAGACGAAGTTTATCCATGTTTCTAAATGGTGGTAATCTGTTTTCTAGATTTTTTAAGGCAGGATCTTACTGTGTATCCCAGACTGGCCTCAAACCAGTACTCTCCTGCCTCAGCCTCCCAAGTGCTAGGATTATAGGCATGCACCACCAGGCCCAGGTATTATTTTAATAGTTAATAATTTCACACTTCTAAATGTCTTGGCATGGACGGTATAAACTGACCCTGCACTGAGTGCAGAGAAAGACAAGGTGCTCACTCGGGCCCCAGCAGACCCCACCTCAAAATGAAAAACATGAAACACCAAAAATGACCAACACGCAATTCCAGACCTGAGAAATTAACCAAAGTCGGGCTGGGGATTTAGCTCAGTGGCATAAGCGCCTGCCTTGCAAGCAGGCAGTCGTGAGTTCGATCCCCAGTACCGATAAAAAGAAAAAAGACCAAAAAAAGAAACTAACCAAAGTCAACCAGAAAAGCCTCCTGCGCTGGCAGAAGTCTATATCTCAGCAGAAGGCAGAGTCCCACCTGGGCAATTTAGCAAGACTGTCTCCAAATTTTAAGGGGGTTGGGTGTGATGATGCACCTGTGATCCCAGCACCAGGAGGCTGAGGCAGGAGGACTGACATGAGTTCAAGTCCAGCCTGGGCTACAAGGCCCGACCCTGTCCCAGTTACATGGCAAGCTCCTGTCTCCAAACAAACAAAGCAGTAAAATAAATTTTAAAAAAACAAAATAAGAAGCCGAGTGTAAAGGCCCTGGGTTCCATCCCAGTACTGGGGAGCGGCAGGGGAAGCACACTAGTCAGACAGAGTGAGCGGACTGAAATGGGAAAACAGACCAGCTAGAAGTAGGAAAAGCACTTGAAGGTGCAGGGCACCGGGCTGTCTGCCCAGCTGCTCCGGGGGCTGAGGAGGAGCATCACCGGTGTGAGGCCAGCACGGAACACAGCAGACCTGTGTCACAACTCTCAAAAAGGAATTGGGGTGTGCTCCGTGGGAGAGTCCTGGGGGGGGGGTCAAAAATTTATAAAAATGGAGATTATGGAAAAGTGTGAGAATCACCTGAAACAGGGCAAAGAGATCTCCTGTGCACATCAGGAGAGCCCCAAGAAGAGAAAGAACAGGGTAGAGGAAATATTTAAGGGATACTGAGTCTCCCCCAACCACTGACCACCACTAAGGGAGAGAAAGGGACCACGAGCCTTGCACAGATGAGCAACTGCATTCACATGTGAATGCCTACACCGGAATTCTAACTTTAAAAACAGGACTCAGTTATGTACTATTGCCGAGAAACAAGCCTTAGGTAGTGAGGATCCAGAACAGAAACATAAAGATTAACCAAAAGAAAGCCAGTGCTGCACGGCTCAGCCATGAGGAAGGGCCTTCTCACAGGCCAGGCGGTGATGTCTGTGAGCCCTGCACCGTGGGAGGGAGGCCAAGTCCAGCCCCAGCCACTCGACAAGACTCTGTCTCCAAATAACTGTGGCATCACAGGCGTCCGCCCAGGCCTGGTGTGGTGGGGCACGCCTAGAGTCCCTGCACTCAGGAGGCTGAGGCAGGGGAACTGCTGAGCTTGAGGCCAGCCTGGACTGCAGAGCGAACCCTTGTCTCAACACACAAACACTCAGAAAAAAACGAGAAAGAAGGGTGAGGCCCCGGCTCAGTGCGGAGGCCCTGGGCTGACCCCAGTACTGAGCCCCGAGGGCTAGCAGTGCTAAAGGAGAGGCTTCCTTCCCCCAGGGACGCAGGAGCAGCCCGACAGAGACGGGGCGTCCTACCTCTGCTGGGCAGCACACGTGCCAGAGTGCGGGCGCAAGCATCACAGTGAGCTGGGGAGATGGCCAAGCTCACCGTGAGGAGCAGGAACAGCATCAGGAAGGCAGAGATTGGAGGACACGACTGCCACACGTGACCCGACTGACAGGCGCAGAGCACGGTGGCCAGCATGACCAGCACATGCTTACTCCGCAGTGTGCACAGAACTGGACTGAAGGGACCCGCGGGTGGAGCTAAATCGGCGCCTGCCTTTTAAAGGACTGGCCCACTGTGTTAGCACAGAGCAGCACGCTGACGGGGCTGTGGCCCACTCCTGTCACTAAGGGAGCCACACCCAGCAGGACACCACAGCGTCCTACTCACCACCACGGGCTGCCGGAAATACTCGTCCACAGCGGCGCCCCGGAGAGCCGACAGGTCCACCCCGTGGAAGGACGGCTGGTACCTGTGGAGAGCGCCCACCCGGCAGGGTCACCAGCAGGGTCCCGAGTACAGCCCGTTCCCCAGGTCCCACCAGGGGACGAGGCGGGCGCACTCACCAGAAGTTGGCCTTGGTGAACTGCTCCATGTAGAGCTGCTCGTCTGTGAAGGGGGCCAGGTGGACGTCACCAATGGTGGGGAACATGTTTCCTGGGGGCGGGCAGGGAGGGGCACCGGTGTCAGGGCCGCACAGCAGGGGTACGCAGAGCTCCCAGAGGGCCCGAGACTCCAGCCTGGAGCTTCCCAGCCTCTCACCCGTCCCCCCACTCATCTGACCTGTCACACTCCTGACGGGTGTGTGTGTGTGTGTGTGTGTGTGTGTGTGCGCGCACACGTGCGCACGCATGTGTGAGACCCTGCAAGCAAGCCCACAGCAGGCACTGTTTGCTCTTTTGTGCCCTCTGGGTTTGTGAATCACGAGTCTATCTATCAGCTCCACAGTGCAGGGAGTGAAATCCCGCAGCTCAGCCACAGGGCCGCTCCCACTCACGGGCCCTTTCCATCTGTCCCTGTGCTGTTCCTGGGGTTGTGAGGCCGGCAGGAGGGACAACCAGAGCTGGCCTCGGGCATGCACAGGGAGAGGGACGAGCGGGGCGCGCTGGGCTGGGGGGCTTGGAGGCAGCCCGTAACCAGGGCTGTCCAGCCCCAGTACAGGCCCCTGGCCATAGCTGGGTGGATGGCCTCAAGGGGCGGGCACGATCTGGGGCCACACTTGCTCTGGGATGTACTTGGCCCCCAGATGTGGAACCCTACTGCTCTGTGCAGGGAGTAAAGGGGCCAAGTAGGCCGGTGATGCCCAGTGCCAGCCCTGGGGACAGAACGCAACAGACAGGGTGGTGCCTGCTCTGGCTTCGGGCCACCCCAGGCGACCTGCCCTGGGGCACTGTGGAATCACAGGAATCTGCCCAGGCCAGGGCCTTCTCGGCTCCTGCAGGCCAGGAGCTGAGGGGTGCGAACTGCCTTTGATCCTCCCTGCTGAGCAGGGCAGCCTGGCTGGCACCTGGCCTCACAGTCCTCAAGGAGGGGCCCCCTCTGCAGGCAACCCCATCCCTGCAAGCTCGGCCACCAAGAGGGAAGGCCTGGGAGGAAGCCGATTAGGGCCTGGTGTTATAAACCTGTAATCCCAACTCTGTGGGAGGCTGAGGCAAGAGGATTTCAGGTTCATGCCCAGCCTGAGCAACTTAGTGATTTAGTGAGCTCGTCTCAAAAAAAAAGAAAAAAAAAACTGGGGACGTAGCTCAGAGCAAAGGCTGCAGGTTCAATTCATAGGAATGCAAACACAACAACAAATCACACACACGTCCTGGAGGCCAGACACAGTGGTGAGCCACGGCGGCTACCTGCCACCTCCGGAATACGGTCCATGGCAGGCCCTCAGGGGCACAGGACTCGTTGCCCGCCTGCCTGGTCTGCCTGCTTCTGAACTCCACCAGGGCCACTGCGTGGCTGGGCCCCTCGTGCTCACATTTGCACACCCACATGCACACCCACCCACACCCCTTCTTGCCACAGGTAGTGGAAGTTCGGGCAGCAAAGACCCCTGATGCAAATAGGCAGATGCACAGTTGCCTGGTGACTGGCTCACAACCAGGCACAAGGACAGACTAGGCTGGGGACAGACTCGGTGACAGATAGGCTCACCCCCCAGGCAGACAGGCCCCCGTGCCTGCCCACCCATCTCTGGCTGAGGGGTGCAGGCTCCCTGGGGCCTCTGGGCGGCCCCTCGAGCAGGTGGGCGGGAAGTGCCCGGCCCGTGTGGGTCCTGGGGCTCCTAAAGCCATCGCTGGGTGTGGCAAACAGGGCCACCGTGCCTGGTGGTCCGGCCGCCTCCCAGAGCGTGGTGGCGCTCACCGCTGGGCCTCAGGTACTTCTTGGCGTGGAGGTAGCTCTCCAGCATGCGCTCGTTGAAGAGCATGTAGCCCATGGGCTCCGAGATGATGATGTCCACCTGCTCGGGGAGCGACACCTCCTCTACCTTGCCGGGGATGACCACAATGCGGTCCATCAGGTTGTTGCTCTTCACCAGGACCTGCAGGCAAGCGACATGGGTTACGGGGTCCCCGTACCTAAGTACCGCAGGTGGCCCCTGGCTGATGTGGCTGCCTCCCCCGCCAGGGGCCTCCGAGCCCCAGCCGGCAGCCCTGATCCTCGGCCCAGCGGGGCCTGCTGCGGGGAGTGGGGACGGGGCATCGGTTCTGCAGGCAGGGACTGGGGACACAGCAGCCACACAAGGCTGCTGCTGGAGCCTGTACTTGGGGCACAGGGGTAGCGAAGGGCCTCAAGTTTCAGTGGGCTCAGTACAGTGTCCACAAAAAGACTGGAAGAGACAGCGTCACCAGAGATGGGGGGCAGCTAAGCAGACTGGGTCAGCACAGGCTGAAGGACACCTGGCAGCTACAGGCGGAGGACGGTGTCCCCTGCGCCCAGAGACAATGTGCCCCTTGGGTGAGATAGCGGCAGCCGAGGAAGCCACACTGGCCCTGCACCCCGGGAGGATCCAGCAGGCCCTCGGGGGCCTGGGAGGGGCTGAAGCCGTGGCCAGGCCGGGAGGGAAGCAGCACTTCCGCTGTCCACCTTCTCGGCTTTGCAGTCCTCATCTGTGAAGGAATGCTTCAGCGGAAGTGGGAAACAAAAGCAGAGGACGACGGGAACTCAGGAAATGAAGCCCTGTTGCTTCCTGCCCCGGACACTGGGAGGCTCGGAGAAGCCCGGCGCTCAGCCCCGTCTCGGGGCAGCACAAGGCCTGCGGGCGCTCCGCCACACGGCGAGGCGGTAGGAACCGGCCCTGCGGGGCGGCCGGAACTCCCCTGCTGCCTGATGAGGCACCAGGCCTCCTGGGGCTCCAGGTTGATGCCAAGATGAAGGACGAGGGGGCCCACGGCACTGACCTCGGCATGCTGGGCCATGGTGCTGGCCTCCACTGCATAGATCTTCCTGGCCCCAGCCTGGGCAGCGAAAAATGACAGAATCCCAGAGCCACAGCCGACATCGAGCACGATCTGGAAATGGTAGGCATGAGAGGTGCTGGGCCCCAGGCAGCAGGCGTGGGGACGCCCAGACACGCGGCTCATCACTGTGCGTCAACTACACAATGGCTCTCCATCACTGGACTAAGAACAGAAGAGCAGTGCAGACTCTGAGGAGGGCACGGGAGAGCCAAGGGCTCCTCAGGCAGACGCTCGCGTCCCGGGGAGATCATGTTTGCAAAGGAATCCCAGCCGGCCAGGTGGAGTGGGGGGATGGGGGGCTGAGGGAGGGCCGGGCAGGAGCAGCCCAGCCTCGCAGGGACGGAGGGGCCAGAGCAAAACCACAAGCTCCCACCTGATTCCAAAGGGAGAACAAATGCTGGGCCAGGGCGAGTAAAAAGTGCAACGCAATGGGGCAACATGTCCCAGGCGGGTAAGCCCAGCACCCCGGAGGGCTGAGGCAGGAGGCTCCCATATTCCTCCTGGGCAGCCTGTCTCAAAACGAACAATGCAAAAGAACTGGGGGCAAAGCTGGGTATAATGGACACACCTGTACAATCCTAATGGACAATCCTAGCACTCGGGAGGCTGAAGCAGGAGGGTTGCCAGGAGTTCCACAGCCTGGGCTACATAAGGAGTTCAAAACCAGCCTGAACTACATAGCAAGACCCTCTCTCAAAAAATAAAACACAGGGGCTGGGGATTTAGCTCAGCGGCATAAGCACCTGCTTTGTACGCAAGCGGTCGTGAGTTCGATCCCCCGTACCGACAAAAATGAAAGACACACACAAAAAAAAAAAACACAAAGAATGGATGGATGTTAGTGTAGTCTGGGCTCAATTGCCAGTAGCAAGTAAGAGAAAATACATGTACCACACCAGCCCACAGACCCTTAACCCGCCGACCTCCGCCATGCTCAGAACCCTGAAGGAGCCCAGGACCGAGCCTGCTGTAGTGTGGCCGGCACCGTGCAGTGTACAAGCCACTGCAGAGAAGAGGAAAGCAGAGCAGCCTGTGGCAGCAGCCGGATCCGGCCACACTGAGGGTCACTGCACCCAGCACCAGAGGCTGGGGGCCATCTGGGGACGCTCTGCTGCTACAACCCACACTGCTCGGTTGCCTTAAAAGCTCGGTGGAACTGGGAGGGCCGGCGCAGCTGGGTGGTGCGCGGTGTGTGTGAGGCCGGGCCCAGCCCTGGCGAGGGCAGGGACAGCCCCGAAACCGCATCCCAGGAAGCCAGAGGCCTACACACGGGCAGCACCTGCACTTCACACTCTGATCCGGGCTCTGAGGCCCAGCTGAGACCCAGGCATTTTCACCTGCACTGTCAGGAAACAGCGTCTTCATTCTGTCCCCAATTCCTGGCTTGTGTCACTCGTCCCTGAGGTGGGCAGGCCACAGAAAAGAAACACTCCCTTCCCCATGGCAGGACATAGGAGGTGGCTCTAAAGAGACCGTAACCTAGCTGGACGTGGTGGCACATGACTGTAAACCCACCACTCAGAAGGCTGAGGCAGGAAGATCGTTGCAGGTTCGAGACCAACCTGAACTACCTAGTGAGACCCTGTTTCAAAAATACCAAAAAAAAAAAAAAAAATTCTCTGACCCCTTCATTCAGAGGGGCCTGCCCTCCTGCCCTTGCCGGAGGGAGGGGTGCTGCCATCCAAAGCCAAGCAGGAAGCTGACTGGTGGGCCTTGCTGGCTGTCTCCTTGTGGTCTACGACAGTCCCCGGGCTTGCAGCGAAGCCCCAGAACCCAGAGGACAGCTGCTCCTGCAAGGAGGCTCCCCACACCCGCTCCAGGCCTCTCGTCATCACTGGCCTTTGGAATCCCACACAGTGAAGCAGGAAGTGAGTCGCCGGAGAGGAGAGCCGTGAGCTGCCTGAGCAAAAGAACTGGACCCCAAGGGGGAGGTGTGGGGCCCCGATTTACAGCCAGCCAGGGAGCTGCTGGGGATGCCACCTCGGACTGGCATCCACAGTACAGGTGTGGGTGTGGGTGAGCGTGCACATGCACGTGTGTGTCAGGGCTGGTGTCCACTGCTGCAAAACTGTGTGACTACTTATGGGGAGAGTATCCCTCTTAGAAGTCAGTGCCATCTGGGTATGGCGCATGCCTATCATCCCAGCACTTGGGGGCTAAGAAAGGAGGATCAACACAAGTTCGAGGCCAGTCTGTGCTACAAAATGAGTTCAAGGCAATCTGAACTGCACAGGGAGACTCTGTCCCAGAAAGATGGGGGGGGGGGGTGGAGAAAGGAAGAGAAAAAAGAAAAACATATCTGAAAGACATAAAAATCATTGAGTAGCCAGGCATGGTAACCTACGCCTATAATCCCAGCACTCAGGAGGCTGAGGCAGGAGGATCCACATGAATTCAAGGCCAACCTGGGACACAAAGTGAGTTCAAGGTCAGCTTGAAATGCATACTGAAACCTTGTCTCCAAAACCGTGACACCCTCCCCCACACCAAAAAAAAAAAAAAGAAAATCACTAAAGAAACAGAGAGACAGAAGCAGGGAAGCAGCCCGGTCCCAGCAGCCCTGGTCACCTTGTCCTTGAAGTCCGTGTGGTTTTGCAGGATGGCTCGCTGGTAGGTCCCCGTCCGCACGTAGTCCTGCATCATGTTCTGCTGCTGGGACAGGTAGCCGTAAAACTGGAACAGACACACACCAATGACACAGGGCACCTGGGTGATGCTCGGCTGAGATCAGGCCAGCCTTGCAGGGGATCATTGTGGGTTTCCAGCTCCCTAGACAGGCCAAACGCCCTCTGCTGGCCCAGTTCCCACTGACACCGGCTGCCAGCTGCTCCGAAGAGGGAGCAGCGGCCTGAGGGGCAGCCCCAGGAAGGTCACCACCACCTCAGGGGCACAGGGGGCTGCCACCTGGACCTGGAAGCCATCCAGGAGACCATAAGCTTTGCCACAAGTAGGGTTTGGCATGAGGGCCATGTGCACTGCTTCAGGGCCCCACAGAAGCAGAGGAGCAGATGGATCAGAACCCTAGGGCTCAGAGCGGCAGGCAGGTGAGGTGCAGTGTCACTCTGTAAGACAACAGGCGATCGGGATGCAGTGAGGCACCTGCGGGCCACAGGCTTTAGCAGCAGGCAGACCTGGCTTCCCATCTCCGCTCGGCTGCGTAAGAGCTGTGTGACTTGGGGCAAGTCATTTAACCTGTCTGAGCCTGTTCTGTCATCTGTAGAATGGGACATTAACCACACTGACCTCCCCATGATGGGAGATCCCAGTGCCTCCAGGCCCTGGCACACTGTGGGCTCAGGACAGTGCTCTGTCCTCATTCACAAAGCCGAGGGCCCGGGCATCACCCGCGCTCAGATCTTTCCAGCAGCCCTCTAAGGCATCACAAAGGACACGGAGGCCCCACAAGCAGGGACACTTGCCCACGGCTACTCGGCTAGTACGGGGCAGAGCACGACAGGCCCAGGCGGCCTACGGCCAGGCACCCTACCTGAAAGTACTGCACGGCCGAGGACTCCTCCGTGCGCTCGCTGAACACCGAGCGCTCCAGCGTGTGGCCGCGGCAGGTCTTCAGGATGTTGTAGAAGGAGCAGAAATCTGCGCCAGGAGGGGAGCCAGGTCATGGGCGGCAGGCGACCTGCCGAGCAGCCTGGTGCGTCCAGCTGCACGCCCAGCTTTCCCCATGGAGCCCGTGTGGCTCGGTGACCGTCCCCAAACAGTGTTCACATTTAACAGTAAAGGGGCGGGGTTGCAGCTCTGAGGCCCTGACACCGTGTCACACCAAACACAGGAACAAAATAAAACAGAAAGGATAAGGAAGCCGGCCATGGCGGCACACGTCTGTAGTCCCTGCACTGGGGAGGCTGAGGCAGGAGGACCCTGTGAGTTTGCGGGCAGCCTGGGTGACACAGTGAACTAACTCAAGGCTGGCCGGATCTAACTGTGAGACCCTGCCTCAAAACACAGAGCCACTCATCGCTTGGCGGTGCTCGGGTTGGCTTTGCCTTCTGGCAGGACTGGGGACAAATTCAGCCCTAGAGTACACGAACCAGCCACGCCCGCACAGCGCACTGCTAACCCACATTCCCAGCCTGTGCTGCGCTTCTCTGGGGCGTTTTGTTATCCCTAAAGAGGCAGGGTTTTGCTATTCAGGGCCAGCTGGCGTGAACTTGCTCACGTACTCCACGTTGCCCCAAACTCCTTGTGCCTTCCTGCCTAACCTCCCAAGTGCTGAGATGATGGCACACACCGCCACACCAGGCCTTTCTCTCTTCTTTTAAAACTATGAATCTGGATTACAATGGTCTCTTCTTATCACCAGAATATGTTCAAAATGCCTCTCAGATACCTCACACTGCCCACTACTGAACTCCACATGGCAGGGATGGCGACCTTCTGCAGTTCTCAGTGACACACGTGGCCGGCTATGGCACGTGGACCACACGTGCGCCCGCACTGCTGCAGGGGCTGCATTTTCCCCTACATATACAAACCTACGGTAAAGGTTAACCCTAAAACAGATAAAATTACTCCATGTCAGTTAAATGGAGGGACTGTGGTGGCGCAAGCCTGTAATTCTAGCTACTCAGGAGGCCGAGGCAGAAGGACCAACAGTTTGAGACCGGCCTGGGCAACTACGTGAGGCCACGTTTCCAGGTAATAGAAAGATGCAGCTCAGTGGTAGCACACCCCAGGGTTCACATCCCCAGGAATGTGGGGAGAAACAGTTTAACTTGTAAAAGTAGGGGCGTCCTGCAGTTACCTACATAGAGGAAGGGCTGCGGGCTGGACACTGGCCGGCCCTGAGGTGAGCGCCTGGCCCGGTCCTTGGTCCCCTCAGCCGTCCCCTGCCAGGCACAGCCTGGCTGTCCTCCCCAACCCCACGCTGCCGCCCTCAGGGACCCTACATGCCCACCCATGTCCCCTGACGTAGGGCTGCTGACAACCTTCTAGGGGCTTCTTGCAAGGCCTGGACCCCACACCACAGGCTGGAGGGAACGCCAGGCACTGGGGTGCAGAGCACTTTAGTGGGCAAGGACTGAACCCCAAACAACACAAATGGCCCAGTGCCAGCCGAGGGTTTGTTCTAAGCAGCAACAATATACCCCTACCAGGACGGTGTGACAGGACTATGATTATTATTACTATTGTTTTTATTGTTACTATTTGTACTATTGTGATGGTGGTTGTTAGAGACGTTTTCACAATGGGCCCAGGCTGGCCTTGAGTTTCTAGGTTCAAACAATCCTCTCCTCTCTACCAGGACAATGGTTTTAAACTGGACACGGTGGTACACGCCTGTAATCCTAGCACTTGGGAGGCTGAGGCAGGGATCACCCCAAGCCCACGGTCAGCCCAGGCTGTGTAGTGAGTTTAAGGCTAGCATGAACTGCACTGTGAGACCTGTCTCAACGCCCAGGTGCTGGTCCTGACGGTGGCGCCCGGGGGCTGGCAGGGGCCACCCGTGGGTGGGGGGCTCGTACCGGTGGGCGTGGCGAACTGGATGAGGACACTGCTGCAGCCCAGCGTGATGATGAAGGACTGCTTGCCCACGCGGCTGCACTCCGTCTCTCGGGACACCGAGCACTTGAATACGCACACATCTTCATCTGCAACACAAGAGGTGGTATGAGCGCTGGCGCCTGCTGGCTGTCCCAGCTCCTGCCACCCCTGGGAACCCTAGACACTCCCAGGATACCACGAGGCCGCCTGGAGGCCCGCGGCCAGTTCTTCCCTGCCTGCCCCTGTCCACAGGGAGACACAGGCAGCGACGGTGACCACGTCAGGACCGAAGGGCGCTCACTCAGCCCCTCCCCACCATGGGGCTCCCGGCCTTCTCTGCCTCAGGACCCAGCTCCTGTCCCCCGTACTGCTGCTGCTCCGTGCTCCTGGCTGAGCACTGGGCAGGACAGGACAGCATCCTGGGAACAGGGCAGATTCACCCATGGAAGCGCATTCCCACAGCCAGGGCACCTTTGTGGCAACCTTGACAAAAACGCTTTCCTCGGTCCCAGCCTAAGGACAGCAGGGAAGAGCAGACCTCGGCATCTTCGAGAGAAGCAGCCTCCCTTCCCAGAGGGCACCGTGGAGGGTGGGCGCACAGGGAGCCCCGCTGGGCCGGGGGAAGAGCGGCCAACAGACGCCGGTGGACACTGCACGGCCTGACAGCCAAAGGCTGTAAAATCCCTTACAGGACAAGGGGGGAGACGCATCTGCTGGGTATGCGACAGTGCAGAGTCATCTGGATGCGACCTGATGGTGGTCTTCAGAAAGCCCTGCCCTGACGGGACACACAGACACACAGAGCACACGCTGCTGAGAGCTGCGGCTTGCTGCCAAATAGCTCATCAAATACCAAAGACGGACGGAGAAGTGAGTGCAGATGTGGGCAGGCAAAGTATTTCCAGAGGTCACAGGTTCAGGCTCCATCTGGCAGCTCAGCAAGACCCTGTCGCAAACGTTTACAAAATAAAGAAAAAAGGCCTGGGATGTAGCTCAGTGTGAAGGACCCGGGTTCAAGCTCCAGGACGGTACCGAAAAATACCAAAGTTTCCAGCTACCGAGCAGCCAGAGGTATCCCAGAAGACACACAACAAAGACAGAGGAGTCACACTTCTCAATTCCAAATCACACCACAATGCTAATCACACTGCGTAGTGCTGGCCAAGGAACAGACCCAGAACAGAACTGGAGTTCAGAAATAAACTCTTCTTCACTTATGGTCAATTGATTTTCATCATGAGTGCCAAGAACATTCAATGGAGTAAAGATTCTCCTGGACGACGGGAACCGGGACAACTGGAAATCCAGCTGCAAAGAATGAGACCAGATCCCTGCCTCACACCCTAACACACAGGGCAGGCTGGGGCCTCCGCTCAGCCGTGGCGCGATTCCCCAGCACTGCAAAGTCCAACTGCCAGCACCATCAAAAAACAAGAGCCGGAAAAACACCTCTCTGACTGGATCAATGACCTAAATGTAAAAAATAACACTGTAACAGTCTTAGAGGAAAACAGTCTTGGTGACCTTAGGGTTAGCAATGGATCCTTAGCTATAAAAGCAAAAGCTGAGCACGGAGAAAGATACAAATTGGATTTCATCAAGATTACAAACTTTTAGAGTCTTGGATACAGTTCAGGGGTGCAACTCTTTCTTGCCCACCACATAGAGGGCCTGGGTTCCACCACAGCACTGCGGAAACAGATACTACTCAGAGCAAACAGTCAACCACAGGGTGGGTGGGAGACGGCACTTACACATCATGCATCTGACAGACTCAGGGTCCGAAACATGAAAACTATTTTTTAAAATCAGGCACAGTGTACATCTCTGTGATACCAGCTACTCAGGAAGCTGAAGGAAGAGAAATTCAAGTTCAAGGCCAGCCTGGACACTTTAGCAAGAGCCTTCTAAAAAGGGCTGGAGGAAGCAATTAGCTGAATGGTGCCACACTTGCAGAGCATGTGAAAGGCCCTGGGTTTAATCCCAAACAGTACCAAAAAACCAAATCGAATGTTTTAAAGATAATGAACTCAATTCAAAAATTCAAGGAGCGGAGTGGGGCACACAGCTTGCAATCCCAGCACTCTGCAGGAGGGTTGCAGTGCACGCCTATCATAGCTGGGGCCAATAAATAAGACAGTCTAGCAAGACCCTGTCTCAAAATAAGTAAATAAAAATAAAAAGGGCTGAAGGTACAGTTCAGTATGAAGATCCTAGGTTCAATCCCTTGCACTGCAAAAAAGAAACAAAACAAAAAAGGTAAGCTGCCTGTGGTGGTGCATGCCTGTGATCCCAGCACTCTAGAGCTGAGGCAGGATCACTGTCAGTTTGAGGCCAGTCTGGGTTACAAGGCAAGACCCTGTCTCAAAAAACCAAAAAAGACAAAGGATCTGAACAGATGGTCTCTAAAAAAAAGATATACAAATGCTAACATTTATAAAGATGTACTACATCTTAAGTCACTGGGGACATTCAAAATAAAGACCATGTGAGACACCACTGCATATCCAGCAACACCGTTATTGAAACCCAAAGAAGGGGCAGGTAACAAGTGGCTGCTGGCTGTGGCATTCCAGGCCTGTCCTCTCTGCACTCAGGCTGCGGCAGGAGGCCTACTGTGAGCCCAGGGCCAGCGGAAACATGGTGAAATCCTGCCTCAAAAAGACCAAACCATCCCCAGTACCAAAGAAACAGAAAAAGACCAAAGGGGGGGGGGGAACAAAACAAAATAAAATAAAATAAAAATAAACAAGTGGTTGGTAAAGACACAGAACCCCGATACTCTACTAACAGGACAGAACATGAAGTGGTGCCACCTCCACAGAAAACACTGTGGCATCGATCCCCGGTACCGATAAAAAGGAAAAAGACGACCAAAACAAACAAACAAACAAACAGAAACCCACTGTGGCAGTTCTCAAAAAGCCGAACACCAGGGAGCAGGGACGGACGAGAGGGCTGCCAGCCCAGGCTGAGGCAGGCCCTATCTCACGGCAAAATGGGAGGGAAACCATCATGGCATCGCTATTCCGAGGCACCAGGAGCAGACAACATCCATGAAGTGCTGATCGAGCAAACAAAACACAGAGCACCCATAACACAGACCTTTCCGCTGTGTACTGAACAGCAAACCCAAGCCCTTTTTAAAAAATATTTCCTATTGAGACGGGTCCTCGCTCATGGCGCAGTGACCCGGCCTGGCTCCGGCCTGGGGGCCTTCGGCCTCACCTCGGGCCGCGCCTGCAGGTGGCACCACTCTGGCTCAGACACACTGAGGTCTCACCACAGTGCCTGCGCCGGCCGGAGGAATCTGGGAAACGCGATCAAAGCAGAGGCAGGGCAGGCTGACGAGGGACAGCCAGTGCGTCGTGGGTATGTTTCCTCTGGGTTAGTACGACGCCCGTGGCGACACCATGCCAGATATGCTAATGCCGCTCTGCGGTGTCATTTCATGTTCTGTTTTAGGGCTATGGAAACTCCACTTGAACAGACGTAAGAAAAATGCTGCGGGCCGGGTGTGGCAGTGCACGCCTGTGATCCCAGCCGGCACTCTGAGAGGCTGAGACAGGAGGACGGCATGTTCGAGCTTAGCCTGGGCAACCACAGCAATTTAGCGAGACTGTATCTCAAAACAAAGCATCAAACAGGGCTGGGAACCTGCCCGGTATGAAGTCTCTAGTTTCATCCCTAACATTTGCACGCACGCATGTGCACTCATGCCTATAAAGAAAGGAGCGCTCAGTTGCCAGGGCCACAGGAGCTCCCTGTCAGGAGCATGGCACACCTGGGGGGAGGGCGATGGCCATGGGGCTGGCATCACCCCAGCTCACAGCTCCCACCCCTGGAAGGTCCAGCTGGCAGTGGGGTGGAGGGACCCTCCCGAGCCCCGGCCCTCCCAGGGCAGGAGACACAGCCACGCTGCCAGCTGGGCCTGGGTAACCACAAGCAGACCCAGGGAGGCCTCTGTTTACGAGGTGGCCTGGCAACCCGGGCTGCTGCCCTGGGCACCCTCTGAAGCTGGCGCCGGGCAGGCGACCATGGCACCTGTGCACTGGGCTCAGGGCAAAAGGATCTGTCTCTTCACAGTGGCAGCAGCCGCAGGCGGTGGAGCCAGCATTTTCTGACAGTCACAGCTGAGGTCCATGGGCTCGACCCCCAGCGCCACAGGATAAAGCGGAGAGAAGGTTCCTCCAGGACACAGCACGAAACTCTCACCCCGGCGGTCTCCCTGTCCTCCCTCACCAGGCCCCTCGTCCCCAGCCCTGGACATGGCCACACTCAAGCCCCAGCCCGGAGAGCCAGGCCGGGTCTCTGCACCCACTGCCCTCCCCTCCAGCCTCGACAGGCCTGGGGCACGGCACTGCCAGGCTCGGGGGAACCTGGGCCTCCTGGGAGGGCACCCTTCCTCTCCCCAGCCTCGGGGCCTATCCGGCGGCCTCTGGCCTGCAGGACCACCAAGGGTCCTGGCATCAACCCTCTGTCCAACCCCAGCTATGAGCTGTGGGAAAGACAGGGCACCAAGGGACAAGGAGAGGCACTTGAGGGATGAGCCACCAACCAATCCAGAGCACAACATGGCTGCCACGTGGCCAGCGTATTTGGGGGCTGTGTGCACGTGGCCGGGAGAAATAAAGAAGATGAGGATTTAGCCAGGGGCGCATCTGTGCCAGGATGCAGGGCTGGGCTGCAGTTAGTGAGGTCCTCACTCCTGGAGGAAAGAAAGATCGGCAGGCAGGCTCTCGCCATAAGCAGATCCGCGCTGAGGCTTCTCCCCCAAGGCTCTCACTGTGGGGTCTCAAACACAGAGCCCCGGAGCCGAGGAAGGGAACCCGCTCCACCCAAGGAGCTGGCTGCAGGGCCACACCTCGAAGTCTGTCCTGCTGAAGCCCTGGGCTAGGGACAGTCCCTGCAGTGAGCAACACTCAGGCTGGCCCCTGATGGGCACGAAATTACTCAACCTTCAAGACAGCCTGTCTCGCCCCCCAAGAAGCAACCCCCCACCTGTCTGTGTCACAGACACCAAACCCTGCTGTGAGCCCAGCTCCTGGCTAGGATCTGGAGCTGAGTGTCTCTCAAAGAACAGGTGACCAGGCTGTTCTGGCCTTTATTCAGCCCCTCACTTCACAAGTTTGCTCAGAGAAGTTAAGAACCTCACTCAAGGTCACCCAGCAGCAGGAGCCAAGATGACTGCAGGGTCCCTGCCTCTAACCACGCGCCCTGTGATGCTCTGTGCCTTCCGGGTTTGGCCCGGCTGCTTCCCAAACAACCAGACTCTAAACACTTTCATGCTCGCTCGGCTACAACGCCTAAATCCCTTCCTGCAGACAAGGGGAGCCCCAAGGTCGAGGTCGCCTGGCCCAGCCTGGGGAGGGGAAAGGACCTGTGGCCAGAGGACTCGGGTTGGAGATCCTGGCTGCTTCTTGCCCTTAGGCAATGCTGGAAAAGACCTGGGCAGGAAGAGCCAGGTCTGGAGGGGTAGGCGACGGCCTGGCAGAGATGACCAGCTCTGGGAAGAGGTGATTTAGAGGATTCGGGCTGCACCCCACCTAGCAGGCACTCCTGAAGCAGCACCAGGGGGTCCAAGGAGCAGAAGCTGGGGAACCTGAGGCACACGCTGGGCCTGAACTTGAAAGTGCCCAAGAAAAGAGGCGGTAAGGATCTCGGCAGCACAGCCTGCCCTGTCCACCGAGCCCAAGGAATAGCGCTCCTGCTGCCCCCCACCTGGCACCCGATGGGCTTCAACACCAGCAGGTGCCTCAGGACGGCCCAGGGGACAGGCAGGCCCCAGCAGGTCTCATGGTGTCTGTCACAGGCCATCTGCTGAGCACAGCAACCTAGCCAGGCCCACAGTCCCTGCCACTCAGGGGTACGGACTGCCCAAGTCCAGGACTCATGGCCAGACTGAGACCGTGAGGAGAGCCCTCATCTTAGATACCAAATGCACCAAAGGACCCGGAACTCCGGCTCGTTCAGGGCTCCCTGCAGGTCCCGGCAGCACCCCTCACCTCCATCGCTCTGCGCTGCCTCCCACGGGAGGCCTCCCCACCCTTCCCTCCTCCTCGCCACCTCCCCAGCGGTCCTCCAGGACCTCTGGACAGGCTCACCTGGTGTGACAGCGCCTGCCCTGCCCGGCCACTCACCACCCTGTGAAATGCAGCCTGTGGGCGGCACGGCTGCTGGCTGCTGACCGGCTGGGTGCTGCCAGGACGCGGAGCAGCGCAGTGAGGCCTCCTGCAGTTCCAGCTCTCCTTCCCCAGGCTTCGGGGGCGCAGTGCAACAGGCAGGGTCCTCAGCGCCCCACTGCGGGCAGGCGAGGCCCACAGGGACCCAGCGAACAGGGCACAACGCTTGAGGGAAGCTGTCTCCTCCTGCAGAACCCCCATCTCTACACAATCGGAGCAAGGAAAAGCTCAGGGGGAACAAAAGCACCCCAACCCGGGGCCCTGCTCGCCATCAGGGCACGCTGGTGCACACCTGTAATCCCAGCCTACCAGGGAGGCCGAGACAGGAGGGTCCTGGGAGTTGGGGCCAGTCTAAACTGCACTGCGAGACCCTGCCTCAAAAGCAAAACAAAACGAGGCTGGGAATTTAGCTCAGTGGCATAAGCATCTGTCTGGCGAGGCTGTGTGTTCAATCCCCAGTACCAAAAACAGAAGAAAAGGACAGTGCCACCGCCACCACACAGGAATAATTAAAGCTGTCTGTCTCGGCAGACCTGTGGAGAAGGGCACAGAGGACGCTGGCCCAAACCGTGAGCTCAAGAGATGAGAGGGTCTTTTGTTAAAAACCCTCCTACTTCGAAATAAAGCCTAGCTCTTCCCCTCCTGGAAGAAAACATTCCCCAGCGAGAAGAGTCAGGTAAAGGGGATGTGACCCTGCCACTCAGCAGCTACCTTCCTGAGCCTACTCAGCCTCAGGCCTCCCGCTGCGTGGCCCTGGGCCTCAGTTTCTTCCTCTGTGCAATGGTGACCCTGACACACAAGGACAGGACACAACTCGCATGGGGTTAGGTCAGAGGAGGGGGCAGCTGCCATCACGCAGCCTCAGGAGCCTCCGAGACCCTGGCGCCTGAATCCTGGCCCTGTGAACAGCCCATGAGCACGGTGCTAATGAACGGCACTGACCAGGTCAGCCCAGTGGACAGCAGACTCCCAGCCTGGATCCTAACCCCCCAGGCCTCCTCTCTGTGCTAACCCGAGCCGGGGCTCTGCACCACCCTAGAGCAGCTGCTGTCATCCTGCTGCGGGGTCGCCTGGCCTCCTCTGGCCCGCCCTGCCCCTGGGTAATCGCAGCCCCTCCCCCAGGCACCCAGGCAAGGGAGCCCACAGCTGCAGCTCCCAAGGGCTCTGATCCACACCACCCCTGGCACAACTCAGCACCAAGTCGGGGTGACTCTTTGAGGGCAACTCATCCAAATCCGCTACCAAGTCACTTTGACTTTGTTTCTTTAATTAATTTATTTATTTTTGGTTTTTGAGGCAGAGTCTACTATCTACTTCAGGCTGGCCTTCGACTCATTATGTACCTCAGGCTAGCCTCGAACTTATAGCAACCCTCCTACCTCAGCCTCCTGAGTCCATGAAATCACTTTCAATCTGTAGACGCTGCTGAGGGAAAATGGGCAAAGCACACACACCACAGGCTCAAAACACACGAGGGGCCCAGGAGCAGGGGGAGGGCTGGGTAGAAACAATGCCTGACTCCAGAGGCTGCTTCTGGGAAGGGCGCCCTTTCCCTCTGCAGCCCCCTGCCCGCTGTCTGAGGGTGTGTAACTTTAAGCACGGAGGAGAGATTTCGCGTGAAAATCCGAAGGGAAAGCTGCTGCAGTGCCGGGAAGAGCCGCTGGCTTCACAGTCACACCCTCCTGGGGCTGACTTTCTGCCCTGTACACTGGAGATAACCAGACAAAAAGCAGTCTCCGCGCTGGGGGCGGCCTGTGTCCACCACAGCCATGCTGGCCCTTCCTGAAGGAGGCAGGCCTGGGGGGGGGGCTTCAGCCACCCTTAGGACCCTGCTGGTGGGGGAGGGAGGCGGGAACAGAACCAGCTGCAGAGGGGTGGGCACTGCCTCCCAGAGCAAGGCTGTCCCCAGGCGGCGGGCTCGGGCTCCGGCCTGCACTGCAGGCAGCCCTCACCTGGAAAGCCTTCTCCCCTGCCTGAAGGCCAAGGCCAGGCGGAGCTGCCAGGGCAGCCTGGCCTTGGATGTAGTCAGACCCAGCTGCTGCTGCAGGGTCCCAGCCCTACACCTGAGGACTCTCCCCACCCCCACCAACCTC
Organism: Cavia porcellus; assembly: GCF_034190915.1. Classification (NCBI taxonomy): domain Eukaryota; kingdom Metazoa; phylum Chordata; class Mammalia; order Rodentia; family Caviidae; genus Cavia; species Cavia porcellus. The sequence continues at coordinate 70,438,670 of NW_026947500.1, read as the reverse complement.
AGCTCTATCTAGAAAAAGACAAACAGGCCGCTGTTGTGAAGATGGACACACTCGGTGCCCACGGCTTAAGGCTGGCCTGGTGCTGGCACTGAACCAGCTCTCAGCCCCCAGGTCCCTATGGCATACCCAGGCCACAGCAGGAAGACCAGAGCAGCCCTGGACAGAAGGACGAGGCAGGCCCAGGCCAGGCATCTGGCCCTTCCCCTAGTGGCCTGGAAGCCTCTGGAGGTCCACTCTCACAGCAGAGAAAGGCCATCTGCCACAGGACTGACAGAACAGGCTCACACACAAGACCTGGATCCTGGGGAGCCTTTGTGTGTGTGTGTGTGCATGGGGAGACATGCTCCACCACTGAGTGTACCCCAAGCTCTTTATTCTTCACTTTGTCACAGGTGACAGGCCCTTTCAAAATGCCCCAGGAGCCCCCAACCCCGTGCACAGACTATCTCCAAGGGAGAGGTCCAGGGTGGCCACCCAGGGTCTGCCTTCCTGAGGCAGGGCTGGGAGGCGGAGGGCTTGGGCGTATTCACCTTTACTGAGCTAAAAATGTAGTAACAAAGAGCCACCTCTGCTAGCCCCCAGGGGCCGCTGCTGCGTGTCCAGGGCTGCCAATTTCTGGGCAACTCACAGAGTTAAAAAGAGATCCATTTCAGGGAGGCCCGAGAAGTGAGGCTCCCAGAGGTGGGAAGCAATCCTGAAACCACCGAGTGACAGCACAGTGTCGGCCTCCTCCAGGGTTCCTGCGGGCATCCCCATCCCCCTCTCCTGCCAAGCCTGGGTGAAGGGGACTGCTACGCTAAGGCCAGGCTGCCATGGGGTGACTGTGGGCTGGAGGGGGCACCCCGAACCTCAGAAACCAGCAAGTAGCTTCAGGTCAGAGGCTGGGAGGCGCTAGGGGAAGCCTTCAAAGGGCTGGTCCACTAGAGCCTGAAGGTTCCCCCGGAGGCCTGTGCAAGGGAGACCCCAGAATACAAGCACTAGACAAAGAAAGGTCCTGGCGGTTCTGAAAGGAACACTTGGGACGATTACATGCAAATAGCCTCCCTTCCATGTTAATCAGCTGCTGCCAGGCCCGGCTTGGCGGGCTCCAAAAGGGATGGCAGATGTGCCCCTGGGCTCTGTGGCCACCAAAATGTGCAGCTTAGCAGATAATTATGAACAAAAGGGGCCCAGGCAACAAAACCCGCCGCTGGCTCCCCCCACCCCCCAGGCCTGGCCTTTCTTCTCCGCAGACTTTGAAACTGTGATTTATGGAGCGCCAGGCTGCCCTCACAGGCACTGGCTGCACAGAGCTCTGGCCAAGGCTCCCAACACCTCAGGCCCCCCGAGCCCTGTTCTCAGCCTGGGGACCCAGCAGCTGGCCCAAGGCAAGCCGGAATCCATCCCAGCCACAGGGATACAGTAGTCCAGCTGGGAAGGCTCTGAGGGCTGTGCTTGGGATACCTGGGACACAGAGTGACACAGAGCCCAGGGCTTCCCCCAACAGGGCAGTGATGGAGCCTGGCTGGCGGCCGGAGGGCTCAGGAGGGGCTAACCAGCCTGTGACACCACAGGAGCTCCCTGGGAGGCTGGGGTGGGAGGAGGGCTGCTGGGAGCACTGGGGAGTCAGGCGGGGCCAGAGTGGCCCGCGGCAGCCCTGAGCCCACTTGCCCAGGCCCACCCTGGAAGATGGGCTCGGACCCCAGGACCAGAGGACAAAAAGTCAGTCCTGGGCTGCATGGCTGCAGGAAGACCTCCGGATCCCCAGGAGCCAGGGACTGTCCTCAGCTGAGAAAGCAGCGTAGTCTGAGTCAGGAGGGCTGCCTCACCGATGTGACTCCAGATGTGACACAGGCCAGAGGGAGCCATGCTGCCTGAGGCTGGATTTGCAAGGATGGGAAACCAAGAAGAGTCGGCCTGGCCAGCGCGGTGACCCAGGGCGAGGACCGAGCTCGGGCAGGCCCCTCCTCCAGGCCCCGAGCTCACCTGACTTGCATGGCCCCGAGGCCAGGAACCATCACAAGCCTGGGTTCCCGTCTCAACCGCCTCCGGTCCCTCACTTACGGACTGAAGTCCGTCCTTTCTCTAGGACTGAGCAAGGCCCCAGCCCACTCCTCATTTGTAAACTCGAACCAGGGAGTTGTGGCTACAGAGGCTCCCCTGAGGCTGCCAACCTCCAAGGAGGCCCGATGGCCAGCACGTGCACAGATGTGCGGAGTCTGGAGCGGGCTGAGGGCATGCTGGCCATTCCCGGGAAGCGCCACCTTGGGGTGGTGAGGCCTGAAGTGCCTGGGAGCACGGGCGTGGGTGCCCAGGAATGGTCTGGGCAAAGTGCTGTCATCTCCCTCCTGAGGGCTTCAGCCAGGGACCCAAGCCAAAGTCTGGGTCACAGCGCCCCACAGCTGTGGGGAATGTGTGAATTCTCTAGAAGGGTCCTCTTGGCCTGTGAGCGGCTGGGGGCCTTGCCCTGCCTCATGGACACCAGCGTCTCGGACACTGCCACACAGAAACCCACTGCACCCTGGCATGTGTAACATGCTTGTTGAGATACAGCCCATCTCTGGGGACTCAGCAGAGTGAGCAGACAGGGCGACCTGCCAGGAAGGTTAAGGAAAAAAGCCCAAGCCCCAGGCCCAAGCCACTGCTATGGGCAATGAATTGCTTTAAAGAGACAGGCATTCAATCCCAGCAGCATGAGGAAAAAAAGAAAGAAAAGGAAAGAAAGACAGGCAAAAACGTAGAATAAAGGGGGAGGCAGGCGTAGCCTGAACCTGTTTGCAAGAATGTCCCCCCCGGGGGCACCCTAGACTGTCGGACAGTCTGAGTAAGGACATCTAAGCAGCCGGGTGCAGGGGCACGTGCTTATAGTCATTCTACTCCGGGAGGCTGAGGCAGGAGGATCACAAATTCAAGGTCAGCATGGACAACTGAACAATTCAGCTACCCTACCTCAAAACTCAAAACAAACAAAAAGCTGAGGATTACTGCCTGGGAAGCACAAGGTCGCCAGTTCGATCCCTGTTACCATAAAAATGAACAAACAAAAAGGCTGAGCACATAGCTCAGTGCAAAAAGGCACTGGGTTCCATGGCCAGTGCTCACCCTAAAAAGGTCACCTAAGGCCCAGGCGTCTGCTTATGCTGCTTCAACAGCAGTGAAATAAGAAACAGAGAAGCGCAGGAGAGGAGAAGCTCACAGGCTCTCTGGACCCGACCAGCTTGGCCTGGCTTCTACAGTCCTCCGTCTGCCTCGTCAAGCCAGTTACGGGAACCGTGGTGGTGGGAGTCTGGGCCATCAGACGCATCCACCAGAGGTCCGAGCTGTGGCTACGCAGCCGCAGGCACTGGAGCCCCAAAGTGGGAAAGGCGGGAGCAGAAACCAAAGCCCTGCAGTGTCCACAGCGCAGGCAGGTACTGGAGTTTCTTTTCTTTTTTTTTTTTTTTGTACTAGGAGTCGAACTCATAACCTCCCACTTGACAGGCAGGTGCTTGTGCCACTGAGCTAAATCCCTGGCTGGAGTTTCTTTTCTTTAAAAAAAATTTTAACTCCTCTCTGTAGGTGCAGGAGATGGGACCAAGGCCCTCGGGCGTGCTGGGCAGGCGCTCAGCCCTCGGCCACAGCCCGGCCCTGAGCGCGGGCTCCTGTGAGCAGACTGACAGATGCTTGGAGCTTTGACCTGCCAGGTTGTGGGGACTCTGAAGGGCAGAGCATCCCGGGGAGGTCCCCAAAGGGCGACAAGGGAAGCAGGTCCAGAGGGTGAAGGCATCCCTTGTGGGCCACTGGTGGGACTGAGCCCAGGGACACTGCTCCATCACCTCCTGAGTTACCCAGAGCCTCGGCCCCTCCAGGTCACAGAGAGAATGAACAGAAAGAACCGGGTCCCTCAGCAACACCACGTCAGGCCCAGGGAATGGCCTGCAGCCGGTTTGAGGCCTCCAGCAGCTCCTGGGCACAGAGGGCAGCACGGCCCAGGAGGGGAGGGCGAAGGTGCCAGCCAGATGGTGCCAAGCAGGCTGCCCACCTGCTGTGTGTGACTCACAGGGCTGTGCAAGCTCAGGTGTTTACCCTGGCCAAGGCCACCCGGTCAGCGACCCTCCTGCTGACACTTCTGCACGACAAGGAAGCTGTGTGTTAGGGACGCAGAGGCCCATCCCGAGGGTCACTGGGAAAGGACAGTGGCACAGTTGGGGCATCGCCTCCTCCCGTTACTCACAGAACGTACGCCACTACTCACCCTGCTACCCTTGCCCACGCCAGCTCGCGAGGTCACTCCTGGAGCAGGTCTTCATGTCTGCTGGCACGGGGCCGTGTGCCAGCTGCTATTTTAAGTGCCTGACCTCTGTCAGCACCCCACTCACAGCCATCATCTAAGATGGGTGCTGCTCAGACCCTGTCCATAGCCAAGGAAACTGAGGCACAGCCTGAACGGTCACAGGTGCGCTGAAAAGCGGGGCCAGGACTTGGCACATGCCTCCTGCTTTGCCTGCTCCTCTGCACCCCACTTTAACACTCCTCCTGAGTGGGGCAGCTCAGGCCTCCCCAGCCCTGCTGAGGAGAACAACTGACCCTAAGTGACGCAGACCTGAAGTGGAGACTGCGTGTGCCTTGGGCGTTACCACATCCCCTGGCCCCGAGAGGCCACATGCGAGGGGGAGATGCTCTGAGAGTCTCTGCTGACTGCTGGCAGCTGGACGAGCAGGGCCCACACTCAGACATCCTGGGGGAGAGCCGAGCACAGGGCCAGGCGAGCCCCCCCAGCCCCCTGCACTCTGTCTCACGAGCCCTCCACACTCACGCAAAGCACTGAAAACCTTCTCTTGTCCAGGCACGCCGACACACACATGTAAGCCCAGCACTGGCGAGGCTGTGCTGAGCTACCGAGCAGGCTCACTGCCAGCCTGGACATCCTGGCCAGGGCCAGCTGGGGAAGGAGGGAGGGAAACGCAGCTTGGAGGGTCCTCTGAGGTCACCAGAGCCACTGACTGTTCCCCCACCCCCGGTCTTTTTGAGACAGAATTTCATTACATAGTTCAGCCTGGCTTTGAATTCACTTTGTAGCCCAGCCTGACCTTGAGCTCACGGCAATCCTCCTGCCTCAGCCTTTTGAGTGCTGGGATTACAGGCGTGTGCCACCACGCCCCGCCTAGCACTGACTTCTGAGCTGCTCACCAGCGCAGACCTGATGCATTTCCATGGCAAAGTACTTGCCTCAAACGCACACGGCTCTGGGCTCTATCCCCACGGATGTGAAAGACAGGTGCGCATCTATCTCTGTGAAGCCCTGCCTGGGCCAGTCCCATCCAGGATACTCTACCACCGAGCTACAGCCTCAGGCCATGGATTCCTGGAGACAGCATCTCGCTGAATTGTCCAGGCTGCACCCAAACTTAGGACGCTCTAGCCTGAGCCTCCGGAGCAGCTAGAATTACAGGCACGGACTATGCCCAGCTATATATGTAATTTGGGGGGCTCGTGGGACACTCCCAGAGGCATCCATCGACAGATTAAGGGCACTGACTTCAGTCTGCTGCCCTCCCGAGCCTCCAGGCTGCAGCTGCACCAGCCAGGCCTCGGCCTCCACCCAGCTCCCCCCACCCCCAGGTGGCTGTTCCTCCAGCAGTCTTGGAAAATCGCCCCCTCCCCAGCTCTTGGGCAGAGTCAGAAAATGAGGGGCCATTCTTGCAACAGGGGTTTCCTGAGCCTCCCCACCTTTAAATCCAGCAGGCCTGGGTGGCAGAGGCCTGGTGCTAAGGAGCAGAGGCCTGCCTGCGGCCCTCAGCTCACTGCACTCCTGGCCTCACAGCGGGTCCCTGAGTAGCCAGGCCCGCCGCAGTCCAGACGTCTCTTCTTCAGGCTGAGAAGACGCACGGTGCACACCCGCAATCCCAGCACTCTGGGGAGCCCAAGGGAGGAGCGCAGCGCCCAGCTCAGCCTGGACAACTCAAAAGACAGAGTAAGGAAGGGCTGGGCTCAATCCACAGGACTGAGGGCGAAAAGGAAGGCAGGGTGAGGGGAGAGAGGAGAACACAGCTGCTCCCTGCAGCCCCCTGAACTGCTAGCCACGCCCAGCTCTGCAACCAACGTGGCTCAGGACAGTAAACTGCATACGAGGAGAGTGCAAGGAACCACACGGGGCAGCTCACCGCTGATGGCGCGAGCTGCTGCCAAATGAGTAAGGAAAAATAAATCACAGTTTGTGAACTTTTGATTTCGGAGGGAGGGGGGAGTAGAGCTGCAGCCAGGCTGGCCTCCTTGCCCACACCCAGGCGGGGGCCGGGCTAGGGCTGGGGCTGGGGTTAGTCTTAAGGGTAGCGCTCTCCCTGTCCAACGGAGGCCTAGGCTCTAAACTCCCCTGCTGACACACAGGGAGGAGGGAGAGGAAGGGGCAGACAGTGAACAGGGAGGGGCCTCCGCCAAATGGGGCAGCACAGCCCTCCTGAAGGGGGCAGCACACACAGGCCGCATGTCACTGGCCATTTTACTCTTTCAAAAATACCGCATCCAATTGTGATGTGCAATCTTGTTTTAAAAGTGCAGGAACCCAAGCTGGTCAGAGGTGGCACCCGCCTGTAATTCCAGCACTGGGCAGGCTGAGGCAGGAGGACTTCCTGAGTTCAAGGCCAGCTGGAACTACCTAGTGAGGCTTGTCTCACAACAACAACAATAAATTTTTCTAAAAAGAAAGCCTACTTCGACCCCCTACGCCTGCGCACAGGGGCACAGAGGAAAGGTGGCGCTGGCCTGGCCTGCTTCCCGTCAGTCCCTCCACTCCACCCCAGGGACCCTATGCTCCACGCCAGGTGGCTGTCCACCCTGCACCCAGTGAAGCACCTCTCTGAAACCCACAAACGTCCTGGCCAACCCCACATCTTAGCTACTGCAACCGAGGCAACCACCAATATGTCCCCTCTCCACAAAAACAGCAGCCCTGAATTTAACTGAGCACATGCTGCCCAGGCTGACGGCCACATTTCCCAGGCCCTTCGAGGCTAGCAGCTGCAGTGGAACTGCATTCCTGTAAGGCTGAAGTGCCCTAGGCCAGCTTCCTAAGCCTGTGCCCTTTGCTCCCTTCCTCCTCAAACCTTTTCTTTACCCCGCTGTCTGACACTCAGGGTGTGATGGCTGGACTCTAGCAGCCATGCTGAACCATGGTGACAGTACCTCATTTTAGGTGTGGTTTTTTGAGGGGACAACCTGGAAATCCCCCAACCCTCCACATGACTCCTAGAGACCTGAGCAACTACCAACCTCTGAAATTATGCATGAGTGCATAAAAATGCCATCCTTTTTTTCCACTATTAATTTGCGTTTCTGTTATTCAGACACAGAGGGTCCCGACCACCTTCCCTTGCGGATGTCTGGCAGGCCTGACCTCCAAGGCCAGCTTGGCTGGCTGTGTGCCACGTCATCTCAGCTGGTCAAGCCTTTGCCTATTTTTCCACCAGCAAAATGGGACAGAAGTCCCATTTCACAGGATTTTTAAAGGACCAGGAACACAACTTGCAGGCCAAGTGGCTCACACAACCCAAGGAACGGACTTTAGTGGCCTGAGCCACCAGGACACCGCTCGGTCACAATGGAGCAAAGATGAGCCTTCCGGTTGACTGGACCAAGCTCCCCACCGCCTCTCCACCTGCAGCTGCACTCTCTTACCCCGGGGTTTGCAAGCCGCTTCTGATGAGGGCCAGGGAGGAAATGGCACAGGGGAGACGGAACACCAGAGCTTTGAGGACTTTCTTCCTTCACCCTTCAGAAATGTAAACCTTTCCCAGCTCTGTGTTGCATGAAAATCAGCCTGGACTGCTACTGTCCTTCCACTGCTGCCCCCGAGGTCAAGCCCGCAGGTCTACTGACACAGGTTGGGCAGAGCCTGGCACACAGTAAGTGCTCAAGAAATACCAGCAGGCCTTGGCAATGTGCGATACCCATGAAACATGAATCTCCTTCTGAAGGTGCCAACTGTCTCAGTTGTCACCCAGCCTGCCACTGAGTTGTCCTAGGGGCTGTACACCCAGCTGTCAGAAGCGTCCCCCGTGGGACGGAGGCAGGATCGACTGGGGCAGCCAACCTTTGCTCACCTGTCTCTCTTGTTTACCACCCACTGATGTGAAATCCAGCCCAGGAATGGCAGCCCCTGTCTGCGGTGTCTCTCTGTTGTCAAGGGGGCGAGGAGTTCAGAGCCCCTCTGGACTTCGCTGACCAAGAAAGAAAAATGACACAATCCTCTCCAAAAGGACACCGCCAGGCTGAGTCCACCTGTTTCTTCTCAGCCATTGCCAGGCTTCCCCAAGAGCCACCTCCTTTCAAGGGAGGGCACCTGTGTCCTCAAATGCCACAGGCCGTGCCAAGCTTCCGTGAAAGGGCCTGCACCTCTGCCCAGGGAAACGCCTGCTGCTGGGCGCTGCCTGCCATGCAGTCGGGCCCATGGACAAAGGCCAGGGTGACTTCACATGGCTCCGAGGGTTGCAGAAGGTGACAGCTCTGTGCATGGTGACCAGACCAGGCTCCCATGGGGGTAAGCAGAGGTCAAGGCGAGGTCTCCCATTGACAGAGGCTTGAGAACCACTGCAGCATCCAGGGGAGCAGGGTGTGCCAGAGGAAAGCCACCTCTTCTCTATGACCCAGTGATAGCACTGTCAGTAACTATACAGAACCAGCACTTGCTGCATACGGGCCACCTGCCCATGCAACTCATTAGCTTCACCCACCTTCTGGGCCCCAAGGGGTATGATTCCCAGTACCAGCGAAACTGAGGCCGTGGGCAGGGGAAGTGGCAGACAAGATGGCTGTTCAAGGCCAAGTCTGGGGTCCTCAGTGTTACTCACAGAGGCCTCTGGGCCATGACCTGTGCTCAGGGCTCCAGAGCATGTGTGCCTGTGTCCTGGCCAGGCCTCCACTGAGTTCCTGTGTGGACAGATGCATGCTCTGCAGGCTGGAAACACAGCTCAAGGCCTCAGGACGGTCAGTAGAGTGCCGACACCCCAGCTCCAGCCCGGCAGGCCAGGTGGGCAAAGCCTGAGCCCAGGAAGGAAGCCCGTCCAGGGCAAGGCCTGAGCTTCTGGGAGCTGTGCCAGGACTCGGCCTTGCATTCTAATCAGCTACGTCCAGCCCCGTACTCTGGCCCTGGGCCTCAGCACTCATGGGGCACACTTGAGAGTAGATCCACTGTCCCCCTCTCCAGCTGTGTCCTAGCCACACAGAAGCCAGTGTGGCCTTGGACAGAGCTGCATCCTGGTCCACCCTGAGGCCATCCCCAGCCCACCAGGGAAGAAGTTGCCACTGCCATGAGGCCACTTAGCAAAAACACGTATGTCTCAAGATAAAAAATTAACTGGGGATGTAGTTTGGTGTGAATCCCCAATACAAAAATAAAACAAAAAAGAAAAAGAGGTGCTCAGTCATTGAGCAAGCAAGGCTGCCCAAGGCAACAGGACAACTCCCTACCTCTACCCCTGGGGAAACTGAGGCACACGTCCTACAACTAGCAAAAAAACTGGGTGCAAGACAAACCTACATAGCATGACCCAAGAATGATTATGTCCATGAAGTCCTAAACCTTCAACTCAGGGAAGGTGACCTTATTTGGAAATGTAAGTCTTTGGCAAGTAATTAAGTTACAGATCTCCGGATGATGACAGCTGCATTGAGACTATGCCCGAAAGCCAATTCCGGGGTCATAAAAAAGAAAAAAAGAGAGCCAAAAATGTTGACATAGGTCTGTGATCCCAGCACTCTGCAAGGCTGAGGCAGGAGGATTCACTGTGAATTCACCAGTGTGTACTACATAGTGAGAATCTGTCTCAAAAAATAATAATAACAAGGGTGGGTAAATTACTTTGGTGCAAAAGCCCTGAGTTAATCCTAGTACAGTACTGAAAAAAAAACAGACACACACAAAAAAGATGTCACGAAGACAAAGTCAGAGACTGTAGTGTGCTGCACCAGAGCCAAAGGGTACTGGAAGAGGCCAGGGAGCAGCGCCCCTGCCCACACCTTGACTCCTGAGCTGACAGAGAACACAGCCCTGCTCTTTAAAGTCACCAAGGCTGTAACAGTGCAGTTGTGGGCAATTAATGCACCCAGCGCTGGCTGCCTCCAGAGCCCACCCCTTAACCCCACGCCAATGCTACTTATGCACAGAGGGAGGAACATTACTTCCCACCCCAGGACTATATTATCCAGAACTGAGGATTTCCTTTTGAGAAATATGGACTGCTCCTCTTTGTAATTCTTCCATTTCCGAACTACCTCTCACAGAAGTCATGTGTATGCCCTTAACACTCATGATTATCATTTTCTTGCTTTATCTTTTGAGGTGCTGGGGGCAGACGGACAGTGCTCATGATTACCAACAAAACAGAAACCACAGGATGTAATAAAAAAGTCTCCTGCAACAAGCTACTAAGAATCCCAGAAAGAGAAGGGGGGTATTTGGGGACCGTATAAATTTCAAGATGCTCTTAAGATGTTTTTTAAAAATTCATTTTAAGAAGAAAACCAACTCTCCTAGAAGTCTTTTGAAAAAAAGCCCAGGAAATGCTCCTCCTGTTGGTCATAAGAATGGGCTTGTTGGGGCTGGGGATTTAGCTCAGCGGCATAAGCACCTGCCTTGCAAGCAGGCGGTCGTGAGTTCGATCCCTGGTACCGAGAAAAATGAAAAAGACAAAAAAAAAAAAAAAAAAAAAAAAAAAAAAGAATGGGCTTGCTTAGGACACCGGGTCCTGAGCTCCCCATCCTCAGGCCTTCCCTGCGGGAAGAGGCCCCTACTTCCTTCTCTTTATTTGGCTCAAGACCAGCCCTGTCCCAGCCCCTAAAGATGTCACACATAGGGGACAGATGCACTCCTTTAGCCTGGATTTTGACAGTCAAGGTGTGGAGGGAACCCCATGTGACCCGACTGCTCCCCACACTGCCCTCAAGAACACCCGGTACCCAAAGTGGCAAAAAATTCCCACGGGACCAAAGCCTGGAAAGGCCTCCTCCGAGGCTCCCCCAGTGTCCCTACAGGAAACCCCAGGGGACAAAACCGAGTGAAACAGAATAGCAAAATGTGAATGAGGAATCAGAGGAGACTAGCGAGAGTAACAAGAGAAAGAAAAAGGATGGGCTACAAACACTGCGGTGGGGGAGACAAGAAAGGAGGAACGGAACTTGGCAGACACGTTTTGAGATTTTTTTCCCCTCCCCACCGAAATGTCAGTTTAAAAGCTGCTTCAGAGAAGGTAACCAGCTTCTCACATCCCCAAAAAGGAGACAGGAGTCGCGTGGCGGCGCGGGAGGTGGCTGTGCTGCTACCTCCGACTTCCACGCCGGCCATCAGGGCGTGGGGACCCCTCCGGGCGCCTCGCATTACCCTCGCGGGGACCCCTGTGCCCAGCTCTCCAACTTTCCCATTCGGGGGGCCCCAAGCTAAAAGCCAACCATCTAAAGGTGGGGGCGCCCTAGATGGCCAGAGGCGCCCATCCCGGGCGGCCACGCCCGCTCCCCGGTGTCCCCTGGCCCGGCTTCCTCCGCACCCCGTTTCCCGCGCAGCCCCCTATTTCCTGCCCACGGCCCCCTCCCCAATCTCAGGCCCAGCACTGCCGAGGCGCGCGGCCCTCCGCCCTCCGCGTGCGCCCGCTCTGCCTCTGTGTCCCCGGGACCCGGCGCTCCGCACCCCGCACCCCGCACCCCGGCCCGGCCCGGCCCGCCCCTCCCCCGCCGCCGGCCTCGTGCGCAGCCCCGCGGCCCGGCCCCGCACTCACGGCTGTACAGGGCGATGCCCGCCGCGTCCGGGCCGGCCCGCACCTCGAGGCGCAGCGCCTGCTGCTCCGCGTGCCGCTGGATCTCGCCGTTCGCGTCGCCGATGGTGAGGAGGCGGGCGCCGGGGAACACGGACACCGCCGCGCAGGGCACCGCGACGCCCGGGCCCGCCGCGCCCGCGCCCCCTGTGCCCGGCCCCACCGCCGCCGCCGCCGCCGCTGCCATCTTAGATCCGGCTCCAGGCCCCACCGTCACCGCCGCCACACCGCGCCCGGGCCCAGGCCGCCGCCGCCGCCGCCGCCGCCGCTGCCGCGCAGGCCGAGGCCGAGGCCGAGCCGGGCAGCGCCGCCTGCCGGCCACGCGCCGCCTCGCCGCCGCGGCCCGGCCCGGTAGAGCAGCGCACCCTGCTGGCGGCCTTCGGCGCGGGGAGCGAGGGAGCGCGCCGCGGAGGCGGGGCCCAAGCCGCCCCACGCGAACTGTCGCCGCTTTGTGAGGTGGCTGCGCGGCGCGGGAGGGAGCGTGCGTCAGGGGCGGCGCCTGCCCGCGCGGAGGAACCTGGACCCCGCCCCCAGACCGGCGCCGCGCGAATGGCCGCGCTTTATAAGGCGGTGAGGCGGGTCAGGGAGGGCAGGGGCGGGGCTGCAGGTAGGGGGCGGTGCCGGGCCGCGTGGGCATAAGCCCCGCCCCCAGGCCGCTGCGGCTCGAACGGCCACTCTTTGTGGGGTGGGTGGTGCGACAGATGAGGGTGAGGGGGGAGCGGCGCCACGGGGCGGTGCTCGGCTGCGCGGACTCGCCTGGGCCCCGCCTTGCTCAAGAGGCCCGTCTTTGTGAGACTGCTTCCCGGCCCGCGCGACGAGAGGGAGGGGCCAGCTGGCCGCCCACAGTTGGGACACGCCCCCAGGCTGGGCTCCGCCCTTGGGCCCGCCCGGCTTTGTGAGCGGTGGGGAAGAGGCGGGACTCTCTTGGCGAAGCCCCGCCCCATTCCTACTCCCACTGGGACTCGCTGTGGTCCCCCCGCCCGCTCAGGGGGCGTGGCCACGGCTAGGTACACGCCCCGTCGTGACTCCACCCCCGCCCTGGGAAAGCGGCCCCGGCGAGGTGCCCCCCTGTGTGCTGAGCCTGAACCCCAGCATCCACCTGCCCAACAGTCCCTCCTACTGCGCCGCCCTCTTCCCCCGTTACTCCCCCCATTTGTCCTACAGCAACGAAATCCCTCCTGTGCCCTTTGGGGGACCCACCCAGCAGCCTCTGCCCTTCTCCCCACCTTCTTCCCAGGACCTCGCTGTGTTCCACTCTTCCCCACACCCCTTGCAGCCACTGCAGCTCCTCACAGAGCGCCCCACGTGGCCCTTCCCCACTCCGGCCCCCCTGAGATTGGGGTCCCCCCAAACGTAGTGATTTCATCCCACTCAGCCCCCAGCAGGGGCACCCAGCGGGTCTCAGCTCCAAGGATTTACCACCCACCAGGCCTCCCCGTGACAGCCCAGCAGGTGTTACAATAACTCAGGCCTGGGGGTGTCGGGACATAGAACACCCCAAAACCTGTGCTCAAACAGCTAGCAGGGGCCAGGTCAGATGCAGCTGGGGAGGAAGGAGCACGGGAAAGGGTGGGTGTGTGGACCCCTGAGGCCGGCTGAGACCAAGCAGCAAGCTGGAGGAACTCTTTCTCTGATTCTTTTTTCTTTTTTCTTTCTTTTTTTTCTTAATTTTCTTGAAACAGGGTCTCACTGTGTGGCCCAGGCTGGCCTTCAACTCACAGCAATACTCCTGCTTCAGCCTCCCAAGAGCGGGGATGACAGGCACGGGCCTCCACCCCTGGCTCTCTGGTGGTCTTGAGAAATTGGGGGTCCACGGAGGGGTTCCTTGCGTTCCGGCCGACCTCCAGGCCACACACCTTCACCCCTCTCCCACACTTCTGGGAGGAAGGTCCTTTGGTCCCCTCCATCCCCCAGTTTGATTCCCTGAGAAAGCAGCGGCTGGGTGGGGACTGCTTCTCCCCGTACCAGGAGGACCTGAGCCCCCGAAAGCCTCCAGGCCGCTTGAGACAGTGGGCTGAATGGAGGCCTCCCCTTCCTCAGCCTCACTGGCAGCCCCGGAAGGTGCTGAAGTCCGGGGGCTCCGGCGAGGAGGACGTGGAGGTCGGCCTCTTGCGTGGCCCGGCGCTGCCTGGGCAGGCATCCAGGGTGGCCGCTGGGTCTTCCTCGGATGTCGTCCTCTTCACCTATGGAAGAAAAAGAGAACTAGGTGAACGGGGAGGTCAGGACCCAGGGTTTCCTCATGTTCTGGGGACCCCTCAGCCCATCAGATGTCTTACCATCCTCTATTCCCCATAGCAATTATTTTTTGTCTTTTTGAGACAGGTTTCCCTACACAGTTCAGGCTGGCCTTGAATTGTGTTTGTAACCCAGACTGGCCTCAACTTGAGAGGTGACCCTCCTGTCTCAGCCTCCTGAGTGAAGGGCTTACATAAAAAACACCGCCAGGGGCTGGGGATTTAGCTCAGTGGCATAAGCACCTGCCTTGCAAGCAGGTGGTCGTGAGTTTGATTCCTGGTACCGATAAAAAAGAAAAAGACAAAAAAACAAAAACAAAAACAAAACAAACAAACAAAATGCCGCCACACCCAGCCCCCAAGCTTCAGTACCCTGCGCCTGTCTTCCTCTCCGCAGAGCAGGGCCACAGAACCAGGGCTCAGATCTCAGTCCCATCATTTCCTGGCCATGTGACCTCAGTTTCATGGAAAATGGGGAGATGCTAGTAACCGTCTCCTAGGGTTGCTCGGAGATTTAAAGAAGTAAAACCCTGAACCAGAGTGGTGGTGGTATCCACTTGTAATTTCTTCACTCAGGAAGCTGAGGCAGGAGGATGCCCATGAGTTTGAGGCCAGCCTCAGCTCTGAAGCAAGCACAAGGCCAGCTTGAACTACACAGTGAGACCTTGCCTCAAAAAACCAAAAAAAAAAAAAAAAAGTCCACCCCACCTCTTGGGGTGTTACAAAGTTACCTCCCAGGCCCCAGTGCAATGAAACGGTAAAACTTAGACCTGTCAGCTTCTTTTTAATCATTTGAGCAAGCCACACAAACTTTCTAAACCCCAGAACACTAAAATTGAAAGCAGAAACTCTGGTATTTGCACACCCAGGTTCACAGCTTCCCTGCTCACAAAAGCTAGATGGTAGAAGTAACCCACGTGTCTATCAGTACAAGAATGGAGTCAAACTGAGGTCCGGCCATGATGGAATACTATACATTCTTAGAACTATAAGAGAATGACGGGTTTGGTTTGGTTTTGAGACAAGCTCTTGCTGTGTAGTCCAGGCTGGCCTTCAGTTTACAGTGATCCTCCTGACTCAACCTCCCCATTGCTGGGATTATGGGCATAAGCCACTCTGCTGGCTCAGTAAGTCC
The DNA here is from genome assembly GCF_034190915.1 of Cavia porcellus. Taxonomy (NCBI): domain Eukaryota; kingdom Metazoa; phylum Chordata; class Mammalia; order Rodentia; family Caviidae; genus Cavia; species Cavia porcellus. Next base: position 70,423,542 of record NW_026947500.1, on the reverse strand, counting down.
AAGTCTTTATGCCAGGACTGTCTGAAGCTCCGGGCCGGACCCCCCATGTGCCCTGGTCACTATTTGGGTTAGTTGAATTCTTGTTTCTGCCTGGCTGTCCCTCCCTCTAGGATTCCCTTTTCTGCCTTGAGCACAGTTGATCCAAAGAAATTCTGTGTTTCCTATCCCATGGATCTACCCTGACCTGCTTCCATTCGCTTCTGGGATTTCTGGTTTCAACAGCAGTAAGACCAAACCACACATCTCTGACCCGCCTGGACCCTTGTGGGCTCGGCCTTGCACGGCCTGTCTTTCCCCGGGGAGCTGCCAGAGGGCGCGCGTGAGCGCCTGTGGCTCCCTTTTGGTAAAGTCAAAACCCTCTAGTGCGTGTCCCACCCAGACCTCAAAGGCCACTGCTAGGGGACCCTCTGTAAAGAAAAACTGGCTGACCACTTCCTTGATCTATGAAGTTGCTGGGTCACATAGCTCTAATTTTGTAATCATATATATATATGGGGGTTTTGTTTGTTTGTTTGTTTACCGGTACCAGGGATCGAACTCACGACCACACGCTTGCAAGGCAGGTGCTTATGCTGCTGAGCTAAATCCCCAGTCATATATATTTTTTAACCAAATATATATTTAACCCCCCCCAAAAAAATATATATATATATATTACAACGGCTAAGGCTATCCCACACTATATAGACCCAGCATTTATAGCACACTGTGACAGGGGAAGAGAACATCTCTCTAAAATGGGAGTTTTGCTGACCATGGTGGCACACGCCGGTCATCCCACTACTCGTGAGGCTGAAGCAGGAGTATCCCCACAAGTTGCAAGTTCAGAGCCAACCTGAGCTACACATGAGTTCAAGACCAGTCAGAACTACATAGCGAGGTACATAGGGAGACCCAATCTCAATAAATAAACAGTAAACAAGAGGTTTGAGCTGGGCGTGGTGGCTCACGCCTGTCATCCCAGCACTTGGGAGGCTGAGGCAGGAGGATTCTCGAAAGTTCAAGGCCAGCCTGGGCTAGATAGTAAGATCTTATCTCAAAAAACAGAAAGAGAGGGGTCACAACTCCATTCCCAAGTGGGAACTCAGGAGGAACGTGAAGCTGACGTCCTTGAGACCAAACATGAACCGAGCAGAGGGCCGGCGTGAATCAAAGCGTGGCAAGGTTTCCACGAAGGAACCCAAGCTCCACAAGACGCCGCCAGGTAGCTGTGAACCCTCTGTCACCATTCTGAGAGTCAACAGCACCTCAGTCCTCTGCAGGGGACAACCCTGTCACTTGATTTCCCCTGGGATGTCTAGAGCTGACCCCCGGCCCAGACCAAGTCCAGTTCCCTGACTCTGGGCTCTTCTAGCCGTCCATTGCGGGCCACCAGTGGGCCACGCTAAGGGAGCAAAGCGGCCACTCACCGCAGAGACGGCAAACAGGGAGTTGTCGAAGCACATGTCTGAAACAGAGAGGACAGTCAGAGGGACGGCTTTCGCTTTCCTGCCCAGCATCCTCGTCCCTCCCGCCCAGCTGCAGGCTGAGGTGAGGCTGCGCTGACCCGTTCATTCCCTTTGGACCTTCTCACATCCCTGGGTAAGACAGGTGCCCATCCAGTCCTCTCTCCTGAAGGGCCCCCCAACTTGCTCGATCTCCCCTGCTTCACTCAGCCATGCCCACCTCTTCAGACAGTCTTAAAGTGTAGTTTAGGACTCAACTTCTGCCTGTCCTCCTGCCCCAGCCTCCTGAGTGCTAGGATTACAGGTCACGCCGCTGTGTGCAGCCTACTCAGCTACTATTCCAAGAGTCTTCTTATTTTTACCGCCACCACCCCTGGGGGCTGCCTGCACCCCCACCTGCTGGCCCCACCCCTGTATCTCCACTTGTGGACAGAAACCACAGCTGTCCTGTCACCTTGCGATCCTCCCAGACCTCAGCATAGTAAGTGCTCAGTAAACGTGTTGGACCCGGTGTGGTGGTGCACAGCACTCTGGAAGGCTGAGGCAGGAGGATGGCAAATTCAAACGCAGTGTGGCCAGTTTACCAGCTCAACGAGAGCCTATGTCAAAATAAAAATATAAAACTTGCTGGGAGGGAGCTGGGGATTTAGCTCAGCGGCATAAGCGCCTGCCTTGCAAGCAGGCAGTCGTGAGTTCGATCTCGGGTACCGATAAAAAGGAAAAAGACAAAAAAAAAAAAAAAAAAAGAACAACTTGCTGGGGAGTCCCCAGGCTCAACAAAAATGAATAAATGAGGACTGAGTTTTTGCCTTTTGTTGTTGTTGTTGTTGTTTTTAAGACGTGGGGGCTGGGGATTTAGCTCAGCAGCATAAGTACCTGCCTTGCAAGCAGGCTGTCGTGAGTTCGATCCCCGGTACCAATTAAAAAAAAAAAAGATTAGGAAGAATTTATTGAGAGAAAGTTAGCCTCTGTCTGAGAGGGACAGAAGGGGCTCAGAAAGTGGGTTACCCACCAGCAACCCCACTTCTCAAGGCTATTTTACTGAGTAAATCCATGAGGGGAGGCAGGTTTAAGGTGGCACAGAACTATAGTCAGTCAAAATGATTACAGGCACGGTCGCTTAGGTAATATTAATCCAGTGGGAAATCACCAGGGAGGCATCGGGTGAGACAAGACCATGGTCTTGTTTTTTTTGGTACCGGGCCCGAATTCATGACTGCCTGCTTGCAAGGCAGGCGCTTATGCAGCTGAGCTAAATCCCCAGCCCCCATAGTCTTGCTTTTTTATTTTATAATTTTTGTTGTTTTGTTTAGACAGGGCTCATTATGTAGGTCAGGCTGCGCTCAAACTCACAGTGATCCTCCTGCCTCAGCCTCCCGAGTGCTGGAATTACAGGTATGCACCGCCATGACTGGCTAGGAAGAGGATACTTTTTTGGCCCCCTGTGTAACCACCACCTCAAAACGGATCCAAGTAGCGAATAGTAAAACTCATTAATTTTTTTTTATTTTTGCTGTTGGGATTGAACCCAGGGCCTTGACACTGATCTACATCTTTTTTTTTGGCACCAGGAATGGAACTCAGGACTTTGCTTGCCAGACTTGTGCCACCACATCCCCGGCACCAGGCCTTTTCCAGCTCTGAGTCTCTGAGCGGCCCAGGGCGGGGCTGGAACTTGCGGTCTCCTGCCTCAGCCTCCTCCCGGACTGCAGGGACGGCGGAAGTGGGTTCCCAGCCTGACCCCCGCGGGCGGGGTCGGCAGCAAGGAGGCACAAACCTGTGTTGTCGTAGTTGATCTGCACCCAGCACGATTCCTGCTCTCTGGGGGGAAAGGGCAGAAGAAAGGGTGCCCATGAGATGGGATCGGGGTGCCAGGCCACCCTGCGTGAGCCCACATGTTCTCCCCGCAAGCTGCCTGATGGCACGGAAGCCACCAAGGTGCAGTCCTGGGCTCTCCGGACACTGGTGTAGGCTGAGCACTGCACAACCCCGGGGAAGCCAGGATATCCACTCGGTCGTCTCCAGTGACTGCGACGACTTCCTGACAGCTCCAGGGAGGAGGGTTGGGAGGGCTGATCACCAGCTGCGACGGGAAAGCGACCCAGCGCCGAGCCAAGCACACAGTGGGCGCTTTAACAAACAGCACCGGTCCCTGTTCTCCATCCTCCACCAGGGGGCGCTCACCCGCCAAGAAGCGCCCTGCCGTCCCCAAGCCACCCTGCCAGTGTCCCCGGGGCTCACCGCCTCTTCTGTAAATTCTTGACTTTAACTGCAAGGGAACAGAGAACCATCTGTGAGGCTTTGATTTTCATGAGAGCTGCTGTAAACAAATGATTTTATTTCTTTTTCCTCTCTGTCATCTCACTAGGTCCCACCAGGCTAGTCTCAGAGTCCAAGTCTTCCTGCCTCAGCCTCCTGAGTACCTGGGATTACATGGATTCATTACTGCATCTGGTCCTGATTTTTTTCATTTATTTGTTTGTTTAATTTTTTGAGACAGGGTCTCACTATGTAGTCCAGGCTGGACCTGAACTCAGAAATCCTTCTGCCTCAGCCTCCCAAGTGCTGAGATTACAGACATGCAACCACATCCGGCTTCATTTTATTTTTCAGTTGATAAAAACTTTAAGAAAGGGTCGGGGATATAGCTCAGCGGAACAGTCATGAGTTTCATTCCCGGTATTGAAAAATAAACTTTAATCAAGATATACGTGTATACGTGTAGGGGCTGGGGATTTAGCTCAGCGGCATAAGCACCTCCCTTGCAAGCCGGCGGTCATGAGTTCGATTCCCGGTGCCAGAAAAACGGAAAAAAAAAAAAAAAGATATATGTGTAGAAAAAAGGATATGTGTGTAGAAAAGTGTTTTTCTTTTAAAAATACGCATTTCTGGGCCGGGGGTTTAATTCAGCGGCGTAAGTGCCTGGCTGGCAAACGTGAGGTCATGAGTTCGATCCCTGGCACCAAAAAAAAAAAAAACATTTCACTGGTTGCTGGGAGGTAAGGATGGAGGAGGGAATTAGAAGTTATTGCTTAATGTAGACCGAGTTTCAACTGAAAATGATGAAACAAATTCTAGGTGGATGATGTGATGGTTTCACAATACCGTGAATGCATGTGTGCGCCGTGGGCCTTTTACTAAGTAACAAACATGTCCGGCTCCCCCGGGATCTGTCTATGAGGGTTAGTTTAAGGGTTTCTCCCTGAGACTGAAATCCAGGTATGCTCAGATCTTTTACATAAAAAAACGCTGAGGCAGAAGGATCATAGTTTAAACCAGCCTGGGCAACATGGTTAAGACCCTGTCTTACAATAAAAGTGTTCTTAAAAATAGAAAATGATTAGGAATGCAGCTCAGTGCAAAGGTCCTGGATTCAGTCCTCAATAGCACCAAAAGAAAGAGCTGCTGTACTATAAACGATGAGGAAAAAACTTTATACATGTTCAGTATGGATAAACACACACAAAATTTTGTCTCCCCGTATCCCAGGTTGGCCTTGAAATCGTGGCAATCCTCCTGCCTCAGCCTCCCCATTGCTGGGATTGCAAGCGTGTGCCACCATGCTCAGCCAAGGACTTGAGTGTCTGTGGGGAGTCCTGGATACAGTTTCCACGGATATCAAGGGATGGGTTTGTCTGGGTGCCCGCCACCGCCACCTGGCTCTGGACCAGCTTCTGCCCCTAAGTTCTGGGGTAAAACCCGGGCCACGGCCCTGCGCGCCTAGAGAAAACGGTGTGCGCACGCTCTGTGTCTTCTGCATGCTGTTACCTTTCCTGACCACCACGGCAAAGACCACGAGCACAACGAGGAGGAAGCAGGCTCCAGCCAGGCTGAGGGAGAGCGTCAGGATCCAAGTGGGCACTAGGGGAAACCCGGAAAGCCAATGTCACCTGGGAGGGTCCATCGCTCTACACAGACCCCCAAATCTGGGCTCCCGCGGCTGACCCCCCGGCACCTAGCAACCTTGCATCAGGTCAATTAGCATATTCCCTCCCTCGGCCAATGTGATTGGTTCAGACTTGGGCATGTAACCCTGGCAGAGCCAATGGAAACTGACTCTGGGACTTTAGCTGGGCCAATGGAAAAAGAGGTTTATTCCTCTGAATAACTAGCACTCTACCCAGAGCTGATGCTGGACTTAATTTTGTCAGGCTTTTTTTCTCTGTGGAAGACTCGGTTTTTTCTCTCAGGACACAGAGGAGATCTTTTGGAGCACCAAGGAGGAGACCTCTGGCCCCAGTCAAGTACAGAGCCACTGAGCCAGGAAGGGAAGGAGCGCGTTTGGTGTTCTCACAAAGCCTGGCCTTGTTCATTCATTCACAGGGCAGCGGGGTTGGGTCGCCTCTGCCACCGACCGCAAGGCCAAGGTGGAGAAGGGAGCCTTTGACACAGGCGCTGGAGGCCTGCAGGACACAGAGGCGGCTGTCATCACGGCCAGCGGACTGTGGTTGCCCACAAGGTGCACTTGGCAGCGGGTGACGTCAGCAGGCGAGAGGCTCCCTTCACAGCTTATTTTTTTTTTCATTTATTTTTTATTTTCCGGATATTGAGAATTGAACTCAGGATCGCACACGTGCCAGGCAGGAGCTACATCCCTGGCCCCACCTTTTATTAGAAACATGACTTGCTATGTAGCCCAGGCTGACCTTCACTTCATGATCCTGGACTCCTGGGCTCCAGCGATTCTCCTGCCTCAGCCCCCTGAGAAGTTGGGACTGTAGGTGTGCACCACCATCCCTAACTTCATTCAAACTTTTGCTTCAATGTTAGGATACCTCTGACCCCCGGTGTGGTGGCACACGCCTTTAAACCCAGCACTCTGGTCACCTGAGGCAGGAGGACCACAGGTTCAAGCACACCCTGGCAGCTAAGCAAGATCCTGACTCCAAATTAAAATAGAGGATGGGATGTGACTCAAGTGAGGGTTCTGGGTCCAAGCTCCAGTACTAAAAAGAGAAAGAGAAAGAGAAACAGAGGGCCAGAGGACTTCCCCGTCCTTCTCACCCTCCACTTAAAAATACTGCCCTCCGGGGCCAGGAATTTAGCTCAGCAGCTCAAGCACCTGCCTGGAAAGCGTGAGGTGCTGAGTTTGATCCCCGGTACCACAACCAAACAAACAAACTAACAAGCAAACAGAAGATCGCACTCCACCAGGCCGAGTGTCTCCTCTGGGCTCTCATCTGACAGGCTGAATATTTACTGGTCCCCTGTTTGTCATCTGTCCCCACCTCTGAGACGTCAGCTGCAGGCGGGTGCTGTCTGTTTCACTCACTGCTGAGCCCACGGTGCCCAGGACAGTACCTGGCACATCACAGGTGCCAAAAATTGTATGTAGCGTTTGGTTCCTGGGCCTGAGGCCAATGGCTCTGCTGTCTGTTAGCTGGGGCCTGGAAAAGCCCTTGAAGGTTCCCTTTTTTCCTTTCTTTCTTCAGTCCTGGGTCCTGCACCAGGGCCTTTGCACGGAGCTCCACCCCATCCCTTTTTATTTCACTCTGAGACAGGGTCTCGCTGACTTTCTCAGGTGCCCAGGCCGGGCTGGAAGCTGGGATCCCCCTGCCTCAGCCTCCCAGAGCACTGAGTTACAAGGCTGCACCATATCAGCTCTTTTTCCTTAACTCCCGGGTGGCTACCCAGGAAAAGGGAGTGAGTGAACCAGGTCTTCCCAGAAAGCTGTCCCCGCAGGGAGGTGGCCCTGGGGACCTACCTGGGAAGGAGACCTGCACCGGCTGGCTGAGGTCCGACAGCTGCGGCTGACTGTCCTCGCCCGTCACGCCGTACTGGCAGCAGAACTGCCAGCTGGGAGCCTCGATGCCCGTGCTGCCACTGACGTTGAAGGTGACCCCTGCCTCACCTGCAGGGGCCTGCAGGAGCTGGACCACGTGTCCCCCTCGGTACAGGGTGAAGTTCGCCCCCAGGAAAGTCGCAGGGGCCGTGCAGGAGATGTGGATGGGGTCCTCCTGGCTGCTGGGGTAGGGGGGCACCAGGAGGATGGACGGCGCTGGGATGGCCAAGGAGCCTGCGGGCAGGGCAAGGGCAGCTGAGCGGGGCTCCGGGCACAGCCGCAGTGCAGCGCTCCAGGAGGCTGAGGCAGGAGGACCGCACGGCAGAGACCGATCTGGGTAACTCAGCCAAGCAGCCAGACTTTTTCTCAATGTAAAAAGGGGTTCAGGGCTGGGGGTTTAGCTCAGCGGTGTAAGTGCCTGCTTGGCAAACGTGAGGTCGTGAGCTCAATCTCCAGTACCAAAAGGAAATAAATAAAAGTGGGTTGAGGTTGGGGGATACAGTTCAGTGTGCTCTGCGTTCAATCTCCAGGACCACAAACAAGAAGAAAGCAAGCAAGAAAGAAAGAAAGAAAAAAGAAAAAAGAAAAAAGAAGTTTAGAAAGAAAGAAAAAAGAAACCAGAAAAGTTGAGGCGCCAGGGATGCAGTTCAGCGGCACAAGCGCTTGCTGCCAGCCCGAGGTCACGGGCTCAGTCCCTCGTACCAACAAGCAGAAAGAAGAAGAAGAGCTGGGTGTGGCGGCGCACGCCCACAGCCCCCGCACTCCAGAGGCTGAGGCAGGAGGGTCGTCGTGAGTTCCAGACCAGCCTGGGCGAGACGTGAGCTGACAGCCAGCCTGAGCTGCACAGCAAGACCTTGTCTTGAGAAAAAAAAAGAAAAGAAAAGAAGAAGAAGAAGAGGAGGAGGGAAAACATGCAGCAGAAGCCAGGAGGCTGCGTCCCTTGGCCCGGCTGTGCCACAGAAACGTGCCCGCTTCCTACAGGAGCGGCCCTGCCCCGGGAACCGGCTTGTCGCTGCCTGGGAGCTCTGCGCACAGCGCATCACAGGCAGATGAACCCCAGCCTCTGTGCGCACCCCATGTCCCTGAAGGAGCACACCGGGAGCCCGCGCAGCCCAGGGGCTGAGAGGCAGCACGGTGACACTGGGTGACTGAAGGTTCCGACCCACAAAGGCCGGGCCATTGCCATCCGCCCCGCCCCGGGGCCTCCATCACCTGGGAAGCAGCCCCCACCTTGGCCAGGGCCCAGGCTGGGGTCCCCCCACCTCCAGGCAGTTGTCACACTCACCGGCTGCGAGGAGCAGGATGGCCCAGGGCATCTCTCCTAGCGTCCTCAGGCTGGGCGCTGGCCGGGGCCAGAAGGGTCCAGGGCCGCCCACCGACTCCTCCTGTGAGGCGAGAGAGGAGAAAAGAGAAGCAGGCTTGGAGCCCAGCGTTTCCTCAGGGGCAGGAAGTTGCACTCACACCCCGGGCACCCCAGCCTCTGGCCTCCCCCACCCCTTCCCTAAATGCAAACCTCGCCCTCCGCCTCTCCGAAGCACCGCAGGCTGGGCTGAGGGAGGTGCATGAGGTGCACGGTCTGCTTTCTCCTCCACCCACCAGAATTCCTGGCACTGGAGGTCGCCCCGAGTGAGGGCTCTCCCCCCTGCACACCTCCTGTCATCTCAGCCCAGGGGAGGCTGAGGCAGGAGGACTGCTAGGAGTTTGAGCTTGAAGCCTGTCAGCCTAGGCTACACAGTGAGCTCAAGGCCAGCCTGAACTACGTAGCGAAACCCTGTCTTTAAAAAAAAAAAATAAAGAAAGAGAAACCTATGCCAGATTAGCAACCCACAGTCTGACCAGTGCTAAAACTGAAACCAATTTAAAACAGCATGGTGACCAGGGCTTGGTCTCTGTGACCTCAGGCAGGACTTGACTTCTTGGAAACATCAGCTAGTGCTCTGGAGAAGGAGCTTAGAGACAAAGAAACCAGGTACAAGACGCCATGTCAACAGAAGCAAAATGGGACATGCCTGATCCCAGTACTTGGGAGGCTGAGGCAAGGGGACGCAGTGTTTGAGTGCTGCTTGGACAACTTAACAACTTAGTAAAACCCTATCTCACAAAAAACAAAGCAAAATGAAACTGCTCAGTAGGTTATGAGTACTTCTAATTGGCAGCGACAGGGAAGAAAGGGAACAGCAGGTCTATATTTGAAGAAATCATAGTTTTCAGGATAAATTGCAGGGAAATGGCCCAGAAACTCCCATACTTCTGTCTCAGGGGGAGGTTTGCTTTCATTTGGGTAAATGTTTCTGTTCAAGCCAAGCTGGGCCCTTGGGGCTCCCTGCTGGGAAGGCTGGAGCTACGCTCACTGAGAAACAGGAGCAGCACGCTTGGGAACTGCTTCCCCTGGCAAATCTCATTCCAGCCACAGGGCCTTTGTGCATGCTCTTCTGCTTACCTGAGACATGGCTCCATCAACCTGGTTAAATCCTACTTCTCCTTTAGGTTGCAGTTTAAATATCAATTCTAGGAAACCTTGCCAAACCTCTCTGAACTCCACTCCCAGCTCCATTCTCCCAGAGTCTTAAAAATTGTGTTTGTTGCATTTAGCATGTGTTTATGTTTTTATTATTCCTTTGTACAGGATCTCACTGTGTAGTTCAGGGTACCTTCAATTCGCTATATGTAGCCCAGGCTGGCCTGGAACTCACAGCGATCCTCCTGCCTCAGCCTCCCGAGTGCTGGGATGACAGGCATGCACCACCACATCTGGCTGAGCATGTGTATTTTTAAAGAAATTTGCCTGTTTCATTTCATCCAGTTTGTTGAATGAATGCAGTTTTGCTCATATCCCTTAGTCTTCTGCTTCTGTTGCGTCTGTACTGATGCCCGTTACTGCACTCTTCACGGTGGTAAATTGTTTTTTTCTGTCTTCATGATTAGTCTTCCTAGGATTAATGAATTTTATTCATATTATTATATTTTCTGTGTGTAGTACTGGGGATTGATTCCAGGGGCATCATACTAATCTACGATCCCAGTGGTTTTCTTATTTTTCAACACAGGGTCTCACTGGGCCAGGGATTTAGCTCATTGGTATAAGTGCCTGCCTGGCAAGCAGGAAGCTGTGAGTTAGATCCCAGTACAAAAAAAAAAAAAAAAAAGGCAGAGTCTTGCTATGTAGCCCAGGGCGGCCTCAGAGTCTAGCAATCCTCCTGCCTCAGCCTCCTGAGTGCTGGATTACAGGTGTGTGGCACTGTACCTGGCTAAGTTCTATTTTTTCTTTTTCTTTCATTTAGTTATCTGGTATATAACTGGTTGTTCCTTTTCCTAGCTTTTTTCTGTTTTTTTTTTTGTCTTTTTCATTTTTATCGGTACCGGGGATTGAACTCACGACCGCCTGCTTGCAAGGCAGGTGCTTATGCCGCTGAGCTAAACCCCCAGCCCTTTTTTCTGTTTTTTGAGACAGGGTCTCTCTATGGGCCCAGGTTGCCCTGAACCTTGTGGTGATCCTCCTGCGTCAGCCTCCACAGGCAGCCCTTTCCTAGCCTCTTAAGACAGGAGGTTAGGTCATTCATCTTAAACCGCTCCAGCTAGCATAAGGGTTTAAAGCTATACATTTCCTGGTAAGCATTGGTTTAATTGGATCACATTTTTTGTGGTTTTGTGCTCCTGGGTCGTTGGTAGACGTAGGCATATTCCTTTATGAATTGTTCTATGACTTAGAGACTGTTTAGGAATACGTGGCTTACTTCTGAAATATCTAGATTTTTGTTTTGTTTTGTTTTTCAGGCACTGTGGATGTTCCTAGGGGCTTCACGTTGAGCTATAGACCAAGCCCAGTTTTTATTTATTTATTTATTTATTGTCTTTTTGAGGTGGGGTCTCGCTATGCAGTTCAGGCTGGCCTTGAGCTCACGTTGTAGCCCAGGCTGGTCTCAAATTTGCAGCGATCCTCCTGCCTCAGCCTCCCGAGCACTGGGATTACAGGCGTGAGCCACCACACCTGGCTTCAGTTTTTATTTATTTTGAGAGGTAGGGTCTCATCAAGGTAGGAGAGATTCATGTTTTGAGCAAACAGTGGTCATACAGGCCTAGAATCCCAGCACTATGGGAGGCTGAGGCAGGAGGGTTACAAATTCCAACCCAACCTGGGCAACTTAGTGGGATTCTTCCTCAAAACAAAACATGAAAAGGAACTGGAGGTGTTGGGGCTGTAGCTTAGTGTTAACACCTTGGGCGCAATCACCCTAAAAACAAAACAAAACAAAAGCATCTCCCAAAGAAAAGGGAGAAGAAGAGAGACACAGAGGATTTTCTGTTTACTCCCTGCACCAACTGCTGTGGTAAGTGCAGCGGCTGCTGCCCACGTGTGTAGGGGCCGGGCAGGCGAACGTTCTGGGGGCTCCCAGCTGCAGCGGGTTCAAACGGGGCAGCCCGGAGGAGGTTTTGACAGCAGGAGTCTGAGGGGGAGCCTGGAGGGCATCGCAGGTGGAGGGAAGAATACTCTAGAAAGGCCCCCGGTCTTGGGGAGGCTTCACCCTGCGATTCCCTCCCCTCTCCTTCCCCGCTAAGTTCTCTGTTTTGGCGGTGGTGTGGATGGAGCCCAGGGCCCTGCAGGGAGCCTCACACAGCTCTTTTTATTTTTGAGACAAGGTCTCACAAAGTGGCCCAAATTTGGCTCAGATTTGTGATCCTTTTGCCGCACCTCCCCAGAGTGTGGGATTAAAAGTGTGGGCCATCTTGCCCGTCTAAATCTCAAATTAAAAAAAAAAATACTGTTTTGAGACAGTCTTCACTCTTATTCATGGTGGCCTTGAACTATGTAGCCCAGGCTGGCCTCAGACCTGCAGTGATCCTCCTGCCTCAGCCTCCTGAGTGCTGGGATTATAGGGGTGCACCACCATGCCCAAGTTAAATCTAAGTGTATTTATTTATTTTGCCACTAAGGATTGAACTCACGACTCGAGCTTACCAGGTAGGCACTGTGCTGCTGAGCTAAATACCCAGTCCTCTTAAATCTCATTTTAAATGTCACTTCCTCCGAGGAGCCTTCTCTGATTCCATCAGGGCTGAATCACCTACACTGTTACCATCCATTGATTCCCGAGAGTGGGCAACGCCAAAATCCTTTTGGTGCTAAGCTTGCTCCTGCATAGTTTGGTCTCCACGCTGGAGCAGCATGCTGTTCCGTGAAGACATGGGCAGCGTTGATTTTATTCAGATGCTTGGTAAGTATTTGTTGAGCCAGACATACATTACTGCACATACCTGTAATACCAGCACTCAGGAGGCTGAGGAGGAGGTTCAGCATGTGTGAGAGGCCAGCCTGGCTTACACAGTGTGTTCAAGGCCAGCCTGAACTATATATAGTGAGACTCTGTCTTTAAAAAAAGAGGAAAAAAAACTATAAAGGGTAATCTTAAAATTGATACAGAAACACAAAAGCCCCAGAACAGCCAAATCAATCCTGAGCAGAAGACAGCATAATATCTGACTTCCAATTATACTACAAAGCCATAGTAACAAAAACAGCATGGTACGAGCAAAGAACTAGACATATGGCCCATTGGCATAGAGTGGCAGATGAAGAAAGAAACCCATACCACTGTAGCCATCTGATTCTGAAAGGTGTGGCCTAACAGAGATGCTGGAGAAGGGACGGTCACTTCAACAATGGTGCTGGGAAGACTGGACAGCCATCTGTGGAGGAATGGAACTGGACACTTCCTCTCACCCTGTAAAAAAATGGATTTCAGAGACCGAAGCATAAGATCTGAGATGTTGCGACTGCCAGAAGAAAACATACAGGAAATACCTTGAAGCCATAGGCACAGGCAAAGACTTCCTGGCTAGGACTTGAATAGCACAGGAAATAATAGGAAGAGTCAACAACTGAGATCACATCAAATTAAAAGGTTCCTGTGTGGCAGCGGGAAAAAATAACCCAGCAGAGAGAAGAGACAGTTTCCTCAATGGGAGAAAATCTTTGCCAGCTACTGTTAAGACACAGGGTTGGGGCTGGGGTTTAGCTCAGCGGCATAAGCACCTGCCTTGCAAGCAGGCAGTCGTGAGTTCGATCCCCGGTACCGATAAAAATGAAAAAGACAAAAAAAAAAAAAAAAAAAAAAGACACAGGGTTAATATCTAGAATATACGAAGAACCCAAAGAACTTAACCCCACCCTGGCAGAAGAGCACATAGCTGACACTCCACCCTGAGAGACTGAGGCAGGACTGAGTTTGAGTACAGATCAGGCAACTTAGTGACTGAGACACTGTCTCAAAAGAAATGAGTAATAATAATGGGTGAGGAGGCACAGGCCTGTTATCCCAGGACTTGTGAGGCTGAGGCGGGAACATCTCCTCGGGTTTGAGGCCAGCATGGGTTACACAATGAGTTTAAGGCCCGCCTGAGCTACAGAGCAAGAGCCTGTCTCCAAAACAAAAAAGACAGCAAGAGCCTGTCTCCACAGCAAAAAAGCAAACCAAATGACAATGATGATCAAGGTCTGGGGATGTTGCTCAGCGTGAAGGTCCCAGGTTCAGTTCCAGGAGTGCAAAAACAAAACACCCCAAAAGACCAAAAAATAAAAATTTATTACAACAACACATGGATATAGAGACAGAGATACGGATCTGATTCTGGACAGTGTGGCCTAACAGAGATGTCTGCATCTATATATAAAACTGTCCAAGGTCTTTAACCATCAGGGAGACGCAGGGCAATACAGGACTGGGACTGTGCTCATCTCAGAATGCCCTCATCAAGTGTGGAAAACAGACTGCTGCGGAGCGGGTGGGGAAGAGCGATTCTGTGACTCATGTAAATAAGAACTAATATGATCACTATGGAAATCAGAATGAAAGTTCCCCCAAAGACTAAAAATAGCCAGGCATGTGGACACATACTCATCCCAGCACTCGGGAGGCTGAGGCAGGAAGGTCACTGTGAGTTCAGGCCAGCCTGGGCTACATAATGAGTTCAAAGCCAGGCTAATCTACACAGAAAGGCCCTGTTTCAGGAAATCAAAAAAAAGAAACCAACAAAAGACTAAAAACAGAACTAACATAGGACCATGCCTTGGTATTAGAGTCTGTGTAGCCCGCTCCCGGAGATTCTCCTGCCTCAGCTTCCCACGCGGTGGCATTATAGCTATGTGGCATCACGCCCAGCACACTAGAAGAAGTTAAAGTTGGCACACTAGAGGGGATGCATGTGTGCCCACGCCGATGGTCCGTGGACGAGTGGATGGGGAAAATACTGTGGTCTACCACGCAGTGTTGTCCAGGGTGAGGTTGGGCATTTGTGCAAAAATGGGTGGGACTGGAGACCATCATGTTAGAGAACCAAGCCAGACTTAGAAAAGATGCGGGCCACATGTCTTCCCCATTATGTGAACTGTAACACAAAGGGAGGCCCATCCGACAAAATGTAGGACCAACGGGGAGCCTTGAGAGGGTGTAAAAGAAAGTAACGGGGGACAGACATGAGCAAGCGAAGTCACACGCGTGAAAACACCTCTCTGAAGACCAATTTTTTTGGGGGGGTACCGGGGATTGAACTCATGACTTCATGTTTGCCAAGCAGGCACTTAAGCTGCTGAGCTACACCCCCGGCCTGAAGACCAATGTTTCATAAAATTAAAAGGTATTGCGGAGTTCAGAATACATAGGGAGGGTCAGGGGTTTAGCTTAGCAGTGTAAGCACTTACCTGGCAGGTGTGAAGTCGTGAGTTCAATCCTCTGTATCAAAAGAAAAAAAAAATCTTGCCAAAATCCATAGAGAGACCCTGTCTTGTCTTGTCTTTCTTTCTTTCTTTCTTTCTTTCTTTCTTTCTTTCTTTCTTTCTTTTTTTTTTTGTCTTTTTGAGACAGGGTCTGGGTATGCAGCTCAGGCTGGTCCCAAATTTGAAATGATCCTCCTGCCTCAGCCTCCCAATGGCTGGGATTACAGGCATGAGCCAGCACACCTGGTGAGATCCTGTCTTTTAAAAAGACACTAATACCTGGCAAGTGTGAAGTTCTCAGTTTGATTCCTGGTACCGAAAGAAAAACGGCACTAATAAAAATATATTTTATATTTTAAACATGTCATCCCAGCATTTGGGAGCCTGAGGCAGGAGGAGCGCTGTGAGTTTGAGGCCAGCCTGGACTCCATTGTATGGACAATAAATATATCCAGAGGGCCAGAAAGCAAAGCGGTGACTCCCGGAGCGGCCACTGAGGACTGCTCAGAGGGTACAGGACCTCTTTGCGGGCTGATGGAAATGCTTTGGAGCTACATCAGAATGGAGGTCACACAACGTCAGTCTACTAAAGGTCACAGAATAGGTCTCGTGGATAGTTAACCTTAAATAGTGCGAACTTTACCCCGTTTTAAAGAATACATTAAAAACAGGAGAAAATATTCTCTGTACTACTCCAAAACAGCCAGGTAGCGTATATAAGTGAAAGATAAACGGGGCAAAAAAATGTACGTATGACTTTTCACATTACAAAGCAGTGTTACTTCCGAGATTTGCAAATGGAGAAAATACCTCACAGCCACCAGCTGCAGCTGAGAGTAATTGTCACAGCTGCCCAGCTCCTCGGGTCCATGAAGGCCAGAGCTCCATCTGAGCATCCTTTTTTCTTATGCTTAGACGGCATCAGAATCTATTTATCAATGCCTTGTTTACCTGTCGCTCCCCGGAGAAAGACGGGGACATCCCCTGAGCCTGAGCCTGAGCCTCGGAGCCAGACAGAGGCAGACACTAAGTGGGCAGTAAGCCAGGTTCCAGTAAGAGCCCAGCATTTACTTCCTCCCCTATGATACGCCAAACTTACCCGGGTGAAGTAAACACTTAGGCACTATCTGTGCTTACAACCACCCAACGGGCTGGAAGTGTTACTATGTTTGAGCCAGGGCCTGCCAGGCCCTTTAAGCCCTGCAACTCTCCCGCCTCAGCCTCCCAAATACTTGGGCAAGTCACAGGCATGGGCCTCGACACCCAGTAATGCACCAGGAGTATTATTTCACTTGGGGGACGTGGAAACTGAGGCTCAGCGTGTTTCTTTTAATTCTACACCACTTACTATCGTGCTTACTCTAGGCTAAATCTCATCTCGTGCAATTCTCACAGTTGCCATATACAGGGTGAGCGTTCCACTACTTCCAACTTACAGACACCAAAATTGCTAAGAGTGGTGCTCTATGACGCAAAAAGAATGTCAGATCGTGAAGAAACCCACTTCCAGTGACACAGAAAACCCTGGGCCACAGGATCGAGGACTCTAGCCAGATCAGCTGAGCCTTTTTATACTCTAGCCCTACGGGTCGCGCGCTGGGCCAAGCCCAGCCTCATTGCGGACCCCCCCCCCCAACTGTACGCCCACAGGCGCCGTGTACGCTGGGAAAACCGCACGGGGTCGCCTTAGAAGGACCCAAGCGCCTTCGCCTTAGTCGTTTTTACCGTTGCCTGCGAAAAGTGCTTATTTGTGGGACTTATTTTTGATATTTCCCACTACCACCAAACATTGAGACTAGAACGGAAGGTGCTTCGGGAACAAGTCGTGGACGCCGAGCGTTTTAGGTCCAGTAGGCACCCACTCGGGCAGCTCGTGCCCGACGGTTCCTTCTCTCTAGGTTCCACGGCCTCCAGCAGCGGCCGCCAATGGGCTTCGCCCAATAGCTGAGGGGGCAGGGCTAGTCCTTAAAGGAGCCGCAACTTCTGAGCCCACCATAGAGTGACCCGGGTGATGGCGGCCGGCGTGGCCCTAGTCCTTGCCCTTGCCCTGTGGCTACTACTGCCGCCCGTGGGGGTGGGGGTGGGCGGGGCAGGACCTCCTCCGATCCAGGATGGCGAGTTCACGTTTCTGTTGCCCGCGGGTAGGAAGCAATGTTTCTACCAGTCTGCGCCAGCCAACGCAAGCCTCGAGGCCGAGTACCAGGTAAGGGGTCCTGGGCCGCAGAGCTAGCGAGGGCCAGGGGGAGGGGGTTAGGCGTGCACTGAAGCGGGGACTTGGGAGGGACCGCGGTCGCGTGGAGCCTGGGGGCGGAGCTGGGGGGGGTGCTCGGACGGAAGGGGCGGGGCGACCCGTGAGAGCGGAAGGGGCGGGCATAGTAAAAGCGGGACTGGACGGGCACAGCGTGGGGGGCGGGGATACCGGAAGTAAAAGGAACCAATCAGTACGACGGCTGGGATGGGTGTGGCCAGGTTTAAAGGGGCGTGGCCCACAGGCGTGCTTAGAAGTTGGTTTAAAGGAAAAGCGCGGCCCTTCCGGGGCGGTGTCAAGCAAAGGAGCGTTGATCAGGTAAACGTCCGTCCGGGACTTCGGAGGGGGCGGAGCCGGTAAAAGATCCCGCCCAAACCCGTGATGGCGGAGGCAGGACGAGGGCCTTGACAACCGCGCTGTAGCTGGAACGCGACCGGTGGTGGTCTAGGTGTGGGCGCTCGGAGTGGCCCTTACCAGTTTGCGTGGTCTGGGCGAGTTGGCTCAGCCTGGAACTTACCGGGCAGGCGCCCTGGCCTAGCTGTGTCTCCACCCACTCTTACCTGCCCCCAGGTGATCGGAGGTGCGGGGCTGGACGTGGATTTCACGCTGGAGAGCCCTCAGGGTGTGCTGTTGGTCAGTGAGACCCGCAAGGCGGATGGGGTGCACACGTGAGTTCTGCTGCTGCCCGGCCTGGTTGGGTTACAGTCCTGCCCCTCCTCGGCGGCCTCGGGTTACGGCTCTGGCTGCCCCAGAGTTCTTGCTGGCCACCAGGGTGATGTCTGTTGACATCTGGGGTCTCTTATCAGGGTGGAGCCAACGGAGGCGGGGGACTACAGGCTGTGCTTCGACAACTCCTTCAGCACCATCTCGGAGAAGCTGGTGTTCTTTGAGCTCATCTTTGACAGCCTGCAAGATGATGAGGAGGTGGAGGGCTGGGCAGAGGCCGTGGAACCCGAGGAGATGCTGGACGTCAAAATGGAGGACATCAAGGTGTGCCCTCTGATCGCCAGAGCTGGCTGCTCTTTTTGGCTGGAGGCTCCACCTTGGCCCCATCCAGCCTTCCCGGCTAGCAGTGTCCCCAACTTTATATAATGCCTCAGTTCCAGTTTATTTGTAGATGTAAAGCTTAATTTTTGAGACAGGATCACACTGTGTTGCCAGGTTGCCCAGGCTCAAACTTGCAATCCAGCTGCCTCAGCCTCCCAGAGTGCTGCGATGACAGGCATGCGCCACACACTCCTGGTTTGGGTCGTAGCTCATAAATCACCAGTGCATAACCTCTCCCTGAACTAAGTCCTGTGCTCTGATGGTTTTCTTTTCACAGGTGGAGAAACTGAGGCACAGGCTAGCAAAGTAACTCATCCAAGGCCACATAGCTAGCACCTGGCAGAGCTGGTGTTTGAGCTGTGACTGTCCTGCTGCCCAGTACTAAATATGTTCTGTCCACTCATTGACCCTTTTGGTGGGGAGTGCTCAGGATTGAACCCAGAGCCTTCCAGGTGCCCAGCAGACCTACCACTGAGCTACCCTGCAGCCCCTGAGTTTGTTTTTTGAGACGGGATCTTCCTGTGTAGTGCAGGCTGGCCTTGAACTCACGGTGATCCTCCTGCCTCAGCCTCCCGAGTGCTAGCATCACAGGTGTGTGCCACAACGCGTGGCTTAGCATTTCATTTCACAGATGAGGCCCAGAGAGGCTCACTAGCTAGTTCAAGGTCACACAGCCAGGAAGTGGCGTGAGGACTGAGGTGGTCACCCCGGCCTCCCTTCCGCTGCAGGAATCCATCGAGACCATGAGGACCCGGCTGGAGCGCAGCATCCAGCTGCTTACGCTGCTGCGGGCCCTGGAAGCGCGGGACCGCAACCTGCTAGAGGGCAACCTTGAGCGGGTCAACTTCTGGTCAGCGGTCAACGTGGCGGTGCTGCTGCTGGTGGCCGTGCTGCAGCTCTGTACCCTCAAGCGCTTCTTCCAGGACAAGCATTCCATCTGCGCATAGCTCCGCCCGGAGGAGCCCTGAAGATGGAGGGCCACGCACCTGTGCGACGGGCCCCCCGAGCTGTGCAGAGTGCCCCTGCCTTGTAGGCCTGAGCCCCCCTCGAGGGGCAGAAAGTGCGTGCTGCTGCGGCATCAGGGTGTGGCCGAGGTGCTTCCTGGCGCCCCAGACACGTGCCTTCGCTGTTCTTGTGGTTCTGGGGACTGAACCCAGGGCCTTTGCACTGAGCTACGTCCTTAGCCATTTCTGTTTCTTGGGACAGGGTCTTGCTAAGTTACCCAGACAGGGTTTGAACTTGCCATGCCCTGCCTCACCTCCCAGAGTGCTGGGGTGACGGCCCGCTTCCAGGGCCTGGCGTCACCACACCTGGCCTTAGCGCACGTCTTCCAGTGACGTCAGCACTGCCCTGGAAGGGCCAGGGGGTGACTCAGCCCACCCTCCCTGCCGGACTCTCCACACCAGGTACAGCCGGAGGAGCACCCTGCTTGAGGGCTCCTGGCCTGG
Organism: Cavia porcellus; assembly: GCF_034190915.1. Lineage (NCBI taxonomy): Eukaryota > Metazoa > Chordata > Mammalia > Rodentia > Caviidae > Cavia > Cavia porcellus. Next base: position 70,403,861 of record NW_026947500.1, on the reverse strand, counting down.
GCTGGAAGGAGGCGACAGCGGCAGTGTTCTTGCCAGGAGAGTGATTTTATTTGACAGGAAGGGGCCCTAGCTCCTCAGCCCAGTGAGTAGCCAGCTGGGCAGGAGGTCTGCAGACAGCTGCAGGGGGGACCTACAGGACTGTCCATCCTCTTCCTGCCCTCAAGGGTGCCGAGAGGCTGCCTGGCCACACCCCACAGGCAGGAGCCTCAAAGAGAGAGGCTGGTCACGCCTGGGTGCTGCAGTCAATAAATTATGGTCAGAGAAACCAGCACGCCTGGTGATTGGGGCTCAGGGACACCAGCTGGGACAGCTGCCCCCACGAAAGGGACAACCAGGTAGGCGGGAGGGAGGGCTCTCCGCGGAGTTCAGAAGAAAGGTCGGGCAGGAGCTGATGGAGGTGGTCGCCTGGGCACAAAAGAAAAACCAGAGGCAGAGTTCAGCGGTGGCCCGAGCTGGGTCTCTAGCCTGGGGGCCCCCAGCAGGGGAAGGGGCTGGCCCAGGTCCCGCTGTGTCACTTGGAGCTGCCAGGACTGTCCCCAAGTGGAGGCCGAGGGCGTGCGCTCCGTGTGGACATGGACACAGAGGGCCACACAGCAGCTGCGAAGTCCTTCCCTTTATTTAGTTTATTAATAGGGTACAGAGTGCAGGCACTTACAGTGGTCAAACCGAGCCAGGAGTGAGCCAGAGGTCTGCTCAGAGGGGCACCTGGGGTCCCCCCAGCCCCTCAGCTGGCACTGGGGGCCCAGGAGGAGGGGCAGCGCGGGAGTGAGGCCGGCCTGGCAGAGGCTCCAGGCCTGGCGAAGGCACCTCCGGCGGCCGAGGCAGGCTGTGCTCCGGCCGCTTGGTTAATGTGGCCGAGGAAGAATATGTACAACATGGGCCGGGGGAGGGTCCCCCATGAGAACCCCGACAAGGCTGGGGACCCAGAGGCCCTTGGCACCTCAGCCTCCAGATGGCCTGGAGAGACCCTGAGCCAGCCTGGACCCCTCCTTCAGGATGGCACCCGGAGCGCGGTCGCCCAGCTGGCACCTGGGTCACCCCCCAAGTGCAAACCCCAGCACCCCCTGCCCGGGCCTTCGGTCCCTTGCGTGGTGTGTCCAGTGGAACAGGGAGGAGCAGGGCAGCCCCAGAAGCCTGGTCCCAGCATGGGGGCCGGGGTGGCAAGGGGCCCAGGCCCCCCAGAGGGAAGGCCTGACCCTGCGGGTGGGCGGGTGGCCTAGTCGAGCAGCGAGGGCTCGGCCGGGCGGATGATGGTGGGCCGGCTGGGCGCGGCGGGCGGCCTCCTGCTGCAGAGAGAACACAGGCGGGGGACAGTGAGGCCAGTGCCAGGCCCCCACCTGGAGCGCTCCCGGGTGCTGCCAGGGCGCCTGGAGGAAGCCGCCTGTGTGTCCCTGCGTTTGCTCCTGTGTGACCTGGGCAAGTCCTTGTTCTTCTCCGGACCTCAGGGGGGCAGGGGGATGCCAGTGCCGGGGTCCCAAGTGGTAGACAGTGGAGGGGACAAGCCGGGGGCCATGGGATCACCTTGCCACCACTACTGTGTGATTTTGGGCAAAGGACCTGGGCCCTGTAGGTATCAGTTTCCCCATGTCAAGAATGGCCCTCGATGTCCACGTGTGGCCTGGGGTGGGAGGAGGGGCAGGCCCGAGACACGGGCGGTGCGACCTTACCTGGGCACTCCTGGGGGGATGCCGGGGGGCACCCGTGCCGGCCGGGATGGGATCTGTGGTGGGGCTGAGAAGGGGTCGCTGTTGGCAAACACCTGGGGCCCAGGCCGGGACGGGATGGGGGGCGCCGAGAAGGAGGCCGCAGCTCCCACGGGCACAGGAATCAGGGGAGGTCCCGGTGTGGGGCCCCGCACTGCGGGCGGCCGGCCTGGCGGGTGGGCGCTGGACACAGGTCGACGCTGTGGAGTGGGGCTGCGGGGGGCAGGGGAGTGGTGAGTGGGGGGTCCCCACCTCCCAGCCCCTGCCAGCTGAGGGCGCCCCGGCTCACCCCTGCAGGGCACCCTGGGGCTGCAGCAGGGCCACCACCCCAAGAGCCCCGGGCCAGCCCTCTGCCACCACCTCCCACTGTTAGGAGCCCAGGCCGACGCCTCCGTCACTGTGCCTGACCCGTGGGGGCCCCCGTCCCCCACCCTGCGCTGTAGGAAGGTCACCCCGTAGCCAGTGCCCGCTCTGGCTGTCCCTCGGGCGCCCCCACACCTGTGGCTGGCCGCGGTCTGCAGCCACGTGTCATCGACGGGCGGGGGCACGGGCGTGGACACGGTGCTGGTGCTGATGTCGCCGATGATGGTCAGCGCCTCCTTGAGCGCGTGGTACATGCGCAGCATGTCGTCCCGCCGCTGCGCCTGGTCGGCTGACTCCTCCATGAGGCTGCTCTGGTCGGCGGAGGAGTACAGGTAGGCCAGCAGCTCGTGGTGGATGAAGGCCTTGGTCTGGGGACACGGGCGCAGGTCAGCTCCTGAGCCCCCGGCCACCCCAAACACTGCCGCCCTTCGCGCAGGGTGCAGGCTCCGGCCCTGCCGTGCTCCAGGGCACCCCAGGCAGCCGTGCAGCACGCTCAGTCCTGCTGGCCCCCGTCCTCCGCCTGGCTCTCCTCAGTGAGGCTCCTTTCTGCCCGCCCTGCTGCTGGGCCCGGAGACTGGTGGAATTCACGCTGCTCTGCCAGAGCTCTGTCCTCAGCCCTTTTTACATTCATTTATTTAGTGCTGGGGATCAAACTCATGGCCTCGTGCTTGCCAGGCAGGTGCTTACGCCACCAGACGCTAAACCCCCAGCCCTGTATGTTTGTTTCGAGGCAGGGTCTGGCTTAGTCACTAAGCTGACTACGCTGTGTTGACATCTGCCATCCTCGGGGCCGGGATATAGCTCAGTGTCTGCAAAGAGCCTGATTGGCAAGTGCAAGGTTGTGAGTTCAATTTCCAGTACTGAAAGAAGACGACGACGACGAAGAAGAAAAGACTGATCAGTTTACACCTGATGTGGACCAAATATCTCACTGTCTAACAAAAGTCAAGACTGCCATCCTCCTGCCTCAGCTTCCCAGAGTGCTGGAATGACCATGTCCAGCCCTGCTGGAGTTTTCCAAGGCAGGAATAAAAACTGATGGCGAAGGCTGGGTGTGGTGCTGAACACCAGAAATCCCAGCACCTGGGAGGCTGAGGCGGGAGGATCCCTGCAAGTTAGAGCCCAGTCTGGGCTACAGAGTGAGCTCAAGGCCAGCCTGAGCTGCATAGCGGGACCCTGTCTCAGAAAACTAAACCAGCCAGGGACTTGGCTAAGCAGCGTGCACGCTCACCTGGCAAGCACGAGGTCGTGAGTTCGATCCCTGGTACCAAAAAAACCAAAAAACTAAACTAAACCACCACCAGCAGAAGCCCCGGGAGTCCACCTGCAGTGTGGACCCCAGCTCTGGCCTGGGGCTGCCCGGGCGGCAGCGCACACTCACATTGTTGATCATGAGGTGCATGATGGTCTTTGGCATGAGGTCGCGGATGGACTTGTTAATGATGGCCACGTAGGAGTCCACCAGGTTGCGGATGGTCTCCACCTGCCGCTCCAGCTGCGGGTCCATGGAGAAGGTGTCCTGCCCCACATCCTCGTTCTCCGCCTGTCACAGAGAGCGGAAGCCATGAGGGGTGACCCAGCCCTTGGGAACCCTTCTGCTCTGTACGCTCCAGGGGCTTCAGGCTGCCTGGCATTGGACCTGCCTTCGACTAAGGGGCAGCGGGCTCCTCACCTGGTCCTTCTCGGGGTACACGCCAGCACGCAGGAACGAGGCCTTCCAGCTGTCCACGTCCTCCTGGGAGTCACAGGCCAGCTCGATCTGCCGCAGGTCCTTGTAGACGTTCCTGGGGTGGGAGTGAGGGCCCAATCACAGGCCTGGCTCACCGCCAGGGCTCTGGCCGCACAACCAGGGACTCAAGACCAACCTAGGCCCAGGACACCAGCCACCCGCCATCATGCCGAGCACTTGCTGAGAGGTGGCATCTACTGCCCATTAAATAGCAGTGCAAGCTAGGCACGGTGGCACATGTCCATGGTCCCAGGATTTGGGAGGCTGAGGCAGGGGGATTGCCACAAGTTTGAGGCCAGCTTGAACTACATCGTGAGACCCTGTGACAAAACACAAACAGGGCAGCACTGGGCAGGGTGTGGCATCGCAGTACCCAGGGCCTCTGTCTCCCTCAGCTGGCGGACTGCTGAGCCGGGAAAAGCCTGTCCCCACATCAGGCTCCTCAAGGACCCAGACACTAATCTCACGCGCCCTGCTCTGGAGGGGGGCTCCCAGCGAGGGGTCTGCAGGAAGCCAGAGTGGCAATAACCACGTGAACTTCCTGCCACAGCAAGAATGTCCCCTGCCTGCACGGTCTGATGGGGCCGCCACAGGAGGCTTTGGCAAAATCTTGTGTTTTCCAGCACTGGGGACTGAACCCAGCGCTTTCAGGGCGTTTACATGAATTAGACCCCTAGCCCTACTCATCTCCTTAAATTTGAGACAAGGTCTTTCTACGTAATCCAAGCTGGGCTCACACTTGCAACCTCCTGCCTCAGCCTGTCAGAGCGCTGGGATGACAGGCATGCGCCATCACAGCATTTTGATTATTTGATCCCGGTACCAAAAGACTGAAAAACCCTAGGCGGCACTTTGATTAATTTACATGAAATAGCTACAGGTGACCAGTGGCTACGTCACTGTGATCAGAGATCTAGATGGTGGCCTGACTCCTGGGGACAGACAAAGACAGGCTTGGGAAGTGTCAGGCTCACTCGGGTCACAGGGTAGCACTGAGATGCCGTGCCCCAAGGCTAGAAGCAAGATCGGAGGATTCCAGTGTTGTGGGACAGTGTTTGATAGCCAGAGTTCATGGCACACGCCTTGGTGACTGTCCTGTCCCTGGTGGGGCCGAGCTAGTGGAGCTTCCCTCAGAGCCTCCAAGTGAGATGTGGGCTCCTTTTGGTTGCCTGGAATGTCACCACGATGGCTGGCATTTAGGCAGCTCTCTTAGACCAAGAGGCAGAAGCCACGTGTTGGGAAAGGCTGAGGAATAAGAGAGGGGGCTGGGGAAGCTGCCTTGCTGGGGAGTCTGGATTCCATTTATGCAAAACAACGCAACATTTACTTGTTTTCTGACCTTTTCTGAGCTTCTTGACCCCACTTCTAAGAAATACATGGGTAATACCTGGAAGCCCAGGGCCCAGGGGGGTGGGACGGCCAGCCACCAGTGGCAGGAGGAGGCATCGCAGGGGTCCCAAGCCTAGAAATGCTAAGCAGGTTTTGGGTCCACTTCCCTTCCCTGCTTGTGCTGTGGATCAAGCCAGGGGTCCTGACCTGGCTCGCCCAGCACTGGGCCACGCTGAGACCCCCACCCACAGCCCTGTAGGGTCCCCACCTCCAGCTCACTCCTGTGACTGAGCCTGCATGACGGCCCCCTGGCCTTGGCCCCACCCTGGGCCCGGCCACCCTTTCCACCTAGGGCAGCCCCTGCCTGCTGCCCCGGGGCCTTGGGCCCTACTCAGGCCAGCCTGTTCCCCCTCCCGCAGCACCGGAGGGCATGGTGAGCACCTGAGCCAGGGCCTCCAGGGGAAGCCTGCAGGCTCCCCCTCACTCAGACGTCTGCCCCCTCCGGACACCCCCAGCATTCGACTGCTTCCCTCCTGCAGCCCCAGGGAGCAGGCACTCGGTGAAAGCGACTTAGGCCTCAAACGAGGCCACAGATCCACACCCCACCCCGCTGGAACCGTAGCTGGGGGAGAGGGCCCTCACCTTTGCTCCGTGTTGAAGATGGCGAAGACGTGCTTGTTGGACATGAAGCCCTTCTCGACGTCGCGGATCTTGAGGTTGTCCAGTGGCAGCATGTACTTCTTCTCTTTCTCCTGAGGGCCGAAGAGACAGGGTCACCTCGGCTATCCGAGGTAGTGGCATGCTGTGCCCGGAGGCAGGTGTCACAGGAGGACTCTGCCCACTCAGGACACTTCTGATTTGGGTGGTGTTGCACTATTCACCCTTCCACACTTGCTGCTTCGACTACCTCCTTATCTAAGTCAGGATGGAGTGCGGAAGGGGACCTCTGGACCCCACACATAAGGGACCTAGCTCCACCTGTCCCCTGGGCTCCTGGACAGGCACAATGTCCATTTTATCCCCTGTGGAGATGGCACAATGTGTACTGGGATTACTGAACTCTGCTGACCACTGGTAGGTGACTGCTCCTACCCCGCTCCCTCAGAGAGACTGAGGCATAGAGAGACAGTGGGCAGGGACCTGGGCCCACGTGACACAGAATGGGGTGGCACTCCAGGTCCTGGCACACCCATCAACATTGGCTAAGTGATGGGTGACACCAAGGGCTGGGTCCCTTCCCGGGCAGCGCAGCTGGTCCTCTGTGTGGTGCACACAAAAGCTCTTCTTCTGTCTCTTGTTTCTAGAGATTTGTGTGTGCGTACGTACATGTTTTTGAAACAGGGTTTCACTATGCAGTTCAGGCTGGCTTTGAAGTCACTCTAGCCCAGGCTGGCCTATGAACTCATAGAGATCCTCCTGTCTCAGCCTCCTGAGTGCTGGGATGACAGGCGTGCCCAGCTTCAAGCTCTTATATTTTGTGAGCCAGAGTCTTGCTGAATCACCCAGCTGGGCTCTAATGTTCGCTCCTCCTGCCTAAGCCTCCCCAGCTGCAGGACTCAAGGCCTGTCTTACCAGGCCTGGTACATTGCATTTTTGAGGGGAGTATAGTCGGATTTTACAGTGCTGGGGACAAAACCAGGGCCTTATGCATGTCCAGCAGGCCCTCCGCCACTGAGCCACACCCCAGCCTGTGAGCCAGTTTTCAATACTCGGAATCCAGACAGCAGAGCTGGAGTGTCCAGCCCCCATGCCGGGGCGACCTGCAGCAGCTGCCTCTGATTTCCCCTTCAGTCTACTAAGGACAATGCAGCTCAGAGACGGCAGCAGCCTGCCCAGGGACACACAGCGTGACCTGACATACCATAGAACCCCACCACCAGGTTCTGCCTGCAGGCTCCAGCCTTTCTTAGCACCGAAGTCTCTAAAGCCTCCTCCTCATGTGCCTGTCCCTGTGCCCTGAGGGCCCCAGAACAAAGCCCGCCCCGCGCCACCTGAGATAGGAGCAGCAGTGTGGTGGAGAGGAATGGGTGAGACGCCAGTACGCATGTGCCATCCCTCCCAGCACTCTGCGAGGCTGAGGCAGGAGGGTTGCTAAGTTCCAGCCCTGTCTGGATAATACAGAAACTTTAAAAAAATAAAACTAAAAATGCAGAAGCGGGCAGCACAAAAGCACCTGCGTGTCTGGCAAAGTGGCGGAGCACTAAGCTCGGTGCCCCCGCACAGCGAGGTCCCGGGGTCACACTGCCAGGCCCTGCACAGCACGGACACAGGGCAGGAAAGCCTGTCACTGCGGGGCTGGCAGGCGGGCTGGCAGGCAGGGGAGCCGCCCAGAAGTCCCCGAAGGCCCTCTGCGGTCCCCACCCTCGCGTGTCAGGAGGCAGGAAGCTGCGCGGCCGGCGGCAGGGCCCAGGCAGAGTCCTGGGCCGGGGGCTGCGCGCAGCACATCTGGAAGTGTTTACAGTGCGCGTCTTCCCGCAGCCGCCGGCACACGCGCACGCACACACATGCACACACGCTCGCACGTCCACAGCCGGCCGTGCACGCGCCCCTCCCCGGCGGATTTCCGCGCGGCTCCCTCCAGATGCGGCCCGGCCATGCCACGTCGGAGGCTGCGGCTCCGGGAGGCGCAGGGCCGGGGGCCCGAGGCAGGGACACCGGACACCGGACACCGGCCCCGCCGGCCCAGTGTTCAGACTACCTGTTCAGGCGCCTCTGCATGTGTACAGTAGTCTGCACATTGGTTAGGCTGGGCTCGGGCGTGCAGCGTCGGCTGGGCCCCCGCCGGCTCCCCGAGTGCCGCCGCCCCGAGGAGGCAGGCGCCGAGGTAAGTGGCCTTGGGTTTGCACCGGTCGTCCCCAGGGGAGAAGATGAACCCGGGTGGCAGCCGGCACCGGGCAAAGGCAGGCGGGATCCCTGGGCTGTGTCGGCAGAGGGTCGCCTGCCCCACCCCCCGCCTTCGGTGTCCCCTTATTTCTGAAATAAAAGGCCTCTCACAGTAGCTTCTCTAGGAAGGTGGCTGCCACTCACGTGGCGCCAAGTGGCCCCAGGGGTTGGGGACCCACCCTGGACGTCGCGCCTGCTTTGTGTGTGACTCACGGGCCCCTGGCACCCGCCTGGTTCTCATTACTGCCTCCTTCCAAGCTGCCCCTGCCGGGCCTGGGGCCCATAGCGGGGTGCATGACTCCCAGAGGCAGCCACGAGCCGACCCCCTGCTGCCTGAGCCCCTGCAGCCAGTCTGCGGCGCCCCATGCCACGTTAGGCACACTGGTCCACAGGACCCCAGATCCGCCTGTCCTCCAGCTTTGGGGACACAGCAGCTCACCCCAGCTCCCGGGCAGAACCGTGTCTGGCCATCTCGGGGCTTCTGCCCTCCAGGCCCTGCGCAAGACATCTGGGGTAGCTCAGACTGCAAGGCTGGGAAGGGGACACAGGGGACCAAGGGCCATCCCAAGCCCTCGCCCCAGCCGCACCTCCCTGGCCTCCTCCACTGTGGCCCAGGGGGCTCGAGGTGGCACCTGGAAATGCTTGTGGCAGCTCTGCTGACCCCACCGCCTTGGCCCAGAGCAGGTCCCAGCAGAGTCCCTGAGGCCTGTGTGGCCCCGAGTGCTCCAGGGCACAGAGGAGGAGTGTGATAACTGCGTTTCACCCGACCCCTGGCCTTGACCTGACCGCATCTGTCGGGCTGGGAACATCCCAGACAGACGGGGCCCTCCAGCCAGTACGCAGGGCCGCAGTGTCCCTGCCTGGCAAATGAGGTGGACCGCAGTGCCAACCCAAGGGGGCCTGAGGGTCTGCTGAGGAGTGGGGACAGTGGCGTCTCCTAGCTGGCCTCCCCAACACTGGACTGTACACAGCCCCCGCTCCCTGCGGCCAGTGGGGGCCGGGACCACAGCCAGCGCCCCTCTCTACCCCTGCCGGGAGAGCAGGGGCACCCCACATCCCGGGCCCCGGGAGGCCGCGCTGGAGTGCCGGCTCTCAGGCCCCCGCTCTCCTTCTTCCTCTTTGCAGTCCCAAAGCCACATCCCAGCCCCATTTTTAAAAATGTAATTCTTTTGGTATCAAGAATCGAACTCGCAGCAGGTGCTGTGCCAGAGCTACATCCCTGGCCCTTTTTTTAAAAAACACTGAGACAGGGTCTTGGTAAGTGCAGGTCTCAGGAAGGCTGGGCAAGCCTAGAACCTGTGGCCTCCTGCCTCAGCCTCCTGAGGGCTGGGATGACAGCACTGTTTTGTACCAGGACTCAAACTCATGACCTCATTCTTGCCACGCAGGCGCTGTGCCACTGAGCCCTAGTCCACTTTCTTAAAACAGTGCTGGATTTGTTAGCTGGGTGCTTGGTGCCCACACTCAGTGGCTGTCCGGGGGTCACCAAAGGGGCCGGCATTCGACCGGTCTGTCCTTTCTTTCCCTTCCGGGGGCTGCTAGAGGCTGAGGTGGGGACAGGAGGGCACCACGCTGGACTTTGAGGGTGAGCTGTGAAGCAGTTACTGGACCCCTACGGCTGACTGTGCTGGATGCAGACCTGAAACTCCAGCACTTAGGAGGAGGCTGAGGCAGGCTGATCGCTGTGAGTCAGAGGCCAGCCTGGGCCAGACAGCGGTCACCCTCAGGCTGAATGAATGAACCCTCTGCAGGGACCCCTGCTGCACTGTCCCACAGGCCTCCCCGTCTCCTCCTTTCGATGACATGGAGGTAAGACTCCCTCACACACTGCGGCAGGCACGGTCCCATTTCACTTCAGAGAGGGAGCCCGAGTCCAGAGAGGCTAAGCGCCTGGCCAGCCACAGCCTGGAACCGCACCCAGGGCCTGGCCGGGCGCCCGTCCCCGCCCCTCCAGCCTGCATCGGCCCCCTGCCCTATTTCCTTCCTCCTCCGGTGCTGCCATGGGTCACTCCGAGGGCCGGGCCCAGCAGCCCTGACTGCGGGGTCCCCGTGCCGGGCCCACCCGCTCCTGCCCAGCCACTCACCTCTTCATCCTTGTACCAGGACAGTGACTCGGCCGTGAGCACGAACCAGTATTCCTTGGAGCCGCCTTTCATAAGACTGATGTTGTTGATGGTCAGCCAGCCTCTGCGGATGACCTGGGGGGAGGGCACGGCTCAGCAGGGGACAGGACCCTGCCACCGCCAAGGCCACCCCCAGCACAGCAGCCAGGCCAGCACCCTCTCCCAGTAGCTTCAGCAGACACCTCCAGCCCCAAGCGCTCCCAGCTGGAGACTGGCTGGGCTGCCTGGCAGGCGGCAGACAGACAGAAAGCGCCTCCCTGGCCTGGGGCACAGGGAAGGAGTGCGGGGCCAGGCACCTCGGGACAGGACGTCCGCAGAACTGGCCTTGTTTATATGAACAAGGGTCCCAGAGAAGCGCTGGGCCCGCGTGCCATGGCCGCCGTCCCTGGAGGGAGGGGCCGTCCACAGCCCGGGACAGTGCTCTTGCCTTCCTTTGGGCCACACCAGCAAAGGCTCCCCGTGAACGGCCCTTGCCTTCACCAGGGCTGTGAGCGCTGGGGACAGGAGTCACCTTCCTGGGGACACTGGGGGTGGCAGGCACCAGGGGCAAGGATCGTGCCCCAAGCTGGCTGGTGACTCTTCTCCAAATGACACCCAGGGGTCTGGGCAGGGAGACCCTGTGGCAAGGCTTGTGTGGATATGGCTGTCACCTGAGTGGGGGGCTGAAGCCAGGCCTGCACAGAGGCTCACCTGACAGCTACATGCAGGCAGTTGTGGGGGAACACATTCTCAGAGTCCCATGGTCCCTGGGATTCAGAGGCATGAGTGGCCCCTCACACCACCTTGGGACTGGGGACCCCCAGGCTGAGGGCAGTATTTGGAGGCGCACACTAGCCAAGTGAGGGAGGTGAGCTATGTGGGGCCTCGGGTGGCTGGGACAGGCTGGGCTCCGTCACCCAGAGGCCCTAGGGAGGAGAAATCCTAGAGGGGCCTCTAGGTGTCAGGCTGGCCTAGGTGACTTGCTGGTGGACAGCTCTCAGGAGGGACTTCCTGACCTGCCCCAGGACTGTCGGCTCTCAAGGCCAGCAGCCTGCGGGCCCTGCCCTCCCATCCCTTCTGGGCTCCCAGACACACAGAGCCACAAAGACAGAGGCTGCCACCAAAGGCCAGGGACTGTGCCAAAGACTGGGGACACTATAAGGTGCCACGTGGAACCTTCACTCAGGCCAAGTCCTGGGATGACAGTCAAGTCAGGAATCCTGCAGCTGTTTGGAGTGGATAGGGCCAGCTGGCTTCTGACTACCGATGGCAGCCCGGCAAGGTTGTGGGGACAGGGCGACCCACTCAGCCTGGTTTTTCCAGGACGCACTGGTGTTAGCAGTCAAGGCCCAGTGTTGTGGGCATGGCCTTCACCCCAGGCAAACTGGGATGGCTGGTGACACTGATGGCACTCTTGGTTTCACACTGAGGTGAGATGGACCTGCTAGAGGCCCAGGAGGGAACCCCTACCTCTGGCCCCAAAAGCCCCAGGCCATGTGGGTCTCAGTGGCCACACTCCGCCCCCATGTCCATCATGGTCTTAGTCCCGGTGCAGCCCAGGGTGAGCGCTTCATGGATCTGGGTGCAATCCCTGAATGTTACCAGGGAGGACAAATAGGGCCCAGGGGGTCGCTGCTCCATCGCATGCGAGGCCTTGATGTCGTGGTCCTTGACCACCCCCTACTGGCCTGGGCCAACTGCCTCTGATGTGGCTAGGGCTAAGGACGCTGCCTGGAGCTATCAGGAGCAGTACCTGTGGGTCTCAGAGCCACCTCTACGGCTGGTCAGTGGGGACAACGGCTCCCTAAGGGCAAGCCAGTTAGTGCCAAGAGGTATCCCCCTGGGGGTGGGCTCAGGAGGACGAGGAGGTGGGGCAGGGGACAGCGAGGGCCCCCAGGCCGGGCACAGTGGAGGCAGCAGGCACACGTGAGAGGGGGCTGCCTGGGGCAGTGCGGGCAGCACTCAGAAGCTGTGGCTGGGTCTGCAGGGTGGCCGGGCCAGCCTCCTCCCTGGGTGAGGGTCCGAGGCCACACTCAGGGCATTGGGGGCTAGGTGACAAAACCTCTGGGGTGGGGGAGGGAGCAGGCGCCAGGCCTGGCTGTGTGGGAGAGGACACTAGTCAAGGTCATGGGCACTTTGCGGGGAGGAGGATGGGGTGAAAGAGGGACCCACAGGTTGAGGGCTGACTGTTCCTCCTGCCTCCCCCGCCGCCAGCTCGGGCTCTGCACTTTGGCTCTATCTGCATCGGCCAGGACTCAGCGGCATCCAAGCTAGCACAAAAGGGCCTCAGCTGAAGAAAGATCTTTGCAGAGGGCAGCAGGGGCACCAGCCCAGGACCCAGCAGCTGGCAGTGAGAGAATACCCGGGGGCCTGCAGGCCTAAAATGAGCACAGCTTGCAGCTGGAGTGGCCTCTCCTCCCTCTGGACAGAGCTAGGCCTCGCAACCCCTGCTGCTCCACTCCAACCCGCTGAGGGCTCCCTGCAAAGGGACCAAGCAGTAGCTATACCAGGGATGGCAAATACAGTTCAGCTTCAGGTGTACTAGCTTGGGACCAGTGTGGCGAGAATTTTGGGAGTGGCAAGAAAGGGTGCTAGGATCAATTAGTGATGTCTGTCCCAGGCAAAGGAAGAGCCGAACTGCAGAGTCTGTCATCCACTGTCACAGTAGCCATGGAAACAGTAAGACTGTAGCAGCATCCAGGGGAAAGGTCCCCGATTGGTTACTCATGCCTGGCATGGATACAGGGAAGGACATGAGGGAAGGGTGGCATGCCTGTTAAGGAAGAGTGCCAGGATTGATGAGCTATGCCTGCCATGGGCATGCAGAGGAGAGATGGCACAAAAAGCAGTGTGCTGATTGATTAGTCATGTCTGCCCTAGGCATAGAAGGTGGAAACCTGCTCCTCATCGAGGGATTTCTGCCCTGGGGAAGCAGCAACAGCAAACATCAGTTCCTGCGGGACTTGAACACCCAAAGGCAGGGAAGAGATGGGGGGCAGGTGTGGTATTTGCCATCCCTGATCTACGGAACGCCAGATACTCTGTCTGGAATTAGCTGGAGGAGTTGAGCGTCTAATAAAGGCAGCAACTAGGTTAGTGTTTCTGTGAGGACAGTGGACACCCAGGAGGACGTCAAGTCCGGTGACAGCCACAGTATGGGGGGCTCCAGGTTAACTCGGGTTTTAGTTATTGTTGTTATTTTTGGCGGGGAGGGAAGTTAAGAGGCAGGCAGGGTCTCCACTACTATGAGATTCACTAACGTTCATTACTGCAGTGAGCAGGTACTTACCAAGATCTCCCCCTTTGAGAATGCAAAGTTAGGATTGTGGGCAAATCAAGGAAGAGCGAGCAGAGGAGCAGAGACAGAAGGACACGAGGGGACGGAGAGAAAGCAGGAGAAAGCACAGTCACGGCAGAAGGAATGAGCAGGGGAAAAAACAGCAAAAGAAAAAAAATTACATGCTATTAATTATATTCATGGTGTTAATTATTTAATTCATTATCATCTTCCAAAATGAAAAAGCAATAATATATGTATTACCTCTGCAAGCACAAAACAAAACAAATAAACAAAAAAACCAAATCATGCATGGTTACTTTCTCTTTTCAATCAGGTTCTAGAATCGTGCAAGATAAACAGCAGAGCCCCCACCCCCACCCACCCGGTGCGGCCTGACATAGAGAGTGGGGAAAAGGTGGCCGGAACTTCTTACAAAGCTGACCTTATTTCATAAGGCCTCCATCCAGGGCGTGATATCAAGTTTCAGGGTGTGGGGATCAAACCATCCCTGACTTTCCTGAGCTGCTGGTGGTAACACATCTTGTGGCTCCCACCTACAGGTCCCCTACCCTTGGGGCAGGAGCTGGCAAACCCCATGTGTTTGTAGACACTTGAGATAACTGCTATGTGGCCCCTGCCTCAAGAGCCCAAACCCGACCTTGAGCTTTGATGTTAACAGGGCTTTCTGGGGTGTGACATTTACCTCCAGGCCCTACCAAAGCTTCTTCAGCACTCAGACCCTTGAGGTCACCCTGCTGTGCCCTCCCGCCCCGGGACGCTGTGGTGGGAGCTACCTGGTTGGGGATGGCTCTCTTCTTGTTCAGCTGCGTGTTCCTCTGCTGGGCACTGCAACCAAAGCACAGAGAGGGTGCATGCGGATGGGATGCAGGGCGGGGGCGGGGCAAGAGGCCCTGGTGGCACAGGTGGGGGTTTGTTCCCTGAGGGCCCACTGACCAGCCATGGGCACAATATGCCCTTGTGCATGAAGGGCAGCCTGAGAGAGTGTGGGCGCACAGAGCAAGAAGAGGTATCCCTTTAAACTGAAGCTTCTGGCCAGGGATACAGCTCAGCAGCAAAGCGCCTGCCTGAGTTCTGAGTTTGAGTCCTGGCTTCTAGGCCCTGATCTCTGCCACCTCGAAGTGCCCGCTCCCTCCATAATGCAGCGTGTCCTAGAGCATCCAAGAGGGCCCATGAAGGGTCAGGAGGTGGCCACAGGGGGACTCATGCCAGAGTGGTGGGGGGTCAGATACTTGAAGCTTCTTCCTGCTCTCCCTCCCCAGCCGGGACCCCAATAGCAGGTCGCAATGAGCGCTATGCACAAGGCCATCCAGCCCTGGACACCAGACCCTGGACAGCTACTGGCTATTAAAATGCATGTCAGCTCATCTTCCCTTCCTAACCTGGCGTGGAGGACACTCAAGGCCAACGGAGCACGTTTCCACACGGCTGCTATCTGCCTGCCGCGGTCATGCAGGTGCAGGGGCTGGCCACCGTGCCTGAGAGGGCTCCTCCTCCAGCCCTGAGCGACTCTGGTACACTTCCTACCCCAGCAATCACATGGAAGCCTGCAAACAGCTTCCACACCTGTCACTTACCTATTTTTTCTTTTTTTATTGCTTTGGTTAGAAATTTCAGAAAACCAGCAGACTGCTGCTGGGGGCTTTGCCTTGAAGTTCAGATTGGCTGCTGGATGAAGAAGAGTGTGTGTGTGTGTGTGTGTGTGCGTGTGTGTATGTGTGTGACAGGCTTCTGCCTAGATGGGTAAAGGTTGGCAAATTCAGAATGGAAGTAGAAACTCCTGTGTTCACAGCACTCTGGGAGGCGGAGATCATAAGCTTGAGTTTAGCTGGGGTACATCAGAGAGACGCTGCCTCATAATATATATGTATTTCATGCATTTTTTAAAGGCCTAAGGATGTAACTCAGTATAAAGGCTCTGGCTTCAATCCCCACTATTGGAGAAAAAACCCAACCTCTCCCAAAAAACGGGGCTCAATTTTATGCAGTATTTTCTCTAATATTCCCAGAGACGATTCTAGGCTTCTGCTGTGGTCCCGTTCACAGGGCGTAGAGGGCACAGTGAAGCCCCGAACTTGAAGCACAGGGAGCATTTGGATGAACGGTGTCTGAAGGATGTGGCTGCGACCTGCAAAGCCAGCACTCATCCAGTGACAGTGAGGGCCATGCGCACCTGCCCCCCTGCCTGTCGGTGGCTGTGCTGGGGGACTCCTGGCAGGGTGTGGCTGGCACCCGCACCTGCCCTCCACGCCTTCCTCCCACCTCCCAGCCCTGCGAGAGGGGCAGCGGCTGTCTCCGCACTGTCCTGTCCAGAGGCCCAGCTGCGGCCCCGGCTCTGCTCAGTGGGCCCCCGGGGCGCCCCCTCCCTGGGCCCGGGCCTCCCGGCCAAGGCGACCCCATTCACACAGCAGGGCAAAGGCACACGGCAGGCAATACCCACCCGGTGAGCAGCTGCTCAGTATAGTAACAGCTGGGGAGAGTGGGAGGCCCCGGAATCCGGAGGAAAGAGTGGAGTGGTCAAAGGAAAAACAGGAGAGATTGTGAGAGGAACTGCGGATGAAGTGTGAGAGGCAGAGACGTCACGGTGAGGAAAACAGCGGCAGGACCGGAGGGCGCCAGCAGCGTCTGCCCAGGCGCACCAGGCGCCGGGAAGGCCCGCCAGGGGCAGCCGCGCGGCCAGGGCCCGGGAGGGAGGAGCACGGGCTCGTGCCCCGCGTCCGTGCATGCGTTCATTCGCTCCGTTCACGTAGCACGTGCGCAGCGCGGAACTGCTGTTCCATCACCCTGCTCACTGTCTGGATAACATTCAACCCAGAGCACTGTGGTCCCACGGCCCTCCTCAAGGACGCCAGGGCCACCCCCTAGATCCCACGGGACGCTGCCCAGCCCCACGGGGCTCTGAGCACACTGCGCCCCGACTGGCTGTTGCAGGCCGGGTTTGCCCGTGAAGGTGGGGCCCGGGCGGGGCACTACGGCTGCTCCAGCTCTGCGCATGCCCACAAGACAGCAGCTGCATTACTGCGCATGCCCAGAAGACTGAGGTCCCCTACCATGCATGCCCAGAAGGAGGCTTGCAACTTCCACAAGAGGGTACAGGAAAGCCGGCTGTGCCGGGCATGGATTCCAGGAGCCGCGCGAGAGAGGACACCAGAAAGGTCCCAGTGATGCTCAGGCTTGCTGAGAGCCCCAGGAATGCTGGCGCCAGAGGCGACACCCAAGACCAGTACCACTCGTATCTACATTCCTCCTAAACCAGAGCCGGACCGCAGCTGGGTGCCCTGGAAGCCAGACAGCCCTGGGGGCCTGTCCCTAGAGACACCCAGAGACTGGGACAAGCTGCACCCCGGTGCATGGAAGGCTCTGAGAAGTCTTGCAGGAGAGGGAGAGGGAGAGAGAGGGACAGGTGCGCAGCCGGTGCTACCGCGGGGCGGGGGGCACCATCTGGTATTGTCAGATGGCCTTGTCCTTCACCCAGAGGCCCCTGGCTCCGTCCTGTCCTCTGATGGAACCCGTGCTCCACTGGCTCACTGGCTTCCTTAGCCTACGGCTAAGGGTGCGAACTGCTGCCGCCCCCCCCCCCCGCGTCCCTCGCGGGTACATACTTGGCAAATCCAATAAAGTCTTCATGGTTTGTGTTGATGTATGACTGCTCGATGTCGATCAGAAGAAGAATCTGGGGAAAGAGGGGTCGCTATGAGGCCAGAGCCTAAAGGCACAGTGAGGGGCGGCAGACGGCACGCTTCCCGCAGTCGCCAGCAGGGGGCGCAAAGCCATCAGAACTCTCACAGCAGTGACCCGAGTCTCCGTCAGCCTCCAGGGATTTTCCTGACCTTGGGCCTCCTGTTCCCAAGCTGTGGGGTCAGACAGATTCCTGTGTCTCTGCTGCACAGAGTAATCCGCTGTCTCAAGATCCTCCACTTAAAAGCACCTACAAAGCCTGTTTCCTGCCACATAAACTGACACCTTTCCGGGTTCTGCAAATTGCAATGTGGGTATCTTTCGGGGTACGTGATTCAGCCCACCATGGCTTTTTACGGTTTTTCCCCTTTTCTTGTTCTTTTTTATAGTGCTGAGATGGAAACCAGGTTCTTGCACATGCTAGGCAAGTTCTGTGTCACTGGAGGACACCACAGCCAGGTTACACCATCTGGATGCAAAAACTCTGGACAATGCCTGGCACACTATTAGTGCTGCCTTGAAACTGAAGAATGTGCACTGGCGCTCTCTCTCTCTCTCTCTCTCTCTCTCTCTCTCTCTCTCGCTCACACACACACACACACACACGCTGTATGTGTGGACATGTGCATGCATATATTACACTATTAAAATGCACACACACATAGAACAAATTTTAAAAAGGGCAAAAGAGGAACAATAGTTGGGTTGGGGATGTTGGCACACGACTGTCATCCCAGCACTCAGGAGGCTGAGGTAGGAGGACTGCTGGGAGTTCAAGGCCAACCAGCCTGCACTAGGCACTGAGTCCGTCTCAAAAAGAGAGAGAGAGAAAGAATGACAATAATTGATTCTAAACAGAGAATACTCAAGTGGCCAGACACAGCAATGCACACCCCTAAATCCAGCCCTGGAGAGGCAAGATCTCTGTGAGTTCTAGGCCAGGCTGGGCTACGCAGTGAATTCCTCGTGAGGGCCAGCTTGAGGACCCTGTCTCAGAACAAAGAAAAGCTCACAAAGAAAACTCACAGGTGTTCTATTATGTTTGTGACATTTCTCACGTTAAAATGATTTGCAAATAAAATGTTAAAAACAACCTGCAGAAGAGTCCGGGGATACAGCTTAGTGGCATAAGTGCCTGCCTGGCAAGCGCAGGGTAGTGAGTTCGATTCCTGGTACCCAAAATAAATAAATACAAAATGTGCTGAGATTTAGGGGGAAAAAAAATCAGCACAAAGCACCAGGGCAATTTAGACACATGAGAATATGCCGACACAACTCACGCTGTGTTGGGCACAGCGTAGTGCTCAATGTCCAAGCCCTGCCGGGCGAGGCGGGCTGGTGGGAACCACAGCTGAGGCAGCTCTTTGGCCCGGTGCCCGTTAGGAACAGGCTGGGCTTCAGGGCAGCGGCTCTGGTGCCAACTGGGCCCCCGCTGGCCCTGGACCAGTTGCCTGCTCTTGGTGTGGCCTTTTGCACTGAGGGCTGAAATGGGGCCAAGCAGGAGACTTTCAGGCAGACTGGAAAGAGCGCCGGATCAATCCTGGCAGCCAGGCAGCAGGGCTGTGTGCCTGTAGGCAACGCTAGAGCTCTACCACCAAGCTGCACCCCACAACGAAACGTGATGGGTATGGCCGTCCCAATACTGTATGCATCTGTCAAAATTCACAGGATGGAGCCGGGCGTGGTGGTGCACACCTGAAATCCCAGCTCTCTGGGAGGCTGAGGCAGGAGGGTCTCAAATTGAAACCTTGACTCAAATTCAAAAATAAAAAGGGCTGGGGGTGAAGCCCAGCAAGAATGGGGGGGCACTCATGTAACCGCAGTGCTGGGAGACTGAGCTACACGGGGAGTTCAAGCCAGCCTGAACTACAGGATGAGAACCTGTCTGAATAAAAGAAAACAAAACTCACAAGAGCGAAGGTGCCCGTACCTGGTCCTTGGTCCTCCCCTCTCGCTCTCGTATGTATGTGGTGACGATGCGCTCTGTCTCCTCTCGCAGCCGGGGGTAGGAGCAGAGCTGGGGGCAAGCAGAGTGGCCGTGTGGGGGGAGGCCGGAATGGAATGGAAGAGGTGGGGGGGCACACATGAGGGACCCCCAGACCCCGCTCTGCTCCTGTGTCACAGCCACTCGGCTGGGAGACAAGAACACGGCAGTGGATGGAGGAGTGGAAGGGGAAGGTGCCCACACACGCATGCCCAGGATGGTCTGCAAGCAGCGGTCAGAAGGAGGAACACGCCAGAGACACTGGGTGACAGACGCTGCGCCTGAGGGTCCCGCGGCCCCCTTCACCCTGAGCTGGGTAAGGCAGGACTAGCAAGGCCCACACGCACCAAGCGTGGAGTGTGCAGCCCCTCCTCCAGGGAGCCGGGGCAGCGCCTGAACCACCGGCCCTGGAGGGGAGCCCTTGCTGGAAACCACTCCCGGTGGTGGCATCTTTGGCTGACAGCACCCCCCATCTGTAGTGGTGACTGAGCATAGGGGAGTCCCAGTCATCTGTGGTCTGAGTCCAGTCCACGGCTGGAGAACACAGGGTGGACGGTTACACTGCTTAGTGACCACTGGGAGCAGCAGAGGCGGCGTGACAGGGCACAGCTGTGATTCCCAGCATTCTGGGAGGCTGAGGCAGGAGTATCACAAGCGTGAGCCCAGCCTGGCTGACTTAGTAACTAAGGAATATCTTCTCTCCAAAGATTAAAAATGGCTGGGGATACAGCTCAGTGCAAAAGCCATGGGTTCAATCCCCAGGCTCAATAAATAAATAAATAGAAAAATAAGGGACCTATGAAGTTTTATGCATGCAAATGCCCTGGGCAGTGTCAAAGACCTCCTGTCCCCACTGAGACCCAAAATTGCCCAGGTAGGGACACATGGGTGACGCAAGCTCTCTTTGCCAGTGTAGAGCTGAGGTGTTGACCGGAGGGGGCGCCCCGCCCCCCCAGACAGAGACTTCAGAGGCTTGGGTTCAGACTCACAGATGGAGGGGAGCAGATGGCGGAGGGGGGGACAATGCAGAGATGATGGTCTCAAACCTGTTACCTTCTCGGCACACTTTTTAATGACTGTGGCCAGCTCTGAGACCACGAGGTCAACACACTTCAGGCTTGGCTCTTTGAGCTTTACAATCTGTTTTTTCACAATGGCTTCAAAGGCCATGTCCGGGGTGAAGAGCCCCGTCCTGGGTCATGTGGAGGGTGGGACGAGGCAGAGAGACACCCAGGGACAGTGCAGGCCACACACCCGGGACAGAAGACACAGAGAGAAGAAAGGAGAATCAGCTGGTTAGTTCATGCACGGAGCAGCCGGAGCCCACATCTGCCCCGAAGCTGCTTCGGGCTGGAGGCCGGGGGAGGGGGAGGCCGGGGCGGCAGGGCAGCGTCTAGGGGCCGCTGGAGATATGCCCCGGGGACACCGTCTGCCTCTGGACAGCTAAGGTCTCAAACGGTCACAACTGTGACCATGGGCTTCAGGGTGACAGCTGGCAAGCCACCTGGGTGGAGCGGCTCCCCTTCCTTCTCCAATCCAAGAAGCTTAAGAAGCAAAAGGGGCTCGGCCGGCCGAGGTCAGCGGTCTGGAGCAGAACTGCCTGCCACCCCAGGGCACTGGGGACACCACGGCCGGCCGCGCAAGCACAGGCGCCCCGGAGCACTTCCGCTGCTCGGCTGAGCACGACCCTGGGACACAGGCCCGTATGTCCTGCCAGGGTGGGGACAGCCGCCTGGGGGCGCCACACACAGGGGCTTGTCACCAGGCGGATCAGGGACAGGCCAGCCCGGGGTGTGGGGGACTCGGCAGGGCCACTCAGTATGCTGTTGGTGTCCGGGCCTCTCCCAGTGCCATAGGGACAGAAAAAGAGGCTGGTTCCAGAGAAGCTCAGGGACACCAGGTGTTTGTCAAGAAGGGGCGACAGCCAGGGAGGTTCAGGGGCTCGGCCTCCAGCAGCGGATGGGGGCTCCCTCTCTGCTCCCCCAAAGACAGCAAAGCGACAGCCCGATTCCACCAGACGCATGCTAGGCTTGGTGTCAGGGGCCAAGGGTGGCCGTGCACCGGCTGGCCATAGGCCCGGCATCCCCGGGGGGTGGCGCAGGCACCCATGGTTCTGTCCCCGCCTCACAGAGAGGCCTTAATCGATGGTGGACACTGGCACAGCCCAGGTGCTGGGCAGCACTGAGACCTGACACCAAACCTCCGTCCCAGGGTTCCACGAGACTGAGGCGCTGCCCGGGCCGATACCTTACTGGTACACTGCCTAACTGTATTGATTAGCTCCTGGATAACCAGGTCCACACACTTCAGACAGGGCTCCTTCAGCTTGACCACCTGCTTTTTCACAATGGCCTCGAACGCCAAGTCCGGGGTGAAAAGCCCAGTCCTAGAACCGCCCGGACCCAGGGGGAGGGAGGTAAGTCGAAGAGAGACACGGTAGGTCAGCGGCTTCGGGGACCCCAGCTGGGCCCCCAAGAAAGAAGGTCACAGCTCACGGCAGGAGGCATGGGGGACACGTGAGTCTGCCGCCAGGAAAGCCCTGGGTGACCGACCGAAGACCATCTGAATGACTTCCTCGGTAGAGATAAGGAGGGGACCCGGTCTGGGGACCTGGTCTGGGGCCAAACCTGACTCAGCTCTGCCCCCTCCCGCCCACCCAAGCAGGCTCGGTCCTCCCAGGAGAGTGAGGTCAGGCCGGCACCGCTGGCTGGGGGACCCAGGGCCCAGGGATCCCCCAAGGGACCCAAACACGCCACGCTCAGTGCCCTCCCAGGCCCACAAGGGGAGGCTTCCGGCTAAGGGGAAACTTCAGCACCTCCCAATCAGGGGACCCCTTGGGCGGGGGGGGCGGGCCGGGCTGGAGGGTGGCCCTGGACAGGGAGCAGACCCCAGTGGCGCCCCCTCCGGGGAACTTGCCTGACACCGTGGATGTTCTTAATGGCATAGCTGATCTCCCGTCTTAAGTCCTTCTCATCAAACTCCATCTGAGAAGAGACCAGCAGACATATTGGAAAGGGGACATGGCAGGGGACAGCCCACTGCACTTGAGTTCGCAGGGCAGAGTTACTGACCAGGTCAAAACCCAAAACTGAAGCAGAAACACGTGAAACCCCCAGTTTCAGCAACGCAGCTGTGAGAGCAGGACACGCCGCCCCTGTGCACACAGGGCTGCTGACAGCGGACCTGGGCCTTCACCTGTGAGTGCTGGACACTGGGCATTCTTGGGGAAGAATCAGTGGAGTTAGAACCACTCCCAGCTGCTAAAAAAAGTCCAGCAGGCAAAGAGAGAAACAGAGGAGGAGAGAGTCAGAGGCAGAGACGGCTGGGTGCAGCCGTGTACCCCTGTAATGCCAGCTACTTGGGAGGCTGAGGCAGGAAGATCATGAATTCAAGTCTTGCCTGGACCTCACAGGGATACCATTCCTCAGGAAAAACAAAAGAAGGAAGGAAAAGAAAGAAGGAGAAAGTTCCAGAGATGATATCTCCAGGCACCATGGCAGATCTAGCTACAGACACATCCCTAGACACACGAACACTTTCATACAGGACATGTGAATTACTGTCCTTAAAAAATGTTATTACATCATCTATACACAGGGCCACCAACACACTGAGGATGTTTTCCTTCATGAGTTTACCTCTATTCTCTCTTTCTTTCTTCCTTTTTTTCCCCTGACACATGGTTTCATTGTGCAGCTGAGGCTGGCCTTGAACTCCCTTTGTAGCCTGGGTTGGCCTCAAACTCACAGCGATCCTCCTGCCTCAGCCTCCCGGGTGCTGCTGGGATTACATGTGTGCAACACCACACCTGGCCTTTCCTCTGTGTTCTATGTGCAGTCATCTCTCAACAGCCACCAGCAATGGTTCCAGAACTTTCCCTCCCGTTAGGACACCAGAACCCAGGGATGCCCAAGCCCCTTGTGTATTCCAGTCATGAGCGTTTGCTCAGATCCATGCCCCTCCTCCTCTACCCTAATTACCTCCAGGTGACTTAGAGACCCTAACACAGTGTAATGCTATGGGGCAAATGACCAGAAAGGCCCATGGTGCCAACTTTTCTTTTCCAATTATTTCTGGTCAGCAGTTGATTGAATGTATGGACGCAAAGCTTCTGGATTTACAGGGCGGATGGCATTTTACAGGGAATGCATGCTATTTCCCCCAGCTGAAGAAAATGTAATTTTCACACTCAAAGCCTCTCTCTGGGTAGAAAGTCCCAAGATAGCCAGGCACAAGCCTGTGACCCCAGCACTCTTGGAGGCTGAGGCAGGAGGAGTGTGAATTCGAGCACCACCAGGGCAATCTGGCAAGATCCTCTCGGTTAATCAACAAATGAGCGGGGGATGTAGCTCAGTGCAGAGGCCCTGGGTTCAATTCCTAGTATTAGAAGGGAAAAAAAAACCCGGCCAAGCAAGAGGCAGGTGCCCAGAGAGCGGGCCCGGCGGCTGCTACCTTCACGAGCTCGAAGGGGAAGCGCTCGTGGAAGATGCGGTTGATCCGGGCGCCCCCCGAGAGCTCCAGCGTGTCCACCTGGTCTCCAGAGCCCTCGATCCTCTTCTCGAAGTCTACCCCAAACTGCTGGACCATCCTGGGAAGCAAAGGAGCGGGTGAGCATCGAGGGAGGCAGAAGGGTCCGCCAGCCCGGGAGCCCCGCATCAGACTCGTCTGAGGGGGCAGTTACTGTGCAGAGCCTGTGGGTGACGCTGTGACGTCACAGGAGTGTGGTCAGACCCCGTGAGCTCCCAGGAGGTCCCTGAGCTTAAAACCCACGTGAAAGAAAACAAGCGAACGGTGATTCAGCTCTGTCTCCTGAGGACAGGCAAGTGAACATGTTTTTTATTTTTTTGGCACCGGAATTGAACTCAAGACCTCGCGCTTGCCAGGCAGGCCCTGGGCCGCTGAGCTCTATCCCGGCTCCTTTTTCTCTTCATTGTATTTTGTTTTTATCAAGCACATGATCCCGCTATGTAACCCAGAGGCTTGTCTCCAACTCGAGGTCTTCCCGCCTCAGCCTCCTGAGTCCTGAGGCGACAGGTGTGCAGAAAGATGCCTGCCTCTTTCTTACTGTATTTGAGGTGGAGTCTCACTAAGCTGCTCAAGCTGGCCTCGGACTTGGGTCCTCCTGCCTCAGCTCCCCAGTTATAGGTGTGTCCCATCCTGCCCTTGTATTTTCTGTCTTGCTGCCTGCCTTTGCTCCCTCCTGGGCGCCCCGGGACAGACAGACCCGTCAGGTTCACTGTGACCACTCTGGCGCCTGGCACAGGTGTGCTGAGGCCCCGCCTAAGGTTCCCGAGGTTGGCAGGGACGGGCACACGTACTGCAGCAGGGCTTTGGTTTTGCGTGTGGGGTCGTCGGGCCGGAAGTTCTTGTACTCCTCCACCTCCTTCTCCAGGGACAGCAGCTGGCTCTGCAGCTTGCTGCGCAGGTTGGGCAGGGACTCCCGGATGTGGTTGGTCAGTTGCTGCAGGGGACAGACTGGACATCAGCCAGAGCAGCACGGGCGGGAGCCTGTTCACTCCGCGGCCCCAAGCCACAGTGACAGCAGTGTCCTGCACGCACACAGATGCTGCAGCAGGGGAAGGAGAGGTGGCAGGCCTAGTGGCCCCAAGGGGACCCCGCACACTCGGGGATGCTATCACTCAAGGCCGCACATTGTCAGGGAGCCTGGGTCAGGACCTGGGCGCTCCGGGGGAGGGTGAGGAAGGGCTCCCCATCAGTGGAGCTCCCCAAGATCCTGCTGTACAGAAAAACCAAGAGGAACAGGGATGAGGGACAGTCTCCCTTCAGATAAGGAAGAGAAATTTCTTTAAGTCCTTCCTGCTTTTGTGGACAGGAAGGAGCACAGGCTGGGCAGGACGGCAATAAAAGGGGGGGCGAGCCAGAAGGAAGGGAGCGCCAGGATGTGTCCTGTCACCCCCCACCCCATGAGCATTCAGCTTACGGTCGCCCCCACCCTGGGACGGGACATTCGTGAGCGCAGCCAAGCGCTGTGGGCTCCTCTTAGCTAGGGGCCGCCCTGCGTTGTGCGGCCCAGGCAACCCTTAGCCAAGATCACCGACCCCAGGAGCCACCTGCAAACTTCGGAGCATTTAACCGAATAATTACAGTGACAATTAAAATCCCAGTAATAAAATCAACAATATTAAGAACAGTCACAGTATCCACACACTGAAAACACTATACCGGCCTCAGAATTAAATGCATTTTTTTTTCAGTCTTTGAGATGGTGTCTTAATATGCAGTTCAGGCTAGCTTTGAGCTCACTTTGTAGCCCAGGCTGGTCTGGAACTCACAGCGATCCTCCTGCCTCAGCCTCCCGAGTGCTGGGATGACAGGTGTGCACCATCATGCCTGGCCAATTTTTTTTTTTTTTTTTTTTTGAGACAGGATGTCACACAGTGCAGGCTGGACTTAAAGACTTCTGGTGATCTTCCTGCCTCGGCCTCCCAAAGACTGGGATAATAGGTTATGTGCCACCATACCATGCTTTAAATGCACTTACGAGCGTGGTGAACATGGACTGAACCCATTTGGTAACACAACTGAGCACAGTCCAAGTGGAGACGAAGGCTATTGTGCAGTGACCAGCCTGGCCCACTGCACATGGCAGCCCCGGACATGTGCTGTACCTGATTCAGGGTCTTCTGCAAATGCGGGGTGCCCATGCGGTCAGCCATGTGCCGGTACGCAGGGTGGGACAGGAAGAACTTCCTCTCGGCCGCCAGCGCTGCCCGGATGTCCTTCTTGCCCTCAATGTCCTTCTGACTGCGGTTCACCACACCGATGTAGCCTGTAGGGAGAGAGGCCATCAGGGCAGGAGCCGCACCAAGAAGGCCAGCGGGGTCAGGAAGGCGGGGGGCCGGATGTCCACGGTGGACCTGGACCAGGACTGGGCAAGAGGCGGCACCCATGGCGGCGATGCAACACAGCAGAAGGGAGCTGGGGAAAGCACGTCAGAGAGCTCGGGGCCGCTGTGTGCGGGCAGACGATCCGGTCAGAGATGGGCGGGGGCTGCGGTTCTGGGTGAAGCCACGCCTCGGGCACGCTGGGAGGTCCTGAGCTGTGCAGGGACAGCCTGAGAGCCAGGCCAGGCCAGAGGAGGAACAGAAGGGGGCCACAGTGGGGTGAGGGCGTTGGGGTGGCAGGGAGCAGAGGTGACCCGGCCGGGGACCCCAGGGGCTGGGTGGAGCGAGGCCACATGGCTGTGGAGCACGAGCCTCTGTGGGCCACAGTGTCACCTCCCTGGCCCTGATCTGCACACCTGACCATACGCCCTTGACATCGGGGCCCACTGCACTGCAGGGAAGGTGACCGCCGAGGTCTGAAGTCTGCTCCAGACCTAGTCCAGGCACCCAGGCAGCAACTGCCACCACGAAGAAAAAAGTCGAAGTGACGTGGACAGCCACGGGGACGCGCAGGTGACACTGCTGAGTAAACCCTGAGGGAGGCATGGCCTGAACAAGAAAAACTAAGACGGGTGGCTCTTGGCACCATGACACAGTGACAAGAAACGGCCTTGGCACCCAACAGACAGGCACCGTTGGCCTTTGGGCCCCTGTCAGGAAGTGACCAGAACATTCTAGAATCTTCTGGAGGCCACGTGGAAATGTCCTGAAACACGAAGGCGGTCACCAAGCAGCACAGTGCTGGAGTGCTGAGGCTCAGAACCAAGCTCTGGGAGTGGATCCACCTTCCCGGTGCCACTACAAAACACAGTCCCTTTCGGGGATCGCTTATTAAACAGGTTCTTAGCCACTGAGCCTAAGGCACCACCTGGTACGGAGCAGGCACTTAATACACTTTCCCTGTCTTTACATCTAAAAAGGAAACAACCCGCCAGGAGTGGCAGCGCACGCCTACCATGCCAGCGCTCCTGGGAGGTGAGGCAGGAGCACTGCCACGGCTGAGCAGCCCCGTTCACCTAGCACACAGGGAGGCCCTGCCCAAGAATACCAAAAGCTTGCGGATGCAGCTCAGTGTGGACGGTGGCCTGCAGGAGTAGTAACTGGGCAGGCCCTCTCCAGGAAGAGAGCTCAGGGGTGGACAGGGGATCCGGGGATCCGGTGAGAGCTCAGGGGTGGACAGGGGATCCGGGGATCCGGTGAGAGCTCAGGGGTGGACAGGGGATCCGGGGATCCGGTGAGAGCTCAGGGGTGGACAGGGGATCCGGGGATCCGGTGAGAGCTCAGGGGTGGACAGGGGATCCGGGGATCCGGTGAGAGCTCAGGGGTGGACAGGGGATCCGGGGATCCGGTGAGAGCTCAGGGGTGGACAGGGGATCCGGGGATCCGGTGAGAGCTCAGGGGTGGACAGGGGATCCGGGGATCCGGTGAGAGCTCAGGGGTGGACAGGGGATCCGGGGATTCGGTGAGAGCTCAGGGGTGGACAGGGGATTCGAGGATTCGGTATGAGCTCTGAGCAGCGACCACTAAGGGGACACCGGCCACACTCACTAAGGCTCCTCGGAAATCCTTCCTCTCTATTTGGAAATGTTCGGGTTAGAAAGCAGTTTAAAAAAGAAAGACAGACAGACAGAAAGAAAGAAAAAGACCACAAGGGGGAGCCGTGCACCCCCAACGCCGCAAACCAAAACACAGGCAAGTGACGCCCACCGCCCGCCCAGCCCAGCGCCCACCTCTCCGCAGGGGCAGCAGCTTGTTCTCCAGGACGTCCCTGGCATCTGTGCCCTCGTCCATTAGGTCGAGCTTGGTGATGACGCCGATGGTCCGCAGGCCTGGAGGAGCGGGGACGCGGTGCCGTGAGGGAACCGCCATGCGCCCTGCGGGGGCCCCCCATTTCCCAGGTGACCCTGGGCCACCCCGCCCCAGAATCCAGGGCGTCCTTACAGCCGAGCCTGGCACTGGGGTCACATGTGAGGGCCACAGAGCAGGCATCAGCTGGGGCACTGAGGGGTGACAGCTGTGTCTTGGGGACCTCACCCGCTCTCTGTTCCCCGGGGAGAGTGTGGGCTGGTACCATGTTGGAGGGCAAGGGGACCACACGTGTGAAAGGCCACCAGGCTGGTGGCCCACAGAAGGACAAGGGAATCAAAATCAAGGGAGGGACCCAGGAGGGGGAGTCCAGCCCCAGGGAGCTGTCCCATCACGTTAGAGCACGTGGGCACGGTCCAGAAGAGTCCAAACACCCAGGACCGAGTCACCAAGGGCCTGTCCCAGAGGACACTCACAGGCAGGGTGCATCCAACAGGGCCACGTGCTCACACACGAACCACACAAAAGTAGGGGAGATGGCTGAGCTTTAAAAGAGTTTAAAATGGGCATGGGGGGGGGGGGCTGGGGATTCAGCTCAGCGGCATAAGTCTGCCTTGCAAGCAGGCGGTCGTGAGTTCAATCCCCGGTACCGATAAAAAGGAAAAAGACAAAAAAAAAAAAAAAAAAAAAAAAAAAAAGGGCATGGGGGCCCACACCTGTGACCCCAGCCCTGGGAGGCTGAGGCAAGGCAGGATGATTGCTGTGAATTCCAGGCCAGCCCAGAATAGACAGCGGGACCCTGTCTCAAAAAACCCAAAGTGAAAAACAAAACACACACACAGACTAAAAGATGGGTGTGGTGGCACCTGCCTGTAATCTCAGCATTCTAGGAGACTGAGGCAGGAGGGTCACCAATTCCAGGCCACCCTGGACAGCCCTTCTCAAAATAAAAAAGGGCTGGGGATGGAACTCAGTGCAGAGGCCCCAAATTCAACTCCGGCATCAGGAAAAATGTGTCTGTGTCCGTGCTGTACTTGGGTAACACCCCAGCAGGCTCAGAACGTACCCCAAAGTCCTACGGCAGCCTCAACAACCTGCACGACTATCCCCCTCAAACCCTCTCCTGTTTCTGCAGCACTGGCAGTGGAACCCAGGACCTGTGCACTGAGCTTCACTCACCCCCATCCCCTTTATTTCTTATTTTGACACAGGGTCTCCCTAAACTGCTAAGTTATCCAGATTGGGCCAGAAATGGCGACCCTCCTGCCTGAGCCTCTCAGAATGCTGGCAGGACAGGCTGCTGCCACGGCGCCCCGCACCCACCCCTGCCGCCCTTCCTCAGGGGCCTGGTCACCCCCGGGCCTCCCCACGCATGCTATCATCTCCCTTGCTGGAGAATCGGCCTCCTACCCTGCTCCTCTTGTGCCCGAGTGACCCCAAAGCCCAGACCCAGCCTGGCACGCACTGGGCACCTGTGCCCTAAGTGGCCACCTGAGGGGCCAGACTCTGGTGCCCTGGGCATGGCCGCTGCCGCCCACTCTCGCCTTCCAAGTCGGGCTGCTGAGTGGTGTGTGGAGATCCTCGGCCAGTGGCCCTCACAGTGCCCTGCTGCTCGGGGAGCTGCTCCCGCGGTGACATGTGGCAACTGCTCCCCAGGCAGGATGAGCAGCTCTCAGAGCGGGGACCTGAACTCCTACCTGCACCCTGCGAAGGCCTGTGTGATAGCTGGATCTTATTTATTTTTTTGAGACAGGATGTTGCTATGTAGTTCAGGCTGGCCTTCAGTGTGGGGAGATCCTCCAGCCTCAGCCTCCCAAAGTGTTGGGGTTACACAGTGCGAGGATTATGGGCTTATACTACTGTGCCTGCTTACCCTACAGCCTCCTGACACAAGAGACCTCGCTGCTACTCAGCTTGTTTTTCTTGATCACTTTCAAATAGTTTCAGGCCCACCAACCACTAGACCAGTGGTGGTGAACCTGTGGCACGCGTGCCCCTGCAGGCTGTTTATACCACGGAGAGCTCTAAACAGAGCTGGGTGTGGTGGCTCAGGCTTGTAATCCCAGCACTAAGAGGCTGAGACAGGAGGATTTCTGGGAGTTTGAGGCCAGCCTGGGCTATAACATGAGTTTAAGGCCAAACTGAACTACACAGTAATACTCTGGTTCAAAAACAAGAAAGAAAGAGAGCTGTAAAGGTTCGCCATCCCCAGCACAGGCCCTCAAAAACTGAGCCCGAATCAACCTTTGCATCGGTGGACAACCCCGGGTATTTGTTAGTGACAGAGCCGTCCCATATCATCTGCTGCCCTCCTCCTCTGCACTGGCACAGGGGCACCGTGGTGCCCTGGGTGGCCTCCCAAGGGACAGATGCCCTGCTCCTGAGGAGAAAGCAGGGCCCAGGAGGGGGCCGCTACCCGAGCCCCACTACACACCTTGGGGGTCGACCTCCTTGGCCAGCTTGAGGGCGTCCGAGTTGGCCAGATCCATGTTGGCAGGCGTCACGGCCAGGATCAGGCTGCTGTCCCGGCTGATGAACTGCAGGATCATGTCCTTGATCTGGTACTCAATGTCGGGGGGCTGGTCCCCCACGGGCACCTTGGTGATGCCCGGGAGGTCAATGAGGGTCAAGTTCAACACTGCGGGGAAATCAGAGGAAGGTGGTCAGAGGCCAGGAAAGGCAGCAGGGCAGCCCTGTGGGGGTCCCCCCGTCCCCAAGGCCCCCAGGGGGCAGGTTATTGGGGTGCAGCCTCACACGCCTCCTGGGGCACAACTTTTACTTTTCTCTCTCTTCCTTTCTTCCTTTCTTGAGGTATAGGAGGTCACATTCAGGGGCGCTCTACGACAGTTCCATCTTTCGCCCTTGTTTGTTTTCTAAGATGGTGTTGCTGTGCTGCCCAGCTACACCTAGAGCTCGCAGTCCTCTGCTTCGGCCTCCCGGAGTGCCGGGACGGGATGCCAAGTGTGCACCACCTGCCTGGTGTCTTGCACACACCACGTGAGTCCGCTCCTGCAGAGCTGCATCTTCCATCCTCCACCCCAGGGACGTGGGCCCTGAATCTGACTAAAGTTTAGTCCACGCAGCCATCTATTCAGCCAATGCCACGGGCGCACGGGAGGCAAAATGATGGTGCTATGATAAGAACACTGAATCTAGGTGCAGCGGTGCACACCTGTCATCTCTTTGAGACAGGATCTCACTATGCAGTTCGGGCTGGCCTTGAACTCAGTTTATAACCCAGCCTGACCTCCAACTTGTGGCAATCCGCCTGACTCAGCTACCTGAATGCTGGGGCTATAGGCATTCGCCACCACATCCAGGCTGCCAGCCTTTTTTTTAACTTTTGAGACAGGGTCTCACTAAGCTCCCTAGATTGCACTCCCACTTGGGATCCTGTCTCAGCCTTCCACGGTGCTGGGATCACAGGCTCGTAATCGCCACACCTGGGTCTCCGGGTGCAGCCTCCCGCAGGACTGGGATTCCAAGCTGCGCTCCAGCACCTGGCTGCAGCTCTTACTGAGAGACCGGAAGTCCTAGAGCCTTTGCGATGAAGGTGCTATCCTTATTCCTAAACTGCAACCCGCCCGGGAGCTGCCGTCTGACAGGGTGACACAACAGCCACCTGCACCAGTAGGTCGCGCTGGCGAGGGCTGGCTGAGAGTTCTGCGCATGTGAAGAGCGACTGGGTGGGCGTGGCAGGGCCGGCCTTCCCCGCCCCCCGCCCCGCCCCCTGAGAGGCCCACCGTGCGGCGAGTAGACCCGCAGGTTGATGGGCACTGGGGAGATGCCTTTGTTGGTCCCCGTGACCCGGTCCGTCTCTGCTTCTATCTCCTGCCTGACTTCATCAAAGTCTGTAAACTTTTTGGACTTGCAGTGCAGAAACTCCGCATATTCTGCAACGAGAAGGAAGACGCTTAAAATGAGCCAAGAAGCAGTCTTGTCGGTAGGGAGCAGAAAAGGGCTTCTTCTTTCCGGAACCAAAGCTTTGTCTACAAGAGAAAGAAAAGTAGCAGCCGGTCAGTCGCTCTAGGAATTTGGGGGTCAAGAGAGGCATTCTTTTTTTTTTTTTCTGTCTTTTTGAGACAGGGTCTCTCTATGCAGCTCAGGCTGGCCTTGCGCTCACTTTGGAGCCCAGGCTGGTCTCGAACTCGCAGCGATCCTCCTGCCTCAGCCTCCCGAGTGCTGAGATTACACCGTGAGCTACCATGCTCCGCTAAGCCAGTCATTCTTTTTTTTTTTTTTGATGCTGGGAATCGAACTCACGACCTTGCGCTTGCCAGGCAGGTGCTTATGCCACTGAGCTAAGTCCCCAGCCCAAACGAGTCATTCTTGCAACAAATATCATAGCACCATCAAGCCCTTCAAAGGCTCACATGTTCAGAGCTGGCACTTTCAGCCGGTACCTGGGTCGTGGAAGTGCTGTGCTGTGGGGTGGCAGAGGGGGTCCCTCGCGCCGTTACCTGGTCCTGTTCTTGTCCTCACCCCCTTTCTCCTGCTCTGACCCTTTCTGCACTGCTCCTGGCTGCAGTGCTGTGCACCTCTCTCCTCAGTGCCTTTCTCCCACAGGAGGGGCTGAGCGGACTGAACCTCGGAAACTGTGAGCCCCGTGAATATCATTCTCCCTTTTACATTGTGTAGGTTGACTATTTTGCTACAGCAACAAAAAGCTGATTCCAAAATGGATACAAGTGGAGAATCCCTCATGCAAAATGCCTGGGGCTGGCAGGATTGCACCCTTGAGACTTTTTCAGATTCAGGAACATTTCCCATCACAAGGTGAGCCATCGTGGGGAAGGAAAGCAGGGCTGAACTCGACAGTCACCATTCACATGCACGTCCCCCTCACGGCCCACAGGCAGCTGACAGCGTGTTTTCAGTCTTTTCAGTGTTTGAAGGGTGACAGGTCACAGGGACCCGGGTACGGAACTTCTCATGGGTGATGTCACACTGGCACTCAGTTCATACCGTGGCTCTTCAGATGGGGGCGAAGATGCAGTCTGCAGAGCACAATTCTACAAACTATGTCATGACTGCCACGAAGCAGAAAAGCCATCAGCGGGTGGGTGTGACCCGTGTCCATTCTCTTCTTTCTTTTTTAAACGCAGTGGGGTAGGGATGGAACCAGGGCGTTGGTGTCCCAGGTAGGCAGCGTGTCGCCCCTCAGCTGCACGCCCAGCCCTGTTCTTTCACTCGCACACGGACCCGATGAGGAGCTAGCAGGCCATGTCACCCAGAGGGACAGCCCCGCACACAGGGCCCTCACAGGCTTTCCAGGGAGGACTCCCAGCAGGAGGCCCAGGGGTGTCTGGAAGCTGGGCTCAGAGTAACAGGAGGGAGGAGGAGTGACCAACAAGGCCGCATGGGGCCTGTCACCGAGCCCCAGAGCACAGAGACAGGATGCAGGAAGCGGAGGCCTTGGCTGACTGTGTAGTGTGGACGCAGCCGGGGTCACTCAGCAGTTAGTTCCCCAGCCGTCCCCATGTTTGAACGTGGCTGCTAAAATGTTAGGAAAGAGCAAAAGACAAAAAACCAGTCAGCCAGGCGCGGGGGCACACATCTGTAATCCCAGCACTCGGGAGGCTGAGGCAGGAGGATCGATTCGAGTTTGAGGCCAGCCTGGGCTACACAGTGAGTTGAAAGCCGGCCTGAACTGCACAGTGAGAACCTGTCTCAAAAAAGACCTAAACAAATAAATAAGATAAAATGCTGGGGAGCTGGTACTCTTGAGGCTCTGAGATCACAGCTCCTGCAATGCTGCTTAAAAGAAAGGGGATGCCATGGGCTGGGGACTTGGCTCAGTGGTGTAAGCGCCTGCCTGGCAAGCACAAGCTCCTGAGTTCAATCCCGGAACCAAACGAACAAAAACGGAACAAGACAATGTAGGGGAGGGCAGCCCCCCGGGACCCTGCTGGTCTCTCGGAAGCTCTCGCTAGTCCCGGTTCCTTTCCTAGTAAATGTCTCTCCTCAGCCTCTGCTGTTCCTTAGAGTTCATTTTCCACTTCGGGGAATGCAGACTCGGCACCCCAGGTACCTGGCATCTCCCCAGGTCACCCTGCGGGGACCCCTCTGACACACCAGAAGGAGGTGAGTTTGCTTTGGTTTCATGGTGCCCCCCCCTAATTTCAACTGTATTCTGGATTGTGACGCATTTAGGCAATCAGAAATTTCACGCTGAATTTTATGCGTTGTCTTTTTTTACAAGACTAAAGACAAGACTTAAGAACACAGATTACAGACCAAGGTCAGTGATGTCACCCACAGGCCCTTGCGGCCCCGAGTCAGTGTCACCTAAGTGACTATACCTGCAATCTTACTGGTTAAGCATAATTTTTGAGTAATAAAGTTTTATTACTTTGCTCTATAAACTTCCTCTGAGAGGTGGGCTCACTGGCAGCCCATTCAGGACCCCTCCTGTCCCTCAGGAGCTATTCCCATTCCGAGTTCTTTTTCCCAATAAATTTTCCTACGCTTAAAAAAATAAGTAAAAACAAAGGGGAGCCCAGTGTGTAGGTCAGGCTGCAGTCTCAGCACTCTGGGGGGCTGCGGCAGGAGGATTGAGAGTTTGAGCCCAGCCTGGGCATCTTAGTGAGACCCTGTCTCACGATAAAAATTTTTTTTTAAAAAAGAAAGAAACAGGTACGGGCTGGGGCTGTAGTGCAAAAGCCCAGAACAGAAAAAGAAAAAAAAAAAAAAATCACCGGAACCAAGAGAGGAAGGAGAGAGAAAAAAAAAAAAGGAAGGAAGGAGAAAGCAAGCCACGGCGGCCGCGGCAGGGGCCCGGCCTGCACAGAGCTGCGGGGAGGAGCGCTGCCCGCTGGCAGCTCTGAGTCCAGGCTGGCAATCACCTGGGCATCCACCAGGAGGAGACCTGAGCACGGGAAAGCACAGCCCGGCAGCGGGGACTCCCCACCAGGAAGGAGGGGACGGAAGGCCGCCAAGATTCCTGCCCGGCCTGCCCCGTGCCCAGCCCCCATCCTGGCAGCCAGGCCCTGTGCAGAGTCCTCGGTGCCTCCCGAGGCCCTCGGCAGGCAACTGGTCTCCACAACCTCTGAGGTCAAGATGGGGAAACTGAGGCCCAGAGGGGAACACACTGGGCCCACAGGCAGGGTGGAAGCGGGCCTTGGGACTCTAAGTTGGCAGGGACTGTGGCTCTCAAGCCAGGTGGCCTCTGAGGTCTCCAGAAGAGTCCTCATCTCTGTGCCCTTCCGCCGCAGGGCTGGGACGATCCAGGGTCCCCAGCCCCGCCCCACGCAGCTATCAGCTACCTCCTCCAAGGACACTTGCACTAGGCTCTCACCAGAGGACAGGGAACGCCCAGCTGCCATTCCTGCAGCTGCCACTAAGAACGGTACCAATGTGTCCCCCACCCCCCAGCACCTCGGCTCCTTTCTCTCCAGGCCCTGGGCTTTGCTGAGAGATGGTGGAAGGGGATGTGAAGTCCAGCTGTGCTCCAGGATGCAGGCCCGCCCTGCAGGCCTCTATTCCCCCAGGTATCAGGGAAGTCCGGCCCACTTTGCCCTCAGCCTCCTCTTCCTCTGCCAGGACCCACCAGCCTGCTGTCTCTCCTGGGCAGCCTCCAGCGAGTCCTGCAGCTTAGTCCTCCTCCCCGCTGTGGCCAGCGCACACTGCCCACCACAGGACCCCAGATCTCCTCAAGGACCAAAGTTATTAGCTTCCTCTGCAAAGAGGCCTCTCTCAGGTCTCAGTCTTCTGATCTGAGAAATGGGCATCACAAGGGGCCTGACTGAGGTCTCAAGGAATCTACATCTGACACGCAGCCATCAAAGTGGGCAGGGGCTCTACCACCCTCCTAACTGACAGGGGGCCCAGAGGGGGAAAGGCACCCTCCCAAGCTCCTGCAGGTCCCATTGTCCTCTCTGCTCTGATGCCCTCACTGATGTGGTTAAAGATTCACCAGCTTGAAGAATGCATGGGGGGGGGGTGTATCAGAAGCTATGAGGCCACTTGTCTGGCAACCAATGTCAAGCCACCATGCCACTACCTGCCCTGCCCATCCTGGTCCCCAATGCCCGATGTACCCCTCCCTCCCTCCCTGGCCACAGCGTTTCCCAGTGACAAAGCAAGCTCCTTGGGGCCTGGGCCAGCGCAGCCAGCCACATGCAGCAGACATGCACACCACGCGGGGGGTTCCCCCTGGAGACGGCCAGGCCAGAAAGGGGGAACCCAGGTCCTGCTGCAGCAGTTGTCGCCAACCCTGGGGCTCCCACCGACAGCATTTTCACTTGGGGCTCAGTGGACACAAGGGACGCAGGGCCGCCCTCCAGGCCGGTGTGGAAGCGGGAGCAGGGGCTGGCGTGGATGACTGCTCGCCTAGCAGGCGGCCTACTTACTACGGGCGGACTCCCAGCCTGGCCCGCAACACCCGGCCCTGGAGCACAGGATGCAGACCTCCAGCGGGCCCCACTGCCCTGCATGGTCACTCCCCACCTTAAACCCAGATTCTCTCCGTCAGGTGGCCCAGGGCACAAGTAAGCAGCCCCTGAGGAGGTCCTAGTCCCAAAAGGAGCCCCCGTGGGGCGCGCCTAGCAGGGGACAGCCCTCCTCCCCTGGGGTAACCTGGGGCCCGAGCCGGGTGGCCTTTCCTGGAAGTTGCAGAAAGGCAAGTTTCCGCTGGGAAACCTGAATCTGCCTTCAGGGCCGCCCACAAGTGCAGGGAGGGCGGGGCAGGCACGGGTCAGGATTTGGGGAAGTGACGGGAGGAAGAGACAGATCGGGCCTGGCGTGGGGGTCTGGGCCTGCTCCCCACTCTCTGAGGCTGAGACAGGAGGGTCATCAGTCTGGACTACACAGTGAGAGAACCTGGCTCAGAAACGAAGAAGAGGAGCGTGTTGGTGTGTGCAGCCCAACAGCCTCAACACATCCGGCCTAGGCTGCCGGCCTGTCCTTCGGTCCCTGAGTTTCCTTGCAACACAGAAGGCCAGCGTGGAAGCCATGCTGGCTTCGGCGAGAACGCTGCTCCCTTGGTGAAGCTCACGGCAGGGTCAGGGTGAGACCCACAGCATGCCAGTCTTGGCACATCCCGCATAGGGGCTCTGCCCCGCTGCTGCTCCCCTCTTCCCCTGCTCCCAGCCCAGCAAAGGGCCCCTCTGACCTCAACCTGGCACTGTAACAGCCACACCCAGGGTCGAGCGAGCTGGGTCCTAGACACACTTGGGAAGCCCTGAGCACCCAACACGCAGCAAGGAGCTGCTCATGCACACTTCCCCCGGGGCCTTTAGCTGACCTCAACGGCACGAAGGGCATCTCCCCTACCTGGGCAGCCCTGACTCAGAACAGCGGGTGATCGCTGTCTGCAGGGACTCACTGCTTTGAAGAAGGTGACACTGTCAGCTGGCATCTGGACCAGCCCCCATCCTCTGCCAGGGCCAGCTCCAGGCTGTCTTCTCTACCCGTGGAGGGAAATTACTAGCTTAGCTGTTGTCAAGGGCCACCCAGGTAGAGCCCAGGCTGCAACCCAACTCCTGACGATAGGGGTTATGAGGTTTCTAAGGAAAGCACTCCTCTGTCGGGCTCCCTAGAGAAAGGTGCTGGGTAAAGTGCTTTTTGCTTTTTGTTTTTTTCTGAGAGAGGAGATCTTGCTACGTTGCCCAGGCTGGTTTTGAAATCCCAGGTTCAAGCAATCCTCCTGCCTCAGCCTCCCTGCTGAGCAGCTGAGACTACAGGTGTGCGGCCTCATATGGGACATAACCCCGCCCTCTTTCCATACACTCGGGCTGTGCTGCTGGGCCACGAATGGGGGCCAGGGCCTGTGCTGGGCACCGGGTGACAGCACCAGACAGAGTGGGCCAGCACGCCTGCCCTGGGCTCTGCCATCCTAGGGGGGGGACACCACAGCGCAACACCAGGATAGGACATGTCGGTGTCACGTCACGGTGCCGCAGGAGGAAGGAAAGATGCTGGGGCTGGAGCTGGGTGCAAGTCAGAAGCTCTGGGTGGCAGCGGGGCGGAGGGGAGTACAAGCAGGGCGCTCCCGGCAGGAACAGCACTGAGCTCCAAGACCCAGAGGTGGGAACGGGGGAGCCGGAGGGTCAGCTGCAGCAGGGACTGGTCAAGGCCACAGAGCCCTGAGGAGGCCAGGCGGCTTCTGAGGCGGACAGGAACCCCGCAAGCCAAGTCCTGACAGCTCTTCTGCCTTCTGCAAGTACAGACCAAGGTCAAAGTCAAAGTCAAGGTGGGAGTCGGGGCGCAGCAGGCCGGGTCACCCACATGTCAAAGCGGAAGAGTTCCCAGCACTCAGGGAGTGTGAGGCTCTAGGCTGACTCCCAGGGAAGAAGGTGGGTCCACCCTCGGCCACAGAGCTTCCCGTGGCTGCGGTCTTGGGTAATCTTTAATCCAAGCCGGTTGTAAGTCATGGTTCACTGGAAGCAGGCCTCACAGGTGGCCGGGCAGCCCTGGTGCAGCAGGAGGCAGAGAGAGCGCCCGCTAGGCCTCACAGGAAGGACAGCTGGCCACAGGCTTACAAGGCTCTGTGTTTTTTCTTTTTTTATTGGTACCGGGGATCGAACTCACGACTGCCTGCTTGCAAGGCAGGCACTTATGCTGCTGAACTAAATCCCCAGCCCTGTACAAGGCTCTGTGGACTCGAGGCACACATAGTTGCCCCCCTTTCCAGATAAGGAAACTGAGGCACAGAAAGGAGAGCTGCCTGTTGGAGCCCGGGCCAGGGAGTACTCGCAGGCTGGCTCCTCAGCCAACCGAAGGAGCTTCCAGCTTTAGGAGTGCCATGAGTCCTCAGGGCCAGCACCACTTCCCTGGTCCTGCCTCCCCAGCCTGGACACCTCTGCCCTCATCCCACAGTGGCACCCAGGCCAGGTGCCACATCCCAGGCTATCACTCTCCCCCAGCCTGGATCCTGCCCCTGGCCTGCTGTCCTGACCTCCGGCCCAGCCTCCCCATGCCTCCCAGCTCCTCCTTAGCTGCTCCTGGTGGCCCTGAGCACGAAGGCAGATGCCCGACCCAAGGTACTGGCTGATGTCAGCCTGTCCGCCTTGATGCTAGGCTGAGGCTGGGGTGGAGACCATGCTGGAGCACCCTAGAAAAAGGACAATCCCTGTCCTATAAGACACCCCACCCACCAGCCCCACAGGATCCAGCGGACTTGACCTCATATCCTCTGCTGTCCTCTTCCCCGTGGCTGGTGGCCCACCCACTCCCAGCATCTGCTCCAGCCTCCCGCCATCAACAGCTACACATCGGTCTCTGGGCCACATCTTAAGACACTGAGCCTTTACAGAAAGATCAGAAGCCTTAAGCAGCTCATCTGCAGGGTGGGGCTTAGGCTTTAACATTCACAAACCCAAGCAGCCCCAGCTACAGCCCTGCACGTGCTGCCTGCCCTACCCTGTCTCGGTTTCTGTTCCTCTCCCAGCATCAACCACGCTGAAGCTCTGTGGCTGCGCAGCCCTGATGGCTCCGCACCCACTGCACAGCCCAACTCTAATGGCAGTCTCAGCTGTAAGGCTACCTACTCAGAGGAGCGGGGCTCCCTGTGCTCCAATCTCCTGCCACCATCTACACATACGTTTGCCACCGTCTGGGCTAGGTGAAAATGGCATGACCCAGGTGCTGGGTCAAGAGCTCAGTGGCACAATGCTGAGTGATGATGAGACCCCCCCCCCCCAAGCCCCAACGTGCCCATAGGCAGGGATACGAGCTGAAAAACACAGTCACAGCCATTAGGGCAGCAGCTCTAGCAAGGGCCTGGCGCAGGTACCACGGAGGGCAGGAAACACGGCCGTGAGCAAGGTCCCTCCCTCGCCCACCAGGACGGCCTTCTCCAAGTGTGGCCGGGGGTCCAGCAGCTGTAGCAACACCTCACGAAAAATGCAGATTATCGCCCCTCCACCTTGAATCGCTGAATGGGAAACAAGAACTCAATGTGGCCCAACTGATCACACGCATCAGGGTTAACAACCAAACTCCGGGGCTCTGCCACACAACTGATTAGACGCTGAGCCAAAGGAGGCAGCCCATTGGCCACCCCGTGACCTATCACAGGGCAGCATTCACAAGAGGCCGCTCTGAACCAATCAGCTGGTCTCATTGGAGCCACACCCCCACACGACGGCTGCGCAGTCAGGATAAAGGTCCGCCTACGCAGCGAAAAGCTAAAGCTCAGACTGGGTAGCCTAGGTGAAGGTCTCTTTGACCTGGAGGGTCACAGTTGGAGACAGATGCAGCAATCTGGCTGAGCTTTGGTCCGCCTATCTATAAAACCAGCTGCAGAAGCTACTCGTGAGTACTGGCCAGGCCCCTGTATTCCTCTCCTCTCCTGGGCCCTCATATTCTCTGCACAGAGTGGCACACTGAAGCATTTTGGGATGATGTGCACAGCCGATTTCAAAAGGGTTCTGCAAAAACTTGGTGTCTGCCTGGTCACAGTTGAGGATGCTGGGGGTGGAAGAATGAGTTTTCACTGAGCTGTTTTTCACCCATTTTTTGCACACATGTGAGTTCAAACCCCAGTGACACAACCCCGGACCCCAGCCTCTGCCCAGCTGCGGCCCCACTTGGCCATCAGGTCTGTGGTCGCCTCCTACGCAGGCTGCTGGCCGCAGGCACCATACCTGTTTTTGAGAAGATGAGCTGCAGAATGAGAGGCCGCCTGGTGACAATTCCTGAACCTCGGGGGAGGAAGTCCCTGTGAGGGTAGAAAGGGTCAGAAGTTACTCACATGTCCGGCTCAAGGGGTAGGAAGTGTGACCACATGTGGTGGAGTAACTGCAGTCTTGCAAAGCTCAGCAAAGACACCAGCCCCAGCTGGGCCCTGGACAATCCTCTGGCTGGGAGGGTCCTGAGGCTCCAGGGGTGGGGAAGGATGGGCGGGCACAGGGACACAACTGTTGCCCTCAGCCTCTCTCTGTGACAAGTATTCAGGCTGTGTTCATGCTAAAAAGAGATCACGCTGGGCATGGTGGCATACTTCTGAAATTCCAGCATTTAGGAGGCTGAGGCAAGAGGATCGCAAATGCCAGCCTAGACAATTCAGCAAGACCCTATCTCAAAATAAAGTGTTAAAAGAGCCAAGGGGGGCTGGGGATTTAGCTCAGGGGCATAAGTGCCTGCCTTGCAAGCAGGCAGTTGTGAGTTCGATCCCTGGTACCGATAAAAAGGAAAAAGACAAAAAAAAAAAAAAAAAAAAAAAAAAAACCTATAGATGTAACTCAGTACAAAGCCTTGGGTTCAACCCTTGGTGCCAAGTGGGGGGCCGGGGAGACAAGTTCTCAAAACATTTCCTGTTTTAAACAACTGCCATACACGTGAGACATAAAGGCAAAGTAAAAGGAAACACATTAATGACACACTGTGGTGTGGTTTGTATTCAGAAAAGATAAATCTATAGAGGCAGAAGGCCGGTCAGTGGTTGCCTGGGGACAGGAACAGGGATTGATTCCCAAGGAGGGGGAACCTTGTGGGCCGATGGGCATGGGCTAAACTGGTACTGTGACAGTGTTTACTGACATTTACTGTGACTTTAGTGAATGTCAGAACATGTGCACCACGGCAGGTGACGTAAGTGATCCTGTGCACTTAACCGTGGAAATACACCACCGGCCTAGGAGATGAAGGCAGCCAGCACTGACTTCCTCTGTGTACACCTGGACGTGCAGTGTGAGAAGCCCACGGCCAGCCTCTACCACTGAGAAAGGGAAACGAGAGCGCCTGTGGTCACTCGGCATCGGCGTGTTCAGGGCACTCTGAAGCTGCCGGGTGTGGCGGTTCGAGCCTGTAATCCTAGCACTTGCGAGGCTGAGGCAGGAGGACACTCCAGACCAACCTAAGCTGGGTAGTGAGACCCTGCAGAGCACGGTATTGAGCAGAAGTGTTCATTTCATATACAGCAGGACAGCAGAGGATGGCACCAGCCAAATGCAGACCAAATTGGCACCACTGTCTTGCTCAGCAGGGGAAGAGGGCAATCCGTATGTAGAGAGAGAGCTCAGTGCTCAGCCTGAGAACCAGTGGGAACATACAGCCACAGCAGTGTGTGGGTGGCAGGCGGGAGCAGCACACGATGGGGTGCGGGGACACGGCGGGGACCACAGGATGTGGGCCTGCATCTGCCTGGGACCCTCCACAGGCAGCAGGGCCAGCGCTGAGGTCCGAGCTGCCCCGGTGGGCAGGCCATGTGTGAGTGGTACCTAGCCGCCTGGGCTGGCTATAACAGATGGAGGGGGCCAGGCAGGCAGGATGGGGCACAGAGCCTGGCAGG
Organism: Cavia porcellus; assembly: GCF_034190915.1. NCBI lineage: Eukaryota > Metazoa > Chordata > Mammalia > Rodentia > Caviidae > Cavia > Cavia porcellus. Next base: position 70,361,848 of record NW_026947500.1, on the reverse strand, counting down.
ACCCAGGGTGGACTAGAAAGTGGTGAGCTGGGGACAAGAGGGACAGAGAAGGACTGACAAGGGCAAGAGGAGGTGGGACAGCGGGGAGCCCCACAGGACATGGCTTTCTTTTCTGCACCCTGTTGCTGGCAGCCCCAGTGGCATCACCTCCCTACACCCAGGATGCCACATGCCATTCTGCACATCCCTGAAGATGACAGAGAGCCCGAGGGCCCTGCCTGCCCCGCACAGGACACATCACACCAAGTGGCCACTGTGTGCTGATGCTGTGACCTGCCGTCTGCACCCATCAGGCCAGTGAGGAGGCTGAGACAGGCAGTGAGTCTGCCGTGGCAGAAGTCGCACACTCAGGGACGTCTCTGGGCACTGTGACGGTGCGGGCACCGTGGGCCAAGGTCAGGGACTGTGCTGGCCTCGGAGGGGTGTAGGCCACAGGGCCACCAGCACACATACTGGCTCCCCTGGAGGGGGCATCACACAGGCTCCCCTAGCCCCACCTCTCCGGTGACTTCTGAAGCACAAAGACAGGGATGGGTCCGTCAGTGGTCAGAAAACACAGGAAGCTGGGCGCTGAGGCACACATTTGTAATCCCATCCCTGGAGAAGCTGAAGCAGGAGGATCCCCGAGTCTGAGGCCAGCCTGGACTACACAGCGAGACCCTGTCTCAAATAAAGAAAGATACGAACAGAAGCAGATCGTGCTGGGATCACTACGATCCCCTGTGCTGGGCCTGTCCTGCGGGTAGACCCGGACTTGGCCCTTGGTATTCCCAAAGCAGGTTCTGTTACATGCACCTCACATGCTCTGTGACACAGATGGAGCCCCGTTTGGGCAGTGTCTGTCTCCCCAGGGTATGGAGATGGCTGGGGGCTGCCCAGATTGGGGTATCCTCAGGTAGTTCCGAGATACCTGCCTCTGCATCTGCAGATTATCGGTGCTTATTTCTCTGGCTGAGTCACAGGGCGGCCTTGGACTTGAGCAGGCAAAACTGGTCTCTGGGGATGCGAATCAGCAGTGGTTTGCTTTGGGGGAACTGACTGCAAGGGGTGGCGAGGGGAGGGGCTGGCGCTGCCCTGCACCTCATTTCGTCCGGTGGATACCCGGGTGCGAGGATCTCTAAGACATCAAGGTGTGTGTGCCTAGGCCTGTGCCGTCACCGGATCTAAGGTCTCAGCAGAGGGGCAGGGGGAGGATGGTGCAGCCCGAGGAAGACTGTGCTTATTATTTGTGTGAGGCCCTGGAGTCTAACCAACCCAGCACTGCAAAACAGACCGGAGTGTGTGTCGGGGTGTGAGGGAAGCAAAGGAATCGTGGGAGGAGAGGCCCCGGAGTTTTGGGTATCGAAGCAGAGTGACCACGCCATTGAGATGTACCCGCACAGTGACACGTGCCGGTAATCCCAGCTACGCAGGAGGCTGAGTCAAGAGGATCACAAATTTGAGTCCAGCCTGAGCAGCGCAGCTAGCAAAACCTAGTCTCAGAGTTAAAGCCAAGGCAGGAACGTGCCCGCGGAGTCCTCATAGTGAGAAGAACAGCTTGGCTCCAACGGCAGAGAAGAAAGGGCCTTTCATCTCCCGATGGGGCTTCCTGGTGGGTGTGGCGGGGGGGGTGTGCCAGTGTCTGTGTTTTGCCACTAAAGAAAACATAAGCAGGCCACAGCTGGCGCCAGGGAGCGGCCCGGGGGAGGCAGGCACAGGGCGTTCGAGCTTGGACATTTCTGCAGCCCGCTTCCTATGCATGGATGACTGCTTCGGAAAAAAAAACCTCAAGTTTTAAAATATAGAAGCTGCCGGGTGTGAGCGTGCACACCTGTCACCTCAGCACTCAGGAGGCTGAGGCAGGAGGACTGCCGCCTCGTTCGAGGTCAGACGAGTTCAAGGGTGAGACCCTGTCTCAAAACCCTCCATGCTAAAAACGTAAAATGGGGTGTCTGATGGCCTTGCGTGTGCACTGACGTCAGGCGAGGAGCTCAGGCTGCTTTGTCCGTGGAGTCAAACATTAAGGGTGAGCAGGTCGCCAAGATGGCGCTGCTACACCCATCTCATGGAGCACCTGCTGGGGGTCACACACGTGCAGATGGGACTCTGAGTGGCAGCGGGCTGGCCGGCGGCTGAGGGAGCCTGTGCTGGGCCTTGCGCGTGCTGCCTGTGACTGTGCTCTGGGCGCGTCTGAGGCGCCAGGCACCGTGAGGACAATGGTGACGCCCAGACAAGGGACAATCAGAGCCCCACAAGAATACGAGCGGGCACGATGCCCAGGGAGGCTCTGGCCCCCAGGAAAAGACAGCTGGCTGGGCTGGGGCCTCGGCGGCCGGCGGAGTGACAGGACACATCCCAGGCAGAGGAGGCTGGGGACAGGCTGGCCAGGAGGCGCCTGCCAGGCCGGGAGCAGCAGCGTAGGGCCTCCTGAAGCCCCGAGAACGGCCTCCCGGGGGTCGCCGAGGAGACGCCTGGCCCTAAGGGCTTCTGGGATGCTGCAGGAGTACTTGCGAAGCGGCAGTTCTGCCCAGACACGAGATGCCCACAGCCTCACTGGCCGCCCCCCACCCAGCCCCTCCACACTCCCAGGTCACCAGTCCTTCCTAGCCCTTGGAAGCCACCTAGCTTCTCTGCTCCGTCTCTGCCGCCCAGTGCACCCAGGCTGTGCCATGCTCCGGCTCCGGCATCACCACCTCGGCACTGGGTGACCTCCGCCAGGCTGCCCTGCCTCTCTGGTTCCAGCCCTCTGGCTTGCCACACACTGGCAACCTGTCTCTGTCATTCAGCTGCCTCTTGCCTGGCGCATTTCCAGGTGCTGTGTCCCCAGGCCCCACACAGGGGCCAGTGCATAGTAGATGCTCGATTAAGTGTCAATCCTTGTACCCTTCAGTCCGTCCTCCCTCCCTGCCTATCGCTTTCTAAACGAAGATGCAGCCTTCTCCCACAGAGGCCCAGGCCAGGCCGGCCCCGGCTCCAGGTCACCCTGGCCTGTCCCCTGCAGCCCTGGCACTCTGGCCTCCCAGCCCCTGCAGGAGCTGTTCCTGGGTCAGGAAACCTGGCCCACAGGCCCTGCCCACCTCGCCAGGGTCAGAGGCTGTGGGTGGCACTCGCCACTGCCTCCCAGTCCTGTGATACACCCTGAGACAGAGCAGGGCTGGGCAGGCCAGGACTCTCCACACAGGCCTGGCCCCCTAAGACCAGGGCCCAGGAGGGGACTAGCACACACCAGGCGCCTGGCATAAGCCCAGCCAGCTCTGTCCTTGGGGCTGTGCAGCCTGGGCAGGTCACCACCTCTCCCTGGGCACTAGAGCAGCCATCTGGAGGACAGAAGGATGTCTGCACGCCCAGCTGACTGCAGGGCCTGTTGCCAATCACGCCACGCCTCGAGCTGGCCTAGGACTCTAAGGCCACTTCCAGAAGGTGCTAGGAGCTGGCGACCAGCAGGAAGGGGTCCGGGTCCAGGTCAGGTTCATCAACCCTGGGCTGCCTGATGCTGGCCAGAGACTGGTCCCGTCACCACATGCCTGGCCCTGCCCTCTGTGGGTATCAGACCAGCCACCAGATGCCTGTGGACCCCGAGTCAGGGTGGCTCCTTCTTTGCTGAGTCTTCCCCACGGGCCCCAGGACTACATACCTGCCTCTCCCCCTGCGCCATCCCACTTGCCCTGCTCTGCCTACACAGGTTCTTCTGTGTTCCCAAACACTGGGCACAGCTCACCCCAGGACCTTTGCACAGCCTACTCCCTTGGCCAATAATCTCCTTCCCACAGAGTTCACAGAGCAAGCAGGAAACTCCCCGCTGAACCACCTGTCCCAGCCCATCAGCCCCATAAGACAGGAAGTTTGCTACAAGTTTAAGGCTGCTCTGGGCTACATGGTGAGTTCAAGGCCAGCCTGGACTTCACAGTGAGACCCTGCCTCAAAAAAATAAACAAACAAAAGGAGTCTGGGTCTGATGATATTCTGGTTCTGTTCCAGGAACTCGGCCTGGAGCCGGGCAGGAGGCAGGTGAGCCTCCTGCGAGGGGTAGAGCCAAGGACCTGAATGCCCCTCACAGAGGAAATGAAGCTCAGACAGCAAGGAGGAGCCAGCAACAGTGCCTGCCAGGTCTCACAGGCTCCCTCCAGCACCCCCAAATATGAAGCCCTAAAGCTCCTCCCAGCTCAGGAATCCTGCAGCTTCAGGGGTGAGCCCCGCCCAGGCACTAGGCTCAGTGTCACCTGCTCCCGGCCCTCCTCAGAGACAGGCCAGGCCTGCTGGCCAGAGCAGGAAGTGGCCTACAGCAATGTGTGTTCCCTGCTCTGGAATCCAGGCTCGGCCACGACCTTTCTGGACAGTCAGCAGGCGCTGGTCAGGCCAGCTCCTGTGCCTCAGTTTCCTCACTGCTTGCACGCAGGTGATGCCACCTCCTGCGTGGAGAGCTAAAAGACTGCACAGCTCTTCAGATGACAGCATTCGCTCTGCACGAAGTAAAATGCAATCAATCGTAGGATGAACTGTTCTTCTGTGCTCACATTTCTGAGGACCTGAGGTCTGCAGAGCCCTGTCACACTCTGTGCCCCGTGCCCTCACCCTTCCAGCTGCCCAGTGATGACGCCACGGCAGGGCGGTTCCACGCCTTCCTGCTCAGGGCCTTTGCACAAGCTGACGACCACCTCCAAGGTTTTGGAAACCCCTGTCCCTTTGGTCCAAGATGCCACCTCCCTGGAAGGGCTAACTGTCCCTGCTGACCCCAGCCTCTCCACGGAGCCCTCCATGTACCCCACTCATGAGCTGGGTACTTTTCTGCTTTATGTGCATATCTGATGTTTAATTGCTCTGGTTAAACACTGCACACTGCCCACATGGCTTGCGGGGACAGCTGACCACCTGCGGCAGCACCCAGAGGAGAACCATTATGGACCCAATGCCCACCAGCAGGGACCTGGACCCTGGGGACCGGTCCAGGACCAGCTAGGCGGAAGGCGAAGTGGGTGTTTCTGCTCGTGTGTCTCGCCCTGTGGGATTTCTGGGGGTGCCGCAGCTGCACTCCTGGCCTGAGTGGGGCAGCAGCCCTGCTGGGAACCGAGGAGTCTCTGGTTTACCGTACCCCGTATCCACACGGTGTGATTTCAGTCTTGTATAGCTTTAGTGATAACGGTTTTAACTGGCAAATATTTAACCTGTTGCTGGGCAGCCGCACTGAGAAGCTGATAGCACCTGGCCGAACAAGCAACGTGTTCAAGGGCGACAGGAAACTACTGGAACCTGGGGACCCTGGGCTCCTCGGCCATCCTCTGAGTCCTGCTGTCCGTGCCCTAACTGCTCTAGCAGCGTGGACGGCGGGGGTCCTGCAGCCGGTCTGCCAGGCGCAGCTGGGTGGCCTTGGTGGCAGCATCTCTCACCCCCGGGCCAGGCAGGGTCCTCTCCAGCATGCCGGTTGTGGTGAGGACCAGGTTGCGGCACAGCAGCTGCCAGGCAAAGGGAGGGCTTGTCCCTCTCCCCCCGCCCCCTGTGGGATGCCCGCGACCTGCAGGCTGAGCATTCGGGGCCGTCCCCCTTCCAGCTGCAGCACTGAAGCAGCAGATCAGACAGGGACATCGCCTGCCCAGGACCACTGTGATCACACCGCGCATGCGCAAGGCCCACCGGCCCCGCCCCTCACGCCAGGCGGCCGTCAGCGCTCAGCGCTTCCCGCGCCCAGCTCCGGAGTGCAGGCGGGCAGGACGCAGGGACTGCTCTCCCAGACCCTTCTCCCGCAGGATCGCCTTCGCCTTCCAGTGCTAAGGCTACGGGGGCTTAACTTCCCCGGACCGAAGTGACACAGAAAGAACAGGCACACACACGCACGTGCACGTGCGCGCACACACATGCACACACACACGCACACGCGCATCCCCAGGCAACTGCTAGGGCCAGCCCAACCCGCTCCATTTCTGTCCCCATTAGCCAGGCACCATCGGGTCACAACACAGCAGGTCCGGAAGCTGCACCCCGGCCACAGTGAGGTAGCTGGGGCGTCTTCCTGTGGACAACCTGGGAGCAGGCTGTCGGGGACACAGTGTGCAGCATGGGGCTCACGGACTGGTGCCAGGACTGTCGCTTTCCTAGTCCTCAGTTTCTCCAGCTGTACACTGGGGTAACAACAGGCCACCCCAAGCGGGTGTCAGCATGACCAGAAGGCTGAGGAAAGGAAGGAAGCCCACTGCCTAGTCCTCAGAGGTTCCCATCACATGGGCTGGGTCACCATGGCAACAGATGGGGGCTCCAAGTCCTGGCAGCATACAGCAACCGGCCACACCCTCTCAAGTCCGCTTTTCCTCCAGCACGCCGTGCCCTTTACAGAATCAGTCCTGAGCACAACACACAGGCCTTAATGCCAGCCGCTCAGGAGGCCGAGGCAGGAGGATCACAAGTATTGTAGCTTAGCAAGAGCCTGTCCCCAAATAAAACATAAAAAGGGCTGGGGATGCAGTTCAAAGCGCTTGCTGCCCTGCATTCCACCTCCAGGACAGGGAAAAAAAAGGTAATCAACCTCAGAGTTAATGTCGGAGTACTGGACTTAGCAGACTGTGTCACCAAGGAATAATACACAGCCATAAAAAGACTTGGGTAAGGGAAACAGAGTCATTTAGCAGAATGGCTGGTGACACAAACACCTTCATTTCAACAACTGATGACATAACTAAAAGAAAGGTCAACAAGGAAATAGGAGAGATGAGCAGCACCATAAACCAGCAAGTCCGGAGAGCCCTGCACGCTCCACTCTGCCCAAGGACAGGAAAACTCCCGCTGTTATCAAGCCCGGGATGGACCACAGAGAGTTAGGGCCGCGCCAGGAGGGAAGACTCGATAAATACGTAACAGCTGATGTCAAACTACGCTGTGTAACAATTCTGGACTGAAAAGCCAGATGTGGTGGCACATCCCTGTAATCCCAGCTACTGAAGAGGCTGAGGCAGGACAACTGCCACAAATGCAAGGCCAGCCTGGACTTCACAGTGAGATCCGGTCTCAAAATAGTAAGAATATATACATACAAGCCAGGCGTGGTGGCGCATGCCTGTCATCACAGCACGTGAGAGGCTGAGGCAGGAGGACCACAGAGAGCTGGAGAGCAGCCTGGGCTACAAACTGAGCCCAAGGCCAGCCTGAACTGCACAGCGAGAGCTTGTGTCAAAAAGACAAAACAAAACAAAACAAGAATATATACATATATGTATGTTTGTGTGTATCTATATATATATATACAAAATGGATAACTATACCACTAACCTGTTAGTTCATCAAAAAGAACAGTTTGTGTCTTCACTGACTGATCATGGTTTTCATGCCTAAACCCTGTAATCTGAACAACTGTTTTGAAGATAATACGTACTAAATTAACTAGTGTTAGCTTTCTATTATTTCATTCTGAAATTCTGTTTTATTTTTGTCCTTCTTTGTTTTTAAAGTTAATAATAATAATAATGGATTGAAATTACTAGTAACAGAAGGAAATTGGAGAAACTCACATATATGTGTAAATTAACACAGTGCTAAATAATCACTGGGTCAAAGAAGCAGTTATAAAGAGATGAAGAAATGGGGCCGGGGATTTAGCTCAGCGGCATAAACGCCTGCCTTGCAAGCGTGTGGTCGTGAGTTCGATCTCTGGTACCGATAGAAAGAAAATGACAAAAAAAAAAAAAAAATTAAAGAGATTGAAGAAACCCTGTGAGATAAATGAAATTAAAATCATAATGTATGAAAACCCATCACTTGTATCTAAAGCAGTGTTCTGAAATGTACAGAGTTAGCACCTACATTAAAAAGGAGGGGCGCAGGAATGGAGCCCAGAAACAGAAAGCACACTTAGCACACACAAGGCCGAGGCTCAGTCTCCACATCATCACACAGACAAATAAAAGCAGATTTCAAAGCAATAATTCAATCTTCAACCTTAAAGATATAAACAAGGAAGTCCAAGTCAAACCTCCAGGGAACAGATGAAGGAAATAATAAAGATTACAGAAGCAATAAATGCAATGCAGAACAGAAAAACAACTGTCAGGCCTGGTGATGCCGCAACCCCGGCACTCGGAGGGTCACTGTGAGTCCACACTGGCCTGACTATACAGTAAGTCTGCCTCACAATACCAAAGGGAAAAACAAAAGACAACAAAACAGTTTTCAAAGTGGGCCCAACACACTCTCCCTGCGGTCTGGCGCGGGGTCCCACACACAGTCAGCCTTCTGATCGAGGGTGTTCGTGTGTGTCAGCACTCAAGCAGTACAAGTGACAGGAACCAGGAGACCATCTCAGTAAACAGACCAACGCTCTGGGCAGGCCCGGGCTCTGGCTCAGTGCTCAGGCACTTTCCTGTTACGTGTGAGGTGGGGAGCTCGATCTCCAGTCCCCGCCCCCCTAAAAAAGCATTGGGCAGAACCCAACAGCCTTCATGATAAACACACCCAGCAGATTAGCCCTGGCAGGAGACTCCCTCACCAGAGCCTTTCCACAAACCCACAGCTAACGTGCCCAGGGGTGAAGTCCTGGGTGATTTCTAGCCAGGCATGATGGCGCTTCCCTGTAATCCCAGCACCAGGGAGGCTGAGGCAGGAGGATTGCCAGGAGTTTGAGGCCAGCCTGGGATACATGGTAAGACGCTGTCTCCAAACAAACAAACATCAATAAATATGCGCCAACATACATACTGTGTCATTTCCTACGAAGATCAGGGACAAGGGTCATCCACAGTGCTCAATTCTTTTTTCTTTTTGGCAGGATGGACAGGGGGCAGTTTTAAACCCGGGGCCCTGTGCATGGCGGGCAAGTGCTCCCCCCGAAGCTACCTGCTCAGCCTTTGTATTTTCCACTTAGAGACAAAGTCTTACTAAATTGCTCAGTCTGGCCTTGAATGTGTGACCCTCCCGCACAGCTGGGGTTGGGCATGAGCGCCAGCACACACCTAGCGCACTCTGGTTCCTCCTGGAAGGACAGCGTGGTACAAAGCCAAAGGCGCCCAGCTCGGAAAGGAAGAAGGAAAATGGCTCGTGGACAGCACACTCACGTGGCGGGAAACACAGAGCACTCCACCAGCAACACAGGGAAACGGCCACACACGATGAACGAGGCAGCAGGGCTGAGGTAACACGAGAGAAAATGACAGCAATATGAGGTGACACTGTCACATCGCCACACGGCAGCTCCTGCTGGTAATGCCACACGGTGGAAGCCCGAGGCAGGCGGACTCAGGTTTGAGCCCAGCCTGAGTCAGCAGTGAGACCCTGTCCAAGATTAAGTGTAGGGCTGGGGATTTAGCTCAGCGGCATAAGCGCCTGCCTGGCAAGCAGGCAGTCGTGAGTTCGATCCCCAGTACCGATAGAAAGTTAAAAAAAAAAAAAAGAAAAGAAATATATTACCATCTGCCAGCGATGAACATTCTGAAAATGACATTAAGAAAACAATCCTATTTATAATAGCATTAGGAATAAAATACTCATTTAATAATTTAACAAAAGAAATGTAAGACATCTGCACTGAAAACTAAAAAAAAAGTTCACTCTTAAAAATAAAGACCTAAATAAAATAATACACAAATGAAACCCCCTGTGTTCATGAACTGGACTCATAAACACTGAAAAGATACAGTCGGGGCAGGGAGGAGCCGGAGACACAGCCCGGAGCAAGGCTTTGGAGCTCCAGTACACACAAAGAAAAGAAGGAAATCTTTCTAGGTCTGGACTGCACAACAGTCTCCCAGACACGACAGCAAAGAACAGGACTTCACCAAAATCTAAAGCTCAGCTGGCTCACAGGCCGCGAGCAAGACAGGCGGAAGAGGGGGCCGCAGGTGCATCTCAGGGTAGGACACCTGCCTGACACACAGTCCCCAGAACCACACAAAGAAAGAGGGGAAGGACGGAGGGAGAAAGGGAGGGCGAGAACAGAGCAGAACAGAACAACCTACGGGGGGAAGAAAATATTGGCCAATTATAGCTCTAAAGACACTGGTATCAAAACTGTACAAAGAACTATCATCGGCACTTGGGAGGCTGAGGCAGGAGGATGATGAGTTTGAGTTAATGGTCACAAACTCTAAAAATGCCAAGCAAGGGGCTGGGGACTTAGCTCAGTGGCATAAGCACCTGCCCGGCAAGTGTGAGGTTGTGAGTTCAATCCCCGGTACCAAAAAAGGTGGGGGGGGGATCCAAAGAAAGGGCTTCGGATGTAGCTCAGCCTGAAAGCTCTGGAATCAGTTCTTAGATGGGAGGAGGCTTATGAATGAACAATAAAAAAGACAAATAGTCCAGGTTTGAAATGGGCAAAAGATCTGAATAGATTTCTGCGACAAAGACACACAAATATCCGGGAGGTACGTGTTAAGGTCATCATCATTCACTAAGGAGACGCAAAGAATCTACAGTGACCTCAACACATTTCACACCCCATGGAGCACTAAACTGGAAAAAAGAAACACTAACAAGTGCTGGCGAGGACAGAGGGAAGCCGGACCCCTGACGGCCGCTGGCGCGGATGTGAGACCATGCAGCCCCACGGGAGGACAGACAGGTGGTTTCTTAGAAGGTTAAACAACTCCTCAGGGTCGCCACATAAGCTGGCAGCAATGCCACTGCCAGTTTTGTTTACACCAAAGGGAAACGACATACCCACCCACATGAGCTCTGGCACATGAGTATTCCCAGCGCATCACAGCTAGGAGCCAAAGGGAGGACGAGGAAATGCCCATTAGCAGATGAACAGATAAACTGAGTCACAGTATCGTCAGGTCATAGAGGGGAACGCAGCACGGAGGAGCGGCTCCGGGACTGCACCAGCCTAGCACACACGCGTGCGCACACACACACACAAGCCAGGCCTGGTGTCTTGGCAGTGGGGCTCCTGCAGGGCATCGGTGAGGTTCAGCCCGGGGTGGCCCGCGGGACCCGCTGCAGCAGGAATGGTCTGGAAGTCACGGTGAGGGCAGAAGCCCAGGCCAGGGTCACACCCTCGCCATCCCACAGCAAGCGAGGCCACAGGGACGCAGTGGACTAGGGGTCGCCAGGGGCTGGCAGTGAGGGGCAAATACTTAACGGGAATGAGGTTTGCAGAGATTAAAATCCTCCAGAATTAGATGGTGGGTGACTGCATGAGGAATATACTGGAATATACTGGAACATACTGGTACATACTGGAATATACTAGAACCACGGAACGGTGCGACGCGTTCCTCTTCCTCCCCTCCATCTTCCCACCTCCAGGACTCACCACAGCCTCAACTCTGGGCCAGGAAAGAGCTCTACCACTAAGCTGCACCCCAGCTTTTCCTACTTTTGGAGGCTTGCCAACTTGCCAGGCCAGCCCTGAACATGCGCCCTCCTGCCTCAGCCTCCCAGAGTGCTGGGATGACAAGACGTGTCCCACCAGGCCCTGCTGGAAAAGCGCAGGTTCAAAGGGTAATGGTGGGGTGCGGGGCAGAGCTCAGCATTGCCCAGCACGCGTGAGGCCCTGGGCTCAGTCAGCAGCGTGACAGGAGAAAGTGGATGGCCAAACTCACCCATTGTGCCCCGGGCACCCTGACGGACAAAACCAAAATCAGAGAGAGACAGCAAGAAGGCAGGCCTAGAGCTCAATAAAAGTGCTTAAAGAGAACGGAACCCACAAGCTGGGGGGCTCCCCAGGAAGGGGACAGGGCTGGCCTGTGGGCAGGGACCCCGGCTGGCCCCTAACCCTCGAGGGCGCCCTGCGGTGACATGGCAGCCCCCCAACCCGGGACCCAGGCCGAGCTGAGCTGCCGCTTCTCTCCTGCTTGTGACCCGTGTGCCTGCCCTGCCCGGCCCCCAGGCCGAGCGCCCAGGTCAGGCCGGGCACAGGGAGGCCCCACCAGCTTCGCTGAGTGGGAGAGAGAGAGGGAGATGTCCCCGTCACCTGCCACAGCTGCACAGGTGAGAGCTCGGCACACCCAGGAAGCGGCCGCACCATCAGGCTCTCCCAGTCAGGGGGCGGAGATGACAACCTGACAGGCAGGACAAACACAGGGAGTGACAAGGGCTTCCAAACCAAATCAGAGAGGGCACCTGCAGGACAGAGTGGCCTACGGGCCTCTTAAGGAGCTATTACGCAGAGGCCCGACTAAACCAAGCGGGGCTGAGGGGCAAAGGGTCCAGGAACCGGAACCAGCATGTGCAAAGGCCCGGGGGTAGGTGGGGCACAGCAGGAAGGTGTGGGAGGGGGCAAAGAGATCACCTGTGCCTTGAGGGGCCACAGTGTGGTCTCAGCTTTTACCAGAGGGAGCTGGGCCCCGGCATCTGTGGACAGTTTGGATTTGGTACCTGAGATTCAACCAAGTTCAGATGAGAAATATCTGAAGGCCAGGCATGGTGGCACACACCTGTCATCCCAGCACTGGGGAGCAGAGGGAGTGCCTGATGCCAGTCTGGGCTACACAGTGAGTCCCTGTCTCAAAACAAACAAACAAACAAACAAACAAACAAACAACCAGTACAGGGAGGCTCTTCCCAGGTTCTCTGCACACCCCACCCTGTATTACATCCATGACGTGAGCACCTGGCTGTGGGGGCAGTGAGAGCCCTGGAGTAGATCCCAGGGGGTACCCACGGCTACCCAGGACCCCCTCAGTCCACACAGGGAGACCCGGCCCCCGGGCGGTATCAAAGGTCAGAAGGCAGAGATGTAAATGGTACAGGTCAGAGACAGCCCTGGGGCAGGCGGACAGTGACACGGAGGGACCGATATGTCATGAAACCGGTAACAGCGCTGCGGCAGCACATACTGACAACCCCAGTCCTCGGGAGGCTGAAGCAGGAGCGTCTCCACAAGCTCGAGGCCGGCAGAAGCTACATGGTGACTGTCTCAAAAGACTTCGAAACGTCTCCGAAGGTGTGAACAGGAGAGGAACGGTAATTCACCAGTGCTGAATCCAGCCAGGGGACACCCTGGCCAGAGATCAAGGCAACAGGTCCTGCTGACATCATGGGCCCCACAGGGTTAAAAGACAAAGGCATCTTCCTCCACAACCAGCAATCCCGGCCACAGGAGCCCCAAGTCGGGAGCAGTCTGTAGAACACCAAGGTCCTGAGACACACGGACCAGGGGAAGCCCTGGAGAGGTGGCTACTGCATGCCACGGGGAGCCTCGGACCAGGGGGGACAGTCAGGGCAAACAGAAATCGGGGCAGCAAGCAGCGCCCTGCGATGCTCAGTCCTGAGAAGCCCCAAGCAGGAGGCTGCACCAGGGCTGGCGGGAACTTCCCGGGAACCTCTGCGGCTCTCCTGGGACTTTACAGGTTACTTATTGTGTGCAGAGCCAAGGTGACCCCACCAGAAGGAAGAAGAAAGCTACAGGCCAAGCTCCTTCAGGTCATGAACACAGAGTGAAGACCCTCACCAGGCCTGGGGGCACACACCTGTGATCCCAGCGCTGGGGAGGCTGAGGCAGGACGGTTGCTGCAATTTAAGGCCTGCCTGGGATGCAGAGGGAGCCCAAGTCTCAAAAAACAAGAAATAAAAAGAAAGGACAGTATAAAAAAGGACCTCAGCGAGTCACACACTGATAAAAGCAGTTCCAAAGCAGCAGAAGTCTAACTGCACTGCCGCGGGGTGAGCGCTCCCTTTATTTTACCTTAAAGAGTCAAATAATTTCTTTCATAAAAAGAATTAAGCCAGAGGAATTATCCAGTGCAGGGGGCAAATGCCCAGGGTGCCCTCAGCAGACACCTGAGCCCCTGGCAGCCCGGGTGATGCCCGAGCCCTCAGCCTGGCTTCCTCGCCCGCTTCCGCCCGGCCGCCAGGGACCTCGCGCTGTGAAACCCGCAGAGGCACGCGCCTGCCGTGCGGCTGGGCGGTGGCTGGCAGGGGTGGCTGGCAGGGTGTTTTTGCACTGGAAAGAGAATGGCCTGGCCTGGCCGCTGAGCTCTGTCCTGGTCCTTTCTTTTCTTTTGTTTTTTTCCACGGCGCTGAGGGCCGCATCAGTACCTTTGCACCAAGCTACCTCCCCAGCCTGTGTAATTTTTTGTTAAATTGGGCTGGGGATTTAGCTTAGCGGCATAAGCGCCTGCCTTGCAAGTGAGAGGTCGTGAGTTCTATCCCCGGTAACACCAAAAAAAAAAATTTTTTTTTTCTGCTAAATTTTGAGGCAGGATCTGGTTAAGGTGCCAGACTGATTGTCCAGTTGGGGCGAGAACTTCAGTGTCCCGCCTCAGCCTCCCAGAGCGCCAGAAGTGCAGCCTGAGCCCGGCTCCTCCAGTGGGTTTATGATCCTCCGGAATTCCACACCATTGCTACAATTCTGAAGCCGCCACCCCCAGGCCAGGAGGCTGCCACCCTCTGACAGGTCCCCATCTCTGTGCTTGGAGGACTGGAGCTCCGAGGCCAGGACATGACAGCCAGGACAGGCAGGGCTGTGTGCCGGGTCCCCCTCGGGGTTCCCTCAGGGCTGGGCTGGCCATGCCAGGGCGTATCACCGCAGTGGGTGTCACCCAGCTGGACCTGTCCCTGCCTGCTGGGCAGCGCTGAGGACCTCTTATCACAGGTCAGGGTCTCTGGGGCACTTCCCCCTTGTTTGGCTGGGGGTGTTTGCTCCGCAGGCTGCTACTCATCCCTGTGTGCCCACAGTCAGTGCACGGCACAGCTGATGCCAACAGGCCTCGTGTGCCCACACCCGTCACAACCATGACGCCCCCAGGTAGGATGCAGGGGTCAGAGGGAGAAGCCACTGGCAGCCGAGCAGGAGCCCTGCCATCACAGCCCAGGGGACCCTGCTCAGTCCACCCCCTTATTAATTTTCTTAGCCTGTTACTGTGACTTTCTTTGTACCAAGATGGGCAAGGCTTGGCACCTCTAGGTGGAAGAGGCCCTTGGTTTGGGGGACCCTGCACGCCACAGGCAGGTCATGAGCCCCAAAGAGTGAGCCTCAGGGTGGTCTCCTAAACCCCTGATTCATGAATCTTCTGGGAAATTCAATCTGGTCTTTTTTATTTTTGAGCTGGGGTCTCACCACGGACCCCAGATGAGCCTCAAACTGGTTACACGTGCCTCGAACTTGTCATTCTGCTCAGCCTCCCGAGTGTAGGGATTATAGGCGTCACAATGTCCGGTACCAATAAAAATGAAAAAGACAAAAAAAAAAAAAAAAAAAAAAGAATTATACAATGTCCAATTCTGGCTTCTAGGTCAACCATTCGGCTGCAGGGCCAACCAGGGCAGCAGCCCACAGTCCTGCCTGGAGAGCTGCCGTTCTGGGAGCCACCAGGGAGCAGGAGGTGAGAGCCAGGGGCTTCGTGTGGCCAAGGCAAGGGATCTGGACACAGGAGGTGACCACAAGGGGACAGGCCCAGGTGCACCAGGAAAGGCCTGGGCTCTGCTCTGAGCAGGGCAGGGATGGCACAGCAGAAGGACCCTGATGGGACCCAAACCCGCTGAGCTGACCCAGCAGTGATGCTGCCACTGTGGCCAAGCTCCAGGCCACACAGCCAGTGCTGCTGCCCGTCCTTCTGTCCCCGCCCCCCTTCTATGAGGGTGCTCATGCCTGAGTGCACCTGAAGTCCTGAAACCACACGACCAGAAGTGGCCCCGATCACCTTAGCCAGGAGGCTGGGACATAGGCGAAGGGGCCATGGAGCACTATGCAGCCCCCAAAAAGCAAAAGAAAGCACCCCAGGACCCAGGGTGGGAGGCACAAGCTAAAGCCCGGAGCTAGGTGGGAGGGGCCCAAAGGCCCAGCACCCCATCAGGCCTGTCTCTCCTGCTGTGACATCTCCTGCACCCCCGGCCAGGCCCCCAACTGCCAAGTCCCTTTCCACCATCCCCACAGCCACCTCCAGCCCTCGATGGGTACCACAGTGGACAGACACTGTAAGAACCGGATAAGGATGGGAGTATGGAGACCGTGACCACCCAGATGTCCCGAGAGGAAGGCACATGCTGGAGCCAGGGTGAAGTCAGGCCTGGCGGGCTGGGCCCCGAGGCACCAGGTTCAAGCCCACCCACTCAGACCCGTGTGGGGACCAGCGCGGGCCTCAGCGCCCTCCCTGGGGAATCGGGTCAGGCACCAGCTCAGGTAACTGAGGCCCCGTCCCAAGGCTCCCCACGGGAAAGGCAGCACAGGAGGAGGGATCCAGATGGTCCCTCGGGGCCTCAGGACGCCCCCAACGTCCCCTCCATGAAGGAGGCTTCCTGTGGAACACCCGATAAGCGCCTGCCTAGCAAGCAGGCAGTCGTGAGTTCAATCCCTGGTACTGATAAAAAGGAAAAATACAAGCTGTCTTTGTTGTTGCTGTCATTTGGCTTTTGTTGTTTTTTTCCTCGTCTGATTGCTTTTTGATTTTTCTGTGCCTTTCTCCTCTTTAATATAAAATTTACGAACAGAAGACGAAGACCCATCAGCAAGAACAGTCCCCAGGGGCAGTCCCTGCTCTCCGGCTGGCCCGGGGTCAGGAAGCCGGAGGAGGGCGGGCCCCAACCCGCCCCGTTTCCCTGTTCCCCAGAATGCTGCCCTCGCGCCCCACTTGCGTAACTCAGTTCTGGGCGAGCAGGCATCGGATGGGGAGTGTGGCGACCTTCCTGGGACCACTGGTTCACGCCGACGTGCCCTGGGACCTCTGCCTCCTCAGCCCGGCTGCAGCCCCTGCCGGCCCCCTGCCCACCCCGCTGTCCCTGCCCAGCAGGGCCCCATCTCAGCCAGCAGACCCCAACACCCGTGGGGGCCCTCGCTCTCCTCTCCTCCCAGTGCCTGTGGGGTCCCCCGTGCCTGGCCCAGCTCAGGTACCCTCCAGGGCGCACCGGGCAGACAGATACACAGCTGACAGCTGGGGCATCCGAGTGCCAAGAGCTGCCCATGCATAGGCACGGGCCTGGCAGGCACCAGGTTCTGAGTTCAATTCCCGGTACCAAAACAAGGCATCCCCTTGCGCGACCTCAGGCCAGTCCTGGGATCCAAATGCCAAACTCAGTCAGCTCGTAGTCCCAATTGGAGATCCAGGCCCAACCCCTCCGTCTCCACAGGCGCGCCCCAGATCTCCTGCCTGGTTGTGTGTGACTTCAGGCCAGAACACTCCCTGGCCTCAGCTTGCCCACCTGTAACCCAGTGAGAGCGGCAGCCGCCCCAGAATCCTACTTTACAATCAACAAGGCCGCTCATGGCTGCGCACACCCACAATCCTGGCACTGGGGAGACAGAAAGACCTCGGGAGGGAGTTCAAGGCCAGCCTGGGCCACACGTGGAAACCCCATCTCAAAACACAAAACCAAGGGGCTGGGGATTTAGCTCAGCGGCACAAGCACCTGCCTTGCAAGCAGGCAGTCGTGAGTTCGATCCCCGGTACCGATAAAAAGGAAAAAGACAAAAAACAAAAAAACAAAAAAAACACAAAACCAAAACCCAGACACCCCGAAAACAGGACACAGAGCGAGTCTCCACAAACGGCAGCCAGTGTGGCAGCCACCCTGCAGCCCCACGGCCCCTGGTCCAAGCTGAGCGGGATTCCATGGGGAATGGAAGCCGGAGCTGGGAGCAGCGGGAGGAGGCGGCTCTCCTCGGGACACCTCGCCAGGGAGGCATGGCGGGCTTGTTTCTTTTATTCACATTGTAGCTGATGCCCACAAATATCTCACCACTGCCTGCATTTTTCCAACACTCTGACACAATGAGGGCCTAATTACAGCATGCCTGCTGGCACCACCCCAGGAAATTAGGGTTCAGCGGATGCCCCCGTTTTTTCTCAGCAGGCGGGAAGCCTATAATTTCTGCATTTTCATTCAAATTGAGTGAAAACTTGGCAAGTACAGCTGCCTGGAGCCAAGTGGAAATGTGGGGAGGGAGAGGGGTTCAGTCCTGTGGCCCCCACCCCCCCCACCCCCACCAGCTCTGAAAGGGAATCTAGAGCAAGGGCCCAGGGGCTTAATGTCCTGTACCTAGCAAAGGCCATCAGGCCCTGGGCAAATAGCTCCGAAAAAGAAAGAACCTCCATGGCCCGGAGCTGCTATTTGTCATCCTGGTTATACACCAGGCGAGCAAGTTTTTGCAAATGCAAACCAAACATCACACGGGGCATGACCCACGTGAGGAGCCAGGGTGGCACACGCACAGACATAACTGGTTTGGTCTGGTTTGGGCTTTCTGAGGCAGGGTCTTGCTGCCTCCTCCCGGGCGGCCTTGGATTCAGGCTGACCTCAAATTCCCAGCGAGTGTCTCGCCTCAGCCTCCCCAGCGCTGGGGTCACACGGATTGGAACCCCCATGCCTGGCACGAACGTAGCTGTTTTGAACAAAGCGGGACACCCCGCCCATTTGGTCCCGTTCTAACGGATCGCACGCAGCTTTCTGGGTCATTAAATGTTCAGACGCCTCCTCCGTCACTAGGCATTCCACAGTCAGCTGTCGGGACACACTGTTGGCTGAATCTTCTGGTGTTGGGCATTTCTGGTCCCAATTTCCCACCACCATATTTGAAACTGGTGTAAACAAATCTGACGTCCAAGGATTTGTTTATGATCGGGATGCCCACTTAGAAGGCAACCAGCTGGCATCAAAGGAGCCAGAGGACTAGACGTGTGCTCCTATGTGCCTGTGTGCATCACAGGGGCGTGTATCCCCGCCTGTGCCACGCGAGCGCTGGAACCGGCCGTATCCCCGACCAGAGTGCTGCCTGTACAGATGGGCAATCAGTCCGGTATGGGATAAAACAGGGTGTTACTCCATTTCAACAATGTGCTCCTGTGTTTCACCTCTTTAAGGAAAAAAAGTTAACACCGATTGGCAGAGTCCTGAACCATGCTAAAGCCAAACAACACTGACCGGCAAGGTCATGAAAGCACACCCTTTCAAGTGCCACAAGCTCAGTTCATTGGATGCTTATTGACTCCACTCTCAGGACACAGAAAACATCGTAAACCCACTGTGCAGATGAGGAAACTGAGGCTCACACGAGTGAGATAGCTCATTCGGTGCATCGCAGCCCTGGGACAAAGTGTTCCTACAGATGCCTCTGGAATCCAGCTGCCATTGTGACGCCAGCACTGAGACAGGCGGACTACGGCAAATTGAAGGCCAGTCTGGGCTACAAAGCAGTTCAAGGCCAGCCTTAGTTAACAGAGGAAAACCTTGTCTCAAAAAAGAAATTTTCCAGAGAGAGAGAAATGACAGAAGGAAGGTGGCCCGAGACACCTCTGTACTAACAGAACCTGCCGTGCAGAAGAATCAGAGGAGAAAGCCCTCTTCCTAGACCAGGAGGAGCAGGGCCAGAGAGAACAGAGCCCCGGGCCACCTTCCTTCCTGCTCAGATCTGTCCCTGCCCCGTGTCCCTTTGCTCTCCAGCACTGGCCTCACCCCAGGGCCTTTGCGCTGGCCAGTCCCATCCTGAGATCGTGTTCCAGGTCTCCTTCAGTTCCTTTTTCACCTCCTTCGAAGCTACACTCAAACTCAAATGTGATGGGACTCCTGTGTTTAAAATGCAATTCCCCCACGCGCTGGGATCTCTCCTTTATCCCTTTATTAGTAACTGTTATCGCCTCCTAGCACGCTTCTGCTTTATCTGCTCCCTGCTGGAAGGCCAGGGGTCTGAGTATCTTGCTTGGGGCCACAGGCCCAGGCCCAGAGTCAAACAGTGCTGCAAACCACATTTCAGTGGGCGATACCTAATGCTTTAAGCGCTTTCTCTGCACAAGTCCCAGCCGATCCAAATGGTCTCCTTTAAGCTCCCACTCTACCCTAAACAGAATGTAATTATTATAACTCCTATTTCAGAAAACGGGGATTGAGTCCCCCATCTAAGATGTCACAAATACACAGCAGGAGGCACCAAAGTGACATCATCAGTACTAAGAAATGAATGACACTCGTTTGAGCTGGTAAGGACCTCTCTCCTAGCAGAGGAAACTGAGGCTCAGAGCCATCATAACTGTGCCTTTGTCATACGCACCACTTTTCTGAGGAAATCCGTAAGAGCTGGTCATGGTGGTACACACCTACAATCCCAGTATTCCAGCACTCAGGCGGCTGAGGAGTAGGGCCTGCGGCCGATTCACAGCCAGCCTGGCCACAGACCGAGTTCAAGGCCACCCTGAACTGCACAGTGAGACTTCTGATTCGAAAAACATTGCCAGGCGCCATGCCAGGTGGCATGGTGGCACACACCTGTCATCCCAGCACTCGGGAGGCTGAGGCAGGAGGATCACTGTGAGTTAGAGACCAGCCTGGGCTGCAGAGTGAGCCCAAGGCCATCCGAAAGACCCTGTTTCAAAAAAACAGACAAAACTATAAAAAAGGATGGGCGTGCAGCACGGTAGCAGAGCGCATGTTTGACGCCCTAGGTTTCCTTCTTGGTCCCATCAAAAGAAAAAACTTTCTACAACCTTGGTTTCCCGGACAACTGATGACCTTAACAACCACTTCTGCACGGCAGGATTCTGGGGGGAGGAGCCACAGGCCCCAGCTCGGTGCTCTGGCCCGCAGCAGATGTGCAGGAGGAAGGTGCAGAGGGACTGAGGTGAGCCGGTGATGGAGATCTGGCATCACCGCAGCGCCGCCCTGGTAAGGCTTAACACAAACCCCGACGCACAGCCTGGAAGCACTTTAATTCTGGTTCACCCTTCTCCCGACCTGAAAGAAACCAACTGGGGGAACGAGGGTCCCATCCAAAGGCATCTGCTGTGTGCCAGGCACTGTGCTAAGGAGCAACTGCCCTTCTTAACAGGCGGGGCCACACTGTGTCGCCCAGGCTGACGGGAGTTCCTGCCTCAGCCTCCCAAGTGGCTGGGACTCTGGGTGCATGCCACTCCCCAGCAAGCATCCTCAGCACGCTGTCTCACCCCATCCTTCCAGCACTTGTTAAGGGACAATCATTTGATTTGTTTGTTTCTTTGTTTTAGACAAGGGCTCACTATGCAATTCAGGTTGGCCTTGAGCTCACTTTGTAACCCAGGCTGGTGTCGAACTCCAGCAATCCTCCTGCTTCAGCCTTCCAAGTGATGGGATTACAGGCATGTACCACCATGCCTGGCTCATCATTTGATTTTTAGAAGGAGAAACCGAGGTTCGGAGAGGTCAAACAACCTGTGCAAGATCGAAAAGCAAATGAAACAGCTCTGTGAGTGGCCTCCAGGAGCCCCCCCCCCCCTCGTGCAGAGGGGGCCCCAGGCCTGGCCTGAGTTTTGGGCCAAGCCCTGTTGTCCCCTGATCCCAGTCTTTCTGCCACAATCGAAAGAAGGCAGCGTGCTGGAGATGAGGAAGCAAAGGAGGAAATTCTCAGGCTCTGGGAGGGCTGGGACAGGGCAGGGTGGACGGCTTGTCCTCGGCCTGAGCTCAAGAGTCTCAAGGCTGAAGCAGTTAAGATTTCCCAAGAGTTCAGGGCAACCTGAGCTACGCTGCGAGCTCAAGACCAGTCTGGCCTACATAGCAAGACCCCGTCTCAACCATACACACACACACACACACACACCTCCCAAAGGTGCTGCAGCCAGAAAGCCAGCCTGGGCCCGGCTGGCTGAACAATTCCCCTTGACTGTTAGTAGTAACAATTATGATAACAACAAGGATGACACCACCAGCAGTGAGGGCGTGTGGTGGGGACACCATCCCTGATGGGGCACTTCCTGGATAGAGAAGTGGCCTAAGCCCAGAAGGGAGGGGGAGGGGAGAGGTGAATCGTCCGGGTGGCCAGGGCGGGTGGCCAGGACGAGGGCGAGGTCCTCGCTCATTCACTTCCTGAATCCTAGAATCTGCCCTCGACACACTGCACAACAACCTAGAATTCCTAGTTTACACGTCCAGCCAGGAAGGCTGCATCCTAGCTCTTGATTCCGAGGCCAGATCCAGCAAGGCATCCGTGCCCAGGGTTCCAGGAGGGTGGCCACGCCGGAGGCTCCGGCTGGGGGGCGACTCCCGAGGCTGCGCCCTGCGCAGGGCCAGCGTCCTGCCTCACTCGAAGGAACCAGGCAACTGAGTTCAAACTTGGTCCTCCAGGCCCCTCGCCCCTCGTCCCTCTTGTCACACTCCGTCAAAAGGGCTTGAGCCAGACACAGGGGCTGCCGAGGCGGAGACGAGCTGACCCAGGGCGGACAGACAGACAGGGTTGCTTGGAAGAAGAGTCAAATCAAAGTAGGGAAGGAGCTCGAGGCAGCTTCGGAGAATCAGACAAGAGCGCGACCGAACAAGCCCAAGCCTAAGCAGTCACCTGGCAGGGGCCAGCCAGGCGAGCCAGGCGGAGGGGCTGGTCGAACACTGGTCTGTGAGGGGCACAGATGGGCGGAACAGCACAGGTCACCCTGGACAGCGAGCCAGACAGCAAAGGGGCTGCCTGCAGCGTGGGTCGGGACAGATGGACAGCCAAATGGTGGTGGTGGGGAAGCCTATCTAGACAGCCAACGAGAGCCGGCGTGGGCTGCTCCAGATACTCAGACCGCCAGCCACTCCGCAGGGGTCGTGGGAACGGAAAACCAAGAGGGCAGGCCCGCCCCTGCTGGACGGACAGACAGACACAGGCGCAGGGCGGTCTATTCCTGACTCTCAGGCAACCAAAGGGGCGCGTTCCCGCAGGCGAGCCGCGGCCGGATACACCGCGGGGTCCCCGGCACCCCCGCGCCCAGGACCCGGGCCTGCGCCCAGCCCGCAGGCAGCCCTCCGGCGGGGCGCGCGACCAGCGCAGCGCCGTCCCGTCCGAGCAGCGCCGTCCCGCCCGGGTCGCAGTCGCGGGCACGCAGGCGCCGCAGTTACGCCGGCCGCGCAGGGCGCGCCATTCCCGGCCCCTCCGCGCCCGGCCGCCGCCGCCCGCCAGCGCCCCGCCGCGCTCGCTCACCGGCCCACGAAGTTCTCGAGCACCGAGCTCTTGCCGGCGCTCTGGCCGCCCACCACGGCGATCTGCGGCAGGTCCAGGTGGCAGCTCTGGCCGATGGAGCTGAAGGCGTCCTGCAGCTTGTTGACCAGCGGGATCAGCTCTTCCATTCCGCGGTTGCCCATGGCGCCGGCAGGCCCGGCCCGAGCGCCCAGCGCTCCCCGCCCGCCCTCGCCCTCAACGACCGGGCCCCGCGGTGTCTGTGGCCGTTGCTCCTCACCCGCCCGGGACTCGGGACTCGGTGCGACACCCACTCCCGGTCCGGCCTCACAGTCGCCGCCTCATCCGGTTCTCAGGCGACACCCGACCCGAGCGACCTCCCGCCCCGGCCGGGGCTGCGCCCAAAACCCTCCTGCTGGCTGAGATTGGTCGTTCACGCTGCCACTCCTATATGTAAGCCAATGAAAGGGAGGTACGGGTCTGTGGCTCAGTAAGCCTTCCCCCAGCACACTGTTCTGGGGGTTTATTGGAGAGAAGAACTGTCACTGTTAAACAATAACCAATAGCAGTAGAAAAGTGAGTTGTCATGGCTAGGAGGCGGTGCTTCAAGAAAAGACACGTTGACTCCACCCAATAGGAAGAGCCACTCTTACTGGCTAGAATACACGCCAACCAACAAAGTTGTCCAATCAGACTAGAGATCGATGCTTAAATAAGAGTTTGTCACTCGCTGCTACCTAGTTCCCTAAACAATTCCCATTGGCTTATATAAATATCACTGCGTACCTTCAGCCAATAAGACAGAAGAGGTGAGCTCCAGTATCCGAATCTTGATTCTGATTGAGAATTGTACCTGTCAATCCGAAAAAAATCCCGTTTTCACTAGTGATTTTGTTGTATATCTTAGTCTCCTGAAACAGAGGCTAAGGAACGCCGAAGGGCGACTCCTCGTGGTAGGACTCTGTGATTATCAATTCAGAGTTTCCGGGTTCTAGAGCAAACCACAAGTTCCAGAATGCATCTTGGTTCCCATTCTGAAAGCCGGATGTGGGAACAGAATCCCAAAACGGCCTCAGGGAGTTAGGCAACACTTGTAATTCTAGGAAGGGCAGGCTACAAAGTCAGCCCTGACCAATGAGATGCCCCACAGGCTTGTGTTCAAAATTCATGAGGGCAGAACTCCTGTTTGCCTGCACGTCGTGGATTTTTTTGAGTAACCAGTGAAAAATCAACAGATCCGATCCCTAATGCAAAACAAGACACGTTGTTTTGGAGTCAGCCTTGTTAGTCTGAGATCTGGAACTCTTGAGCAAAAGTGAACTGAGCTCCCTGAGCACAGGGACCAGGGAGCAGGGAGCTCAGCAAGGAGGCTGCAGCAGAAGGGGGAAGAGAATCAGCAGGAGGTGCCACGGGGCACTGTGCAGGCAGCAGGGAGAAAGATGGCACCAGGCGGCCACAGGTAAATGTCTGCTCCATGACCCCAAATCACAGGCCCCAAACACATGAGCGAAAACACAACCAACAGGACCTGGCGCCACAGCCTTGATGCTCCTTGCACAAACTGGGAAAAACCCTAATGTGAAAAGCAACGAGCAGAACTGCATTGTTCAGGCTGCAAACATTCATGGAAGACTGTACACCTAGAAAGTTCTGGAAGAATACACAACTGTGTTCATCAGCAGTTGCACTTTTTCTGCTAGTTCAGTTGTGGTTCCAACAAGCTCTATTTTCTCAATTTCAAACATCTTAGTTTTGCTGGATGAATGATGAACACCTTATAATCCCTAGCACTCTGGGAGGCTGGAGGCACTGGGTTCCATCCCTAGCATGGCCTTCCAAAAGCAGTGCCACCGTGAGCACCAGCCAGAGGGCACCCCGTGACTGCACTGATGAGAGCGAGGGGGGCCACGTGCCTGAAGAACCCAGGCGAGAGCACGAGCACCAAGCCCAGCTGTCCCCTCCTGATGGGGACCTTGAATGGGCCACTTTCGCTCCTGAGACGGGGCTGGCGAGTGCCTGCGGGGGAGGGCGCACATGCTCACTTTGGGGAGGTGGGGGTCTGGGCCCCAGGAGACAGTGCAAGCCCACTGAGGCCACACCCCACATGCGGGGCTGCCTTTGGCGTCTGGTCAGTCTGGTCACCAGCTGCTACGATGGTCACCTCTCTTTTCTTTCCCTCTTTGTCTTTCATCAAAACTGGGGATGAAATCCAGATCATTCACACTGATCCACATTTTTTTTTCTTTTTCATTTTTATCGGTACCAGGGATCGAACTCACGACTGCCTGCTTGCAAGGCAGGTGCTTATGCCACCGAGCTAAATCCCCAGGCCCCTGATCTACATTCTTTTTTTCTCCCTTTTTTGTGATGCTGGGCACCAAACTCAGTACGTTCTACCACACTGGGTCACATCCCCAGCCCTACATTTTTTTTTTTTTTTGGTACCAGAATTCGAACTCAGGACTTTGTTCTGGTTAGGCAGACACTTTGCCCCTGAGCTAAATCCCTGGCCCCCAACATGCTTTTAAAATTTTTAGGGGCTGGGGGTTTAGCTCAGCGGCATAAGCGCCTGCCTTGCAAGCAAGCAGTCGTGAGTTCGATCCCTGGTACCGATAAAAAGGAAAAAGACAAAAGGAAAAAGACAAAAAAAAAATTTAAAAAAAAAAATTAAATAAAATAAAATTTTTTGCAGGGGAGGGTAGTATCTCACTATGCAGTGCAGGCTGGCCTTGAACTCGATTATGTAACAGAGGCTGCTCTCAAACTCACTGAAATTCTCCTGCCTCAGCCTTCTGAGTACTGGAATTATAGGCATGCTCCACCATGCTGGGCTTTTACTTTCTATTTTGCTGAGACAGGTTCTTTTTTTTTTTTTTTTTTTTTTGGTCTTTTTCCTTTTTATCGGTACCGGGGATCGAATTCACGACTGCCTGCTTGCAAGGCAGGCACTTAAGCTGCTGAGCTAAATCCCCAGCCCCTCGAGATAGGTTCTATGTCAGTAACTTGTCCAGGCTGAGCTCAAACTTGCAGCCCTCCTGCCTCAGCCTCTCAAGCAGCTTGGTTACTTCTAACTATCAGCAGGATTGGGGACATCCAACCATATCCAACCTCGCAGACTGACAAGGAGCCCCACACAGGCCACCTCCCCAAGAAGACTCAGACAATACAAACCTAGGATAAAAATTTTTTAAAAGGCCTTTAAAAAAACCCAAACCCTTCCACATCCCCCACCCTGAGTTCCCTGCGTGCAACCCGGTCAGTTCAGCGTGATGCCGACAGAAGCCAGGGCTTCAGTGGCCCAGGGTGGACACAGGGTCTGGTCCCCGTACATAGTGATCATGAAGTTGCGTACGAAGTCTGGGAAGCGCCGCTCCACGATGCTGGCCCGGATGGCGCTCATCAGCTGCAGCTGCAGGAGTCCAGGGTCAGCAGTGGCAGTGGGCACCAAGCGTCCCTCCCCCACCCTGGGGACCTGCCCACCTGGTAGGCAATGTTGTGCACGGTGAGGTGGTGCAAGGCGGCCGTGTTGTCGCTGTGCAGCAGGGTGTGCAGGAAGGCCCTGGTGTGCCTGCAGTTCAGGAGGTGGCGGCTGAGCAGGGACACTATAGCCCCACGATACCACTGCCCACCTTTTTTGGGGGAGGGTGGCGGTTGGTTTGAGATGGGCTGGCCTTGAACTCACTACACAGCCCTGGATGGCCTCAAACTTAGAGCATGCAGGGACCCTCCTGCCTCAGCCTCCCCAACACGCACCTCTACGCCCAGCCTCGTCACCTACCTCTTGCAGGTGGGGCAGGGGCACTCGGGGTCTATGGGGCCAAAGTCCTTCTCATACTGCTTTTTCTTCAGCTGCAGCTGCCCGGTGGGCACCAGGGCAGAGCCGAAGCGCTGGGGACAGGAAAGGGCCAGGGACAGATGGTCCTCGGGGTCCCTGGGCTCTTCATCCTCCCTGCTTGGCCTCCCCTGCCCTCCCCCAGCCCACAGCCCGGGCCCTCACCGCGGTCCGTGTGGGGTACACACAGTCGAACATGTCGCATCCGAGAGCCACGCAGACCACCAAATCAGTGGCGTAGCTGGGGGTGCAGGCATGGGGAGAGGGGAGCAGAGAGGCTGAAGCCCTGGGTCGGCTTCCTGGGCCCTTCCCCGCCACCCCTGAGACAGTCATGTCCTCCTTGGTTCCCCTCCCATGCAGGGTGGGCAGGGCTTGGGCTTGCTCCCCTCAACATACCCGACCCCCATCAGATAGCGGGGCTTGTCCTTGGGTAGCTTAGACGTGCTGAGCGCCACCATCTTCCAGAACTGTGCCTTGCTCTCACCGCCACTCAGGCCGCCGATGGCGAAGCCTGGCACATCCCTCTTGGTCATCTCTGGGGGTACAAATGGCCCCCACCTTACCACGGCGTGACTTAGGTTTTCGTCTTTACAATACTGCAAAACCAAGCTTTCGCTCCTGTGTCCTTCTTACGAGGCATTGGACACTAAACCACTCGAGAGCCGGGTGTGCTGGGCGGGTGTCAGCCCAGCTTTGGGAGGCTGAGGCTGGAGGATCTCTATTCCAACCCCAGCCTGAGCAACTCAACATTCATTAAGACTCTGACTCATAACAGGAATTTAAAAGGGGGCCAGAGACTTTGGTCAGCAGCATAAGAACTGGCTGGTAAGTGCGAGGTCATAAATTCAATCCCTGATAACAACAACAACAAAAAGTAAAAAGGGTACCCAGCTTACTGTAAAGGCCCTGGGTTCCACTAATGCCTAGATTCTTACTAAAAAATCTGAAGCCAGGTGGGATGTCTCATGGTTATCATCCCAACACAATGGGAGGCTGAGGCAGGAGGATGTCCTGTTCAAGTGCAACCTGGACAACTGACGGACTCAGGAGAGCCTGTCTGAAAATAAAACTTTAATAGGACTGGGCTGGGAATTTAGCTCAGCAGCATAAGTGCCTGCCTGCTAAGTGATAGGTCATGAATTCGAGCCCACCCCGACCCTTACAAAAAAAAAGGAAAAACCATTCCTGATCCATGCTTTCTCCCATAAACCACCACTGTGTAATCAGCATCGCACTTCAGGCCTGCGGGGAGCCTGGGCGAGGGAAAAGCCCCAGTCCTGCCAACCAGTGCACGTACCTTCAAGGCAGATGGCCCGGAGGCTGGCGTCCAGCCCGCCCTGGATGATGGCAAAGAGGTTTTGCTTGTCGGGCCGCCGATGGGCTGCGATGCACCTGTCCAGCCAGCGGACGGACCTGCAAGAGGGCCCTGGTCACCAGCTCCTAGGGCAGGGGATAAGGCTGCAGGCCCTGATGCCTTCCCCGCCTGTGCCCACCTGTGCATGGCCTCTTCCACACGTGGGCCGGTCACGGTGCTGCTGACCACATCATCCAGCTGCATGATGATGTCTGAGCCTGTTGGCGAGACAGGGCACCCTCACTGGAAGGGCATCCACCTCTGGTGAAGATGAGATGGGCCCCAGGGGCCCCCTCACGGGCACTGCTGACTCCCACGAATTATTTATGAAGCAGCCCAATGCAGTTTTTTTAAAAAAAGAGTCTAAATATGTAATCCAGGTTGGCTGTGAACTTAGTATGCAGCTCAAGCTGGCCTTGAACTCTTTTCTTTTTCTTTGTCTTTTTGAGATGGTCCCGCTATGCAGTTCAGGCTGGCCTTTGGCTCACTCTGTAGCCCAGACTGGTCTTGAACTTGCAAAGATCCTCCTGTCTCAGCCTCCTGAGTGCTAGAATTACAGACATGTGCCACCACACCCAGCTTGGTTTTGAACTCTTGATCTTCCTGTCTCAGCCTCCCAAGGCCTGAGGTTCAGAGGAGCTTTTCCTGTTTTTGTTGTACCGGGAATTGAACTCAAACTCATGCTTGCCAGACAGGCGCTACATCACTGAGCTATACCTCCAACCCTTAAAAAGGGCTTTTAAAAATGTGGGTCTAAACTGGGAACAGGGGCCTGCATCTGTAATACCATCTCTCAGGAGGCTGAGACAGGACAGTCACTACAAATTCAAGACAAGTCTGGGCTGGGGCATGCCTGCAATCTCAGCTGACCTCTTTCCTGGCTCCTCCCTTCTTTCCTGGCCTCCCAGCTGGCCTGGGTTGAAGTTTTCCTCGAAAACACCCTTGTGCCATGTTGTTTCTGCTTTGGAGTCAACCAAACATGGACTGAACCCACAAAAACCATGAACCACAATAAATCTCTCCTACTCTAAGTGTGGGTATCAGGTATTTTGTCCCAACCTGATGGGAAAGTGATCAACACACTGAGTAATTTAGTGAACCATGGAGATGCTCTCAAAATTTTAAAAATGAAAGGCCTGGGATGTAGTAAAAAGCCCCTGAGGTCACTCACAGGCACCCATCCACCCACACAGATGCACAAAGTCAATAAAAATCCAATCTTGGGCTGGGGGTTTAGCTCAGCGGCATACGCGCCTGCCTTGCAAGTGTGTGGTCGTGAGTTCGATCCCTGGTACCGATAAAAAGGAAAAAGACCAAAAAAAAAAAAAAAAAAACCCAAAAATCCAATCTTGTGTTCCACAGAAGAAAATCTCAGAATATGCCAGGTGTGGTGGTACACGCTGTCATCAGCCAAAGCAGGAGGGTTCAGGACAGCCTGGGCTACAAAGATCCTGTCTCTAAAAATAACAACACAAAAAGAAAATAGGGCTGTGACCTGACAGTAAACCAGAATGATGGCCAGGTAAGAATGCAGAGGGCTTCGTTTGCTGAACACATTTTTAATATGAAAATTATATAAAATGTATCTCTGTTCAGGGTTCAGTTTCTAGTACCAAAACAAAGAGAAATAAGAGAAGCAAAACCTGAAGGGTATCAGGCACTGTGCTAAGAGATGCAGGGTGACTCCCCCAAATCCGCAGACCTTAGCAAGCAGGGCCCCCCCCCCAACCTGCACCGCACGGAACGAGGGGCAGCTCCCCGCTCTGCTCACCCAGCGCGTTTTGGATCTCCACGGACCGCTCGGGGCTCAGAAGAGTCTCTTCACCATCGTAAGGGGAGCGGAATCGGACACCCTCCTCGGTCACCTCAGACAGGGCCACTAAGGACACCATCTGGAAGCCACCACTGTCCTGGGAGAAACGCCGCCGCAGGGTCATCAGGGAGTGCGGATGCTAGGCTCTCCACTCCAGAAAATGCACCTTGGCAGTTTGTTTTTTTTGTTTTGTTTTGTGAGACTGGGCCTTACTATATAGTCCAGGCTAGCCTTGAATTTATTATGTGGCCCCCGCTGACCTTAAACTCACGGAAACACTCCTGCTTCAGCCTTCCGAGAACTGGAATCACAGTTATAACCCTTTCAGATTGCAGGCCCGTCCGCGCCACTCACCGTCAGTAAGTTGTGAGGCCAGTTCATGAAGCCATGGAGACCGCGGGCTTTCTGGATCAGTTCAGGGCCCTGGGTTGGGGCAAGGAAGTGGCCACCGGTGAGCAGGATTTGGGGGTCTCGGGCTGGGGACGGAGCTGGCCAGTTTCCATCCCCACAACTACATTGCATGCACCCGGCCTGATTTCCCCACCCCTTTAAACTCTAGAAGTTGTGCCCAGATTTGGGCAACGCTCAAAGATCTCCCACGCCGCACCCCGTGCCCCTCCCCGGCCAGCGTCCACCCACCGGCCTCTGCCCCAGATGATACGTGTTGCCTAAACAGATGCGGCAGCCCAGGGCATCCAGCTGCTCGGTTGTGATGCCCTTCATGGTGGCCTGCGTGCCCACTGGCATGAACACAGGAGTGGCAACCGGCCCATGGGACAGCTGCAGTTCGCCAGCTCGGGCCCTAGAGCGACTGCACTCCGCCACCAGCCGCATGATGCGCGGGGCCGACTCCAGGGAAGCTGGCGTAGCCGCCCCGGCCGCCATCTTGCTTCCTGGAACCACGTGAGCAGTGGAGCACCGTGGGCGGCGCCATGTTATCTAGATCACGTGACATAGGGGCGGGGTCGTAACCCCGGAGAGCGTCCGGGGACCATGGCAACCGACGCCTAAGCTGGTCGCGCTGGGCCTGCAGTTCTTTCTCCTGGGGTGCGCTATCGCCAAACTCAAACTGGCCACCTACAAATCTCATCAGCGCTACTTTTCGATCCATAATGGAAGCCTGTCAGCCATGATTTCCTCCTGCGGAGAGCGCTTGGAATTACAGTATCGCGGCGTAAGGATGTTGTACAGATTTCATGAAAAGTGCTGGTACTATATCTACATAAATTTACACAAAGCCTGGTGAAAGACTATGTCTTATCTTATTCGGCCGTTGTCACAAGAGCTTAGAACAGTACCTAGCACATTGTAAATGCTCAGTAATCATTAGTTTATTCCATGAAAGAAGGAATTCCAGGTTTACAGAGAAGCCTGAAGCACAGAATCTGTTTGCTTTCATGAGCTCATTCATTCAGTGTGAACCTCTATATAAATCCCCACTGGACTTTGCCTGTATGCTCCGTGAGACTGGGGGAGACCGAGTCACGGATTTGCCGAGTTCCGGCTGTGTTCCATTAATAATATAGGATCAATATTATTGGAAATGGCGCTGAGTGTGGCCAGCAGAGAGCGCCATTGCCCAAAACACTTGCGTTGAGATGACAGCTGTCCTAAACTGGGCTGCTACAGGAAAGACCAGTTCTCGGGGACCCTCAACTCAGTTATTTTCTAACAGGGGCTAATGCTAGTTTCTCGGGGTGCTGGAGCAATCGCTGAGGACATACCTCCAAAGTATCCACCTAGGACCTTCGCTGCAGGCCTTTGCAATTACTCTCGTCTTAATCTGAAATATCTGTCCTCTCGGAACTCTCCATGTTTGATTTCCCAGTATTTTAAAATTTAAGTGTTATATTTGTGTGTGTGTGTGTCCAGTGCTGGGGATTGCCTCATTCATGCTAGGCAAATTCTACCACTGAGCCACACCCCAGTATTTTTACTGTGGAAACTTCTGACATGTCTATCCAAACTTTATTTTTATCTTTTTTTTTTTTTTTTTTTTTTGTCTTTTTCCTTTTTATCGGTACCGGGGATCAAACTCACGACTGCCTGCTTGCAAGGCAGGCACTTATGCCACTGAGCTAAACCTCCAGCCCCTTTATTTTTATCCTTTTGAGACAGAGTCTCTCTATGCAGTTTAGGCTGGCCTTGGGCTCACTTTGTAGCCCAGGCTGCTCTTGAACTCACAATCCTCCTACCTCAACCTCTTGAGTGCTGGGATTACAGGCCTGAGTCACCATGCCAGGCATATCTATCCAATCTTAGAAACACTCCAGGTATGCTGTTGTGTGCTCTGACTCAAAGCACTGATTTAGGTCATATCACTTAGGATTTTTTTTTTTTTTTTTTTTTTTTTGGCAGTGCTGCGGATCTAACCTAGAATGTCTTGCATGATTAACAAGTCCTTTACTTTGCACTAACAAACACGCACAGCTCCAGGTACACTTTATAAAACCCATGGACATTAACACTGCACAGATTTTTTTGAACTCTTGACTTTACTTTTAGCGCTGCATCCTAGACAGCACTGGACAGCTGTGGTCATCAAAACTCTGGGTGTCAGGGACAGGGATACAGCTTAGTGGCACAGCGCCTGCCTGGGAAGTGCAAGGTCCTGAGTTTGATTCTCAGTACAAAATAATAATAGTAATAACTTCATGTGTCAGTGACACTCCCTAGAATAAACCCACAAAGCTGAGGCAAGAGGATAAAATTTTCAAGGGTTGCCTGAACAATTCAGTGAGACCCTGCCCCAAAATAAAACTTGAAAATGGCTGGAGATGTAATGGAGCTGTAATGGATCCTTAGTTGGTGGTTGTTGTTCAGACAGGGTCTCTCTATGTAATTCAGGCTGGTAACTGAACTCACTATGAATTCAACACTGACCTTGAAACCATAGGGATCCTCCTGCCTCAGCCTCTCAAGTATTGGGATTACAAATATGCACCACCACATCTGGCCTCAGGATCCTTAGTTTGATCCCCAGTCCTGGTTACAAAACTTTATATCCATCTCTTCCGCCCCCTGCTCCTCCCCTTCCCCTCCCCCCCCTTCTTCTTCTTCACTGAGGACTGAACTCACAACCTTGCACTCACCAGGCAGGTGCTTGTGCCACTGAGCTAAATCCCTGGCTCTCAATGTTTATTTATTTATTTATTTATTTATTTATTTATTTATTTTTGGTACTGGTAATTGAACTCAGACCTCACACTTGCCACTGAGCTAAATCCTTAGTCAATGTATATTTTAATGTTTTTATTTTTGTGAGTTTTTTGGTATGAGGGATCAAACTCATGACCTCAAGTTTGTGAAGCAGGTGCTTGTGCCACTGAGCTAAACCCCTGGCCCTGAATGTATATTTTAACTATAAAACAAGAATATAGACTAGGGATATAGCTCAGCAGCACAATGTCTGCCTAGCAAGCACAAGGTCCTGGGTTCAATTCCCAATACCAAAACAAAACAACAGAAACCCTACCAAGAATATAAACAAAGTATTTTAAAATAAACTCAAAAAACCCTCAATTATTTGACAACTCATCACATCACTGCAAGAGACAAATTTGACCTTAAGAATAACTTAATTGGGCTGGGGGTTTAGCTCAGCGGCATAAGCGCCTGCCTTGAAAGCAGGCAGTAGTGAGTTCGATCCCCGATACTGATAAAAAGGAAAAAGACAAAAAAAAAAAAAGGAAAAAGACAAAAAAATTTTATGAAAAATTTAAATACAACAGTTTGTTCATATGAGAGATAAAATATGTTTAAAAAAGAACCTGATGATGGCACACAGCTATTAAGCCAGCATTTGAGCGGCTGAGGCAGGAGGGTCGCCAGGAGTTCAAGATCAGCCTGAACTATATAGTGAGTGAGACCTTGTCTTAAAAACAAAGCAAAACAAAACAAACCTGGCAACAAAACCAGCTTCTATCCTGAAAAAATTGTGTATAAAAACAACATAAAATCCTGAAGCTGAGAGGCAGGCAGGATCTAATTATCAATGGACTTCTTGTCATTAACAATCTCTATTTTTTCTGTTTGAGACAGGATTTCATTTTGCAGTTCAGGTTGGCCTTGAACTCACTTTGTAGCCCAGGTTGGAATTAAACTTGCAACGATCCTCTGCCTCAGCCCACAGATTGTACTCTACTGATTGTACTTTATTGATTTCTGAACAATCTCATTCATACCCACTGACTGTAACAGTGAGAATAACAACAGCAGTACCGGAAACCCGACAGACAGCAAGTGTTACAATTGACTCCCTGCCTACTGTACACCGACTGGTTAGCTGCTGTGTGGTCAGCCCTGCAGCGTGCAGGAGTCTCAGCCGGCCCTGGGTTTCCCAGAGAGCCTGTCTCTGAAAGTTATGATTCAGCCTCCAGTGCTGAGGGGAAAAAATGAGACTGAGAATCACTGTGAATTTATACAGGGTTCTGGGCATGGTGGTGCACACCTGTGATTCCAACACTTGGGATGGTGAGGAAGAAAGATCATTGGGGTACATAGGGAGACTCTCTCAAAAGAAAAAAGCAAAACACTCTCAGGAACATACAAACATGAACAAACAAGTGTGCCCTCGAGGAGCGAACACAGTGGAGGAGACACAGGATACAGGCAGTCAGGGAAGGACAGAAGGAATTGAAGGTGTGTGCTAAGCAAGATGCAGGGCAAGGAGGGAGCCGGTGTGACTGCGAGGGTGAGGTGAGGGTGAGGCGCGAGGCAGGAGGTGAGCACGACGGGAAGGGTCTTGGAGGTCTCTGCGTCCATAGAGATTAAGTTTGGCTTATAGCACCGTGGAAGGCATTTAGAGGAGGAGAGAAATGAGCTGTTACCAAGGGGTAAATCAGAGGTTGGAGAGGGCGCCAGAGGAGGGTCCCAGGGCGGGCACCATATTTAGCGTTAGTGCGGTTCAGACGCGAGAGCTGGGGGCGCCCCATGTCTGCGCTTAGGAGAGGGAAGTGCCGCTTCAGGACAACGGACAGCGTCAGGCACGTTACTTGGAAACAAGGACTTGACCGCCCTGGGGGTGGAGCCTGAGAAGCGACCTATTAGAAGCGCCAGGGCACGGCCCGTGGGCGTGGCCTCCAGAACTCCCTATTGGGCACCGTGGGCTCTCCGCCCAACACCCTATAGGGCGGGGCCTCCAGGAGACTCCTTAAATTTGATGATTGCTCAGCACAACGGCCCGCTGTGAGCCCAGGGTTGTGTCCCTGGGAACTTTTCACAGGGCTGGGCAGTGTGCACC
The DNA here is from genome assembly GCF_034190915.1 of Cavia porcellus. NCBI lineage: Eukaryota > Metazoa > Chordata > Mammalia > Rodentia > Caviidae > Cavia > Cavia porcellus. The sequence continues at coordinate 70,326,881 of NW_026947500.1, read as the reverse complement.
AAACCAGGAGGGCTGCGGAGGAGTGGCGTTCAGAGGCTGGGCCGCAGGTTTCTGCAGACCTGCCCCGGAGGGTTGCCCACCACCCCTGCGTCCTCTAGGGTCGCAGCCTCAACCGCTGTTCTGGCAGCATCCCGGGCGGCCTTCGCCTCTTGCCCATGGACTCCTCTGCCCAGCAGATCGGGGAAGAAACCTACACCCACATGCTGGGACTGCTGGAAACAGAGCGCTCCGCCATACCATCGGGCCGGCCTTCCCTCCCTGCCTCCAGGTCCATCTGCCTCCCCCCTTCCCTTCCTCAGAAGGACACCTCCTCAATTCCCAGCACTGGCACCTCCCACAGCTGTCCCCGAATGCAGGGACGGTGACTCAATGAAAGGCACACAGTGTTTATTCAGGGTCGGGCTGGAGCGAGCTGTCTGCCCTGGGGTGCAGGTCTCAAGGTCTCAGGCTGGGGATGACCTTGGGGGCAACCCCTGGCTGCAGAGCCTGGCAGGCTGACCCTCGGGAGCCAGCAGCGCAAGGGTGAGTCATACGGGGGAGGCTGCCTCCCTGCTAGGCAGAGGCTCAGCAGGCCGCGGGTGCAGACCCGAGGGCACCCATGCCGCCAGAGAAGTGCCAAGTCCACCCTACTCCCCCTCGACACCCTCTCAGCCTGACTGCACTCTCCCCCTCCCTCCGCTCACAGGAGCCCTCCTGGTGGCCTGTGGGTAACCAGGGGTGCAAGACACACCTACCAAAGCACCCTGACCCTGGCCAGTGTTCCCACTTTGCCGGTGCCCCAGGTCCTGTGGGCAGGGACACCACCACTGGTCAGAGGGCTGCAATTCCAAGGGAAGCCTGGCCCAGCTGTGCAGCTGCTGGGCAGAGCTTGGCCTGGGGGCTCCTGCTGTTCCCAGGGGCTTCTGGTGACACACACGCCCCACTCTTGGTGTCCTCTCATCTTCTGATGCAGAGGGGGTTCACGGAAACGGGGTTCCTGCTTCTCCTTGCACCCAAGGTCCCCAGCAGGGGAGGCCCAGGGTGCCCGGTGTGTGTACAGACTCCTCCCAGCCAGACATCAGTGTGCTGCCACCCCTGTCACCATGATGATGCGGCCTGCCTCTCCCAGCGGGGGCCAGGGCGGCCCATAGCACCAGGAGCACCCAGTTCCGCCAGCACTGTGGGCTGCCCGCAGACCGGTGCAGTCCAGGGATCCAGAGGGTGAGGGAGGCCCCCGCCGAGGGCACGGCTGCAGGTGTCCCGCAGAGGACAGCAGCCAGCGCAGCAGTGGCTCCATGAGGACATCCTGTGACGTGAGATCCCAGGACGAAGGACACGGGGACTCATGGAGGAGAGCAGAGCGAGGCACACCCTCAGGAGGCCTCCTGACCCTGCCTCAAGGCGTGACGGCCACCTCGGACCTAACACCCCAGGAGCAGGCGCCGCAGGGCCCAGGTGGACCCTGGCAAGACCCAGGGCCTGCGCTGGTGCCCAGGGAGCACGCTGCCCTCCACGCCTGGCTGCCCGAGGGCGGGAACGGCCTGGCTGCAGATCAGACACACGGCCTGGGACAGACGCACTTTGCTTTTTCTTTTATTTGTCTACATTCGGCTGAACTCAGATATACTGCCTGAATGATCCAGACATACAAAAATCCCCACTCTTTCCCACTGGTTCTTAAAATAAAATCTTCACTTATAAAACTGAAACACTAAAGCATTAAAATACAGAAAGCTCATTTAACTCACTTCACGAAAGCATTAACAGATGACGTATCCCTTCCGAACTATTTCAAGACAAACGGAGCCAAGTCAACACCAAGTGTGCATAGACAGAGGGATACTGAAGGCAGAACTCAAACTACCCGGACACGGCTGCACGGCAACTAAGAAACCACTGAAGACACGGAGTCCCGAACACGGCTAACGGGGTCACAGCTCGGCCCGGGAGGCCGCTGCACCTGACGACACGCATGTGGACGGGCGGTGCTGTGATGTGTCGAGGTCTCCTGCGGACGGGCGGACGGGCGGCGGGGCGGGGCGGGGCCGCCCGCAGGGCTTATCTGTACTGGTAGCTCATGCTGTGCTCTGCGTTCCTGCTGTAGCCGCCCTGTGAGGACTGGTAGGAGCCGGGGGGGCCGCTGTAGTTCTGGCCGGAGCCCGGGGAGCTGTAGCTGGACTGCGATGAGTAGCCTCCTGGGGGGAAGAGAGGCAGGGGGCGTCAGGGGCCGGGCACGGGGCTCCCCAGAGCAGCCCTGCCCCGGGGCCTTCACCGGTCCTCGGACTCACTGCTGCCAACAGCCTGAGAAGGGCAGCTGTGACAGAAGTGGTGACGTGCCCGAGTCCGCGGCCCTAAGTCACATCCACACCCAACACCTCAACAACGCAGGGAGGCCCTCACTATCACTGTCACTGTCACTGTCACCCTGAGGAGGAGCCACCACTCCAAAGACTCGAGCAACTCTGGCTCCTAAAAATGAGAAGCCCCAGAGCTGCTGCGGCCCCGGCCTGCCCTGCTCCTGCCGCGTGAGTCCCCATCACAGCCCCGCTGGCCCCCGGCTGTGCCACCAGCCGCCCAGGCCCACCTTGTTTGCCTTGGTATGAGGAGCCGCCCCCAGAACCTCCGCCGTAGCCCCCATGTGACCCTGGGTTGTAGGACGACCCGCCTGAGCCGTAGCTGTTCCCACCGCTTCGGCCTCCACTACCACTGTAGTCTGGGGGAGAGAAGACAGCGTGGTTAGGGGCCTGCGAGGGCACCCCTGGACGCGGCCCGGTCCCGGACTTTACAGATGTCAGTTTGCTAAAACACAGCATCAGTCCCAAAAGTGATGCCAGGGGCCAATCCAGAGCCCTGCAACGTCAGCCTGCCCTGGTCAGGCTAGCCAGCAGGCTCTCACACCGCCGCCACCTTCCCCTCCAAACCAAGCTGCACTCAAGAAAAATTCACTAGGAACTTCAGCACCGCCAAGTTCAAAGCCAGATCCTGCCAAGACTGCCACTGCCTTAAATGCTGCAGGCTTTAAATTCCAGATCCCATTCAGGGCCAAGGCTCCCATCTCGCCTGCTGCCCCAGCACACGGTGCCACCTCACACCCCCTCCTAGGGCGCACTGTGTCCACACAGGGCCAGAACCTCAGGGCAGCGCGGAGGCCACAGCTACCCGTCCACCACGAAGACAGGGGCCTGTGGCACAGACCTGAGCTGTGCGCCTGGGTCTAAACATCCCCCTGCCCACCCACGGCCATACGCCTGTCCTCTTCCTAGGCCCCAAGCCAGAGGCCCGGGCAGTGCTGGGCTGCAAGGCACGCCAGGGGCCAACTCACTGAATTTGCTCTCGTAGCTGTAGTCGGAGCTGCCCCCGCCGCCCGGTGAGCTGTAGGAGTTCGAGTATGAGTAGCTGCCTTGCCCGTGGCTGTAGCCCTTCTGCTTGCCCTGCGGCGGGCCGTAGTTGCCGTACTGGCTCTGGTTGTAGGACTGCTGCTGACCCTGGTGGGACTGGTAGCCTGAGCCGTAAGATGGCTTTTGCTGAGTCCCATGCGGCGGTTTCTTTCCAGTATGTTTTGGGGGTACCGGTGAATTGTAGTTGTCCCCTTGGTAGTAGGAGCCATAGCCGGAAGAGCCACCACCGCCCCCGCCGCCGCCACCACCAGCATTCCCAGAATGCCCTCCGTTGCTGTAGAACTGACCTAGACAGGGAGGCAGTGGGTCAGGCGGAGGATGCGGAGGGGAACGGGGAGGGGAAAGGTGGCAGCCATCGGCCCTGAAGGCTGACCTGCATACCCGCCGCCCCGAGGCAGCAGGGGACCGGAGGGGAGCAGGGCTCCGCTGGAGAAGGCCGCCTGGCTCGGGCCGGCCCAGCCTTCAGCTCCACTCACCCATCAGCTGGTGACAACAAGGGGTCTTTGCCAAGCAGCGGCACGACAGCAGCTTTTGCAGCAGGTGTCAACATTACAATGAGATGGGCTCCGAGCGCAGATGACATTCAGGACTGACGGCTACCCAGATGTCCCCAACGGTGACAGGGAAAGCAAAGCCCCAGAGAAGCAGCAAGCCACCCCCACTCCTCCCTGTGCTGGGAATAGGCTGGACGGGCACAAGCCTGGGGGATGCCAGATGCCCTGTGATGTGGCCCTAAACCCACCCACACTGCTGGAGACCAAGCTCACACCTGTGAGGCGGGGAGGCTCCCTCACCTGCCTGTGCAGAACCCCCAGAGGGCTCGGGACGGGAGAGGGCTGGGCGGGCGGGCGAGCTGAGCTGCAGGACAGATGGATGGATGAGCCTGCTGCACTGCACCGCCACAAGCAGTCCTGAGGCCCAGAATGCTACAGCAAGGCGCTGCTTCCGGTCACTAGGTTTGTGATTGTAGTGGAGTGACAGGACACCTTACGAGTCAAGAGGCCAGGTGAGGCTGCAGGCCAGGCTGTGGCACCTGGCGGGGAGCTCCTGAGCTGCCACAAAGTGGGCCTGGGCCCAGGGTAGGTGGACGAGAGCCTGCCTTTCCTTCCCAGGCAGAGCACTGAGGGCTCCAGAACTTCTGGGCAGGGGTGGCCGGGGAGCCCTGAATGTCTCCCTCCCATTCCCAGGACGGGACAGCAGCCTATGCTGCTGTGTTGTGTGCTGGGGCACCAGCACAGGCCCGCAGGATGGTGCCGCAGTCGGCGTCTGTCTTCTTCAGGCAGGCGCCCCCACCCCGTCACAAGCCACAACACCGAGATGCAGGAAAGCGAGCATGCGAGGCTCAGTGCGGACCCAGCCCGCCCTCCCCAGTGTCCTGCACTGAGCGCCCCACGCACCCGCCTGAAGCCAGGAATGAATGAAGACGCAAGTACGGCGGACTTGTTACTTTAACATGTATTGATTAAAAAAAAATAAAGAGGAGGGGGAGTTTTCAACGTCATTCAGGATAACTATTTCCTGGTATAAAAAGACATTATTCTCAAACAATAACTTTCTAAAAAAACAAAACAAAACAAAAAAACATCATGCAATCAGTTTTAAAAGTTTCACTGAATGTTTCAAACCTTGGGGAACAAATCATACAGTAACCGTTTTGACCAGTTTTTGCCTGAACAAACTGCAAAATCTTGCAAGTCAACACAGAGGTGGGCTCTGCTGTGAAAACAAGTGCAGAGTGGAAGCAAAACCCCACCATCCAAGGATCAGGAGGGGCTCAGCGAGGAGCCGCCAGGCTGGCACCCTCGCAGGCCGGCAGGGGCAGCATCCAGGGAGCTGGGGCCTGCAGGGCCAGGGCAGCAGCCCACGCTTCGCCCACAGCCCCAGGTCAGGCTCCTCCTGCGTGAATAGGTGTAAAGCCCCAGTTTAAAGAAATGCAGATTCCGTGTACTTACAGCTGTGATCCTGACTTGCAAAATTTTGTGTTTTTTACCCTTTAAAGCCTGTCTGCTTCTTGCACAGGTAATGGAAGCAGTTTTGATACCTTTGAGAGTTCACTCTCTAGCTAAACCAGCCACTAATACCGCTCCCCAGACGAGAACCCACCAGAGCATTACACAGGCGGGAGGAGGTAACTCGGCACGGTGTACAGTCCCCACAGTCCCAAAGTTTTACATGCTCGTTTAATTAAAAATAAAGTCGGTTGCTCTGGATTCAGGTGTGGTGAAATTTTCATCACTGTCAAAGGCATCAACCAGATTTGGGAGTTTGTTAAAAGGTTAAAAATTCATACAAAACCTGCTGTAAATTAAGACAAAGGTAGATTAAAATGCGTCATTAACTGTCTCTTTAAATAAAGTAATGCTTTCCATAAAAAGCAAAGGTGGGCTTTTGCCTTGATGCTGAACAACGCTGGCTCTAGAATTCTGTGCAATTCTGCACAAAAAATACATTCTCTGAGAAAATTGTTTTCCACTTAGTGTGAACTTCAATATGACCAAGTTCAAAGGCAAATCACGATAAAAACTGCCATTGTCTTAAATTCTGCAGGCTAAGAGTTTCAGACAAGCTGCGGTGGAAAGCCACGGTTGAGAAACCCAGTGAAGCACAGGGACACAGCACGGACACTTTGGGTTTTGGAGTTGGAGGAAATTGGAGTAAAAAGTTGATTTTGTGTGCAATACTTTTAGACGCTCTAGGAAGACCCAAAATCATGATAGCCGTAGCAGTCTGTGAAAAAGTCACCTACAAAAGGGGGAGACAGAGCAGAGAGAAGAAATTAGAATTCTTTTGAAAAAGGGCACAGAGCGCCACATCTGAAATTCATGTTTTAGATTTCTCTGCTCCTGTGACCCCCAATGAAGGCTCCTTCTCAAGACAAGAGCGGTGCACTGGCAGGAAAGGCGCATTCATGAGATTGGTGCTCCGTATGGCTCAAAGCAGAGAAATTTAAAATTCTGACTCCTAAGCAACTTGGAAGGCACACGGTGGGTGTGTCCGCACTAAGAATCAAGGACGCCTGTGGGACAGGCCGCGAGGGCCTTCTGGCCTGGTCAGCACAAAGAGGCGCTGGCTGCTCCTCAGCCTCAGGGAGGCTGCACACCCTGCTCTAGCTCAGGCCCCCACCAGCTGCCACTTCCACCCACGTGGAGACAGAGAAGTGCAACTTACTGTAGCCTGCTGTCGCCGAGTTGCCGCCGTACCCGTAACTTCCATACCCCGCGCCTGGAAGGGAACAGGCAGGTTACTGGGGTAGGATGCCGGCCGGCCCTGCCCCTTCTGGGGTCCCACACTACACGGAGACAGCTCTCTCACCAGCGTTCATGTAGCCTCCATGGTTGGCACCGCCAAATCCTCGACCTCGGCCTCGCCCGCGGATGCTGCCACCTCGGCCTCGTCCCCGGAGGTTGGGGGGCGGGGGTACCTCATTGTGCATGGGGCCGCCCATCCCAAAGCCCGGGTTGTGTGGCTGAGGAGAGAGCGGACAAAGGGGTCAGGCTGCCCTCACCCCGGATCACTCTGCAGCTGAGGGTCCCACTGCAGCTGAGGACTGGGTCAAGGGTCAGGCCAGGTGCTTACCTTGGCAGCAAATTTTGGTCCACCGCGGACAGGAACCGGGGTCCTCTTCTTCTTGTTGGCATCGAGGGTAAGGGGGGTATCAGGAAACAGTTTTTCAAGTGCGGCAAGCGCAGCATATGCCTTTGCTACTTTCTTATTCGAGCCAGCACCTTGAAACTTTTGTCCATCCACTTCGACCTAGAGGGAGAAGACGTTGACAGTGTCCCTGTGGGGGCAGACCGCACCAGCACCCTGGGGCCTCGCTGGCCCGGCCCGGCCCGGCCTGACCAGGAGCCTCACCTCCATGACGAAGCGCTTGTCGTGGCTGCCTCCAGTCTCGGAGATGAGCTCGTACTTCAGCCCGCGCCTCTTCTCGTTCAGTTCCATAACTGGGTTCTTGCCATGCTTGGTCAGGATCGGCCCCTGCTGTTTTACGTTCTCAGGGAAAGCACAGAAGAACACCCAGCAGCTCAGCTGCGGGCCTCCGACAGGGCTCAGCCCTCACTCCACGCCCCGCCCGGCCCGGCCCGGCCCGCTCTCCCGGCAGCCTGCAGCCCTGCGCACAGGCCGTCTGCCCCGCACACGAGGTCTGCTGGTGCCGCGAAGCCCGGCTCCTCAGGACAAGGATCCTCACGCAGGATCACACTGCAAGGACCAGGGGCCAGCTGCCTGGCCCGGCGTCCACTCCCAATGCCCACCATGCGCTCACCTCAGTGGTGGCATCGGAGGGAAAGGCGGCGCTGGGGGTGGACGCGGCCTCCACCACTGGGGGCGGGGCCACCACAGGTGGCTTCGCCTCGGTCTCCTCAGCAGAGTCCTCCCCCTTGCTGGAGTCCCTGCCTTCGGCACCTGTCGGCAAGCCCATGTCCTGTAACACCTGCAGGGCCACAGACACGGGAAGGTGGTGAGGCATGATGCGGTTTGGGCCAGCCAGGCAGGGCAAGGCCAGGGCACCTGGCTGCATTTCTCTTCGGTTCCTTAGAAGGCCCTGACCGGCAGCCACACCTGAGAACCCTAAAAGCTTTCTTGCTCCGTGTGACCTGGAAATATTTAAAAATCTAATCATCCTGGTACTTTGCTCCCTCCCCGAGATACATGTTGTCCTCACAGGAATGACAGTGATGTGCTCAGGAAGTGATCTGGTCACAGGGAAGCCAGCACCCTGGCTGCGCTCACCTTCACAGCCACGTGCAGCTTAGCGGTCTTCTTGGAGGGCCCCGAGGCCTCGAACGAACTGCCGTCCACCTCCACGGACATAGTGAAGATGGGGGCGTGCACGGGGCCTGTCTGGGACACCAGCTTGTACTGCAGCCCCGGCTTCAGCTGGTTCAGCCGCATCAGTGCATTCATGGCTTGAGGAGGCTCAGCCTTCTCCTCTGAGGACAGAGCACCAAGACAGCTGGGGCTGAGATTTCACAGGGCTCAGCCGCCCAGGGCCCAGCAACTCTACTACTGTGTGACACAGGTGTTACACACATCTCCCCTCCTGCTCCCATCTCACACCTAGGTACTCATTTTTAAAAGAACTTGAGGGGCTGGGAATTTAGCTCATCGACATAAACACCTGCCTTGCAAGCGTGTGGTTGTGAGTTCAATCCCCAGTATTGATAGAAAAATAATAAAATTAAAAAATATAAAAGAACTTGAGTATTTGTTTTTGTTTGATTTTTTTGGTCTTTTTTGAGGCAGGGTTTCACAGTAAAGTTCAGGCTGGCCTTGAACTCACTTTGTAGCTCAGGCTGGCCTCGAACTCTTGGTGATCCTCCTGCTTTGGCCTCCCAAGTGCTGGGATTACAGGTGTGCAACACCATGCCCAGCTAGGATTTTAATATTTGTATCAGACAAAAAGCACAACCAGGTCTTATCCTCACCACGTGAGTATTAACTGGACAGACAGAAAAGCAGACAGAAGCACTAGCCAGGCGCTGCCCGTACCTTTCTTCTGAATCTTCTTCTTCTTCTTGCTGGGGGACTTCTCCTCCCCATCCTCCTCCATCGGGCGTTTCATAGGTGTAATGGCATAAGTGGTGCTGGGGGGGATCTGAACTGAAAGGGGACCAGGCGGACACGATTGAGAGGTGCAGCCAGCTGCTCCGCAGAACCCAGCCACCCAGGGCCTGCGCACTTACCGGTGTAGTCCACTGGGTTCTCATTCTTTGGTTTCTTGGGCATCTTGGAAGGCAGAGGGTCCATGCCTAAGACTTTGTGGAGCTGGCCAAAGGCAGCAAGCCGCAGTGCATGCTGGAGAAGGGGAAGAGGAGTGTCACTCAACTGTCGGCACCCTGATCAGTGTGTGCGCTCACTAATGCCTTCTGATCCAGGGTAGGGGTTGGGGGGTTGCTAACGGTTTCCGCTACATCAGCAAGGGGTCCCCCAACAGCCAGGGTAGGGCCTAAGCATTCACGCCCAGCCTTGCTGTGGGGGAGGGCCAGCCTGTGACCACCCCCCTCAAGAGGAGTACAGGAGACCCCAACCTGGGGACTGGTTGCCACACGGAGCCAGGTGGTAGCCTGCAGGGAAGGACCCCAGAGCAGGCTGCATAGCAAATGTTGCCCTGCTGCTCTCAGCGCATGAATGCGGCACCTGGGCAGGCAAGGGGCAGACAAGGACCACACAAGGCACCAGGGGAAACAAGCAGCCAGATTGAGGCACCCTGTATCACACCGTGCCTTCGTCGTCAGTCCCCGGCCTGAGCCTAGATTTGATCTGGGGCCTGCCCTGAGAATACCCAGTCCTGGGACTGGAGCCATGAGTGCGGACTGGGGACGGGCTCACGGTGGCAATGGCGACACTATACCTGCGCACTCTGTGTGATATCTTCCCGTTGCTGTCTGTCTAGATGCCCAATAGCATCAGTGGCTTCTTTTTCACAAGGGTCATAAATGCCAGAACCATCTGAAGGCAGGAAACAAGGAAGATATGCAGAGGATTATCTTTAGCATCTCTATAAAGCTGTGCTGGCTGAGGGAACCAGGTGCATTACCCCCCTCGCCCCATCCACACCCAGCTCTGGAAAACACACCGAGCTCGGTGACCCACTCAGCGTCCAGCCCTTGACAGAAATAATCCACTTGTGTCTCAGAGCAAGAAAGTCACGTGGGAGTGGGTCACCACTGCCCCCGGATCCGCCCTCCGAATCTCGGCTGGGGACCCGGTACAGGGCTGGATATGATGGTGCAAGAGGGTAGTCACATGCTTCACCCTAGGGGACATGGAGCTGATGCTGCCCTAACCCAGTCAGTGGACCAGCGAGGAGGGCCCGTAGTGCCTGATCCCTGTCCTTTCCCTGTTTCCCTGCCGCTTGCAAAGCACAAGGCCCCAACCTGGCATCACGATGCCAGACGCCAGGCATTCCAACACTCTCCGCAGGGCCTCGCCGGCACCCATCGGCCTATTGGCCGTGCCGATGGACTTTTCACACAGGAGCTCCAGGGGCTGCAAGGCAAGAGGGATAATGAGTGACCAGTGGTGGCAGAAGGATGGCCCATGTAGTGAGTTCCTGTCACTGGAGAGTAGGGTTTGGCACAAGAGTCACAGCCATATAGTGACACCTGGGGCAAAGGTAGACCAACTTATCCCTTTTGCCATGGCCCTGGGCCAGCCGCCAGGGCCAAACACTGGGAAGACAAGTGCTCTAGTACTAGCTACAGACAAACTTTCTGCATAGTTTCTTCTTAAGAAGGCCAACCAAGAAGCCTTTTATGCTGTGTGGCCCAAGAGGCCATGCTGAGGACATGGCATAGGTGGACACTTCTATTTAAAACCAAACTTTCGGCAGGCATGATGGTGCACACCCATCACCCCAACGCTTGGAGGCTGAGTGAAGAGGACCACTGTGAGTTCGAGGCCAGCCTAAGCTACACAGTGAAATCCTGTCTCTAAATACACACATACATCAAAGGAAGCATTGAAAGACCCCAAGCTGATCGTCCATGTGAACTAAGGAAACACGAGGGGGTTGTGCTGGCTGAGCCAGCCTGCTGTCTGGGAGCATCTGCACTTGCCACCTCATGCAGTGAGTGGGTCACACTATCTACTCAGTGTCCTTGTGTCTCTCTCATCCCACCCAGGGCAAGAACTGCAGCAACTGTCCAACAAGCCAAAGGTACGGTCCCCAAGCCCGCCCATCAATGGGGAGGAGGCCTCTGCACAAGCCACCCTGCTGGCTGTAAGCTGTCTTACCCATCCTCTGAGAGGACCCCAGGTGGGCACGCGCGTGCATAGGTCCCTCAGGACTCGGATCACAATGACACAGGACTTCAGCCCATTGGCCCTGGCCTAGACAAAGCAAGCACAGGTGCTTTTCAGGAAGGCAGCTCCACATGCGCACACAGCAAATATGAATGACACAAAGTCTCATGGTGCTGCTTTGCCAAGTGTAAACACCAAGTGTCTGTGGCTGCTAAGTGTGTGGCCACAGTGCCTTAATCACATGGATGCGAAGCCGTTACTCTTAGCGCAAAGCAGCAGCGGCCCACCTGCACTATCACAAGCCTTCTCAAAGGTGTCAAATTTGGGGGGGGTGCTCTGTTAGCAGCTGCATGGTGGCAGGTGCTAAGATCGGCACGGTTCTCATCAATGGTACAAAACCTTAGTGGTCAGTTAGCCAAGTTAAATTAGGAGTTTGCTACCGAAAGACAAAGAGAAGAACAAAATGCAAACCTGAAACCACTTGGCGTGTCGGAGGGACGCCAAGGCAGCAAGGCATTTCTGCCTGTCCAGAACGTCCGGGGGGTCGTTGACTGATAGCGTTTCTATTCATGGATGGAATAAGAAGACAAGGCACAGTTTGACCAAGGGGTTTCTGTCAGGTGGAAAGGGGATGTGGCAGCTTCCTAACGGGCAGCTGAATTTCCCAGAATCTGAATTCATCTCCACCCTTGAGCAGGGAAGGAGAAGCTAGAGTACAATAAACTCTGCCCTGAGAGGAAATTGGAAAAATTGGAGGCCTCCTCCAAAAAAACAAAATACAAAAAACAAAAGGCAAAAACCAAAAAACAAAAATAAAAAAAAACACAAAAAACAAAAAAAAAAAAAACAAAATCAAAAGTGGGAAGTAATTCTAAAAGGAATAATCCACGGCAGAGGGGGAAAGATAGGCAAATCCTATCTTCTAACGAGACTATTCCCTTGCTTTCTCCCCACACAAGAGCTAGGCTAGAGTTTTCAACAGCAAAAACAAAACAAAAAACAAAAACGTGGGGGAGTGGAAATGAACCCCCTCTCTGCTTCCCACAACAGCCATCCCAAGGCGTCTGCAGCAAGGGGACCACCTCCGCCCACTAGGCGGGACTGCCCTAGCCCCAGCCCTTGACAGAGAGAGTCCTGTTGGTCAAAGGTCCAGCGTCCCTAAGTGGATACACTACAAGGGCTTTGGTTGTATGAGAAGAGCCAGAGGCGATCGACAGGAGCACCGAGGCGCCTTGTCAGCCTACGATGCAGCAGGCCAGAGTGTGCCTTGTTCAGCCGTCTGCCTGGAGAGATGTGACCGGGCCAGGGCAGATGATTAAAACTGTGGACACAAAATCAGGATCCAAGGCAGCGTTTACAACGGCATCCGACACTGCACCAGGCCTTGGCATCACCGATAGCCAGGCTGTTGGGCAGAAGACAAATCAAGACTCCCTGGCACTGCTGCAACGCAGACTGACCTCACAACTCTAATGCGACAGTCCTGCCCAGCCATCTGGCAATCGTCAACCATCACAGAGATGTGAGGTTACCAGGGACACGCTTCTCCAAGGCCAGAGAATGGCTTGAGGGAAACAAGAGTTACCACTTACACTTGAGAACATTCTAGGATTCAGAACAATAAAATGGTGTGATTCCCCTATGAAAAGTGCGACTCACTTTTAGTGCCACCAAACTCCTCAGTGTCAAAGACACTGGGAGAAAAGGTCAGAGAATAAAGGTGGACACACCTACACTTGTGCCTGTTCCACAAAGCAATCCAAAACCGAGGAGCACATTTGAACAGAGCAGGAACACCTGGCTTCACAGTCCTGCGGGCCTGCTGCGGCCTCCTACCTCCAGCTAGCACCTTCTCCATCTCTTCTCTGACCACAGGGGATGTCAGGTGAATAGTCAGGGACAGCGGGGGCTCTTTTGTGTTTTTAATCACAATTGCAGCATCATCCACAGACTGGAGTATTTCATACTTGTCTTCTGTTACAGCCTGAAAAATAAAACCCAACCTCAAAACACCTTCTCAGCCAGGCACAGTGGTACACACCACTCCACACCACTACCCATGCAAGCTATGAGACTGAGGCGGGAGGACTAGAAACTGGAGTCTAGCACCGGCAGCTTAGTGACTTAATGACAGTCCACCTTGACACAAAAAAAGGACTGAAGCTGAATGTGGTAGTGCATGCCTGCCATCCAAGTACTCGGGAAGCTGAGACAGAAGGATCGCTTTGACTCTGAGGCCAGCCTGGGCTACATAGTAACTATAAGACCAGCCTCAACTATGCGATGAGACCTGGTTAAAAAAACCAACCAAACCAAATTGGCAGCGCAAGTCAGGTACAGAGAGGAGCAGCCCCAGCTACCTCAGCCCAGGAGCTCAGGGGCCAGCCGAAGTGACAAGCAACACCTTCATCAAACAAAGAATGCCTGGCTTTAGATCAGCAGGAAGCCAGCATGTGAGCCCTCCTCTTGTCACTTCATAGTAACTTTGCCTGACTCAGTCCCATCAGACAAGGTGTGCAGCCTGCCGACACAACCAGGCACCATGTGGAAGACAATGTGGGGCAGCACAGTCCCAGACAAAGAAGACACAGCCCCCATGCCGAGACGCTGCGCCTCCTGTGACAGACAGAAGGTGGCCACAGCCGCAGAGCTGCAAGGAGGCTCACCTGTATGTCTTTCTTCTTTATACAAGTTTGTGTCACTACCAGCAAACTTAAGCTTTTACTGTTTTTATTAACAAAAACTGTCATCACCTACTAGAGAGGACAAATATACTGAAAATATAAATTTGTATTTTTCCTTTTCTTTCTTCCTGTTTTGTTTTTCTAAGACAAGGTCTCACTATGTAGCTGAGGCCAGACTCGAATGCTGTAGTCCAAGCTGGGCTCAAACTGTGGGTGAACCTCCCTCAGCCTCCCAGGTGCTGAGAAGGGAGTGTACGCCACCTTGCCCAGCTAAATCAGGGTTTTTCAGTATCAGCACAATCAGTTTTTCTGGGGCGTAGGTAACTTGGTTAAGGGGCTGCTGGGTGCACTACAAAGCACCCCACACTCCCTTGTATGCAGACACACCACTGTGTGTATGAGGAAGGGAGGTATCGAGAACCGCTGAATTGGTTTATTTTTTACTTTGTGGTACTGGGAATTGTACCCAGAAAGCCACATCCCTAGCTGTTTTTATTCATTTATTTTGGAGATTAGGAAGACTCTCATTAAAAAAAAGTCTCACTAAATTCCCCAGGCCAAACTGAAATTTGCAGCCATCCTGCCTCCATTTTTGGGTTTTGTTGTGGCTTTTTGAGGCAGGGTCTTGCTATGCACTTCAGGCTGGCCTTGGGCTCACTTTATAGCCTAGGCCGGTCTCAGGAACTTGGAAACAATTCTCTTGCCTCAGCCTCCGAAGTGCTGAGATTACAGGAGTGTGCCACCACACCTGGCTTTTGTTTGGTTTGGTTTGAGACAGGTCTCACTGTTCGGTTCGGGCTGGCCTTGAACTCACCTTCTTGTTTAGCCCAGACTGACCTCAAACCCCAGGCTGACCTCTTGCCTCAGCCTCTAAAGTGCTGCGATCACCAATATGCACCACCAAGCCCAACTCAAGCCTTAGTGTCTCGGGGTGACAGGCATTCTGCCTTTTCTTTTTCCCTTTTCCAGTACCAGGAATCGAACTTAGGACCTTGTGTTTGCCAGGCAGGTGCTTCTGCCCTGCTTGTCCTCTTCTTTTTTTTAAGCTACAAATGGAACCCTGGCTCTTGTACATGCTAAGCACACATCCTACCATGGAGAGACAGCACACCCCTGCCTGCTATTTTTATGTCTAGGAAATGACTCCCAAACTAGGGGTGTTGCTCAGTGGTGGGACTTATGATCAGCATGTGGGAGGTACAGGATTTGATCCTCTGCACTGAATTTAAAAAAAAAAAAAGGCTCTTAAATTTACAATGATGTTCACTTTAGACCTTTTTTTTAATAGACAAGAACACGATTTTAATGTCACTATTAGAAGACATTTTAGGGCATCAGTGTTAGTTGCTACTCAGAGGTTTCCAACATACTAACATACTCTTTGTCCTAAACTACAAGGGCTTAGCCCTGTGAATCAGAATTCAGGTTTACAAGAGAACACTTTTCAAGGGAACAAAGTGTACTGTCATTTTAGATTTCCTCTTCACATTTAAGGCCCTGGTGAGCACCTGCGCCAGCAGCGCATGCAGTAGTGGTGCAGTTAGGCCCACTCCCTTTGGCCTCCCAGGATGGAGGCTGGCACCAACTATTCAGATGCTGCCGCCTGGTGCTCTGGCCCACCGCCCGCACACTTAGAGGAGGACTGGGCCTGCTGCAGTAGGTGCTCGGCAGATGCCACAGGCTATCACTTAGACAGTACCTTTTTTGGGGGTACTGACAGTACCTTTTTCATGGGGTACTGAACTCATGACTGCGCGGTCACAAGGCAGGCGCTTATGCCACTGAGGTAAATCCCCAGCAATACAGTACTTTTAAAAGAACAAGTGGGGGGTTGATTTGGTTTTTCTTTTTCTTTCTTTTTTTTTTTTTTTTTTGTCTTTTTCGTTTTTATCGGTACTGGGGATCGAACTCATGACTGCCTGCTTGCAAGGCAGGCGCTTATGCCACTGAGCTAAATCCCCAGCCCCTGGATTTTCTTTTTGTGACAGAGTCTCACTATGCCTTTGGGTAGGCCTTGAGTTAACTTTGTAGACCAGGATGGTCTTAATTCATAACATCCTCCTGCCTCAGCCTCCCAAGCGCTGAGATTACAGGTGTGAGCTACTATGCCCAGCATTTTGTTTTGTGTCTGAGAAAATGGTGTTAGTTGGCTGTGTTGGCACATGCCTATAATCCCAGCACTCTTGGGATGCTGAGGCAGGAGACATGTAAGTTTGAGATCAGCCTGGGCAACTCAGCCAGATCATGTCTCAGAATTTAAAAATAAATAAAGACTAGGAGGGTGTGGCTCAGTATGAAAGCCCCTGGGGTCCACCCCAGGAAAGAAGGAAAGAAAGAAGAGTTCTGTGTATAGCCAGGTTTGGCTCAGGAGGAGAAAAGAGTCAATTCTCACATTGTCCACTCATCTTCATCCTTAAGACCTGGACTGACATTGGCAACTCTAATGTCCGTGGTCATGTGCAGCCTGGCACATGGCAGGCACAGGGT
The DNA here is from genome assembly GCF_034190915.1 of Cavia porcellus. NCBI lineage: Eukaryota > Metazoa > Chordata > Mammalia > Rodentia > Caviidae > Cavia > Cavia porcellus. The sequence continues at coordinate 70,310,587 of NW_026947500.1, read as the reverse complement.
CCTCATAGCTGGTGGTAAGTCTTGGTGACTTCCCCAGGCCCTCAGTGACTCTGTGGCATCCCGCCTATCACTTACTGAAAACATCCCCACTGCAGACTCAAGGGGGATGAGCCTGCTTCCTGGCAACCGACACTGGATGGTCCTTTCTTCTTCTCCTCATTCTCCGTAAGCTCCCTGTCCCCATTCCCATCCCCACCACGGCCCAGTCACACTCACAGCAAGCTGGATGGCCAGGTTGTCAGCCACCTTGTCCAGAAGGGCAGTTGTGGGCTTCTCCTTACATAGCAGCACCAGCTCTAGATCCAAGTCCCCCTTGAGAAGAAGGCCCTTTGCCACCAGGCCAACCCGCATCACGCCCCGCAGGGTCCTGGTCATGTGTTCCGCCTTCTGTTCCCTGAAGGGCACACACACAGGCTGGCTCAGGAGGGAGTCCATCTAGCCAGAAGCCGGCCAGACGGCATTTCTTAGAAAGCAGGCTCTGAGCACAACGCCCAACCTACCCGGCCCCTTCCTTGCTTTCATCATCTGCAGGCACATCCATGTTGTCGGACTCGGCCTGCTCACTGCTGCCCTTCTCCTGCTCATCAATCCAGTCGGACACAGCTTTGAGAGCCCGCTCTGTGTGGGACACCATGTTCTGCACTGCTTCCAGCTCCTCTTGTGTGGGATACACCGAAGAATGCTTCGCCATCACGTGGCGATCATCATTCACAAAAATCCGCATTGGACGCTGGAAACGTGAGAACTAAGCTAAAAAATGAGGCCGAGACACCAGGCAACCCACCACTCATCATTTATGCTGTGCAGCCCAATGCTCCCTACCGTCCGTGTGAGACCAGAGGACGAAGCTAAAGCCTGGGGAACTGGCCCAGCAAACTGCTCTTCCCTCCAGGCAGGGGAGGGACGGGGCGCCTGACTATCTCTACACCACAGTAGTCCCCCCTTATGCGTGGAGATACACTCCGAGACCCCAGCGGAGGCCTAAAACCAGGGACAGTGCTAAACCCAGTATCTAAAACGGCCTTTCACCAACATACAGATGTGTGTAACGTTTACTCTAAATGAGACAGTATGAGGTTAAGAATTACTAGGACAGAGCAATTACAACAGTGTGTGAACAAAGTCCAGGCGGCTGTGGCCTCTGAAATACCTGAGTGCGGGTACTCACCCTTCTTCCTCTCGTGGTGAAGTGGTGATGGTACAATGCCTACGTGATGAGATGAAGTGAGGTGAATGACGCAGGCATGGGGACCGGGCGCAATTTACAATTTATCAATTGCTTATTTCTGGAATTTCCACTTAATATTTCCAGACTGCGGTGGACCGCAAGTAACTGAAACCGCGGGAAGCGAAAACACGGATAAGGAGGGACTACTGCATTCCAATTACTGAGACATACATTACTTTTTAATTCACAAAGTCCAATAGGAAATGGTCACAGAATCAAAAGCTTTGGGAACTGCTACAATCATGGTTGTACATAAATGAAAAAACAGTATCTGCAATCAAAGAAAAAAACTTACCATTTTCACTTTTCTCTGTAGTGTCTGGAAATCAAACTTTTCCTTAACTTTTCAAACTGTGACAGATTTCCTTGGTGTTATCAATACTTCAACTATCTATAAGACCAGAAAATCTGTTTAGTTCCAAGCATTTCATTTTATACATGGGTTCATTTTAGCAGCCTCCAAGAGACCGGCGATGCAGCAGGGTACACTAAGGCACTCAACAACCCTCAGTACCAGCTCCGTTAAAGTGCAAACAGTGCTTTGCTAGAAGCTCTATCTGACCTCACGTCCATAATCAACTGCTTTTTACTTTTTTCTTTCTCCTCTTGATATCCCACCACCACCACCGCCCAGTTTGTTTTTGAGACAGGATCCCACTGCACACCACAGACTGGTCTCAAACTTGCTGGTGATCCTCCTGACCCAGTCTCACCATACTGGAACTGTAGGCGTGTGCCACTGTGTCTGGGTAGCCAGTCAACTTTTGTATAGCTTAGAGGTAAAACACACACAGTACTCAGTATACATTAGGTATACTAAATCCAAGCCCAGGACCAAAAAAACAAAACAAAAAGAAAGAAACCTGAGTGTGGTGGTGCACACATGTAATCCCAGCACTCAGGAGGCTAAGGCAGGAGGATCACCAGCACAGGCTAGCAAGTTCAAGGCTGGCCTGAGCTATAATGCAAAAGGTGTCTCAAAAAAACACAAAAAGTTAAAGTCATAAAAACTGTACATCTGACAGATCTGTAACAGTTACTGTCTGCTGCTGGGGTTCCACTACAGATGTAAGAAAAAGTTGTCAATGACCTTACATTTTCTGACTGTCACAGACTGAAAAGAGGACTACAGGAGTAAATATGGAGAATTTTTTTGCAATTTGTAAATAACCTTGTCAGAGTTGAAGAATTTATTCCATTTCCAAACAAGATAATTGGGGGGGGGGGATACACAGGGTATTGCGATGCAGTTCAGGCTGACCTTGAACTCACTATGTAGTCCAGGCTGGTTTCAAATTTGCGGTGACTCTCCTGCCTCAGCCTCCCAAGTACTAGGATTACAAGCTATGTGCCTCAGCGCCTGGCTGAGATTTTAAAACTGCTGGGAAATATCCCCTACCACCTTCATATAGCTGATTATATCATTAGAGACTCAACACAGGCATGATGGGGCCATGATTGAGTGTCACTGCTGGCAGCTGAGCATCTCTGAACCATGGGTAATACAAGCATAAGACAGGCTCCCTCAGGTGGTATAAGTCAATAGGAACATGAAACGAAACAAAAAATATTAACCAGTATCCAGAAAATGCTATAGGTAAAGATGTTTCTGAAAATCTTGGTATCTGAGTAGGGCACAGTGCTACACTTCTGTCATCTCAGAACTTTGGCTAAAGCAGGAAGACCACAAATTTCAGTCTCACTTGGGAAACTTAAGACTGTCTCCCATTTTACAGGTACGGGGGATTTAGCTCAGTGGCATAAGCACCTATCTGGCAAGAGTTCGATCCCTAGTACTCCCCCTACAAAAAATTTACAGGTAAGTCAGTCAAGAACTAAGGATGCAGCTCAGCGTGAAGGACTTGCATTCAATCCCCAGTACTGCAAAATCAGATCCACCTAAAAACCCTTGCTGCCTAGGGAAGGAAGAGAAAGGTGAGGACACAGGGCCTTGACAGGGGGTCCAAAAGGACTTCTATAGAACACAAAAGCAGTAGCTTCCAGGCAGATTTAACAGCCACCAATGAGTAGACAGATAGCTCTCCTTTCGAACTCAACTTCACAGAGGCTGAGACAGACAACCAACCAAAGTCTTCAAGACGAAAGTAGCTATACAACACTATTCTCTAAATAATATACTGAATATAACCTCAATCCCCACTTGGTGCAAACCTTCTGACCCATGGTGAAATCAAAACAAAAGAACAAACAAGATCCATGTGGCTCTTACGCATCCAGATGAACCCACTTTCCCCTTCCACTATACAACTGTAAGCCTTCTATCTACAGTCAAATAAGCTGGAGAGTAGGCTCAAAGCCTGGAAAGGTACAAGGCCAAACAAACTCACCACAGCACTTCAGGGTTACCTAGCAATTTAAATTTCAATGCTACAAGTTTTCAAGGTTGAACAGCTCTGCACAGCTAGGCAACAAACAGGACACTCAGGGTCCAAACTTCAGGATGAGGGAGGGAAGCGTGATTTGAAGAGCATGAGGGACTATATGGCTGGATGAGGGGAGCCCAGTCCCTAAACTCAAGGCATGCTATGCCTAGGTCTTCAGAGAGCTGAGCCATCACCAACTGGTCACCTAGTACGCACTCAGCCACGAGCTGTGTGGCCTTCAATGGTTTCCATGTCACCGGAGTTATAGCTCAGCGGCATAAGCACCTGCCTTTGCAAGCACGCAGTGGTGAATTCAACCCCCAGCACAAAATAGTTTCCACGGATTTTCCTTCATATACCCGCAGCATGAAACAGCCCTCTACCCTCTGCAAGGGGACGGTGAAAATTACATGAGCCAACCCACCTAAAGCATGCAGCACAAATTTCAGAACCCTCAAAACAGTACCAACTGCCAGGCCTCTGGAAGTAATGAGCAACATGCATGCCCACGTGCCTTAATTAAGGAATTATTTCCCAGCTTGACATAAATGATGTGGTGATGTGTCCTTTGCTAATTTCAGGGAAGTTATGGCTGAAACTAGATGCCTGGCATTTGCTCTAAAATATTCTGGAGTGCTCTACTGTGGGAGGATGAAACAAGAATACAAAACACTGACAGCTGTTGAAGCTGGGAGATGAGTATACGGAAATCTATGTGTACATGTCTGACAAGTTCCATGGCAGCTTGTTTGCTTGAGAAAGGGCCTCACTATGGAACTCAGGCTGGCTTTGATTTACATAGCCTCAGACTTGTGGCAATCCTTCTGCCTCAGCCTCGTGGGTGCTGGGATTACAGGTGTGTGCCACCATGCCCGGTTCTATGGGTTGTTTTTGTTTTTGCAATATTGGGGGATTGAACAATGTGTTCAATTACGTTAACTTTGACTGAGACAAGGTCTTGCTAAATAGGCCAGGCTGGCCTTGAATTTGTGATCACCCTCTCTCAGCCTTCTGAGTACCTCTAAAGGAGAGACCTGCTTGTGACACTGTGCTCAACTCGACAACTTTGTCTTAGAAAACTTTAACACTTACTAAGGTGTAACCATGACAGATAAACTAAAAACCCAAGGCTCAGAAAACAACCACATCCTGTTTTATGACAAGCTCCACAGGTATCTCTGAGCTACCTGGTAAGGAGTCAGTTTTAGATGATACACACTTCCAAGTCCTGTGTCGCACAGCAGTTGGTCATGGCCATATCTACACTGCAGTCTCATCAATCTGGCTGTGATGGCTGCCATTTAAAACTGTATTCATTTATTTATTCAACAACTATTTAGCAAATATCTATCCCATACCAAGCTCTGGGCCTGATGCCAGGACAGTGACAGACAAGGCAAATCAGTGCTTGTTCCCTGGCCAAAAAAAGGGCACCCAAGGGAAAAGCTCGATCCTTCCCGCTGAGCCTAGCATGCTTTACCACAGTGCTGTCTCAATACCTGCCTCTGCTACGAAGACCAAACACACAGCCTTTCCTGCAAGGTTTGAGGGGCCAAAGACCTTCTTATTAAAGGCCTTTGGGACCAAATGTCTAAAATGAGTTTCCTAGAGAAGGGACTGACTGGTCACCTGGTCTAAGTAACCAGTGGACGTGGGCCACACCGCAGCATCTGAAGTCACAGAAATGCTGGATGTGGCAGAGCACAAGCTCCTAGAGAAGGCAGAAGTAACCTGCAAAGGCTCCCACTGGTTCTGTGCAAACAACTAAGCTTCAGAAGGAATAATACTTATCTCTACACTGACTGGCTGGGACGGCAAAACTAATAAATACTGGAAAAATTCTAAATGGTGTCTGGGGATGGTGGCAGGGCTCAACTAGAAAGGGGCAGGCTCACCCCTGCTTTTTAGGGGGATGGGGACTGAGTATATGCAGCAGCCAAACTCCCTGGATAGCATTAAGGTCTGTATTTCATTGAGGGGAAAAAACTGTAAATAAATACTGAACTTCAGTTAACATGCAGAGGACTGCAACTCTGAGCCACCTGGCTTGAAATGCATCACAAAAACTCAAGTGACTGCTGGGTTTGCTGGTGCACACCTGTAACTTGGTAGGCACAGGCAGCACAATCAAGAGTTTGAGGCCAGCCTGCATTGCACAACAAGACCTTGTCTTGTAACAACAAATGAACAGGGGCCAGGGATTTAGCTCAGCAGCATAAGCACCTCCCTGGAGAGTGCAAGGTCATGAGTTCAATCCCTGCTACCTGAAAAAACAAAACAAGAACAAATGCATAAGTAAATCAATTGAGGGATAAACAATACCAAATGGCAATAGCATCCATAACCTAGAGTATGTGGACAGGTTAAGTGGTCACTGGAAACTTATGTATTTCTGAACATTTTCATAATGTTACGAACACACAAATTTACGAGTCCATGAAGATACAGAGCTTGCTACTCTCTACTCTGAAAACTGGAGGGTTTTTGTGTGTGTCTTTTTGAGACAGCGTTTCACTATGCAGTTCAGGCAGGCCCTGAACTCACTTTGTATCCCTGGCTGGCCTCAAACTCACAGCAACCCTCCTGGCTCAGTCTCCCAAATGCTGGGATTATAGGCATGTGCCTGGCTATTCTGAAAATTGCTGAAGACCTAACTAAATTCCCCCCAAAATATCACCCAACACACCAAGGGAAACCACTTTTCCACTTCTGGGAATAAAATGGTATTCCCCATGTAACACACCCTTCCCCATCAAAAGTGCCCCTAGGACACCCACACACCCCAGACTTCACGCAAGAATCCTGCTGCAGGTTCCTTTCTGCTGCCCGCACTGCTCAAGGTTAAGGGCTGTGAGTGTGCGGGCACCAGCTGCACCTCACTTCATCCTCAGCTCCAGCATAGGACCTTGAGTCGACTCACAGGGCTCTGGCTGCTTGGCTCAGGCCCCCCATTCCATCTGCTGTAGCCCAATCATCCCCAAGCTCATCTGTAGACCAGGCCACAGTGGCAGTGTCTGTCTCGGGGTTCTGGGGTTCTCGCAGACTTAAACAAATGCTTAAAAACTGAGCCTGTTTCTTTGCAGAGCAACAAAACTAACCTCATTTGTCCTCCGTGAGAGCACAGATCTGTCATCCAATTCAGTTGCAGTGGCCTTGAATACTTTAGGGATTCCACTACATGAATTCACCCTAGAGTTGTCCCCCCACCGCTGAATGGAAACATCCTTTCTAAGAGGTTTTTAGGGAATAACAATGCTGGCAACTGATCCTGCCTACAGGCCAGGCCCCAGTGCCCTCCACATACAAAAAGCTGCTCCTACAATCATGGTCATGACTCAGACCTGGGCCCCAGTGAGAATGGCCTCTCTGAAGTGGCAGTAATGAGCAGTAAGTGAAGCATTAGTATGTTAAACTTGATTTCCATGTGAGCTGGGATGCTCTTACATGCGAGGATCAGGTTTTTGCTCCCGAAATCAGCCCATCCACAGGATGCAGACTTAAAAGAGATTTAAAACCACAAAACCATAGTCCTGTGATGCAATGGACATCTTTCTGACCTTTCCCTAATTACGACGAGGCTCACAGCACTGGTTGCTGGAAAAAGGCATCCCACGTTAGTGGGCAGAAATAGGCAAATCTTGGAGCAAGAATGAACAAGCAAGCATGGTGTCCCGTGTTTAACGGATCTTAAAGCCTTCCAAACACCTGGGGAACAGTCCTGAGGCGGACACTGCAGGGGGAAACAGGCTTTAGCATATATGGGCGCAGGGCCAGCTCTGGGTTTCCTGAGCACAGGTGCAGCTCCGGCCTTTGGTGTGAGGGCACATGCACGATTCACAGTGACTTTGTGCAGATTTGCATCACCCAGGACACATGGAGAACAACTTTAACAAAAATGATCCAGCCAAACCGATGCCAATCTGAAACCTGGTTAGTTATGCCACTTTGGGAAATTTAAAAACCCAATACAAATCTGAAATACAGTTCAATGGTCTCCTGCTCTGTTTCCACAGGTCTGTAGATGAAAGTCAAAGTTAGGAAGAAGATCTGGAATTTTTTGGGGGGGTACCAGGGATCGAACTCATGAACTAACATTCACCAGACAGGCGTTTATGGCCACTGAGCTAAATCCCCGGGGTTCCAATGTTTTTAATTTATACAACTATCTCCTTCCAAATTTATTTTCTTCTATGTTTGACGTTAACATATTCTCTCTAGAGAGCATATGTAACACTATTCCAACTGTTCTGAAGGCTGAGGCAGGAACATCACAAATCCAAGGCCAGCCTGTGCAATTTGGTGAGCCCTCATCTCAAAAAAATAAAAAACAGCTGAAGGCCGGGGGTTAGCTCAATGGCACAAGCATCTGCCTGGCAATGCCAAGATTGCGAGTTCGATCCCTGTTACCAAAACACACACACACACACACACACACACACACACACACACACACAAGATATGCTTAAAATGTGAGATAGATGCTGGGTTCAATCTCAGCCCAAATAACATTAAAAAAAAAAAAAGAGGCCTGGGATGTAGTTCACTGGTAGGATGCTTGCCTAGCATTCACAAAGCACTGAATTCAATTTCCAGTACTGTCAAAATAAAAATAAAAGTAACAATATGGGAAAATACCTCATGCACTAAAAATACAACCCAACAGGTCTTTAAATCCACCTATGAAAAGACAGTATCAGCCAGGCATGGTAGCACACGCCTGTAATCCTAGAACTTGGGAGGTTGAGGCAGGATTGTTGCAAATTCTAGATCAGCCTGGGCTACAAAGTGAGCTCAAGGCCAGCCAGAACTGCATAGGGAGTCCCTTTCTCAAAACGAACCCCCCACCCCCGTGCGCGCGCAAAGGCAGTATCACAGAGAAATGTTTGCCAAAACTTGAAATGAAAATTAGCAAACCTCTGTCCAGTGTGCTTTTCAGGGAGCTGAGGCTGAGCAAAGAAAGTCCAGGACATCATTACACACCCAGCTGGGGGCAACCCTCCCAAGCTACTGCAAATGACAACTCCTTGAATTTTTGTTTTTTGAATTGTCATGTGCAATTTAATATGCTTACTCTCTAAAATGCTTTTTCCCTTAAATAATAAAAATATTATCTCTTTAAGAATGTTAATTATTAACAGAGACCCAAATTGTTTTAGCAAGGGTATCTTTTATTTTTTCACCTGCAGCATGGTGGGAAAAGTGCTCATCACTAAGCAGTATCCTCCCCTCCTCTTTTTTTTCCTTTAAACAAAGTCTTAGTTGGGTGAGTTGGCACATACCTATAATCCCAGCTACTAAAGAGGTTGAGGCAGGAAGATTGCAAATTCTAGGCCTGCATGATCAACACATCATTTAAAAATAAAAACAACTGAAGTGGAAGGATTGCCCCAAGTTCATGGCCAGTCTGTGCTACGCAGTGAATTCAAGGTCAGCCTGAACTACATAATGAGACTTTGTCTCAAAAAAAAATGAATGAGGAAGCCAGGGTATGGCAGCCATACCTGTAATCCCAGCACTCAAGGGCTGAGGCAGGAGGAATGCTGTAAGTCTGAGGCCAGCCTGGGCCGCAAAGTGAGTACAAGGTCAGCCTGAAATGCATAGTGAAACCCTGTCTCAAAAAAGACAAAAAAGGGGCTGGGGGTTTAGCTCAGCGGCATAAGCGCCTGCCTTGCAAGTGTGCGGTCATGAGTTCGATCCCTGGTACTGATAAAAAGCAAAAAGACAAAAAATAAATAAAAAGACAACAAAACAAAACAGGCCAGGGACTTAGCTTAGCGGTGTAAGCACCTGCCTGACAAGTGTGAAGTTGTGAGCTTGATCCCTGGTACCCACCTCCCCTCAAAAAAGCTAGGGATATAGCGCAACAGCACAAACACCTGACTGGCAAAGTATGAGGTCATGATTTCAATTCCCAGTACCAGGGGGAAAAAATGAGTGAGGGGCCAGGGATATAGTTCAATGGGGTAAGCACGTGCCAGGCAAACACAAGGTCCGGAGTTCAATTCACAGAAAAAAAAAAGAATGAATGAGTTGGACTGAGAATTTAGCTCAGCGGGATAAGTGCCTGCCTTGCAAGCAGGCAGTCCTGAGTTCAATCCCTGGTACTGATTTAAAAAAAAAGAATGAATGAGCTGAGGATATAGCTCAGTGCAAAACCCCAAGTTCAATCTATAATACCAAAAGAGATGAGTAAAAGATGAGTGGTCTTAGGGCTGGGGATTTAGCTCAGCAGCATACACGCCTGCCTTGCAAGCCTGTGGTCGTGAGTTTGTTGGATTCCTGGTACCGATAAAGATTAAAAAAAAAGAAAAGAAAAGAAAAAGATGAATGGTCTCTCTATGTTGCTAAAGACTGATCCCAACTCCTGGGCTCAAGTGATCAACACATTTCAGCCTTTGGAGTGGCTGGGATCAGCTGGGATTATAGAGGTCTGCTACAGCATGGAGTGAGTTCTTTTACCCTGAAATAACTGCAGCTTCACAAACACAAGGAATGGAAAAGATTTACTTCATTTTCTCCCCCTAAAATAAAATCTTGTGAAACTATAGAACACAGTAATGACACTGATGTGGTTAAAGCATAGAGCTGTGAGGGTGTAAGGATCCATTCAGCTGCTCTTGTAAGGTCCTAAGCATGTTCCCCCTGCAGCCACTAAGCCAATCATTTCTACATTCTGTGTCATAGAGGGTGGAGTACAGTGGTGTGCTCCTATAATCTCAGCACTCGAGAGGCTGAGGCAGGAGGATCATTGCAAGTTCGAGACCAGCCTGAGGGTTCAGCTCAGTAGCAGAGTGCAAGAGGAGCGTACACAAGGCACTCAGGGTTCAACCCCCAGCAAAAGGAGGGGGACACAAACAAACCAAGCTATGCTTGGGGTCACAGGTCTTATCACTCAGAGGAAAATCGAATCATGGGTTCTAGGCTAGCCTGGGCAATTTAGTAAGACCCAGCTTCAAGAACACCGAATAATCATAGAAACGGCATTACAGGGTATGTAATGTTTAACTGTTGGTTTGTTGTACATGAGTGATAGGCAAGCTTCATTCACCTATCTTTCAGGTGCATCATGAATTGGCTCTTTCTGGGCAAGCAATTTTCTGTGGGCAAGACCTAATATACTTTAACCACTCATCCTGAAGGGCAGTGCTTTTATCACAGAAAGGCTGTTAAGCCACCCTGCATAGGTTTTCATGAGAACATGTTCCCTTTCCTCGTAAGACTGAACACCGAGGGGCTGGCTCAGCTCAGAGCATAAGCGCGTGCCTTGCAAGTGCACCGTCGTGAGTTCAATCCCCGGTACCAATAAAAAGGAAAAAGACTGAAAAGCGTAACTGCTGGGCCATATGGCAGTCACCAGTTTATTTTTTGTGGTGCTGCAGACCGTACACCTGCTAGACAAGTGCTCTATCACTGAGCTACACTCTAGCCCAGATTGCCACTTTAGCTTCCAAAAGCCTTTTTTGCTTTCTGCTAGGAACTGACCTCAGGGTCTTCACACCGAGCTACATCCCCAGCACTTAAAAGAATCAGCAGTTGCTAAACCATCCAAGCTGGGCTTGAACTTGCATTCCTTCCGCCTCCGCCTCTGGAGTCAAAAGCCTGGGTTTTAAAACACAGACTTAGTTGTGGATGCAGCTCAATGGTAGAACATTTGCCTACCATGCATGAGGCCCATTGCTGCAATAAATTAATAAATTCTTTTAAAATAAACAATTAAAAAGGACAAGTAATTTTCCCCCCAAATGACTCGCCCCTTCTCCCCTCCCAAGATTATACATCTGCTTTTTTCAAACACCTTGGTGAGCACTCACCAGATACCCACACAGCTCCTGCGTCCTGGCTGGCTCTCACTCCCTCCTGTAAGGGTGCTCTGCAGCTTGCCTATGGCAGGAGTATGTAGTGAGCACTCCTGGCTGGCCCTGAACATCTGGGATTAAATGATCCTCCCGCCTCAGCCTCCCAAATGGCTGAGACTTGGGCATATGTGGCTTAGACTTGTTTTAAATGAGATATCACTGTGCAACAATGATTAATCTGCAAAAAACTTAACTGAACCACTGAATACAATTTTTCTTTTGTTTCCTTTGTATTTTGGTGTGGTACTGCCAACTGAACCAAGAGTCTTCATTGAGCTTTAGCTATATCCCTATCCCTTCTTGAGACATGGTCTTGCTACTAAATTGAATCGGGCAAGGTGGTGCACTCGCACTCAGGAGGCTAAGGCAGGAGAATTGTTGTGTGTTAAAAAAAACCAGGCTGGGCTACAAAGTGAGTTCAAGGTGAGCCTGAACTGCATATGGAGACAGTCACTAAATAAACAAACAAACAGCCCAAACTGAACTTGACCTTTTAATCCTCCTGGCTCAGCTTCCCAAGAAGGGAGGAATCACAGGTGTATGCCCTAGCTGACATTTTTAAACAGTAAATTACCCAGCAAATTCTAGTTTTTTCTTTTTGGGCGGAGGGGTGGGTACTGGGAATTGAACTGTCAACCCTGTGCTTGCCAGGCAGGAGCTGTGCCACTGAGCTATATCCCTTGTTGTTTTGTTTGGTTTCTTCAGACAGGGTCTCACTGTGCTGTTCAGCCTGGCCTTCAACTGATGGCAATCCTCTTGTCTCAGCTGATTGTCCTGCCTCAGTCAAGCGCTGGGATGAAAAGAATGAGAAACCATGCCTGGCTGTGGTTTTATTCTTTAAAACCAGAGACTCAGAAGAGAAAGTAATTCAAGACAAAAAAATCAAGTGACCTGAAAGACCAATGAATCCTCCACACAGGACCTTATTCCTAAATTCAAACCACAATCCTTATGAAACTCAAGAGAGAGCTTTGGCATGTTTAAGAAAAATTATCACAGATTTCTTATTTTGTTTGCTCTGAGATGGGGTTTCAATATGTATTCCAAACTTGCTTAGAACTCATGGCAATCGTCCTGCCTCAGCCTCCTGTGTGCTGGAATTACAAGCATGTGCCAAAATGCCCTGCTACGACAGATTTTTAACTGCCAGTAGAACCACTTCTCACTGATCACCTAAAATTACAAAAATAATCTGGAGTAAAGGCACTTTAATAAAAGGACACACATATTCAATTTGTAATTAAATGATCTTTGATGATTATATATGGCCTCCAGGAAAATGCCTTTTAGATACTAAACAAGTTTTAATACCAGTTATATTATATGGGGCACAAGTGTAGTTCAGTGGCAGAGCATGCCCAGCACTCACAAAGTCTTGGGTTTAATTCCCACAAGAAAATTACAAAGAAAACAAAACTTACATTTTCAGCATCTTTAATAAATGAACATTTAATGAGAAGCAAGAAAACTAGTTATCACTTTCACAAGATATCTAAAACAGCAGCTACAGTGTCTTGCTTTCTCGTTTATCGTGTGTAGTGAGATTACCTGCAACACACTGGGGGGGGGGGTTGCTGTCAAGGACTTAGCAGATGGTAACCATCATGAAGAATTTTAAATTCTAACACTCAGGAGACTGACACAGGAGGATTGCCCAAGTCTGAGCCCAGCCTGGACTACTCAGTGAGTTCCAAGACCAGTGAACTACAGAGCAAGACCTTGTCTCAAAAAAATAAAAAGTAATTTACTGCCCTGGTTCCCTCTAATTCGTACCCACCTGCTCTCACTACCATTTTAGTACCAACTTACATCAGAGACGTAAACTACCTGTTTCACCTAAAACTGCCAAATGCTGCAGCAAAAATGTAAAGCCCACTCAGCCCCTTGCAGTCCCCCAAATTTCTCCAATAACCGCACAGACTCTCAACTACTGCCTACCTCTAATTCCAGATCAACCACTGCAAATAGTAATCAAATCTTTTTTCCCAGGACTTTGCACCCCATACACAGAACCTAAAAAACCCTAATGCCTGCAAAGGTTTATTGAAAGCAAAAGTCAAAAAAAGGTCACAAGTTCACGGGCCACAAACGCTAACACTACGCAGTGAAGTATCCGTCTCTCAAAGCCGCATAGTACTAAGCGCTGACAAGGCTAAGAGGTATAACCAAGTCTCCTGAGGAAAAGGATCACTTTCTAGGGGCCAAAAAGAGTGATGAAAAGATCTGCAAAGGAGAGTGAACAAGTTTCAAGGAGCCACCCCAACCTGAAAAAAACTCCACGGCCTCTTTTGGAAGAGCATTTCCACTGCCCATACCTTGCTAAACCTCAGGATAGGCAAGATGCTACCTTCTCCGCACCAAAAGAAAGATCACCGGGGCTGGGTATTTAGCTCAGCGGCATAAGCGCCTGCCTTGCAAGCAAGCAGTCGTGAGTTCGATCCCTGGTACCGATAAAAACGAAAAAGACAAAAAAAAAAAAAAAAAGAAAGATCACCTTCCAGAAGGTTCTTCCCCAGCACTGACTCCACCAGCCCCTGCCTCAGCCCAGTGGCCTGAAAAAAAATAAGGATGAGAAACTAAAATCTCTGCACGTGTTCTTGTCAATGGGACAGAATTCAAGAAAAATAAAGCTGGGTATGGTTGCACGTACCTACAGTCCCAGCACTCAGGAGGCTAAGGCAAGGAGGATCACTGCAAGTTCCAGGCCAGCCTAGGCTACAGTAAGTTCAGCCTGGACTACATAGTAAGAACTTGTCTTAAAAAAGGGGGCCAGAGATTTAACTCAGAGGCAAAAGCACCTGCCTGGCAAGCGCAAGGTCATAAGTTCGATCCCTGGTACCAGAGAGAGAGAGAGAAAGAGAGAAAAGAGAAACAAGAGCATTAGGTCTTCACTCGCAATTCTACAAATACTAGGAGCTGAAAGTACTTTTAGTCACAGAAGGGAAGTTCCATCAGGAAAAACAAACAAAAAAGCAAATAATTTGACACCTGTCAGCTCCAAAAAAGCAGATGATTCCCAGGCTAACCTCAGCTCCTAGAAGACAGAGACTGATGCTCCAGTGCCAGTGCAGTCAAAGCCACACCTTGCAGCCTATAATATAAGTGTCAGCCTATAATCTGAACCACAGAGTATCAGGACATGCACAGCTTCCATTCACAAACGCCAGGGGCCGGGAGCTCCAAGATCATACACAGACGGGCACCTGCAGTGCCAAACAGAGCAGCACCCACCCACATTCTCGAGGCTTTTCCACATCCTGGTCCAGTCTCTGTCTCCACCGTGAATGCATCTCTAGTTACCTGTCCGTCCTGGCTGTGGCTACATACCTGAAGACCAAACAGTCACACACAAAGCACAGTCTCGGGACAGTGAGCAAACGAAGGCGCTTCCCAACCACAAACACCCAGGGAAAAGAGAGCATGCAGTCCTGTATTCAATCCCTCACTTCTCATAGGAACGCGCACTTTCCAGTGGACCCCAAGTTTTCCATCACACCGCTCACTTTAAATGAGGTGCCATCCTGAACTATCAGAGATTTGCAGAAACACACTGCTTTGCAGATCCAGCCTGCTCCCCAAGTAGCAACGAGCTGCGATTTCAGAAACATTGCTAAGAGACGGATTACTGTCCCCAAGTTTGGGCACGAACAGCACAAGGACAGGTGGACATTCAACCAGAGGTGGAACCTCATATGAGTATCCTCAAAAATTTTCCTCACTTAACTACTTGAAAAAAACAAAAGCCTTGAAGCACCCACGTTTTGGCCCCCATCTTACAGATTTCAGTGGCCTAAAACACCACACCACACCACCCTTGGGCAGAAAGAAAATCCTAAGCAGCCTGGAAAACACTCAGCATCAATAAAAATCAAATCACCCAAAGAAAAGGCAAAGCAAACCCTCCTAAGCTTGGAGCCTGATCCGGGGGAGGCCTACGGGTCATAGATCTGCGAACCAAACGGACCCACAAAGGCTTCCTCTGTAATTCTCCAAGGGAAGGGGCTTCCAGGAAGGGGGGCTGCGTCTCTCCGTGCCCCGTGGAGGACAAAGGAGCGGCGGTTTCCCGCCTCGAGAACCGGGACCTTCCTGGCACCGGGGAAGGCCCGGGACAAAGGGGGAGACGGGGGTCCCCCCGGCCAAGGCGGCCAAGGATGCTCCGAGCCCAAGGGGGTGTGTGCGCCAGGCACGTGCGCGCCTGCGCGCGGCACAGCAACAGACAAAGCCCGGCCTGGAGGAGCGGCGGCCGGGGGTCCGGTGCGCGCGCACCCCGTGGGCTGAGGGGCCACGCGTGGGGGGGCGGATGCGCGCGCACCGGGCCCTCGCCGCCGCCGTCGCCGCCATCTTGTTTCCTCGGCACAATGGGGGAGACTAACGGCCGAGCGCGGGAGCGACGCGGGCCCAGGAAGCAGCAGGCGGGCGCCAGGGCGAGGAGGAAGGCGGAGGACCGGGCTGCGAAGCGTCACCAGCCTTGTCACCGCCAACGCTTAGCCGAGACCGCGCTGAGAGGGAAAACGGACGGGGGGAGGGGCAGAGGCGGGAGCGGGCCGGAGCGCCGCCACATTGACGCTTACCTTCTCGGCGTCCCCTTCCCCGACACCAGCCGCCGCCACCTCCTCCCTCCTGCCAAAGCCCACCGGGGTCTCCCTCCAAAAGCCACGCGGTACGCGCCGGGCTGCTGAGTCCAACTGCAATGGCGAGAAGAGGAGGAGGAGCCGGGGGCGAGCGGGCTGGCGGACGGGCGCGCGCCAGGGAGGTGCGGGTCCACGTGACTGGCTCGAGCCCCGCCTCCTCACCGTCGCGTAGCCGCACGACGCAGGCCGAACCCTAATGAGAGGGCGGGGCGAAAAGCGGGAAAGTGGGCGTGTCCTCGTGCGTGTGTGCACGTAGGCATCTCGTAACTGGTCACGTGGCTCCAGTACCAGGCTTTTCCAGACGGTTGGTGCCGCATAGTCACGTGACACGGGAGACTTCTCCATCCTAGTCAGCCACGTGACAGAGGCTTTTTAGGCCTTATTTTCTCTCTACTGGGAGGCCTTAATCACGTGACAAAAGCCTCTCTTATTTTTCAATGGCGGTTTCGAGCGGCTGTTGCCACGTGACGCACGGTGAGACGCGAGGGGCCGCCCTCGCGACCACTGCGCGTTTGTACGCCTGCGCGGCCGCCATGTTAGCCCCGTCGCCATGAGTACGTTGGCGGAAACGATTCACTGTGTGGCACGTGTGTGCATCAGTTTGGGAATCGGTAGCCCGCGGGCCTTA
The DNA here is from genome assembly GCF_034190915.1 of Cavia porcellus. Taxonomy (NCBI): domain Eukaryota; kingdom Metazoa; phylum Chordata; class Mammalia; order Rodentia; family Caviidae; genus Cavia; species Cavia porcellus. The sequence goes on along the minus strand of NW_026947500.1, from coordinate 70,293,860 downwards.
CGTCTCTGATGCGGAGGGGTCACTTCGGTCCCTTCGTCTTCTGCTAGAGGCCGAGAGGCTGGGCCGAGCTCCTTATTGGAGTTTCAGCCCAGCACCGAAGAGCACCCCAGTTCTTCAGCGCCGGGGTGCTTCAGCCTTGCGGGGTGCAGCGCTTGACTCTAGCCCGCCCGGGGCCGCCAAAGGCGCAGGCGAGTGGACGTGATCCTGGAGCCGCTTCACCCTCGGGTTTCTGGCACCTGGAAAAACTGATGCTCAGACCCAAGAAGAGTACAGGGTCCCTCGCCGGCTCGGGGAGGAGGTGAACGGGAGTCCGGTCTGCTCGGCTCCAAACTAAAGGCACCGGTGGCCTGCCGCGTTGGTTCTTTCGGTGTTTGGAGATAAGGGCTCACTCTGTCGTTGAGGTTGGCCGTGATCTCCGGACAGTCCTCCAGCCTCAGCGTCCCTACTGCTGGGAATGACAGGCGTGCCCCTTTTGTTTCTAAAACGGGGTCTCCATATTAGTTACACTGGCCTTGAAATGTGTATTCTGGGCTGGCCTCGAACTTGGAGCGATCCTCCTGCCTCAGCCTCCCCCATGTTTGGACCTCCGTGTTGTGGAGCCAAGCGAGGCGGCTCACACCCGTAAACACAACAGTCGGGAGGCTGAAACCAGAGGATTACCGCTTTCAAGACCAACCTGAGCTGTGTAGCAAGACCATGTAGGGGGGGGGGGACCAGCAACAGCACCACAGTTGAATCTTCCTAGGAAACGTGAAACTCCCAGTATCCTTCCGGTATCCCCGTTCTTTGCCAGGGTCCAGTTGGACCTCTGCAAGGGTAACTGCTAAGCAAGCTAAGAGATACCAGGCTGTTCTTTAGAAGGTTCCAGGATTCCTTACCAGAAGTTGAAGTTCAAAAATGTGTTTACTGAGCTGGGGATTTGGCTCAAGTGTTTGCCTGGTAAGCATGAGGTCCTGAGTTTGATCCCCATTACAAAAAAAAAAAAAAAAGAGTTTACTAGGTGAAGAACGCACCCAACATTAAACACAAAAACAAGCCAATGAGACAGTTTAAAACAGCTCCTGTATAAAAAGGACACGTGATGGTGCACACCTGCATAATCCCAGCGCTCCGGAGGCTGAGACAGGAGAAATGCTGTGAGTGTGGCTGAGGATTTAGCTCAGCGGCTTAAGCGCCTGCCTTGCAAGCAGGTAGTCGTGAGTTCGATCCCCAGTACCGATAAAAAGGAAAGAGTCAAAAAAAAAAAAAAAAAAAACGCTGGGGATGCGACCCAGTACAGTACAATACAGTATTTGTGCAGTACAGTACAAAAAGCTCCGCAATTGGCTGTAACATACAACCTTAAAGGAAGCCCAGAGACCAGCAGGGCCTCTGAGCGGTGTCCAAGTAACTTGCCTGGGCTCACAGCGCCCCCAAGTGGCATATCAGGATGCGTTCTCCTTTCCTGACTAGCGTTCAGGAGGGAGCTTCTGAACTCCCGCCAAAGATGCTCTTGGGATTCCTTCCTCTAATTCAGCTCACAGGGAAGGGTCCAGACTCAGAAAGGCGCGGTCAGGGACATGACTACGCGCTGGGGAGGGCCTGGGATTTAACGCAGTAGCATAAGCGTCTACCCAGCAAGTGCGAGGTCGTGAGTTTGATCCCTAGTACAAAAAAAAAAAAAAAAAATTTAAAAAAATATGAGCACCGGGTAGCCAGTGTGGCGGAGCGTGTAAGACAAAACAAGAATTACAGGTTTCGACTCAAAACAACTTCCATGAAGCCAAGTGAGCGTGGTGGCGGCGTACGGAGGCAGGATGACCTCAGTGAGTTCAAGGCCTGGGCTTCACAGTGAATTCGAGACTGAACTACATATGGACACCCTGTCTCAAAGACAACAGTAAACAAAAGGGTTGGGAGTGGAATCAAACGAGGGAGGGGGAAGGGTTGACAAAAAATTGACCTTTTTTTTTTTTTTTTTTTTTTTTTTTTTTTTTTTTTTGGTACCGGAGATCGAACTCAAGACCTCAAACTTGCCAGGCAGACGTTTGTGCCACTGAGCTCAATCCCCACTCTGAAAAAAGAATTGAGAGGTGTTCTGTACACACCAACTGCACACGTTGAGTGGAGCCACTGTATACTGCAAACACACAATAATAAACATTAAAACCGAGAGCTGGGCGCCTGCACCCGGAGAGAGGAGTGTAATTCACTGCTTGGCGCTGAGGGCGGGTCGGGCGGAGCGCGCCCCCTGCAGCGCGGGTGCTGAATCGCACCCCTGGCCGGGGCGCCCCTCGGCGTTCCCTCCGCGCCTGCGCGCCCCCGGGCTTTCCGGTCCCCCGCGGGATTAATCTCGTCCGCTCCGTATTCTGAAGATTTCCAAAATCCAAACCTTTTTCTTGCTTTTTTTTAATGGAGACAAAAAGTCAAAGGATAGAAAGTAATACTCCATACAACAGGAACTCAGAAAAAAATCAGAGTCACTACATAAATCAGCCCGACCTCCAACTCAGTCTGTAGCGCAGGTTGGCTTCAAATCAGCAGATCTCCGGCCTTCTCTTGCCCCGGCACGCAGGTGCTGGAACTCATTTATCTGTGGCCCGGGCTGGGCTTAATGGACACTCCTCCTGCCCCGGCCTCCCTAGTGTGGGATCGCAGCTGTGAAGTTCCTTGCCCTCTCTCATCTCCCACAAGACTTAGAGATGCCAAGGTAAGAGAAATGAGGAATTCTCGCGACTTGTGGCTGCCAGCTTTTGTGTTGTGGTCCTGGAGGTGTTACCACTTTGAACTCCATCCCCGACTGTGGTGTTTTATTGTTCTTGGGGATTTATTTTGTTTGCTTTGGTACTGGAGATTGAACCCACAGCCTCACATTTGCCAGGCAGGCACTGTGCCGCTGAGCTATATCCCTGGCCAACTGTGTTTTTATATTTTTCTTTTGAGATAGAATCGCTTTACATTTCTAAACTGCCTAGGCTGAACTTAAACTTGCCGTGCTCCTGCCTCAGCCTCCCAGAGTACCAAGATGCTGGGTGTTCATCACCATTCCAGGCCAACTGCTCATTTTTTAGGGTCCAGCTCAGACTCCAATCATACACTTGCAGTCTCCTTGGATTCCAGGAAAAGCATAGCCTGGCCGGGCTACAAAGTGAGCTCAAGGCCAGCCTGAACTGCATAGTGAGAGTGTCTCAAAAAGACAAGAGAGAGGGCTGGAGGTCGATCCCTGGTACCGATAAAAATGAAAAAGACAAAAGACAAGAGAGCACATGCCAGGGATTTAGCTCAGCGGTGTAAGGGCCTGCCTGGCAAGCGTGAGACTGAGTTTGATCCCCGGTACCATTAAAAAAAAAGTAAGGGGCTGGAGATTTAGCTCAGCAGCATAAGCGCCTGCCTTGTAAGCAGGCAGTTGTGAGTTCCATCCCTGGTACTAATAAAAACGAAAAAGACAAAAAAAAAAAAAAAAATTAAGATGTGTTTAAAAAAAATTAAGCTCAGTTTAGTTCAGTTGCACAAGACCTACCTGGCAAGCATGAGATGCTGGGTACAATTCCTGGTACGAAAAAAAAAAAGAAATGAAATGTGTTGAAACCAGGTCTGGTGGGCCACACCTGTAATCTGTACCTAGAGGGCTGAGGCAGGAGGACTGCTGTGGTGGGAGGCCAGCCTGGGCTACACACTGAATTCCAGGGCAGCCTGAACTGCATAGTAAAACTGTCTCAAAGAAAAAACAAAACAAAATTGCCATATGTTGCACCAGGCATGGAGGCACATGCCTAGAACTCTGGGAAGCCAGGCAGAAGGATCAAAAGTTGGAGACCCAAACTGTCTCAAAATGAAAAAGAGGACTGGAATGCACCCCCTTGGGTTCTTGCAAAATGAGAACTAAGAGGTGTTAATCCATGGGCCATCTCCTGATGATGAATGTAATCATTATGTACTAAAACATGCTCATCAATTTTTTTAAAAATCCCAGGACTGGGAAGGCTGAGGCAGGAGGATCATTGCGAATTTGAGGCCACCCTAGGATATAGTGAGTTCAAGGCCAGTTTGTACTACACCCCAAGACACTGTCTCAGAACATAAGTAAATAGAACCCAGGCTACAGCTCAGCAGCACAGCGCCTGCCTGAAGTGTAGGCCCTGAGCGGAGTCCCAGGACCAAAAGTAAAAATTAAAAATTAAATAAATGGAGACTTTCCTTAGCACGCTGTGTCGTTTTTCATTTTCTTCTCCTCCTCCTCCTTTCCTCTTCCTCCTCCTCCTCTTTTTTTCTTGAGACAGGGTCTCGCTGTGCAGTTCAGGCTGGCCTTCAACTCACTTTGTAGCGCAGGCTAGTCTACAACTTGCAAGGGTCCTCCTGCAGCAGCCTTCCACAGGCTGGGTTACAGGTGTTCACCAGCATGCTCAGCTTGTATCCAGTGTTAAAGTCATCTAGAGATGGTTTAAAGTCTGCTGGGAGCACGATGTAGGATTTCAGCAAATATGCCACTTTATATAAGGGACTTCGACATGCAGTTTGGTATCTGAGAGCCCCAAAACTAATCATTTTGTTTTTGTTTTTGTTCTGAAAGTCGAATTCAGGACCTTGCATTTGCCAGGCAGGAACTATGCTGCTGAGCTAAATCCTCCACCCCACAAAGCTAATCTTACAAGGATGCCAAGAAAGTATAGTTGACAGGAAGCTGGGTGAGGTGATGCAGAAATCCGAGCTACTCCCAAGAGGCTGAGACAGGAGCATCTCTGCAAGATGAAGGCCGGTCTGGGCCACATAGTGAGTTCAAGGCCAGACTAAACTACATAGACATGCTGGTACACTCCTGTAATCCCAGTAGTTAGGAGACTGAGGCAGGACTGCCATAAGTTTGAGGCCAGCCTGGGCTACAAAGTTCAAAGTCAGCCTGGACTATACAGCCAGACCCTATCTCTAAAAACTAAGTATTTTTTTAAAAAATACAGCATATCCTTAGCATATTCAAGGTCTTAGATTCGACCTTTAGCATCAAGATAAAAAATAGAAACAGTGACACCACCATGGCCTCTTAAGAACAAGTGGTCAGGACCCATTTCCAGGGCCAGTCAAGAAAGGAAAGTCTGCATGGTAACAGCCCCCACCGGATGGCCCGGAGGTAAGGACAGGAGTGCCCACCAGGGGCACCAGCGAGCTCATACCCGGGTGCGGGAACCCCTTTCCCCCCACCCCCACGTGGTTGCACAGCCGCGGGCCAAAGCCCTGGGGCCTCCAGGAAGGGGCACCCGCGTATAAAGTGTGGGGAGACGCCCTGACACTGGCTAGGAGATGGACAGTGGGTGGCTACCTCCTCAGCGTCAGGGGCCGGAGCTTAAAATAAAAGGGCCGTTTGTTAGCCATGCGCCTTTGGGAGAAACCCGAGCTGCCTGCCTGGTGGAATGCGGGGCCCAGATCCAGGCCACCAGACAGTGGGCTTCCTGCCCCTCCTCCCCTTTGCAAAGTGCGCTCAGCCTAGAACATCCCTGACCCTTGCATGCCGGGGCTCCCCCTATTAGCTGCCTGTTGCCCCCCCAGAAACACACCAGGCTGGGACCGGTATGGTAGGCACTTTATTAGTGGTTGGAATGCAGTTATATATGCTTAGGGCTGTGGGGACCAGATGGCGACAATGGTGGCTGACTGCAGGCACAGGAAATGGGGGTCCCCGTGGGAACTGGCTAAGATCAAGTGGATTGTGCAGAGGCATTAAGCCTAGGGGCAGGGCGGGGCTGAGACTGGGATATGGCAGGTGAAGGGGAACCCCCACAACCAGTTCCCCTCAGTTTAACAAGTTTGGCATAAGGATTCCCAAGGCGTGAGGGACCTGGGCAGAGCTCCCCACAACCACCTTGGCCCCTGAATCCTCCCTGCGTAGGGTCTTTCCTCTTACCAAGGGCGCAGCATGGGAAACTGGCCGGCCTGTGCCCTCCCACGTAGGCCAAGAATATCTCCAGCCCCGCCAAGCTGCCCCCGCCCCCGGCCCCACCCCAGCCACAAGTGAAGGCACTGCCTGGCGGCTCCGTCCAGCCGTGGAGACGGGAATAAAAGCTACGAGCCCCTCTAATGCCTGTCCAGGCTAGAAAAGAATAAATGCATCCAGTGGCAGCCAGCTTCGGTCCGGTTCGGAGTCTGGAGCGCAGGGCGGCCGGCTGCTCCTCCTACAGGACCTCGGTCCCTTCCCACTGTCTGTCTGTCTTCCAGGAGGGGTGACAGGAAGCCTGAAGCAGCCAACAGAGGCCCAGGCACGTCCCGTCCCAGAGGTTTGTCCCCAGCCAGGCCAGAAGGGCTGGAGTGACTTTTTTTCTTGCTTGCTTGCTTTGTTTGGTTTTTCGAGACAGGTTATGCTGTCACTCAGGCTGGCCTCGAAGGCACAGCGAGCCTGCTGCCCCGCCTCCCAGTGCTGGGATTGGAGGCATGTCCCCAGCTGGAGTGACTCCTTCTACCCCAGGCTTGTGGGGCTGCTGGAAAACCGAGGGCCTCTGGATTTAATTAGAGGCGATGCCCCACATCCTCCAGACCCCAGGAACTGGCAGACACTGGATGGTGGGCGGAAGGCAGATAGGCAGTGATCAGACTTCCAGCCAAGCGAGCACCACGGGAGCATCGGTCCTGGGAGGCGGGAGGAGTGGGGCCTTGAGAGCTCTCTCAGTTTCTTTTTGCATCTGCTTGCCTGCTTGCTTGCTGAAGGTGGCTGGCCTTCAGCTCACTGGATACCCAGGCTGGCCTGGAATCCCCAGAGACCCTCCTGCCTCAGCATCCCAAGTGCTGGGATCACAGGCATGCTCCACCGTCCCTGGCTTTAGGACTCCACCGGCTTCTTGTTGGTCTTATTCAAGAGCTTCTTGAGGGTGGAAGACATGAAGTAAGGCCTCTCGGAGGAGCCGTTGTTCCGCTCCAGATCTTCCACTGTGGAGAGAGGCCCAGAGCAGGCGGCGTGAGATGCAGCCCATGGACAGAGGCCACCAGGGAAGGGGCAGGGGACGAGGGCCACACAGAAGACACGGAGGGTTAGAAAGCGAGCGAGACACCCGGGACCAAAGAGGGCAGCCTGCAGTGGGCCCAGCTCGGGCAGCGTGATCCCCGAGCAGGAAGGGAACCCCGCATGCACCCTCTGTCATGTCCACGGGGTCGCCTGGCCCCGCGTACCAGTGTCCCTCACTGTCTACTCCTGGACTTCCGCCCGCTTGCCCTCCTCCGCACTCCCCTTTAACAGGATGTCTCTCAGCTCGGGCGACATGAAGTAGGGTCGCTCCTGAGAGCCGTCATTCCGCTCAAGATCCTCACCTGGGCCCCCCAGGAACCGGCAGGGGGGAAATGGGAGAGGCAGGAAAAAAGGGGGGAAGAGAGGGAGGCAGGGGAGGACAGGGAGGTCGGCAGGCGTGGAGGAGAGGAAGAGAAAGAGAAAACAAAACAAAAAACAGACAGATAAGAGTCCAGAGTTAGTGGCAGCCACAGATCCCCACCTACACCCCAGGAAAGCCAGAAACTCCAAAGCCGAGGGCCCAAGGGGACAGTGACCCAGCTGTAGCCAAGGCCAGGGGACAGCAGGACTCAGCAGCTCGAGCAGTGAGAAGCCGGGAAGGCATGCTGGGGCCCAGCTCGGGGACAGCCAGAGCCCAGGGAGGCAGGTGGCAGCGTGGTCCCAGGGGAGGGAGATGTTAGACTCGGTAAGGACAAGGGTTGGGGGCCCCATACGGACTGGGGGTGCAGGACAGGTCACTCACAGAAGCAGAGAAACAGCGTATCCACACACATGCCATAGACGCTAAAGAAACCATGGGCGATCAGGTAGGAACCGACGATGACTGTCTGGCAGAGAGAGGCAACAGAGTGAGTTTGTGATCCAGCTCCTGTCCAGAGCAAACCCTACCCAACATGTCCCTCAGATGGCATGTCACTCCCCTGTGGACAGGGCCCCCTCACTCCTGTAACAAACTTTGCTTTCTGTAACCTCAGGGACTTTGCATATGCTGTTGCCCTAACTGAAGTCTAGTCTGTGCCCTATCATGCTGCTGCTTTTGGCTCCAACTTCAGGCTTCAGATCCTCAGGTATTACTTGCTCCACGAAGTTGCTGCTGACCCCAAGAACCTATTTTATAGTTTCCTGTCATTGTGCGTCATCGTAACTCAGGCTTCCTGTTAAAGGGATTGTGCGTGTGCATTTCATGCACACATCCTTACTGGACTATGTCACCACATGCATTGCTACATCCCTAGCAATCTGGAGACTCCCAGGCTATGTGATAAACATCTGTTGACTGAGGCTGGAAAGCCACCTAACGTACTTGTCCAGAATTACTCATCTTGGAACTCGAACATAGAGGAAGTAAGATAAAAATCCAGGTCACTGGACTCAAAGAATTATATTGTCCTCAGTGTGGCCACTCAGCCCTTCCACAGCCCTGTCATTTCGTTCCCCTTATCTCTCTCTTTTCCTCTGGGCTGGGGACTGAACCCAGGCCTTTCACTAAAGGGCCTGGAGCCCTTTTTCTTTTGAGAAGGTCTTGTTAAGTCACTAAGCTGCCCAAGCTGGTCTGGCACTTGTAATCCTCCTGCCTCAACCTCCCGCAGTCCTGGCATTGCAAGAAAGCCTTGTTCTCTGAAAGGCCACCCTCCTGCTGGGGCCTGGACTGAAAGGTCCATACCAGTATGGGGACCCAGTAATAGTTGAGAGGCGGCGCTGTGTCCTGCACGATCCTGATGCGATGGGTGAAGAAGAAGAAAGCCAGGATCCCTGGGCGGGGACAGAGCCGAGAGTTGAGTTTGGCTATAGGAAAAGGGCCTCCTTCCCACCCTGCAGGATGCCACGGCAGGAGGCCCGGGGCCTGATGAAAGTTCAGAAGTGGCTCTGAGCAGTCTGGGTGACCACACTCACCCACGCTGCCCACGATCAGGAGTTTGCCCAGCAGGAAGAGGAAGTCGGTAACTTTGTCCAGGACAGCCACCCTGCAGGGGACAATGAGGGACACCAGTGAGTGCTGTGGACTTGGCGACTGGGTGAGGAGGGAGGCCAGAAGGTGATGGGCTCAGCCCTGACCTGATGATGTTTCTCATGAGCAGGAAGAAGGCATTTCTGGCCGAGGTGCAGAAGTTGGTGCCATAAATGGCGATCTGGAGGCGGGAAGAGCAAGGGTCAGCGCTGCTGGGTGGACACGTGGGGAGGGGGGCAGCTGGGGTCCCCAGCCCACTCACCATGATGTAAGCGTTCCTGTTGAGGAATTTAATGAACTTCTCCAGGCACCAGAAACAACACTTGAGGCAGGTCATGAGAAACTTAGCAAATTTGTTTTCCGCAGCTGGAAGAGAAGGGAAAGGATGCCAAAGTGATCCGGGCGTGGTGTCGCATGCCTATCATCCTAGCACTCGGCCGCTGAGGCAGGAGGATCATTGCAAGTTCCAGAGCAGCCTGGGCTACAAAGTCAGTTCAAGACCAGCCTGACTGCACCCTGTCTCAAAAAGACCAGAAAAATCCTCCAAAACCTAAAAATGATGCCAAAGTGACAAGCGAATGGACCAGCTTGGCAGAGACCCCTGACTCCTTATTACGCACACTATCCACAGTCCAGGACTCTCAGGGACCACCCACTCAAAAAGACGGAAAAAGAAGCCAAAATCCAGAGCCCTCAGCCCTCCACACACAGCCAATCAGAAAGCCTTTCAGTCCAGCTTACAAGGTAAAACCCAATCAAACCACTCACTGCTACTAAGCCCCACCTCCCAAGCACAAGCCAATGCTTGTGGCCTTCTTGATCCCACTCCCAATGTAAAACAAACTCCACAGACTTTCTCTGAGAAAAAAAAAAATATCCTCAGCGCCACCCTTCTAGGAGAAGTCAGGCCTCTAGAAATCCCACTCGGTGAGCTCAGCAGCTTCTCCACCACCAGAACCAATCACAGAAGCCCTTCAGGAGAGGAAAACCAATTACTATCCCGCTCCTTGAGCCCCACCCACCACCCAAGGAAGAGCCAATCATAGCTGATCTCTTAGCCCCTTCGCTCTGTGATAGCCAATCCTAGCCGGGCACAGGCCACACCTTTCAGGCGCTGATCCAAATACTCCAGAATCACTCGGATGATCTGCACAATGGCGAGAATGAGGGACCCAAAGGCCAAAGAGCCGGTGTGGTACCTGCCAAAACGGGAATGTCAGCGACCCGGCCAGAACTCCTTCGCCCCATGCCGTCCCGCAATCCTGGCCTACCTGAGCGCTCGGCCAAAGGCAGCGAAGAGCGGGAAGGCCGGCATGTCATCTGGCTTGCGCAGGGCCCAGTAGTAGGAGGCGAAGGCCCCGGCCAGGGTGACCTGGCCCAGCGCCAGCACGAAGTTGGCCAGCCAGAAGAACATAAAGGCGTTGAAGATCTGCAGGCCCAGCAGTGCGCGGTGGTAGCCGGATTCACCGCCGTAGAAGGCAAACTGGCATCTGGCGTTCGGGCACGCGTGCGCTTCAGTGGAATTGAAGAAGGTCTGAGGGAGGGGCACAGAGATGCGTCAAGACAGGACCTGTGCATCCCGGATGGGATGTATGGCATCATCATCAGAGATCAGGGGATAAAACAGAGGTCTTGGGGGTTAGAGGAAAGTCAAGAAATTAATTAGGGGTTCAGGACAAGGGCAGAGGGCAGAGAGTTCTAGAAATGAGAATGACCATTATAAAAGCCAAGAAAAGGATGTAGGGCAGTGAATTAAGTCAAACGGGAAAAGAGGAGCTGGACATGGTGTACAAGCCTGTAAACTCTGCGAGGCTGAAGCAGGTACAGCTTTGAAGCCAGACTGTGCAACTTAGCAAGACACTGTCCAAGTACTGTAATTTTTTTTTTTTTTTGTCTTCTTTCCTTTTTATCGGTACCAGGGATCGAACTCACAACTTCCTGCTTGCAAGGCAGGCTTTTATGCCGCTGAGCTAAATCCCCAGCCCCCCAAGTACAGTATCTTTAAAAGGGATGGGGATGAACTCAGTGCAAGGGCCACGGCTTCAATCTTCAGCACCACGCCAAAAAAGGAGGTGTCCCCTCCCCCAGAGCAGGACACAGGCTAAGCTGATCAGTCCTTGGCTTCCCCAAGAAGGGTGACAGATCTTAGTTTGGTGCCTCTTGGTCTCTGTGCCTCCTCACACCCAGCACGCGGCAGAAAGAAGGCACCAAGTGTTTGCTTAATAATAATCACCTGCCCTCCTACCCCAGGGACACCTACCTCAGGGTGGCACGTTTGCCCCTGATGTGGGCAGGAGGAATCGCCCAGAATCTTATAGACAGCTTCGTTAGAAGTAGACAGGAAGCTGGTGGCTTGTTAAGGAATCTGGGGTCTGGGATTGGGAACGCCAGGGGCTTTGGGAAAGGATCCGCTAACTCCCAGTGCCCAGCCCTGCCTCCAGCTGCATGTGCCCCCCTGGGCTCACGGGTGGATACACAGCAGTGCTGGCCCAGTATGCAATGCAGAGACACAGCAGGAAGAAGGTGACCAGGGGGTACAGCAAGGAGCACATGACGTATCCCACGGCCCTGGGGGACAGCAATGACGGGCATCAGGGCTGGAGCAGCCCTGGGGATAGGACGCCCCACTGGCCCCCAGCGCCCCCAGCCGGCCCCGACCTGCTGGCTTCCTTGATGAGTGCGATGGCGATGAGAATCCGCTTGCGGAGGAAGATGAGCAGCAGGATGATGATGACTTCCAGGATGCTCAGAATGATCACTGCAAGGGGCCGAGACAGCTACGTGGCTGCCCAGCCCCTCTGAGGACCCCGGGGGGCAGGACCAGGGGCTGCGACTCACTGAAAGCCAGCCAGGTCTGGCGGAGGTGCAGGTACACCCGGAAGTCCGTCTGGAAGCCCAAGTCCAGGACCGAGATGTCCGAGCCGGCCTCCCCGCGCAGGCGGGCGTACTCCATGTAGCAGTGAAATATCCCTGCACATAGCCATGGCCTCAGCCCATTGCTCCTCGCCAGCCTTACCCCTGTTTTTTTTTTTGGGGGTGGGGGGAATAAAACCCAAGACCCTCACACTGAGGTGTATTTTTCTTAACAGTGTCTTGTTAAGTTTCCCTGGTGGGTTTTGAACTGGAGATCTTCCTACCTCAGCCTCTCAGAGTGCTGGGATTACAAGCACAGGCCACGATGCTTGGTTCCTTAACCTTCATTTAACAGAAACAAAGACTGAGGCTTCCTGTGCCTCAGGACCTTTGTACTCGCTGTTCATTCTTATATCCTAGAGGTGTTCCAGGTTTGTTTCTCACCTGAATCCCCTGCACCCCTAGGAGCACAAGCTACTGGAGAACAAGTATTTATCCTGTTTTGCCCATTGCTATAAGCTCAGTGCCTGGAAAGCTGGCTGAGCCAGCACTTGGTGCATGCTTGATGAATGAATCAATGAACGCATCTTGGGTGTGAACCAGAAGTGGGACAGCATTAAGGATTTTCAGCATTGCCCTTAGCTCTCCGTAAAATAAAATTATAAGCTGGAAAAAAAGAAAAACAAAAAGACAAAAAAACTATAAGCTGGACATGGTGGTGCACTCCTGTCACCCAGCATTGAGGAGGCTGTGGCAGGAGGACTGCAAATTCAAGCCCACCATGGGGTAATTTAGTGGCTTAGTGAGACCCTGTCTCAGAAAAACACTAAAAAGGGCTGGGGACGGAACTCAGTGTAAAGGTCCCAGATTCAATCGCCCATATTGCAAAAATATAAAAATAAAAGGAAAAAATGAAGCTCTTTGACTTTGGGATTTATTCCAGGTGAGTGTGTGGACCACTGCGACTGGCCAGTACGAACATTTGGATACTCAGGTCTTCCTTCTGATTGGGTGGCCAAGAATTTGTCCCCCTGGAAGTTGCCATGAATGATCAGGGGATGAAGCACCGGTTTACGAGCCAGGCCTCAGGTCCCCACAGTGTGAGCTACACAGCTCTGCCCGGGCTTATCCTCACGGGCTCTCTCCTCTCATCAAGCCTCCCAAGCAGTAAGTACTAATTATCCCATGAAGTGCAGGATGAAATTGAGGCAAAGTGAGGCTTACTCACTTGCCTAGGGACACTCAGCTACTAAGGGGTGGAGTGTGGATGTGGTCCTGGGATTCGGGCGCCAGAGCATGCATTCCAATGCGCTCGCTAAAGAACCTGCTTGACTACTCAGGAGGCTGAGGCAGGAGGATCACCAGTCCAAAGCCAGCCTAGGAGACCGTGAGACCCTGCCTCAAAAAAAGCCTGCATGGGAATGCCTTTGGCTGTTGATAAAACACTGAAGGGCTTGCTGCAGAAAGCTACCAACAGCTGCGTTTCCATCAGGGGTGGGGAGCACATGCCTGCAACCCCAGCAATCAGCAGGCTGTGAGTTTGAGGCCAGCCTGAACCTAGAGTGAGACCTTGTCTCAGAAGACAAAAAATGCAGGGTGAATGCAGTGGTGCACGCCAGTAATCCCAGCGCTTGGGAGGCTGAGGCAGGGGAATTGCTACAAGTTTGAGGCCAGCCTGAGTTACATAATGATTTCAAGGCCAGTCTGAACTACACACACAAAAAAAAAACAAACAAAAAACTAAGGCAGGAGTGGACAGCGTTTTTTGCAGAGCTCAGGAAGGGGCGGGAGGGTCCGGGAGGGGGCGCCGCACCGTAGCCCAGCACCAGGATCACCAGGACGATCATCACCCAGACCATGATGCCGGCCAGGAAGCGCAGCAGGATGATGAACAGCAGGCTGAGCACCATGGCGATGACCAGGCCTCTGTGGAGCAACACAGCATGAGCCGACCCTCTCCCCAGGCGGCCCAGGAGAGGCGCCTGCAGCCGCCCACCTCCCCGGCTCCCTGGACCTACATGACAATCCAGTACCAGGAAACGGTGTAATCTTCAAATATGCGCATGGCCAGCTGCCGGGCCTCCAGGATGCCGTTGGCCTGCCTGGGGAGGAGGACTGGCTCCCATCACAGCCCCTCCCTGGGCCCGGCCCAGCCCCATCTCACCCGGCTGGGGGCCCCCACAGCCTCACTTGGCGCCCTCCACCAGCTCCGTGATGTTTTTCCGGGAGCCGTGCCCATCCTCGTAGGTGGTCGCATTGCCCACCATGATGACCCCCTTGTGGGCGTGGATGTCCGGGAAGCATCTCTGGGCCACTGTGCAGAGCAGGGAGCCAGAGGTCAGTCTGAGCCCCACAGGCTGCCACTGCCAGTCCCCGGCTGAGCTCAGGCGACCCCAGACTCACAGGGCTTGCTGGGGATGAGCACAGCAGGGCACTGCCCATCCCGAAGCACCTGGGCCACACCCTGTTAAAAGAGAAAGAGGGGGCTGAGGATATAGCTCAGTGGTGCGGTGACGACTCAGCAATCTTGAGTTCCTGAATTTGATTCCCAGTACCAAAAAATAGAAAAAAGAGAAAGAGAGAGAAGCTGGGCTTGGTGGTGCCCAACCGTGAGGCCAGCACTCTAGAGGCTGAGGCAGGAGGATTTCCACGAGCTTGAGGGCACCCTGGGGTACCTAGTGATTTCTAGGCCAGCCCAGACTACACAGCAGGACTCAGTCTTGAAAAATGAAACCAACAAAAAATAAAAATAAGGGGGCTAGGGATTTAGCTCAGCGGCATAAGAAAAAATAAAAATAAGGGGACTAGGGATTTAGCTCAGCGGCATAAGCGCCTGCCTTGCAAGCAGGCAGTCGTGAGTTCGATCCCCAGTACGGATAAAAAGGAAAAGACCAAAAATAATAATAATAATAATAAAAAAAAAGAGAGAATGCTAGGGGTTAATTCCCCCGAGACAACACCCCGCCTCTGGTTACTCCGCGGTCTCACCTTTTTATTCTTCTGGAAGTCAGGGACACAGAACTGCTTGTAATACTCAAATTCAGGCGTGTTCCAGGCATTCAGGAGGGTGAGGTAGCGGTTGGGACACTTCTCCACGCAGATCTAGGAGGGCAGAAGGATGGGGGTGGGGGTGGGGCCAGTACTGGGTTTCACCCCAAAATTTTCAGGGTGGGGCGAGGGGAGGGACTAAAGGTACCTGGGGAGTGGGGCATTGGAATTCCAGCAGGACCAGGGGGCTGGCACACTTTACAATGTTGAAATAGAACAGGAAAGGTTTGTTCCTGGGTTTGGAGAAAGAACTGTCAAGGTACCTCAGCCACCACATATAAACAGCATCACAGAAACAACAACAAAACCAGCAGCCCCTGCTACTGCATGCCAGACTCTGCCCTAGGCCTTCTGCAAAGACCAGGCCACCTCCCCGAGTGCGGGACTTTGTTTTCTTAGGCAGGGACTTGTTCTCACTAAATTGCCTGGGCTGTTTGCACTTGCAATCCTCCTGCCTCAGCCTCCCCAAGTGCTGAGATTACAGGCCTGCAGCACCATGCCCAGCTTTTGTTTTCTTTGAGACGGGGCTGGGGGGTCCTCTATGAAGTCCAGCCTGGTCTGCAACATGCAGTATGGCCCAGGCGGGCCTCAAATTTGCAGTTATCTTGTCTCAGCTTCCAGAGTGCTGGGGTTACAGGTTGCACCACAGCTGGAACCGAGTCTTATGATGTTAATGATCATGAAACTTAGAATGTGTCTTAGAGGTAGACGGCACAAGCTTGAAGCCCTGAATTCAATCTCTAGAACTATCAAAAAAATTAAATTAAAAAAAAAGAAAAGAAATTAAAAGACAGCTGAGGCAGGATCTTATCTAGACAACTTAGCAAGACCCAACACAAAATAAAAAATAAAAGGCACAAGGTTCAGTGGCCGGTACTGCAAAAAACAAAACACTGTAAGAAGCAGGCACGGTGGCCCACTGCTGTGATCCCAGCACTCAGGAAGCTGAGGCAGGAGGATCTCTTTGAATTAAAAAAAAAAAAGCAAACCCTCTAGATAGAAAATCTACAGATTTCTCTTTTTGTCATTCAGCCTTTGGGCAGCACAAACATTTGTACTGTGTCACACATCACCCAGAGACAGGTGACCTATGCAGCAGGACAAGTGTCTATGGAGTCTGCATAAATGAACACACCCTCTATAGAAGGGACTGGGCAACCATGGATGTGGGGGGTCCCGGGGAGCCCGGCTCCTGTTCCACGCCCAACCCCGGTGGCCCTGGGGACTCAAGACTCACGCATTCTTCGTGCCCTTCTGGCCGCAGAATTCGCCTCGGCTGTCCGTGGGGTAGATCACCTTCCGAGGGTCCCCATGCGTCCAGGCTGAGGGCGGACCAGCACCACTGAGGCAGGGCCACTGGGGGGCAGCAGGGCCCTCCCGCCCCACCCTGTCCACTACTCACCAATGAGGCCCACAGCCACATAGCCCACAATGGCCAGGAAGAGGAGGACACAGCAAAGGACGTCTGTGCAGCCCCTGGAGAGCACAGGGGGGTGTCAGAGCCCTGCGGCCTGCCCAGTGGGGCCCACAGCCACTCAGTCAGTGCAGTGGGTTTCCTGAGCTGTGTGTTTTGTAATTTGTTTTTTTTTTTAACTTTGAGACAAAGTCTGTCTAAATTACTAAATCGTCCTGGCTGGGCTTGAACTTGCAACTCTCCTGCTTCAGCCTCCCAGAGTCCTGGATTACAAAAGGGCACTGCTGCATGAAGAAGGTTTTGTATTTGAAGTCCCCCTGCAAAAAAGCCCACATTTCCTCCCCAAAACACAGTGCCAGCTGTGTGCAGGGACCAGTGCCTGTGTGCCTGCTACTCGGGAGGAGCTCTGGGTCAGCCTGGGCAATCAGGGGACCCTGTTCCCAAATAAGCCTGCAGGACTCTTGGGGCCAAGGCAGGAAGATCACAAGTTCAAATCTCGCCTGGGCAGCTTAGTGCGACCCTGTCTTAAAACAGGTCCTGGCTATAGCTCAGCGGCATAGAGCCCGCCCGGAAAAAGCACAAGGCCCTGAGTTCAATTCCCAGTTCCAAAAACAATCTAAAAATAAAAAACAAAAGGAGCAGGGGATGGGCTTTCCTAGCATGTGGGTGCTCCCAGTGTCTGATCCCAGCTCTGCAAAACAAAATAACAACAAAAATTAAAAATCGGAATGCGAGGATTCTTTATAATCAAGCCTCCCAGACTGCTGGGAGTCCACGCCAGTGACTGCTTTTGAAGCTGTCCTGTAAGTCTTTTTAGCTACCTTGAGCCTCTTTGCTCTAACCTCAGTCTCCACTAGCTCTCGGGCCACACACCCCACCCGTGTGTTTCTTGCACAACTCTTCGTGGGGCTGGGGTACAGCTCAGTGGCAGCGCGTGCAACTTCCCTCAAGTGCGCGGGAGGAGGTCCTGGGTTCCACCCGCACAGCACACACACACACACACAGACACACACACCCATTTGTAAGGAGGCTTTGTGCTTTAAAGAAATGAGCCCTTCTACCCAGTTGTAAATATGCACCACCGCTTTGTGCCAAAAGGCCGGGAGGAGGCAGAAACGGGGTGGGGGTGGGGGCACAGGTCTTCCCGGCCGGCCCCAACCCTCCCAGCCCTTACCTGTTGTAAATGGGTCCCTTGAAGGTGGGGTCATACTTCTGCGGGGTTCCTGAAAGCCAACAAGTTTACACCGGATGGGTCAGAGAGCTGGACCCAGAAGGGGCCCGGGGCGGACTGCTCTCCCTGGGCCCCCGGAGCTCCGGCCTTCGGGCGGGGAGCCAGTGCCGGGCACCTGCGTCCCGTGCAGGGCACCACACCCGGGCGGAGCTGTCCGCCCGGAGCAGGCTCCAGCTCCGGAGGGCGAGCCGATCCCGGGAAGGGCGGGCCAGGGCAGGCACCGGCTGGAGGGCTCCAGCCACCTCGGCCGGGGCGGCCGGGCAGCCTCACTACGCGGCCCCGGGAAGGCAAACCAACGACGGCACTAACGCACAAACGGTACCCGGCCGGAGGAAGCGGGTGAGGGCGCCGGCCCGGGCCGGCCGGGCGCAGGCGGGGCGCAGCCTACCGTGCAGGCCGTAGTGCGGCCGGTCGCCCCCCATCCCTGCGGCGGCTCGGGGCTGCGGCGGCTCCGGGCGGGCTCCACGGCCGCAGGCTCGGCCAGCTCGCCAGCCCGCCCCGGCGGGAGGCGCGGCCCGAACCGGTCGGACCGGCGGGGGGCGGGGCGCAGCTGCTCCCGCCACTCAGCGGCGCGGGGTGCCCGCCCCGCCCCGCCCCACAGGCCGGCTGCACCCCGGCCCGGCCCGGCGAGCTGGGGGCTCCGCTGCACCCGTCTGCGAGGGGGAAACCGAGGCACCGGGGAACTTCAGGTAACTGAACGGAGCGCAGGAGCTCAAAAGTCCTCAACCAGTGAGGTGTTCTGTGGTTATTTCTCGGTCTTTGGTCCAAGCAAGCCTGCCTCAGCCTCCAGAGTGACAGCTCTTTGGTCTTCGTTTTCCTCCACTTTTTTTTTTTTTTTTTCTTTTTGCCAGGTTGGGATGGAGCCCAGGCCATGCACAGGCTAGCAAAGCGCGGGAGCCCTGAGCTTTATCTCCATTTGCAAAGGTTAAAACATTTGGAGAGGGGGCTGGGGATTTAGCTCAGCGGCATAAGTGCCTGCCTTGCAAGCAGGCAGTGGTGAGTTCGATCCCCGGTAGGGATAAAAAGGAAAAAAAAAAAAAAATTTGCAGAAGGGACTCTGCCTGCCTGCCCAGTGTGAGGTTGTGAGCTCGATTCCCCATACCAAAACAGGAAGAAAAGAAAAAAAAAAAACAAAAAAACAAAAAAAAAAACAAACAAAACAAAACAAAATTTGGAGAGTTAAAATAATAACTATCTGCATGGCTCGCTTCTCTTAGAAATTGAACAGCAGGGTGACGGGGTGCTTACTTGTAACCCCAACCTCAGCGCGGGAGGCTGAGGGAGGAGAAACAAGCATTCTAGGCCAGCCTGGGCAGGGTAGTGAGAAAAAAAACAAAAAAAACAAAACCTCTTTTAAGACATTCCCCCACAAAAACTATAAAACAAACCCAGAATCAAAGATCATGCATGGGTCAGACATGGTGGCACATGCTTGTGATCCTAACACTCAGGAGGCTGAGGCAGGAGGAACTCAAATTCAAAGCCTGGGCTACAAAGACGCTGCCTCAAAACCTAAGCAAACCAAACCCACAGGTATGTCTCCTGTCACTAACTCAGCTTGTCTCTCAAGCAAATGCTCCACCCAGCAGCAGTCTGATGGAGGGCGACCCCACTTGACCCCTGGACTATTCTAGGCAGCTAAATTAGGTTGGAAATCTAGCAGGCAGTCAGAAGGGCCTGGGATCTAGAGGGGGTCATCACAGGGGATGAGAGCCCTTCAGGACACTGGCTGGGGGGCATCTGAATCACAGTCACAAGGGCCAGGTTTGCAAACTTCCCTCAGGGATAAACAGAAGTTCCAGGTTACCGGTTTCACCCTTTTGAGATTTCCCATTGTCTCGCTGGGGTGGGCCATCCTCTCTCACCCACTAAGATTTAGGCCACTAAGACTAAACACAAGACTAAAACTTCAGATTATCAACCAAGGTGAGCGATGTAACCCATAGGCTCTTGCTACCCCTGGGTCAATGTTAGCTAAGTGACTGTGCTTGCAATCTGATTGGTTGATCATAATTTTTACCCATGTTGCACCCGTCTCGTGCTGTTGCTCTATAAAACTTCCTCTGATTGGCTAGGGATTTAGCTCATCGGCATAAGCACCTGCCTGGCAAGCTCGAGGTTATGAGTTTGATCCTTGGTACCAAAAAAAAAAACAAACAAACAAACAAAAAAAAAAACACTTCCTTCAAGAGATGGGCTCCTTGGTAACCCTCTCAGCCCCCTCCTGTCTCTTGGGAGCTACTGCTATTCCCCAAAAAAGACCAACGAATCAAGTAAATAAATTTTCCTCCTCGCTCTCTCTTTTTTGTCTTTTTGAGACAGGATCTCACTATGCAGTTCAGGCTGGCCTTCAGCTTCCTTTGTAGCCCAGGCTGGTTTCCAACTCAGTGATCCTCCTGCCTCAGCCTCCCGAGCGCTGGGATTACAAGCATGCACCATCACACCTGGCTAATTTTCCTAGTGTTACTTAGAATTCATTCTTTGACTCCGGGGGACACTGACTCGGGTATCAGACCTGTGGCATTTCCCATAGAGCAGGAATCAGGCCTCAGTAAACAGGCACAGACACCAGCCGTGCCCTCAGGTGACTGGGGCGCCCAGAGACCCAGCCATGCCCAGCCTCAGCGGGGAAGGAGGACACTAGCTGCCAGCCACGTGCCTCTTGTTTCCAACCACATGGTCCCTGAGGGATACTGACCCAGGACGTCACAACCAGGTCCCCATGACAGCTTTGAACATCTGCTACCTCAAGACCATCTACACAAACTGTGTGTGTGATACTGAAGGTTTGATTTTATCTTTTTAATCTTTTTAACTTTTTTTTTATCGGCACCAGGGATCAAACTCACGACCATGCGCTTGCAAGGCAGGCGTTTTATGCCACTGAGCTAAATCCCCAGCCCCTATCTTTTTAATTTTGAGACAGGGTCTTACTGACTTGCTGGACTCCAACTTGAGATCCTCCTGCCTCAGCCTCCTAGAACTGGGATCCCAGGTGTGCAGGCCTTGGCTGCTGAGATCGCCGTCTCCCTCACCTCCACTCCCTCACCTCATGCCCAGCACAGACCTCCTGTTAGCCCCATATGGCCACCTTGGGCCTTGTTCCAGACCCTTCCCACACCCTCTTGCCTGACAGTCAGAGGCACCTATGACCCCAAGTCAGATCCCTCAGGCCTCCCTGCCTTGACGCGACCACCCATAGCTCCCACAGTGCCTGGAGGAAGCCCCATGTCTCACCCTGACCCACCCCAGGCTGCTCTCAGCTCTGCTCTCTCTCCCTTGCTTGTTCTGTTTCAGCCTCACAGGCCTCCTGATTGGCCAAGCCACCCCAGCCCAGGCCCACCCCAGGGCCTTTGCACAGGCTGCTCTCATCTCCCTAAGAGAGGCTGCCTTAGACCAAATTGTTGAATTGTGGGGTTCAGGGGTACAGCATCTGTGTAGCGCATATAAGGCTCTGGGTTCCTTGCCCAGCATAAAGAATAAAAAAAAAGGGGGGGGGGATCTCCTGTCCTCTTTTTTTTTTTTTTTTTTTAAGACAGGGTCTTGTTACAAAGTCTAGGCTGGCCTCAGGCTCATGAGTGCTGGGATTTCAGGCATGTGTCACCATGACGGGCAGAAGAAATAATTTAAGGCCGAGGATTTATCTCAGCGGCACAAACACCTGCCTGGCAAGTTCGAGGTCATGAGTTCCATCCCCGGTTCCCACCCCCCCTCCAAAAAAAAAAAGGAAAAAAAATTTAATAGCCAACTAAGGGCACTTTCTCAGTTGGCAGGGAAAAAATAAACCTCTCAATCAGGAGCACGAAGAAGCACTTGGATGAAAATAGACGCAACCCCGACACGCACGCACGTAGCAACACAAATTCCTCACAGATTAGTCATGTAAATATATAAAGACTCAAAACTATTACAAGTATGAGGAAAATAAACCTCCCATAGGGGAGCAGGTGGGAGTCCTGTGTTGGCTGAACCGTCCTTGGCCTCCGATAGGGCCACGAACACACCTCAAAGGGCTCTTCCCCCAGGCAGCCACCCAGCCTGCTTGACAAGAGGGGAAACTGAGGTTAGGGAGGGGGGGAAGGAGGGAAGCAGCTCAGTAGAGACACAGTTAAGTTAGGTGGAAATCGAGGAGGCCGCCATGCGGGCTCCACAGGGCCAAAGCCAGGGAGCGGATACATCAGGACCATCAGGACGGTGGCTGGGGCTATCTGAAGATTAAAGCCCGGCCAGGCTTGCATACCTCCCTCAGGGATAAATGAAGTTTGTCAAGAGAGAGTTTCATTGCCCGCGGGGTGGGGCGGGTAAGTAGGAGCCATAGAGAGCTCTGGAGCGGAGGGCAGGAGGGAGGAGAGAGGAGGAGAGAGGCTGGGGAGGGGTGCTGGGGGCCCTCACTTAGCCACACATGCAGGGGGAGGATGCCTGGCCTGGCAGGAGCCTGGCTGCAGGTCTGGCTCCCTGGGATTTCAGGAAATGTACGAGGAACATTGTTATTGCGATCAGCAGCGCCATTAGCTCTCATTAAGCTCAGCTGGGTGGGGACTGTGCTCACAGTGGCAGCCAGGCCATACCCTGTACTAATGGTTTCGGATCACCGAGCCTAAGTCCAGCCCTGCAGGGAGGAGATGTAACCACAAACTCGCAACAGATAAGGACAGTATTATGCACCAGATTGCTTGCTTTTCTCTCTCTCACACACACTTTCTTTCTTTCTTTCGTTTTGAGGCAGGAGCTGGTCCTATAGGCCAAGCTCACCTCGAACTCGTGGCGATCCTCCTGACTCAGCCTCCCCAACAGACGGCATTACAGAGCATCCCTGGCTTCTTGCATCCTGAAAGCCAGCAATGGCCTCAGACTACCGGGTCAGAGTTCTCTAAGTTGCCCCTTCCCTTCCACTGTTAAGGGAACTGTCCAGGAACCCATCTACCCAACCTTCCTCGAAGGTGGCTATGTTGGCACATGCCTGTAATCCCAGCACTGGGAGGCAGAGGCAGGAGGATCCCCCAGAACTTGAGGCCAGCCTGGGCTGCACTGGGAGACTCTGTCTAAGCAACACCACCACCAAGACCCTTCCTCCAACCATGTGCTCCTTCTCTTACTATGGAAACTAACTTTCGAAGGTTCTAGAAAGCACAGTGTGGCCACTTTGCAGGACATTGCTCCTGCCTGCCTTTCTGTTATTCACATTAGGGTTAGACCCAAGGCCTTCGCACTGAGCTGCATCCCCAGCCCATCTCATTCCAATGTTGTCTTTGGACACAGAGTCTTACTGCACTGCTCAGCCTAGCCTCGGAACTCAGAGCTTTCTGCCCAAGCGATAAGGTTTTCCCCTCTGAAACACATGGCGTTCAGCCCCCTGAAGGGGAGGCGTGGAGAGGTGGAAATTTAATGGACTATGCCCTTTGTTCAGGGGTGGGGTTTTGGGGCCAGGAATGTTGGTGTACGCCCAAGACCCCAGCACTTCAAGAGGCTGAGGCAGGAGGATCTCAAATTTGAGGCCAGTCTGGGTAATTTAGCAAACTCAAACCCAGCCTGTGTTACATAGCAAGACTCTGTCTCAAAACCCAAAAGCCAAAAGTGATGAAGACCCTGGGAGAGGCAGCAGAGAGAGAAGGGGAGGGAAAGATGTGTCCTGACAATAGCCCCGTAGGGAAGGCAGCACCTGCCGGTCTCAGTCCCAGCAGCCCAGCAGCTGAGCTGCCCAGACAGTAGGCGTGGGAGTCATGGCACCCTCAGGAGCTGCCACTTACAGAGCTCCTGCCAAAGCATCAAATGCCACCCAGCCCCCACGGCTCCCAGACACCAGCCAAGTTCCCCAGGGCTGCAGCCAGAGCCTCGCCTACGCAGCCCTGGCTTCCCAGAAGTCTCTGCGGAGGAGAAGTGTGTCTCCAATGCCCTGACCGGCAGCTTTGGTGCGGGGTTGAGGATGGCACCCCAGCGGGCAGGCCTTGGGAGTTCTCTGAGGCATAGACCCAGCACCTGCCGTACACACCAGGCCCCAGACAAGCCGCTGACCTCTGGGAACCATCATGTCTTTTTTGTTCTCTTTTATGTTTCTCGAGACAAGGAGTCACTATGGTAGTTCAGGCTGCCCATGAATTCACTTCGATCCTCCTGCCTCTGCCTCCCGTGTCATGCTGGGATGACAGGTGTGCACCACCGCGCTCAACTGTCAAGGAATTTTAGGAAGATATCTATAAACCAGGTGTGACGGCTCATGCCTGTAATCCCAGCACTTGGGAGGCTGAGGCGGGAGGATCACTATGAGTTCCAGACCAGCCTGGCTACAAACTGAGCCCAAGGCCAGCCTGAACTGCACAGGGAGACCCTGTCTCAAAAAGACAAATAAAATAAAATTAAAATAAAGCTCCTTGGGCTGGTTTAATAGGGGAAATGTTCCCATTCCCACAGTGGAAATGGTGAGCTCTACTGACAGGAAACAATATTAAATTATGTTCTTCTGTTTACCAGCAAAAGAAGAAGACAGAACAGTAACAAGATGAAGAAACACCAAGAAATAGCTCAGTGTAGGCGCAGGGCCGGGCCTGGGCCCAGCCACCCAGGCACTACCAAAGGAAAGATGAGGACAAGGGACAGAGTTTGTAGACTTTTTTCTTGTCCTGTGTTTCTGGGTAATAAACCAGGGGCTTTTGCACTGAACTATTCCCCATTTTTTAAAAAAAAATGTTTTTTGAGACAGGGTCTCACCAAGTTGCCCAGGTTGGACTCAAACTTAGGATCCTCCTGCCTCAGCCTCCTGGGTACAGAGGTGACAGGTGTTGGGTGCCACGTTTTCCCCACCGGCAGCGTCTCAGTCTAGCACAGAACCTGACACGCGGTGTTTGCTCAGTGAAGGTTTACTGAAGGAGGGCAAACAAACTGCCATGGTGAGACCTTGTCTCACAAAACAAAAAGAAACACAGAAATAAGTAGACCAAGTTTTGGAAGGAGAGACTTCCTGCCTGTGTTAGTCTGGGCTGAAGACAGCTGGCCGAGGGCTGGGGAAGGTTCTTTAGCATGGAACATTAAAATCTTCTTTGTGGTTTAGTGCTTATTTTTAGTTTGGAGTTTCTCGGCCCCCAAAAAGAGAACATATTAATTTCATGATGTAAGAGTTGAAAGTTATATATTTCAATTTTTTATTATTCATTTTAAGTTTTTTTTTTTTTTTTTTTTTTTTTTTTTTTTGTACCAGGCATCAAACTCATGACCTCAAGCTTGCCAGGCAGGTGCTTACTCTGCTGAGCTAAATCCCCAGCCCTTTATTAGAATCTCTAATTTGCTATATAACAGTTCTTGCTAAACTGCCCAGGCTGATCTCAAACTTGCAATTCTCTTGCCTCAGCCTCCCATGTAGACTGGATTATAGGTGTGCACCACAGTGCTTGATAGAAGCCGCTTTTTAAAAAAGTGTTTTTTTGGGCTGGGGATTTAGCTCAGCGGCATAAGCACCTGCCTTGCAAATGTGTGGTCATGAGTTTAATCCCCGGTACCAATAAAAAAGAAAAAAACCAAAAAAAAAAAGTGGTTTTTTGTGGGGGGAGGGTGTCAGAAATCAAACTCAGGACCTTGTGTTTGCCAGGCAGGTGTTTGTGACACCAAGCTATATCCCCAGTCCCCAAATCTACTTTTAAAAAAAGTTCCAACTTGGGATCAGACCGTGAGCTTTGCTATATAAGCTGTCACTGAGCCACCCTTCCAGCCATTTTTATTTTTATTTTCAGACAGGGTCTTGCTAACTTGTCCAGGCTGGGCTCAAACATATCATCCTCCTGCCTTCTCTTTCTGAAGAACTGGGCTACAGGCAAGCACCACCATGCCCAGCTGAAGCGCTGAAATCTGCTTCTTAGCCGAGCACCAGTACCCTGCGTCCCCGGCCCTTTGTCCTCCCGGTTAAGTCTCATCGTTCTGAGTTGTGGAATCTGAAGTGCAGTTTGTGCCAGGGTGAGCAGGACATGAAGATGGTGTCCCCTGCTGACATCCGTCAGGGCCCAGAGCCATTTCCTGGCTTCCCTGCCAGCCAGCTGGCAGGAAACCTCTGAAGATAACGGGATCTAGCAGGGCGTGGTGGCTCACGCCTGTCATCCGAGCACTCGGGAGGCTGAGGCAGGAGGATCTTTGGGAGTTCGAGACCAGCCTGGGCTACAAAGTAAGCTCAGGGCCACCCTGAACTGCACATCGAGACCCTGTCTCAAAAAGACAGAAAAAAGGGGCTGGGGATTTAGCTCAGCAGCATAAGTGCCTGCCTTGCAAGCAGGCAGTCATGAGTTCAATCCCTGGTACCGATAAAAAGGGGAAAGACAAAAAAAAAAAAAAAAAAAACAGATAACGGGATCTAGAAAGGAGGAGCTTCCTGCCAGGCACAGCAATGCCTTGCCTGTAATTCCAGCACTTGAGAGCCTAAAAGAGGAGGATTAGGGGGCTGGGGATTTAGCTCAGCAGCATAAGCACCTGCCTTGCAAGCAGGCGGTTGTGAGTTCGATCCCTGGTACCAATAAAAATCAAAAGGAAAAAAAAAAAAAAAAAAGAGGAGGATCACTGTAAGTTCAGAGCCAGCCTGGGCTACATAATAAGACACTGTCTCAAAAAAGAAACCAACAAAAACCAAACCAGATACCCACTACAAGAAAGTTTCTCTTTCTTTTCTTGACTTTGTTTTTGGTTTGGTTTTGCTTTGCTTTTTGAGACCAGGTCTTCCTAGGCAGTTCAAGCTGCTCTTGCACTCACTATGTAACCCAAAGTGACCTTGAACTCCCAGCAATCCCCCTGCCTCAGCCTCCCAGGTGCTGGCCTCCCAGAGGCTCACCACCATGCCGAGCCCAAATGAAGTTCCCATTCTCAGGCTCCTTGGAACCTTAGAGAGGGAAGTAATTAAACAACTGTGTGGTTTGTTTGCTGTTCCTCCTGCTGGTACACGCACCCCACCAGTATTCCCACCGCCGGACCCACATCCAGCCTTCAGTCCCCTAAAATAGACACTGATGATTCTGCCACACACTCGGTGTCCTGTTCTCTGCCTCACAACCTTAAACAACCTGCAATTACATGTGTCTTCTCCATCCCCTCCCTGTGGACGAGGCGCTGCTGCTTTGCTCAGAGCTGTGTTCCCAATGTCCAGGGCTCTGTCCGGGAGAAGCCAATAAAAACTTGTTGACTGAGGCTGGGGCCGCTGCTCTGTGGTGCATGCCTCACCCACCTGGTCTGTGGGAGGCCCAGTTCCAGGCCAGCTTCAAGAACAAGACAGAACTTGTGGAAGGAATGTACTGTTGGACCCGTGGGACAGAGGTCGCCTGTCCTGCCTCTGGGGTGAGCGTGGTAGCTAAGGGTCATTTTCTTCACCCCATCCTTGGCCAGATTTAAATGTGGGTGATGCCTAACCTCGTCCCCTTGGCTTTCTCCCCTCAAACCTCAGGACACCAAAGATCTCTCACTGGGCCAGGACCCCAAGGAGCCAGGTCTCCATCACAGACACACAGAGACATTCCCAGGGGTGCACGGTGTGCAGACCTGGAGTCTGCGGTGGTAATCAAAACCACGAGCCATGGAGGGCCCCTGTGGAAGACAGAGCTGGCAGCTTAGGGGTGGGGAGCTCCTCGATCCGGTGCTCCCTCTCTGGGCTGGGCAGGGTCCCTGACTCTCCTCCCTCTGTTTCTCCTTCCGCCCTTTCTGCCCATTTTGTTTTTGTTCTTTTGAGACAGGGTCTGGTTACACAGCCCACGTTGACCTCAAACTTGCAGTGATCCTCCTGCCTCAGCCTCCCAAAGTGCTGGGATGACAGGTGTGTGCCACCACATTCAGCTCTCCTGAAGCCTCCTGAGGCCACAATCTCTGGGGGGACCGGAGGCCTGGCCGCTTGTTTCCCTTGTTTGCCACGCCTTCCCCAAGGCAGTGTCTAGGAAGTTCTGGTCACATTGAGGTTCAAGGCCCCTGAACCCCTGAGCAGTGCCTCTTGGGTCTTGGCCCAAATTGGGGCCTGGGGACCCAAGATACGGAGGAGGAAGGAAGGAAATACTGAGGCCCACAACACTTGACTTCTGGGGTTCTGGCTGCAATCTGGAGGCGCCAGGGAGGGAGGGCCCCCCATTCTGGGCCCAACCCAGCGCCACGTGGTTGAGGCTGCCCTTGGGGTTTATATGGGGGGACCCCATACAATAGCAAGCGGGCAGCCTGGCGCCTTGCACAGGATGGGGAAAGTTTCTCAGTGGTTTCCGGCCTCCTTCCTCACCAGAGGCGCCCTTATTTCCGCCTTTCCCAGACGCCTGGCCGGACTCGTGAGCTCCAACTCCAGGATCCTGTCTGTCCAGGCTTGCCTCAGTTTACCAATCTAGCCTCAAGCCCAGAATGGTTACAGGGCGCGGGTGGCGATTAGGGGAACGGCCAGGGGAGGAAGGAGGTGGGTAGGAGGAAGTGGACAAAAGGATCTGGAAGGAAAACGGGGGTCTGGAGAGGTCAGGGCCGGATCCCGTCCCGGTCGCCGTCCCGCGTCTCCCCTCCCCCGCGCGCCATCTGAGTCGCCCAGATAACGGGACCTCCGGGGCGGAGCATGCGCCGTGCTTCGACCCCGCCGCCGAGAGGGAGCTGGGGGACTCGGGGCCCCGGGCGCGGGGCGGCGAGCGCAGGCCGAGCTGGAGAGGCCCGGGCGGAGGGGACCTGGGTAGCTGCAGCGCGGGCCTCTCAGGTCCCGGCTGTCCTCTCCCCACCCCCGGCTCCACAGAAGGCGGCCCCAGGCCGGAGGCGGCCCCTACCGTAGGCTCCGTCCTTCCGTTGGTCCTCCATGGCCGCAGCGGGCGGGGAGGGGAGTCCCAACCACCGCGACCCCAGCCCGAGCGGGCGGGAGGCTACGGACTGCGGCGCCCCGCCTGGCCCCGCCCACGTCCCCGCCCACGTCCCCGCCCTCCCCGCCAGCCCCCGCAATCCCCCTCCAATGGGAGCCTTGCTGGGTCAGGGGGCGGGGAAAGGGGCGGGGCCAGCCCGGGATGGGTGGAGCCATTACCTTTGTTTCCAGGCTGCGCTCAGGCAAATCTTTCGGGCGGTGTGATGGGGCTTATCCTTCGTCCCTTCATTCACCCATTTATTCATTCGTGTATTCATCAAACATGAGCGCAACTGTGTCAGTGAACAACTGCGTGACGCTTATGTCCCAGTGTCAGCTACGGCCCGACTGTTATTGTGAAAAATGGGTGGAAATGTACAGGTCTACCCACAGGGCAGTGGATACAAGACGTAACAACACGCAGTGGATGAAAAGAATCTAGTTGCTCTGGATAGCACTGCATGCCTGTAATTATAGCCACTCTGGTGGCTGAAGCAGGAAGGTCTCCGGAGCCACCTGGGCCACATACTGAACCTAGTACAACAGAACAAACCCAAATAAAAAAGACCCTTGGGATAATGAAATCAGTCGAATAACACAAATTAAAACCTCGGTGAACCCAGGACTCAACGAACTCAGGCCCTAAACTCACTAAGTAGCCCAGGATGGTCACAAACTCACAGCCATCCTCCTATTTAGCCTACAGAGTGGTGGGATTACAGGCGTTTTCTACCATACCCAGCTAAAAATAGAAATTTAAAAGATTAAAGGAAACTAACAGTAATCATGAGTGGTGGTAGTTGCCTATGATCCTAGCGCTCTAGAAGCTGAGGCAGGAGGATCTCTGTGAGTGCGAGGCCAGCCTGGGCTACACAGTAAGACTGTTTAAAGCAAACCCCAGAGCAGGCATGGCTAATCAACCTGGGGGGGGGGGCAGTGCTTGTTTTGAGCCGGAAGTGACAGGGAGTGTGGTTTCCGGGGTACTAAAAAAGAATTGTGGGTAAACAGGTGGCTTCAGTGTGAAACTTTACTCTTACCCTTTCTCAGCGTGTATGTTTAAAAAACAACAACAACAAAAAAGTTAAAAATTCAAAAAAGAGCTGGAACAAAAAAAAAAAAAAAGAGCTGGGGTGAGCATCTGGCTGCTAGTGCAAGGCCCTGGGTTCAGCTCCCAAAACCCCAAAAACAGCGAAAGGAGGCATGGCAGGCTATCCTAAGACTGTTCATGGAAAGCTTACTTGGCCTCAGGGAAGGTGTTAAATGCTGCATATTTAATTGCTATAACTGCCGGGTGTGGTGGCACAGGTCCGTAATGCAAGCATATGGGAGGCTGAGGCAGGAGGATCCAGAGTTTGAGACCAGCCTGGTTTTACAAAGTGAGCTGAAGACCAGCCTGAACCAAAGTGAGATCCTGTCTCAAACAAGCAAACAAAAAATCATGATAACTGCTTTTCTATATGAGAAAGTGACCCAGACAGAGTAAGGGATTTATCAAGAAGCACAAAGCAATTAGACCAAACACAGACTTGAATGCATGGAGTCTGTTTTTTGTGTTAATTTTGTTTTGTTTTTTTGAGACAAAATCTGGTTTGCAGCCCAGGTTGGCCTTGAATTCTCTGTGTAGTCCAGGTTGGCCTCAAATTCACACACATCCTCCTGACTCAGCCTCCTGAGTGCTGGGATGACAGGTATGAGCCACCAGGTCCAGCTGGACTCTGGTCATGATACAACCCACACACATCTTCAGTCCCAACTAGTGCCTGCTAGGATTCCAACTTTTTAAAAAAAACTTTTAATTTAATTTTTTTTTTTTATTGAGACAGGGTCTCACTCTGTACTTCAGGGTGGGCTTGAACTCACTATGGAGCCCAACCTGGCCTCAAATGCATGGTGACTCTCCTGCCTCAGCCTCCTAGAGTACAGGAATGACAGGCACAGGCCACCACAGCAGGCTTCCAGTTTATATTGTCCAGTACAAGTAGCAGGAATTTGTTTGTCAGTCTTCTGTTGCTGTCTTGAGATAGCTTCTCCCCACACAGTCAGGCTGGCTTTGAACTTCCCATTTTAAACCCTCCTGCCTCAGCTTTCTGGGTACTCCCAGGCCTGGCTGCAAGCGATGGGAGGGTGACGCACTAGGAGGAACTGAAATGTGCCAGTGGGGGAGAGGTGACACCATGTGCCGCACGGCAGGCTGTAACAAAACAGAGCAAAAACCTGAGTGCCCAGTGGTTACCTGCAGGCTGACACGGGGCTCTTTCTTTTTTTCTTTCTTTCTTTCTTTCTTTCTTTCTTTCTTTCTTTCTTTCTTTCTTTCTTTCTTTGTCTCTCTCTTTCTTTCTTTGTCTCTTTCTTTCTTTCTCTTTCTGCTTTTCCTTTTTCCCTTTCTGTCTTCCCCTTTCAGTGCTGGGGATCAAACTCAGGGTCTTTGCACTGAGCTACGTCTGCAGCCCTTTTTTTTTTGTCTTTTTCATTTTTATCGGTACCGGGGATGGAACTCACAACCGCCTGCTTGCAAGGCAGGCGCTTATGCCGCTGAGCTAAACCCCCAGCCCCTGCAGCCCATTTTTAATTTTTTTTTTTTTTGAGACGGAATCTAGGTCACTAAATTGCGCAAGCTCACCTCAGTCCCCCTGCCTCAGCTTCCCAGAGTGCTGAATTACAAGCTTATTCCTCCCTGGCCAGCTTCTCTTTTTTTTCTCACATCCCCAGCCTCTATTTTATTTTATTTTACTTTATTTTGTTACTCTGCAGTTCAGGCTGGCCTTGAACTCTGTAGCCCAAGCTGACTTCAGACTTGCAGCGACCCTCCTGCCTCAGCCTCCTGAGTGCTGGGGTTTCAGGTATGCCCTGCCATGCTAGACTTTGTTTTCTCCTCTATAATGTGTCCCTCTTAACCTACTCCCCATTGCCTTTCCTATGCCA
This sequence comes from Cavia porcellus, assembly GCF_034190915.1. Taxonomy (NCBI): domain Eukaryota; kingdom Metazoa; phylum Chordata; class Mammalia; order Rodentia; family Caviidae; genus Cavia; species Cavia porcellus. The sequence continues at coordinate 70,262,667 of NW_026947500.1, read as the reverse complement.
TGGCAAAGTAGTCATGTATTCCTTGGGGAATTAAAACTGTTTCAAAAGCAGAATTAGCTGTGCACAGTGGCAAAGGCCTGTAATTCCAACACTTGGGAGGCTGAGGCAGGAAGATCACCATGAGTTTGAGGGCAGTCTGGGCTACACTGCAGGACCCTGTCTCAAAAGACAAACATGCAAATAATAATAGAAAGTTCTGGAGGGCGGAGCTGCCATACACACAGGGTACAAAGTCAGAGAAAGCCAGACCGGATGAGAGTTCTGCAAGAGATCAAGTGACAAAGAGAAAGACAGACAGGAACCAGAATTAGAGAAGTGGCTGTCTGGGACAAGTGGTTCCGGCGGTGCCCTAGTATGGGGGTCAGCTGGGTCCAGCAGCTAGAGGGCCACGGGAGCCATGGCGGGCATGAGCATAAGGGAGGGCCGGGTGGCTGAGTTTTAAAGAGACCGTCTGGTCAGCTGGGGGCAGAAGGAGAAGGGACTTGGTGGGGGGCCCAGGAGGAGGCGGAATGTGGGCACTAAGAAGAACCGAGTCCAGGCGGCTGCCCCCAGGGACAGGGGTGTCTGCTCCAGGAAGGCCAGCAGGGTGGAACACAAAGGCCCTCTGTTCCCTGACCCCACAGTGAGGTTTGAGCTCATGAATTTTTCAGCCAAACAAGCCTGGGGTGTCAGATTCCAGGGCACTGGGTTGGGCTTTGGGTTCTATTTACTGTCAGAAAACAGCTCAGCTCCCCGGGAGGGGGATTCTCCCAGGTTTCTGGGAAGCCTGGCCTGAGGGAGCACCTGGACTGGCCTGTGCGCCCTGGTCACCTTTCTTTCCTTTTTTCCCTTTGAGACAGAGTTTCGGTGTATAACCTTGAACTGGGTGGCCTTGAATTCACAGAGATTCTCCTGACTCAGCCTCCCCAGGGCTGGAATGACAGGGCTGCTGCATGATGCCTGGCACTCTGGTCACCCTCTGAGCAAAGGACCCTCCTCCCACATCTTGGGGACAAGGCAGCGTAAAGTCTCCTGCGTGGCAGGATTCGAATCCCCAGTCTGCCCCGCTGGGTAACTGTGCAAATCTCCCACCGTTTCTGAGTGGAGCCTCAGTTTCCCAATCTGTCAAGTGAACATAATAGTCAATGCTGGTACTACAAGCATGGAATCCCATCTGCTCTGGAGGCTGAGGCAGGAGGACCCGAAGCTCAAAACCAGCCTGGGCAACTTAATGAGACATTGTGTAAAAATAAGAAATAAAGCCAGGAAAGCCAGGCATGGTGGCCCATGCCTGTCATCCCAGCATTTGGGAGGCTGAAGCGGGAGAACCATTTGCAAGTTCGAGACCAGCCTGGGCTACAAAGTGAGCCCAAGGACTGTTCATGTCTCAACTACATGATGAGAGCCTGTCTCAAAAAGACAGAAAAAAAAAAAAAAAGAACAAAAAGAAAAAGAAATAAAGCCAGGGATATACCTCAGTGACACAGTTCTGGGTGGCTAGCACAAGGTCCTGAGTTCGATTCCTAGTACCAAAAAAAAAAAAAAAAGGGCTGAGATTTTCAGCCTGTGTTTGAGAAAGTCAGCTGTTGGGTTGTGCCGCCCTGGCCTTGGGTCCTGAATGGATTCCAGTGACACTGTGGGTGAGGACATTGCCATGTGTTTACAAGCTGCCTTCTGTGGGATGGAAACCAGCATTCACTGTATTCACATCTTGTTAAGACTCCCAGAGGAGGGGCTGAGGATTTAGCTCAGCGGCATAAGCGCCTGCCTTGCAAGTAGGCAGTCATGAGTTCCATCCCTGGTACCAAAAAAAAAAAAAAAAAGACTCCCAGAGGAGGGCTTCCAGGACTGCTCCCCAAGAATTTATAATAGCAATACTAGAGAGGTGGGGGCATAGCTCAGTGGCACAGCACCACCCTGGCAAGTTCGAGGTCCTGAGTTCATTTCCTGGTAGCAATATAGTTCTTGGAAAAAAATACTAGTGCTGTGCATGGTGGCATACTCAGCAGTCAGGAGGCTGAGGCAGGAGGATTGATGTGAGGGGGAGGCTACCCTGGGCTACACAGCAAGGGCTTTTTAGGTACCAGGAATCGAACTCAGGACCTCATGCTTGCCAGGCAGGTGCTGTCGCTGAGCTATATCCCCGGCCCTACCTAGTGAGTTTAAGGCCAGTTTGAACAGAGATTTGAGAACCTGTTTTAAAAACAAAAAGTCAGAGATATAGGGTCTGTGATAGAAGGTTGATATACGGACCTCCAAATAATTTAAGGGCAATATTACACCCCCTAACCTGCTAGATGTCGGAAACACTGCGTTCTCATTCTCTAAAACTGAGGAATGAGTTCTAAGCACAACAGAGGTTAAGAGTAGGAAGAATTTGACAGAAAGAAAGCGTCTGTGGAAGAGGCACTGAAGGGGGCCCGGAAGGAAAGTGGGGTACCCACCACCAACCCCGCTTCTCCAGGACAGCTTTTTTTTTTTGGTGTTTTTGAGACAGGATCTCGCTATGCAGTTCAGGCTGGCCTTGAGCTCATTTGTACCCCAGGCTGGTCTCGAACTCACAACAATCCTCCCACCTCAGCCTCCGAGTGCTGGGATTACAGGGGTGAGCTACCACGCCCGGCTCTCAAAGACATTTTTTTGAGCGGGGCCAGGAAGTGAGGGGGGCTCCAGGTGGGACAGAATTATAATCAATCCGTAAGATTACAAGCACAGTCACTGGGGTAACATTGATCAAACCGGGAGCAAGTCACACAGCAAACATGCAGGAGGCGGACCGGACTTTCCCGGAAGGGATGGGTAAGGAGGCTTTGGTCCCCACCCCAGGTGGTGACATGCATTTAGAATGTGCATCACTACTGTTCACCCCCAGGGAAAGCATGTGGGTGCGGTCAGTTCCCTGTTCTTGAAGCCTGGGCTGCAGTGAATGCCCCTCCAGCCACAGCTGTCTGTTACCCTGACCCTTCTGAAAGCCCAGCCCTGTCTGCCTACATTAGCTCCAAATAGCTTAGCTACCTATAAAATAGTTGTATTAGAGCCCCGCGTGGTGGCTCACGCCTTGTTATCCCAGCCCTGGGGAGGCTGAGTCAGGAGGATCATTGCAAGTTTGAGACCAGCCTGGGTTACAAAGTAAGCTCAAGGCCAGCCTGAGCTGCACAGCGAGACCCTGTCTCAAAAAAGACAAAAATAAAAATAGAAATAAAATAGCATATTTGGCGGTGAGGAGCCGAGGCCCAGCCACAAGCTCTACCACTGAGGTTTACCCACAGTCCAGGGTCTTTTTCTTGGGAATAATGGGGGGGCACCAGAAATCAAACTCAGGACCTTGTGCCTCCTAGCGGCATGAAGAGAGGAACTCTGGGCTCTGACAGGGGTTTCTCTCTCCCTCTCCAGTCCTAACCCCAGGCGCTGTAAAGGTCAGAGCTGGCCTGGGGAAAGAGATGAGAGGGGCCAGGGTGCACCAGTGTCAGTCCTGGAGGGACCGCATCAGGCCTGGGCTGAGGCTCACCCCCCCCCCATCAGTCTACAGTTAACAGCCTAGAAATCCAGCCAGGTGTGTGACCCCAGCACTCTGGAAGGCTGAGGCAGGAAGATCCCCAGTTGGAGCCCAACCTGTGCAATTCAGTGAAATTTAAAAAAAATTTTTTTAAAAGCTTGTTGGGGGGGCTGGTGATTTAGCTCAGCGGCATAAGCACCTGCCTTGCAAGCAGGCAGTTGTGAGTTTGATCCCTGGTACCGATAAAAATGAAAAAGACAAAAAAAAAAAAAAAACCAAAACAAAATAAAAGCTTGTTGGGGATATAGTTCCGTAAAAAGGCCCTGGGTTCAATTCCCCAGAACCCTTGTAAATAATAAATAAAATAAAATAAAACATAAAACAACAACAACAAAACCTAGCGGCCGTTTTGCGCCTGGGGCCTGCACAGAGCCCTCCCCTTCAATTCTCTCGGCTCTCAAAGATACAGAAGAAATTCCCAGCGAGGGGCCCTGTGACTCCCACCACGGCAGCTCCTGCTCCCCAGCAGAGTGACAGGAAATCACTGTTCCCGCAGCCTGCTGAATTTCTCAGGACTCCGCCCCCTCCCAGCCGGTCACTTCAGGTTGTTCTGTTTTGCTGATCTCAGTACCCTTGTACTTGACACTGAGCCACAACTGCAACCCTTTTTAAACCGTTTTGTTTTTTTAAACTAGGATCTTTCTAAATGGCGCATTGCCAGGGCTGGGGTTGAATTTGCAATCTTCCTGCCTCAGCCTCCAGAAGGCTAGGACGACAGGTGTTCAGCCTCGGGTGAAACTTTTTTTTTTTTTTTTTTTGTCTTTTTCCTTTTTATTGGTACCGGAGATCGAACTCACGACCGCACACTTGCAAGGCAGGTGCTTATGCCGCTGAGCTAAATCCCAGCCCCCCCTCTTTTTTTTGTTTTTTGGCTGTTTCATTGGGTGAAAAGTTTAAAGCAAAAATCCACCCTGAAGTCGCTGGCTGCCTCAGAACACAAATCAAACTTCTTTTTTTTTTTTTTTTTCCCCCAGGGAGAGTGCGAACGCAGTCCCCCACTACCACAAATTATGCGGTAGCGTTTCCCACATTTGGGGAAATCGCAGGTGTCAGCAACTCCAGAGTGCCACGCCTGGGAAAACCATCTTTGGGATCACGATATCGCCTCTCCCCTGCCCGGCGAGGTTTTTCGGGTTTTATTTATTTATTTATTTATTTTGTCTTTTTGAGACACTATGCAGTTCAGGCTCGCCTTGAACTCGCAGCGGTCCTCCTGCCTCAGCCTTCCAAGTGCTGGGATTACAGACCGGCGCCGGGGCCCTCAGGCAAATCAGACTTCCCATGATAACGGATTAGTTGCCAGGAGTTTGACTTTTGTCCCTTAGGGGGCCTCCGACCCTGTCACTACCGCGGACCTGTAACCCCAGCCCAGTGTTTCCGAATGAGTGCATGAAGGTGCTATTACCAGGTCTACAATTTGCTGCGGTAACGCACACCCTGTAATCCCAGCACCGAGGAGGCCGAGGCAGGAGCATCGCCGCGAGCTGCAGGCCAGACGGTCGGTCTCCAAGTTAGAGCCGGCCAGCGGACGCGGGGCCGGGTGGGCGGGGCCTCCGGAAGGCAGGTGGCGCGCGGCGCGTCCCAGGTGGCGCCCTCCGCGCCGGCCCCGCCCCCGCCGCGCACCTGGCGCCGCCCCTCCCGCGCTCACCTGGGCGCGCACCTGGGCGCGGGCGCTTCCGCAGGAAGGAGGAAGCCGCCCCTCCCGCCGCCGGTCCCGGTGCCACCATGTCGGCCTCGGCCGTGTTCATCCTCGACGTCAAGGGCAAGGTGAGGCCGGGGGCAGGGCCGGGGGTGAGGGAGGGCACCGGTGAGCCCCTCCGCGCAGCCCCGGAAACCCCGCAGAGTGGCGTGTGACGGCCCCGCCCCCTCCCCTCCCACCCCGCCCCTCCCCACCTTCCCAATCCCAGGCCAACCCCCCCCACCTCACACCGGTCTTGCGCCCCGGGGAAGGGGCTTCTCTGTCCCCCCAGCCTCAGTGTCTCAGCAGGTGGCCGCTGCTGGGTTCTGCAACTGAGGTGCTTTGCACGGTGGCACCCAGGCCTGCAGCCCCGGCGCGCCGGGAGGCCAAGGCAGGAGGATCGACGAGCTGAACCGCTGCCTGAGCAGCAGAGTGACCGTCTCAAAGTTAAAAAAAAAAAAAAATTAAGAATAGTCTGGGATGGACCTCAGTGTGAAGACACTGGATTGGAATCCTAGCAGGGAACCAAATAAATCCATTAATAATTAATCAGTATTTCCACCAACACAGGGGCAGGAGGCCTTAATTCCTCTGTGGACATGCATGGCCTCTTCGTTTATTGGCTTTCACAGCGGTGTTGGTGCAAACAGTAGCCCTGCTAACAATAATAAGGAGAACCTAGCGAGGAACCTCTAGTCCAGAGGCTCAGGCAGGAGGATTCCCGGAGCCCAAGAGTTCAAGGTCAGCCTGGGCTATATAGTGAGACCCTATCACAAAACAAAACCAACAACAAAGCCGCCAAGTAACTCCAACCTCATGTGTCTGAGACATATTAAAGCCGTGGACAAGAGCAGGAATTGTAGCCAGCTGTGGTGATGCACACCTGTAATTCCAGCCCTCAGGCGGCTGAGACAGGAGGATCCCATGAGCTCCAGGCCAGCTTAGGATACATAGTGAGATCCTGCCCACCTCTTCCCCACCTCTAATTTAGTTGAGACAGGTTCTTGGCTTGTGTGGGCTCAAATTTGTCATCTTCCTGCCTCAGCCTCCAGAGTTACTGGGGTTAAAGGCCTGTACCCCCTTGACACGCTGCATGCAAACTTTAGTAGAAACAGTGCTGGGCCTCAGTCAGCCCTGTGGCTCACTACCTGTCGCTATCACATGCCCATAAAAGGAGAGCCTTGGCCAGGTCTCACAGCTGGGAAATCCAATCCGAACTGGACCCCAGCAAGATGGGACCCCAAGATCCCCACGGTGACTGGATCCTTTGTCTACCCCCAGCCCCTGATCAGCCGGAACTACAAGGGTGATGTGGCCATGAGCGAGATCGACCACTTCATGCCGCTGCTCATGCAGCGCGAGGAGGAGGGGGCGCTGGCACCGCTGCTGAGCCACGGCCGCGTGCACTTCCTGTGGATCAAACACAGCAACCTCTACTGCATCTGCACAGGCTGCTCCCCGGGGCGCGGGGCGACGGCAGGGGAAACTGAGGCCCAGAGAGGATGGGCCGAGATCTGGAGTCGCACAGCACTGGGGGCTGCAGCGACTCAGACTGTGGTGCCTGGGTGAGGTTAGAGAGGCAGGTGTTGGCCGGACGTGGCTGCGCACGTCTGTCATCCCAGCACTTGGGAGGCTGAGGCAGGAGGATCCCTGCGAGCTCTAGGCCCTCCTGGGCTCCGTAGTGAGACATCCTCTCAAAATAAAGCTGGGGTGGTGGCACTTCGGGGTCTGTACTCCGCTGGAGTCCTCAGAATGGCACATTGTCCTTGACCTTGCCACGCAGTGGTGGCCACCACCCTGAAGAACGCCAATGCCTCGCTGGTCTACTCCTTCCTCTACAAGACGGTGGAGGTGGGTACTGGCCTCTCATTGGCCAGCTCGTCTGTCAGTCTTCCCGAAGCACCCACCTCTTTAGGAGCTGCTTCTCTCAGGATGCCGGCCCTGACTTTGCTTGCACTTGGCTGAGTATCATCAGCCTGTGCCCCTGCATGCAAGCCCCAGTTCCTGTGTTAGGAGATCCCAAGGAGGCTGAGGCAGGAGGATTGCTGCAAGTTCAAGGCCAACCTGGCTTACATAGTGAGACACTATCTCAAAGAAAAGAAAAAAAAGTGTCCCTTGGTATCCCTGATAGTCAAAGTCTAAAATAAAAACAACGCAGAATGTGCATTGATCCTGTTTGCATACTCTTGTAGATCTGAAATCCTCTCTGAATGAATTATAGTGCTCAGTACAGTGTAAAAGCCATGTCACTAGCCAACACGCAGTATTGTTTAAGGAATGGCGACGAGCCGGGTGAGGTGGCACATGCTTGTAATCCCAGCATTCAGGAGGCTGAGGCAGGAGGATCACACGTTTGAGGCCAGCCAGGGCAGCTTACGGGGGTGCTGTTTTGGGGTGGCCTGTGGCTGTAGCGATACCCATGTGGGTGCCCCGTTGCCCCATGCCAGGTCTTCTGCGAGTACTTCAAGGAGCTGGAGGAGGAAAGTATCAGGGACAACTTTGTCATCGTGTACGAGCTGTTAGACGAGCTCATGGACTTCGGCTTCCCGCAGACGACAGACAGCAAGATCCTGCAGGAGTGAGTGGGGCCCGTGGCGGGTACGGCACGGCGGGGCGGCGGGGGGCTCCCCGGCCCCAGCTGGCCCGGTGTCCTCCTGCAGGTACATCACCCAGCAGGGCAACAAGCTGGAGACGGGCAAGTCCAGGGTGCCCCCCACCGTCACCAACGCCGTGTCTTGGCGCTCGGAGGGCATCAAGTACAAGAAGAACGAGGTTTTCATCGATGTCATAGAGTCCGTCAACCTGCTGGTGAGCGACGCCCCAGGGCCTGGGGCCGGAGAGGGGGCCCCGCCGCGCCCCCTGACGGCCTGCCCGTCCCCCAGGTCAATGCCAATGGCAGCGTGCTGCTCAGCGAGATCGTGGGCAGCATCAAGCTCAAGGTGTTCCTGTCGGGGATGCCGGAACTGCGGCTGGGCCTCAACGACCGCGTGCTGTTTGAGCTCACTGGCCGTAAGACTTGGGGTCCCCCTGTCCCCCAGGTGCGCGGTCCCGGGCCGTCGCAGCCAGTTCTGAGTGTCTCAGCGCCCTCTGCTGGTGACGCGCGGGACTGCAGCTGCAGGTTCACCTGGCAAAGCGTTTCCGGCTTTGCTGTCTGATCTCAGGCCGTGGCCTTGACATTTCCCAGAAGGAGGAGATACAATCGTGTTTCCTTTGTTGTTTTCTTCTGCGGTTCTGGGGATCAAACCCACGGGCTGATGCGTGCTATGCAAGGGCTCTGCCACTGAGCTACACCCCAACCCCTTAAGGCGTGGTGGTGCACACCTAGGATCCCTCGCTCGGGAGGCTGAGGCAGGAGGATCGCTGCGAGTTCGAGGCCAGCTTGAACTGAATAGTGAGACCTTGTCTCAGAAACAAAACTGGAAACAGAAAATGCTACTGACAGGGTATTACAGAACCAAGGATCTACAAGACTAAACATCACTGGAAATGCCGAGTGTCCTGGTCAGTGAGGCTGGCATTCCCGGAGCCCCTGCTCTGTCCTCCTCCGCAGTAAACGCTTGGAGGCTTGGAAAACAGAGAAAGTCTGTAAGGGAAGGAGCTGACCAGGTAGGAGTGTAAGCTGAAAACACACAAGCCATCACAGAGCCGGGAATAACAGTGATCAACTGTTCAACTGTTTCCGGTGATCGCAAAGTGTGTATCTAGCCCTTGAGAAAAAGTGTCACCCCTATTGTGTGAGACATTACATACACAAAACTTCAAAGGTAACAGCACACAACTGGGTGTAGTGGCGCACCTCTGTAATCATAGCACTCGGGAGGCCGAGGCAGGAAGACTGTTAGGAGTTGGAAACCAGCCTGGGCCATGAAGGGAGCCCATGGGCAGCCTGACCTGCACAGTGGGACCCTGTCTCAAAAAGACAAAAAATAAATAAATCCAGGGGCTGGGGATTTAGCTCATGGCACAGCGCCTGCCTGATAAGCGTGAGATCCTGAGTTCGGTTTCTGATACTCCCCTCCCCTACCTGGTATGGTGTCATCCCAGCACTGGGGAGGCTGAAGCAGGAGGATCGTTGTGAGTTTAGCCAAGGTCAGTCTGAACTATGTAGTGAAACCCTGTTTCAAAAAACAAAACAAGGGGCTGGGGGTTTTAGCTCAGGGTCGTTAAGTGCCTGCTTGATAAACTCTAGGGTGTCAGTCCTATCCCCAGCACCAAAAAAAAAAAAAAAAAAAAGCCATTGATAAAAACTACTGAAAAAAATTCACAAAACAAAGAAAACAGAAAAGCAGTGGGGGAGGATGCTGCAGGTGCAGTTCAGTGCAAAGGTCTTGGCTTTAATCCCCAGGACAGAAAAAAAGGAAATGAAGCCGGATGTGGTGGCCCCCATCTGGTCTAGCTGGAGGCTGAGCAGGAGGATCGCAGGTTTCAGCCTAACCTGAGTGATTTGATAGCCAGCCCTGCCCCAGTCGATGTGGCTGCTTGGTCACCTCCCCCATCAAATCAGGGTGATGGTGGTTGCAGGCGGACAGGTGGGGACAGGGACCCCTTCCCGGCCCCCAGGGTGACCGGCGCCTGGGCTCTGAGTTTCAGGCAGCAAGAACAAGTCCGTAGAGCTGGAGGACGTGAAATTCCACCAATGCGTGCGGCTGTCGCGCTTTGACAACGACCGCACCATCTCCTTCATCCCGCCAGATGGCGACTTTGAGCTCATGTCCTACCGGCTCAGCACGCAGGTGCCGCAAGCTGGGCGGGTGCGGGGAGAGCAGAGGGTTGCCAGGACCCCGGAGCACTGTCCCTGTCATATGTACGCAGGTCAAGCCACTCATCTGGATCGAGTCTGTCATCGAGAAGTTCTCCCACAGCCGAGTGGAGATCATGGTCAAGGTGCGACATCACACGGGGCTGACCACCACACATGATGACCTCAGGACCTTTGCACCTGCCATTCCAGTTGCCCTGAATACTCTGCTCTTCTCTTTTTTGAGAAAGGGGTTTCGCTATGTAGCCCAGGATGAACTGGAACTCAAGGCGATCCTCCTGCCTCAGCCTTCCGACTCTGAGGTTACAGGCATGCATTCCCTTGGCAGTTCCTGAGGGAATTCCTCACACCCACGCTCTCTCCCTGACAGGCTAAGGGGCAATTTAAGAAGCAGTCTGTGGCCAACGGCGTGGAGATTTCCATTCCTGTCCCCAGTGATGCTGACTCCCCACGCTTTAAGACCAGTGTGGGCAGCGCCAAGTATGTGCCCGAGAAGAACGTGGTTATCTGGAGTATTAAATCCTTCCCGGTGAGTGCCGGGCACAGCGGGGACCTGCAGGGAAGGCACAGCTGGCGCTGGGCCCTGTGCAGTTGACCCGGGCTGGAGGGGACAGGTCACTTCCGGAAACTGATACAAGGTTCAAATTTTTACCCTCCCTTTCTTGTGTCCTTTCTCCCTTCTCCTCCTCCCTCTCTCTCTCTTTAGTGTTTTGGGACAGGGTCTCACTGTGTCAGAGTGCTCAGGCTGGTCTTGAACTCAGTATATGGGCCAGGCTGGCATCCAACTCACGGTGAACCTCCTGCCTCAGCCTCCTGGGGCTAGCATTTTATGTGTGTGCCTCTAACACGAGGCTATGCTTGCTTTTCTGAGGTTTGTGGGAAACCCATCTGACTTCACACTCAGTTTATTGGTCTGTGAAATGGACTGGAGGATCTCTTCACATCCTTGGGCCTCTGGTTTTTTGTTTCATTTGTGCCCAGGCTGGTCTGGAAATTATCTTGCCTCAGCCTCCCAGGGTTCTGAGATTAAAGCTGTACACCATCATGCCTGGTTTTCTGGGGAGTTTTTGTTTTTTGGGAGTACAGTCTTGCTGAATATGAAAGCTGCCTACCCCTGTGATGAAATTTTTTTTTTTTTTTTTTTTTGGCACTGGGGATCGAACTCACAACCTTGTGCTTGCCAGGCAAGCATTTGTGCTGCTGAGCCAAACCCCAGGCTCACGCGTGAACTTTTGATCTTCCTGCCTCAGTCTCCCAGAGTGCTGGGATTACAGGTTTGTGGCACCACACCTGGATTTTTTGTTTTGCTTTGTTTTGTTGGATTTTGGGTCTTGCTAAGTTCCCCAGGCTGGCCTCAAACCTTCCCCAGACCTGCCTTCCCCTCCCCCTACCACCCTAGTTACATTATGGGGCACTGATACCTGCCACCGAAGAGTGCAATGTCTCTGTCCTGTCACTGGCTGAGCCGGGTGGGGACTGAGGCCCGGAGATGGTGACTCCCAGCCTCCCCCCCATTTCCAACTGTGTGTCCTCACCTGCAGCCTTGACCCTTCCCGTCTGTGCAATAGGTCTGGGATACCTGGGTGGATTGGGACCCGGCAGCCTGATGGCCCCATCCATCCTCAGGGTGGCAAAGAGTACCTGATGCGGGCCCACTTTGGCCTCCCCAGTGTGGAGAAGGAGGAGGTGGAGGGCCGGCCCCCCATCGGGGTCAGGTTTGAGATCCCCTACTTCACGGTCTCCGGCATCCAGGTGAGGCCCACGGAGGCGGGCTGGTGGTGCTCCGTGCCTTGGCTCCAGCCCCTCACCTCCCAGGCCCGGGTCACCTCTCTCTGTCCTTGCAGGTGCGCTACATGAAGATCATAGAGAAGAGTGGTTACCAGGCCCTGCCCTGGGTCCGCTACATCACCCAGAGTGGAGGTCAGACCTGACTGGGGACGCGATGCAGGGCGGGAGGCAGAGCCGGGGAGCTCACTGTGAGCTCCGGGCAGGACGCTTCTGAAACTCCTTGTCACATGTCCTGAGCCCCAGTTTGCACATCTTTAAAATGGGTCCATGATGCACTCCAGGGCGGCCCGGAGGCCTGGATAAAAAAAAAGGCTGGATTCGGCCAGGCACGGCGGTACCGAGCCCGGCAGTACCAGCAGCCGGGAGGCCGAGGCAAGACTGCCTTGAGTTCAAGGCCTCCCCTCGCAGGTTACACACTGAGTGCAAGGCCGATGTGAAGTCTTACTTTAATGAGACTCTATCTCAGAACAAAACAAAACAAACCCCAGCCCACCTCCCAGAGTCTGGATTCGCGGCATCCTCACCTGGTGCCTGGAAACCAGCTTGCTGCCAGGTTATGGCACCCGTGTCTCACCTCAAAGTGAGGACTGCTTGTTTGTTTTGGTGTTTGGGGTTGAACCCAGGGTCTTGCGCTAAGCTACACCCTCAGCCCTTTGTATTATTTTTTAAATTTATTTTTAGGATAGACACCGCGATGTAGTTCAGGATGGCCTCCAACTGGGCAGAGATCCTCCTGCCTCAGCCTGCTGAGTGCCAGGATCACTGGCATGTGCCACAATGCTCAGTTGCACTTTGTCAAATACTGCAAGGGGTGCTTATGATGGCTTGGGCAGGAGATGATTTGGTGTTTGGGGAACCCCTTTTTCTTCCCCCTTAAATCCCCCCGCCCCCCGGGTACCGGGGATTGAACTCACGACCTGCTGAGCTACATCCCCGGCCATCCTCCCCGCAGTTCTAACGTGGTTCCTGCTCCTTGATTTTTTCCCTCCAGATTACCAACTTCGGACCAGCTAGAAGGCACAAGGAGTCGGCCGGGAACATACATGGGCTCCTCTCTCCCTGGGCCACAGGACGTGCGTGCGTGCATGCGTGGTGCCCTATTTGGGCAGCTGCCCCCAGCGGCTCCCTCCTCACCGCTGGCCCTCCTCCTGTGTGTGCTCTCCCCGTGGGCCGGGCACATGGCCGTTGGCTCCCTCGCTCTTGGGGCTCCAGCCCCACTTTACATGAAGAAACCCCAGAGTGCCTTCCCGCAGTGGCTGCCTTGGGGCCTGGCCCTCCGCTGTTAGGGCCGCCGAGCCAGCCTGTTTTCGGGCGTCAGTAAAACGATGAATCTGGAGACTCTGAATGTGTCCTGGGCTGGGGCTGGGGCCGCCAGGGACATCCCTCCGGAGCTCCTCTGCGGGCCCTGGGCTAAGGGCCGGTGTCTACCTGCTGGAATCTCCAGCCGCCGCTTCCCCGCCACACTGTTCCCCCATGGCCGCTAGGGGGCGCCCTAACTAGTAATATAGTACAGTAGACCAAGTCCTCTGTTTAAAATCCTCCCGTGGTGGTTCCCATCCGATGAAAAGTGAAACTCGTCGCAGCCCACTGGCCCAGGATCGGCACAACCCCACTGTACTCCCATACCTTTTGCCCTCTCCTTCCACACCCCCTCTATCGTGCCAGGCTTATTGCTACCACAGGGCCTTTACAGGTGCAGCAGCCTGGCCTTTCCTTCCCAGATAAGCACAGGCTCCCTGCCTCACCTTCAGATCTCAGAAGTCACCCCTCAGGGCGGCCTTCCTGTAATCTCGGGTATCGATGGCACCTGTACTATCAGCCATTTATCACTTGGCAGAAGTTTAGGTTTTTGCCCCCATGGCCCGGCTCTGCAGTCGGACGCCCCCCGGCGGCGCTGCATGAAATTGTGCAGCAGCATCCCGCGTCCACGCGGCGGCTCTACGTTCGACTTTCCTCCCAGCCAGGGCGGGTTCCGCGCGAGCCCGAGCTCCATCCCTTTCTCAGGCGCCCCACTTCCCCATTTCCGTGGCGCTTCACGCCGCCTAACTGACCTCGTCGCGTGGATGTGGGCTCCGGGCGCGAGGGGAGATGAATGGCATAACGCGCCCAGCGCATCCTACGGGCTAATAAAAGCTCGTAGGTTGAGTGAATAACAGATCCCCGGAGTGGGAATCCCCGGCCCTGACTCCCTTCCCCCAGGAGACGCCGAACTCCCGGCGTAGCCCGCGCTACCCCGTCCCCTGACCTTTCTCCCGTGGGTCAGTTAGACTCTCCCTTTCCCGCCCGGCAGACTGGTTTAAAAACCGAAAACCCCGCCATTGCCGGCGGTCCACCGGTCGTCGCGTTCTGTCCAATCAGAAGCGGCACCGCCCACGCCGGAGCGTAAAACTTCCTCAGCAACGCTCACCCATTGGCTGCTGCCGACTGTATGGGCGGAGCAATGTAGTGTCACCGGTTGCGAAACGCGACTGGGCTACAAAGTCTCGAGTTTGTAAGAAAACAAGGCGGGGGCGTGGCCGCGGGCGCGCTGGCTCCGCCCCCCGACGCTACTCCCAGGCGGCGGCGGCGGCGCAGGCTCAGAGCAGACCCCGCCCGCGGAGGAGGAGGAGGGAGGGTGAGTCGGGGGAGAGCCGGCCCCCAAGGGGCGGGTATCGGGCCGGGCCGGGCCGGCGACGAGGGTTGGGCGGGCTTCCCTGCCCCTGTCCCTGCTGGCCTGGCTGACAGGAGGAGGAGCCGGGCTGCGAGGGCGGGGGTCGCCGGGCAGTGGGGTCGCGGTGGAGCGCGGGCCGGGCCGGGTAGGGCGCCTCGGGCTGGGCCCTGTACGCTCCCCGCGCGCGCTGACCGCCCGGGGCGGGCCGGGGGCTCCGCAGGCCACCGCGTCACCATGCTGCTGGAGGAGGTCCGCGCCGGCGACCGGCTGAGTGGGGCCGCGGCCCGGGGCGACGTGCAGGAGGTGCGCCGCCTGCTGCACCGCGAGCTCGTGCACCCGGACGCCCTGAACCGCTTCGGCAAGACGGCGCTGCAGGTGAGCGCGCGCGCCCGGGACCTGCCCGGTCCGGGACCTGCCCGGCCCGGTCCCTACTCCCCGGGCGCCCGGCCTCCTCCCCGGGGCTCCTGTGGTCCCCCGAGGCGCCCTTTCTTAAAGCGGGTGGGGGGGTGCGGGGGAGGGGAACGCTGCTTCCCGTCCTCCGCAGACCCTTGTTTCCCGTGTTGTGGGGGGCCGTGTTCCCCGCAAACGTTCGGTGCCCCCCCCCATGCTTGGGAAGATTTTATGGCGGCGGGGAGAGAGGGCTCGCTTTTCTCGGTCCCGCTTCTACAAGGGACAGCTCCCGGAGGAGGAATTGTTAACTCTCTAAGGGGGATTCATGTCTATTTCGGGGGAGACCCCAATTTCTGGGATAACGAGTTACTTGGGAGAGGCCTTCATTACTGGGGGTTGTGCGGGTTCTCGGCATCTTCTGGAAGACACCAGTGGAGAAAAGGATCTGATGAGAGGCTCCTGTGCCCTTGAGGGGTGTGCTTTACAGAGGAGGGGTGCTCAGGTATCCTGAGGAGAGCCCCATTATATATAGGAAGCAGCTTTTCCTTAGAGAAAGGAGTTGCAAATTCCCCGAGCGTCTTCTGTTCCCAGAGAGGACCCCAGGTGCTTTGGGGGCAGCGCTCAGTCTGAGGAGGTTCATTTCCTGGAACGGTGTTCAGATTTCCTGGTGATTCCCTGTATCTGGGGCCAAGGGAGGGTTTCAGTTCCTTTAAAGTTTTTCATAGGAGTTACTATTCTCCAGTAGGGTCTTGTATATTTAAGGGAGTGACCAGCTTCTTGGAGGTTTCTAGAACCTCTCAGATGCGAAGCGGCTCTCCAGGACTCTGGTTCACTGGGTGTCCCCACAGGTGACCATTTCCAGTAAACCCCTCTTTTTGGAGAGCCTTGTTTCTCCAATGAACACTTGGCTCAGCCTCCCTCCTCGGGGCTCTCCGATCCTGTCTACCTATGTAGGTGATGATGTTCGGGAGCCTCGCCGTCGCCCAGGAGCTCCTGAAACAAGGTGCCAGCCCCAATGTCCAGGACGCCTCTGGCACCAGTCCTCTCCACGATGCAGCCCGCACTGGATTTCTGGACACTGTGAAGATCCTCGTGGAGCACAGTGCTGATGTCAACGCTCCCGATGGTACCGGGGCACTGCCCATCCACCTGGCAGTGCGCGAGGGCCATGCAGCGGTGGTCAGCTTCCTGGCTCCGGAGTCTGACCTCCATCACAGGGACGCTGCGGGGCTCACACCCCTGGAGCTGGCACGGCAGAGGGGGGCTCAGGACCTCATGGACATCCTGCAGGGGCACAAGGTGATCCCACTGTGACCCAGGGCAACTCCTCCAGCCAGAGAGCCCTGCGGGTTTGTCTGGCAGAAAAGAGGGGAGAAAACACTTTCCTTGCTGAAGAAGGGGAGGAAGACCAGTTTGTGGCTTATTGGTGTTGATTTTTGGGGTGTGTGTGATTGGGGGATGTTTCTCGTGTGTTTTCTCACCCTTTTGGTGTGTTGGACAGAGAAGGACTCCTATAGGAGACAGCCACCTAAACGGTTCAGTTTCTTCTGCATCCCAGGCCCCGGGCTGCAGATGTGGCCAAGGGCAGAGTGTAGAGCCCCAGCCCTGGAGTGAGGTCATCACCACCAGGGCTCCCGGAACCTCGTGCCCTTGGCCAGCTGTGCTCCAGAGTCCCGACGTGTGCGCCCTGCTTTGGGCATGGGGGGAGGGGGAAGCATTTCAGATTAATTGAAGGGTAACATGAGTTCATTCATATTTTTTGGAAGCTTGTTTTCCAATCCCTTGTACAGCGTTGAAAAAAGAGATTCTATTTATTAAGCTTTATGGAAAAAATTGTTGTGTGTGTGATAATTTAACGTTTTTACCCATTAAATTAAGACGTGTATGTTCACTGCGCCAGTGACTTCTGACTTGTGAGTCTGGGATGGGGCACTGGGCGACCTGGATGGAGATGAACCCGGAGATCGCGGGTCGTGGATGCTGTGGGGGAGGGGACAGACTTCTGGTTCCCAGGGCACACGGCCAGTGAGCTGGGTGGGGCAGCGGTTGGCTCTGTCGGAACGGAAAGGAGGCAGGAAACCGCGAGTGGAGAAAGGGCCCCCAGATGTCAGCTGGGTGCCCGGAGCCCCGAGGGTGGGGACGTGGGCGGTGGCTGTGGCCTTCCCCGCATGGGCGTAGCCTATGGGCGGGGATTGGGGGTCACAAGAGAAACGGGATCCCGGAAGGACCGGGGGTGGGGCTAAGCACCGTCGGAGCGCGCCTGCCCCTTTTAAAACCCGCGGTGGGCGGGCCTGGGTCAGGCCACGCCTCCGGGGGAGGTCCCGTGGCGCGCGTGCGCAGTGGGCCTCAGAGGCGCCATGCCGGAACCGCGCGGATCGTCGCCTCTGCGAGTGAACAAGGCTTTTGCGGCGCGGTATGGCCGTTACCGGGAACGCGAGGAGTTGCAGCGGCGTGAGTGCGGGGCGCGTGCGCGGGGAGGATGGTCGGGGAGTTAGAGGGATCTGATCGGTTCCCCAAGTCTGACCCGGGGAAATTCCTTCTGTGCCCCACAGTGAAGGATCGCTATGGGGACCCGGACAGCGGGGGCGACTCCAGCTCCGAGTCCGACTCCAGCGACGAACGCGTGGTACGAATCCCCGCCCTGGATCCGGACGTGGCCCGGAGTCCAAGCCTCCCACCCGACCCCCAGGCCTGATGTGCAGGCGGGCGGCCAACCCCAAGCTCTCAGCTCCCCAAATCCCAAGCCCCGCCGGCCTTGCTGCATCTGACGCCCCCACCTGTCCCCGCTAGTCCTGCCTGTGACACAGGCTCTCCTCCACCTGATTTCCACAACGTCTGGGCCGCCTGCCCGTGTGGCACGCTGTCCTCTGTTCCCACCTAGGTAGTTGTCAACTCCCTTCTGAAGTTTGTCCCTCCTCTTCTTGTTTTAGGAATTTGACCCCCAGCAAGAGCGTGACTTTTACAGGACACTCTCCTTGTTGAAGAAGAAAGATCCCCGTATTTATCAGAAAGATGCCACCTTCTACCAGAGAACAGGTCGGGGGCGGAGGCTTCCCTGTCACCTTACCTGTTGTTTTATGGCAAAAGTGCTTAGCAGGTTAGGCAGGGAGGTGGTAGACACCTGTAACCCCAGCACAGGGGGAGGCTGAGGCGGGAAGATCTCAAGTTCAAGGTCAGCCTGGGTAATTTAGCCAGATTCTATGAAACTGGCAGGGCTGAGGATAAACCTCAGGTGCTGTTTGAAGCTTGTTTCAGGCTGAAGGATCCCAGCAGCCCGCCCCGTCCCCTGCCATCTTGCTGCGGGGAAGTGGTAGATAGATTTGGGATCCTCTGCCTGGCCCTGTCCTGCGGGAGCTGTGGGTGGTGGCAGCTGTGTCCTTCTGGGTCTACAGAGTCCTCCTCATCGTCGGAAAGCGAGCAGGAGGCAGCAGCCTCTGGGAAGCAGAAGAAAGTGCTGCCAATGTACTTGAAAGACTATGAGAGAAAGGTCATCCTGGAGAAGGGCGGGTAAGAAGGAGCCTCCCGCAGCTGAGGCATCTCAGGAGTGGAGGCAGAAGACGCCCACAGAATTGAGGGGACCCCATACACATTCCCATGGACGCCCCGGCAGCCTGTAACAGCTCTCCCCCACATGCAGAGTCCACAGACAGTCCCTCCCAAGAACCTCTCTGTCCTGGGAATGTTAAGCTGGAAGTGGGTTTCATTCCTGAAAAGCCTGCGAGCTATTGCCAGTCAGGAGCTGGGTTCTCAAACTCCCCTTCTTCTCTGCACAGCAAATATGTCGATGAGGAAAACTCAGAAGGGGAGAGCTCTGATGGGAGGCGCCAGGTAGGTGGGATGGAAGCTGGGTTGGGGGCTCCAGGGTTCTGGGCCGGCCTGAGCCCACGTCATTCCCCCCCATCTGCAGCAAACCTGGTCGCAGACTTATGTGGAGGAACAGAAGCAGCTCCAGGAGAGGTGAGCCTGGGCTAGGGGAGCCGGGCTGGGGCCAGGATCAAAGCCAGTGCTGCCGCCTGCCCCCTGCACTTGTCTGTTAAACGGGGTTACTGATGTCACAGCGGGGCGTGGTGATGTGCTGCGGGCAGCCGAGACAGGAGGGTTGCAAGTTCAGGTCTCGCCGGGGCAACTTAGCGGCTGTCTTAAAATAAACGGTGGGTCCTGAGGTTCTTTCTTGGTCACGGCAGCTTCAGGCCATTCATGGAGGACAGTGAGGACGAGGACAGTGCCGGGGAAGGTGGCTCGGGCTTGCTGCAGAAGCGCAGGAAGACCCGGGAGGAGAAGGTGGGTGCTGAGCCTGGGCGGGACCCAGGCTGGGGTGCGGGTGCTGGGTTCCCCCAGACCTGAGTGCTTGGCTTCCCCAGGCCCAGGAGGATGCCGAGTATGTCGAGTGGCTGAAGGGACAGAAAGAGATTGAGAACCCCGAGTCCCTGAAGGAATTGGTGAGTTCTCCTGAACTAAGCGTGTGTTTTGTTTGCATCTGACCTTTCCCTAGAAAGTGAGCTGTCTGTAATCCCTGCACCTGGGAAGCTGAGGCAGGAGGATCTTGCGCTCAAGGGAGGCTGGCTGTGATACTCAAGTCCGTTTGGTGGTCACACCTGCCCTCTTCCCCCTCTCTCTGGTCATGACCTGGCTCCTGTCAACACCTCACCTCCTTAGATGCACCTCAAGGAATACTGGGACAACCCAGAGCTGGATGCAGGGGAGCAGTTCCTGCGGGATTATATCCTCAACAAGCGCTACAAGGAGGTGGAGGGCGATGAGGAGGAGGAGGAAGAGGAGGGGTGAGCGCTGTTCCTCCCCGTGGCTGCACCTCGTGTGCTGTCCCACAGTGTCAGCCAGGAGCCAGGGGCCCCCTGTGCTTGATTTATTTTTCCCAGGGAGGGCAAAGCCACCCAGGGAGGCTCTGTTGCTCCTTGGTTCAGACAGTAATCTTGTGCCCAGGCTAGGAATGTGTGCCTCAACTTCCCTCTCTGTAAAATGGGCAGCAGCTCACTCATAGGCTTCTCCTAGGATTAAATGAGTTCATGCTGGGTTCAGTGACACCTGCCGGCCCGTAATCTCAGTATTCTGGGAGGCTGAGGCAGGAGTCTCATCACAAGTTTGAGCCCAAGTTGGGAAACTTTGTAACATTCTGTCTCAAACTTTAAAAAAATTGAAAAAGGAGGATAGGACCAGGCGTGGTGGCGCACGCCTGTCATCCCAGCACTTGGGATGCTAAGAAAGAAGAATCCCCAAGAGTTCAAGGCCTGCCTGGTCCGCACAGTGAAATCAGAGATCCCATCTCACACTGGGTGGTAGGCGGTAGGATCTGTCCCCGTGTTACTCCGCAAGACCACCAGCTCCCCTGTCTTGTGCCCCAGGGTCCTTGGCCCCCCAGTCCAGCTGGCCGTGGACGACTCCTCGGATGAGGGGGAGCTGTTCCTGAAGAAGCAGGAAGCCTTTGAGCACAAGTACAACTTCCGCTTCGAGGAGCCAGACTCGGCCTCGGTGTGTGGCCTCAGCCCGGGCGGGGAGGGCCAGTGCCTGGGGTCCAGGCCGCAGAGCCCCGGTGACCTCGGCGGCCTTTCTGGCTCCCCTTGCGCCCCCAGGTGAAGACCTACCCGCGCAGCATCGCATCCTCCGTACGCCGCAAGGACGAGCGCAGGAAGGAGAAGAGGGAGGAGACCCGGGAGCGGAAGAAGCGGGTATGTTCCAGGGCCTGCGGGAAGGGCGCCCCAGGCCGCCGCGGGGGAGGCTCAGGGCCTCCTTCCCTGCCCGCAGGAGAAGGCCAGGAAGCGGGAGGACCTGAAGCAGCTGAAAAACCTGAAGAGGAAGGAGATTCTGGCCAAGCTGGAGCAGCTGAGACAGGTCACGGGCAACTCGACGCTGGGCCTGGAGGAGCAGGACCTTGAGGGCGACTTCGACCCTGCCCAGCACGAGCAGCTGATGCAGGTGCGGCCGATGCTGGGGAGCACGCCAGGCCAGGCCCTGGGGAATCGGTACAGAATTGGGCCCCTTCCTGCTGTGCTGCCTGGGACAGGTGAATCACCCTCTCTGAGCCTCTTTCCCTGACCCCAGAGTGGAGCTCAGAGCAGCGGCTAGCCCAAGGGCCGTTGTAAGTCACAAAAAAGGTTAGCTGGTCAGTGCGGAATGACAGAGGATCAGGCATACTGACTCCTTCACCTACAGTGGGGCTCCAGCCAGCCAGCAGAAAATCTTGTCAGGAAGGCCGGGCAGGGTGGCGCACACCTGTAACCTCAGTGGTTGTAGGCTGAGGCAGTAGGATCACCGCAAGTTTTAAGCCAGCCTGGGCTAGTGAGACCCTGTCTTACAAAACCAAAGGAAGTTTTTAAGATGTGCATTTATTGCTGGGCGTAGTGGCACATGCCTGTCATCCCAGCACTCGGGAGGCTGAGGCAAGAGGGTTGCCACCAGTTTGAGCCAGCCTGAGGTATGTAGTGAGTTCAAGACGTGGCTGAGCTACACACTGAGAGCCTGTCCCAAAAATCTAAACTGTGTACTCGAGTGCTGGGTTTGGCTCTGGCAGAGTGTTTGCCTCCCTGCACAAGGTGCTGGGGGACACTGGGAAGCTACATGAGGCTCAAGAGTGAAGCTGTCACAGGGCTGTCGAGGTGTGGGCTGCTGAGCCCTGACCCTGAGTCCCACTTGCAGAAATGCTTGGGCGATGACTTCTACGGTGCTGTGGAGGAGGAGAAGCCGCAGTTTGAGGAAGAGGATGGCCTGGAAGGTGACACTGTGGCATGTGAAGCTAGGGCTGGGGGTGCCCCCGGGGTCCTGTCTGACCCTGTCTGTCTGTCCCCTCTGGATCCAGAGGACTGGAACTGGGACACATGGGCTGGGCCTGAGCGTGACGGCGTGTGGAGCCAGCAGGAGCCACACTGCGAGGACCCGGACTTCAATGTAGGCGCCATGGGTCGGGCAGGGGAGGCACGGGCTTGGGGTGCCGGCCTGCACACTGACCCAGCGTGGTGTCCTGCAGATGGACGCCGACTACGACCCCAGCCAACCCCAGAAGAAACAG
Organism: Cavia porcellus; assembly: GCF_034190915.1. NCBI lineage: Eukaryota > Metazoa > Chordata > Mammalia > Rodentia > Caviidae > Cavia > Cavia porcellus. The sequence goes on along the minus strand of NW_026947500.1, from coordinate 70,240,846 downwards.
TGTGAGGCCCCTGCCACAGGCAGGAAGAAGCGCAGGTCGCCCTTCGCCGCGGCTGTGGGCCAGGAAAAGCCCGTGTTCAACCCCGGTAAGGCCCAGGGCCCAAGGGTGCTCGGGCCTGGGTGCCCCGCAGCAGCCTGACTCCGCCCCCCACTCCGGTGCAGGGGACAAGACCTTCGAGGAGTACCTGGATGAGTACTACCGGCTGGACTACGAGGACATCATCGATGACCTGCCCTGTCGCTTCAAGTACCGCAGGGTGGTACCCTGTGACTTTGGGCTCAGCACTGAGGAGGTGAGGCCCCCAGGCAGGCTGGGGACACTGGGGAGACATACAGGATGCAGGAGAGAACTTCTGACCCTGAGCCAGAAAGGCCGTAACATTCGGACCCATTTTCTCATCATAAAAGTGGTAGTAATAGATTAGCACGTGGGAGGCTGAGGCAGGAGGATGTCAAGCTCAAGGACAGTGTGGGCTGCAGAGGGAGACCCGATCTCAGAATAACACACACTGTGGCGGGGTGCAGCTCAGTGGCAGGGTGCTGGCAGTGCATACAAAGGCTGGGTTCCAGGGCCTGGTTTTGTTTCATTTTTGAAATACTTTTCCTCTAAGTTATTCAGGCTGTCTGTCCTTGAAGATACCCTTCTCCTGTGTCACCTCCCGAGTAGCCAAGATTTTGATTTTTGTGTTAAGACAGGCTCTTACTGTATATTTCAGGCTGCCCTAAAACTTTCTATGTAGACCAGATTGGTGCCAAACTCACAGGAGTCCTCCTGCCTCAGCCTCTTGAATGTTGGTATTAAGGGCATGAACCGTCATGCCAAGCTTTGAGGTTTTTTTTTCTTTTACAGCTGCTACCACCGTATCACAACCCCAGCCACCCTAAGTGATTACTTTAATTCTATTGCTGTGAGCAGCAGAGTGGGCATTAGGAAGCCGGGGGTATAACTCAGGGGCACAGCACATGCCTGGCAAACATGACTTTGGTTCCTGATACTGGAAAAAAAAAAAAAATCGCTGGAAGCTGGATATAGGGGTACCCACCCGTCATCTTAGCCTTTGGGGAGGCTGAGGCAGGAGGGTCACTGAGTTCAAAGTCAGTCTGTGCTACATAGGGAAACCCTGTGTCAAAAAGACAGACCAAACAAAAAATCCCTACTCGGTGTTGAGGTTCCGAGGGCAGTGGTGGCCGGCCGGCGGGGACCGAGGCCCCTTGGGCTTGGACCTGGTGTCTCGGATGAGTCAGCTTCCTGGCCTGTAGGGAACTAAGGTCAGGGCCTCAGCCCATTTCCCCCTCTGGTTCTCACCAAACTCTCAAGAGACAGGTGCGGAAATCATTGCTCTAACGTTGTGACCCACGGGGGGCGCTAGCGTGGCCCCGTGCTGACCCATGAGGCCCCACCCTCCCTGCAGATCCTGGCCGCTGATGACAAGGAGCTCAACCGCTGGTGTTCCCTGAAGAAGACCTGCATGTACAGGTGACATGGGCAGGCGGGGAGCAGGTGGAGGTGGGGCTGCGCACTGTGCACCCCAGAGCATCTGTCACAGCCGGCGCCCGCACCTGCAGGTCAGAGCAGGAGGAGCTGCAGGACCAGCGGGCGTACAGCCAGAAGGCCCGCAACTCCCGGAAGAAGCAGCAGATCTTCCGGTCCCTCGGCCCAGAGGAGTGAGTACAGCTCGTGTCCCATCAGTACTGGGGAGGCTGAGGCAGGCAAATCACAAGTTTGAGCCCAACCTGGGCTGACAGTGACTTCAACATCAGTCTGAAGTGTATGGCAAGACCTCGTCTCAGGGAAACTGAAAATAGGCAGGGTTTCTGGGTATGGTAGGGCTCCCTGGTACAGTGCACGCTTAGCGTATGAAAAGCCCTGGGTTCAAATCCAGCACCAAAACATTTCAACAGTAAATGCCTTAGAGGTATTAGCTGTTGAGGTGATCATTCTCTGTCCTGTACGGCGAGGGTCACAGAAGCCCAGAGCTGACGGAAGCTAATGCAGGTTGATGGCTGAGCTTGGTGTAGCGTAAATACCAGAATGACACAGTCGGGCTTCGGGTCTGAAGGAAAACGTTGGCTTCAGCATTAGACCTTGGTCTACACCCAGGCAGACCCCGGCTGCTGCTCCCCTGTCCCTCCCCCATCTGGAAGGGGGCACATGTGCTAGCTGGACTGGCCTCGCCTGAGCACTGACTTTTCCCCCCTAGGATGGGGACAGCCACCGATGCCACTGGGGAGCCGCAGAGACATGCAGCCGGTCCACGGGAGCAGCCCCAGCCCGAGCACCCCCTGGCACAGGAGGAGGAGGCCCCCGTGGTGCCCTGCAAGACACCAGTGCCCTCAAAGCGGAGGAGAGGCAAAAAGGCACGGCTGCTGGGCCCCACGGTGACCCTCGGTGGCCGGGAGTTCAGCCGCCAGAGACTGCAGGCTTTTGGCCTCAACCCCAAGCGGCTCCACTTCCGCCAGCTGGACCGGCAACGGCGGAAACAGCAGGGACCCAAGAGCCGTCCCTGAGGGCAGGACGGCGGGGCATGCAGGTTGCCCGTTTCCTGGCAGCAGTCACGTCCTCCTGCCACCTGTGCCCCCGGCTCTGTGGAATCCCAGATCAGCCTGCAGATGAGGGGAACAGGCCTGCCCACAGCCAGTCAAGTTCAACAGCTTTATTAGCCCCCCAGCAGGCACGGTGGCCCTGGGTAGAGGCCTGGGGACAGTGAAGGGCACGGCCGGTCCAGTGCAAACTACAGTACGCAAGTCAGGCCCTGAGTGGGTGCCCGGGGTCTCCGCTGCTCCCCGCCCTGAGAGGAGCCCTAGGAGGGCACAGCTGGCGGGTGGCAGGTGGTGGCCCCTGGCTGAGTGGCCCCAGTCCTGTGGTTTCCTAGACTGGTCTCAGCTGGGTGGTAGAGAGGTCGAGAACCAGAACCCCTAGCATCTCTAGAGTTCTAGTCCCCCACTGAGGTGACATAAATAAAAAAATAGTCTCACATCTTCCCCCTCCCGATCCCTCCATTATAAAAACACGAAGTCCTCGGAGCTCGGCCGCTTGGCCTTGAGGAGGCGCCCGGTGCGGGGGAGCCGCAGTGTGGTGGTCTGCGAGAGCTGCGAGCAGAGGTCATCCAGGCTGTGGTCCTGAGCATGGCCCTCGGCCAGGGTGAACATGGGGTAGCGCTCGGTGGCGGAGGAGCAGCTGAGGATCTGCGGGAGGAGGGACAGAACTCGAGCGCCCAACACTATGACAACCACACGGGCCCAGCCAGCCAATCAGCATCTTCCTTCACAGTGATTGGCTCATCTGTGGGCATGTGACTCAATCCAGCCAGTGAATAGCAGCCTTGATTTTTTTGGGGCAGAGGCGAAGCTCCTAACCCTAAGGGGTCTGGGGGTGCTTCTCCCACCACCATGGGGCACAGGGCCTGTGAACCTTGGATACAGCTGTCCCCAAGCTTTTCAGTGATGCTGTTTAGCTCATCAGTTACCAAATAGGGCTTTTCTGGTTTGTGGAGACAGTCGGTACCTTTGGCACTCTTCCAAGTTCTCAGAGGCGGGAACTCGGAACTGGGGCTTGCACCCAAGGCCTTCGCGCTGAGCTGCACCCCCAGCCTTATATCACTAAGTTGTCTGTGCTGGGCTTGAACTTGTAACCCTCCTGCCTCAGCATCCCAGGGGCCCCCTGAGCCTCACATGCTCTGCCAGCCAGCAGCACCTCCAGCCCCCACATGGATACTCGATGACTCCCAGACCCCCACATCCGGCCCGCACCCCCAAGCGTGCAGGACCCAGGCCTCACTGCCCATTCCTGTCACTCACCCTGGTCAGCTCAGCGCACAGTGTCTCAAACTCCTTCCGGTTTCCTGCATAGAACCCCACCGTGCAGCTCGGATCCATCTTGGCGAAGGCCATCTTGCGGGGGGAGGTGCAGTGGAAAGACTGGGGCCAAGAGAGAGGGAGCTGCAGGGGACCCCGACTCCTTCCTGCCCCTAGCCCTGGCCCTGGGGACATGGTCATACCTCCAGAGGGAAGTCAGCCTGGCTGACATCCACGGTGGGCTGGCAGTAGTGCGGGTCCAGGTAGAGCAGGAAGTCATCTACAGGAGGGCAGTTGTGAGCAGGGGTGGGGACAGTGGGGGGGCAGCACGGTGGGGCGGGTCCTACCTTGGTAGCCAATGAAGTACAGTGAGTGCCTTGGTTTGCCTCCCATGATGCCCAGGCACAGTTCAGACCTTAGAAGCTCCTGCAGGGAGGGAAGAGTAGAAATTGAGATAGGTGGTATCAAACAGTTACTCAACAAACACTTTTTTTTCCTCCCCAGCCCCCATTCAACAAATACTTTTAAAACTGTTGACAACAGGGTCTTGCCATGCAGTTCAGGTTGGCCTTGAGCTCTTCATATAGCCCCGGCTGACCTCAAACTCCTGCCAATCCTCCTGCCTCAGCTTCTCAAGTACTAGGATTACAGGTGTGTGTCATCACTGCTGGTTCCGATTTTTTTTTGCATTTTACTTTATTGTGGTCCTGGGGATGGCACTCAGGACCTTGTACATACTTGGCAAGCAGTCAGCACTGAGCTACACCTCAGCCCAGGATTTTGCAATTTGCAACGGAAGTTTGAGATAAGCCTCGCTAAGGGGTCACAGATATTTCAGAGGAGACTGGATGGGGAATGCTGGAACCAAGCGTCTCTGGGGAGAAAGAATAAGTGCAAAGGCCCTGAGGCAGAAGGCTCTGACAGCAGGGTGGTCCCACCAGGCAGAAGCTGCATGAGGAACAACAAAGCATGGTCCAATAGGGGGCGATAAGGTCAAGGAAGTGAGAGAAATTCACAGTACAGCAGCGCGAGGCCTAGCAGAGGTTTCCCAGCCTCTGAGCCTTGGGCTCCTTCCACCTGGACCACTTCTGCCTCCAGCCACAGGGGGGCTTCCCGGGGCCATTTCAGGGGTTGATTCCTGCCTTCTACAGACCAGGTTCCGCCACCAATTTCTGTCTGTGGTTTTCTGAGATGACCCTTTCAACACACCACATAGCCTACGCTGGTCTCCAACTCAAAATCCCCCACGGCAGCTTCCCGAGGGCTGGGATTACATAGGGGCCAAGTTTTATATTTAGCAGGGGTGTTATTGGTGATGGGGACTGGACTCGGGATATGCTGAGCACGTCAGCTACCAACAACCACGTCTCCAATCACTAGTGTCAATTTGATTATCGACCATTTCCCCAATTAGGACACCCACTTCCGGAAGACGCCCCATTTCTGCCTGAGGAGGGCGTGGTGGTGACGGCCTGCAATCCCGGCACTCTGGGAGGCTGAGGCAGGAGGCGCAATGAGTTCTTGCTCAGAATAAAAACTTTAAAGAGGGCTGGGGAGGTAGCTTCGTGTGAGCTCCTGCATTCCAACTCCAGTACTGGAGGCTGGGGATTGTCAAAAGGACAAAGAAGACAAAAACTGTCTCCCAAGCTGAAAATCCCCGAGTCTCCCAGGTTGGGGAACCCGGTATCCCTGAAAATACCTTCACGCCAGGCACGTACACGGGGTTCAGCGTCTCGCCGCCCAGACGCACAGGTACCAGGATGACCACAGACTTCCACTCGGCCGTCGGGTCCCGGCTGGCCACCAGGTGTGCCACATCCGCCTTGTACACTGCGGGGGGGGGAGGTAGTTTATAGCGCAAGAGTGATGGAGGTGGACAGGTCGGGCAGAGGCGGCAGGGCACTGACCCGCCCACACTTCCAGCCTGGGAACCATCCCAGGCATCTCTGCTTCCGGCCTCCGAGGGGGCGGGGCCTCAGGGGCGCTGTGATTGGCTGACCGGCAAGCCAATCGTCCCTGCCCAGCACTGTACCTGTGCAGTCCTGAGAAACATACACAGCCAGCCGCGTGACCTCGGAGCTGCTCTCCACGGCCTTCCTGGGGACACAAGGGCTGGGCTGAGCTCCTGGGGGCACCCAGCGGCTCCCCGCGTGCCCTGCACCAGCTCTCACCTGAGGATGTGCGCCACCAGCGACGGCCCGTACCAGTCACCCGCCTTCTTGCCTGAGCTTTGCCCAAGCTCCACCAGCCGGTGGAGGCCAAAGGGGGCCCGGGGGTGATCGGCGAACCAGGACACAATCTGCCGGTGCCGCAGCTCCTGCTCCAACTCGGGGGCACCTCGGGGCCAGCGCGGGGGCACCCAGCGGGCAGGGCTTCGGCCCGGGCTGGGGGAGGCCGTTCCGGGCAGTTCGGGGGAGCCCAGGCCTGGACCCTCAGCCCACATCCAGTCTGCGAGGATGGAGAGTGTGGTCAGTGCTAATGTGTGTAGGAGGGTCAGTTCCCATTCACGCTTTTTTTTTTTTTTTTTGTCTTTTTCATTTTTATCGGTACCAGGGATCGAAGTCACGACTGCCTGCTTGCAAGGCAGGCGCTTATGCCGCTGAGCTAAATCCCCAGCCCCACATGCTTTTGTTTTTAATTTTGTTTTTTTCGACAGGGTCTCGCTATGTGGCTGTCTGGCTTGATTCTCCTGCCTCCTGCAAAGCATGGGGTTCTAAGTCTGCGCCATCATGCCTGGCCCCATTTACTCATATGGCACCTGAAGGGCTAACCCTCCCAGAAGCCCAACATTAACTACAATTTTCACATACCTCACACTGCTGTGTTTTAAAAATTATTTTTTGTGCTGGTGATGAAACCAAAGGTCTGGTTGTTTTTAGCCAAATGCTCTACCAGAGATAACCCCAGCCCAGTTTTAAAATTTAATGAATTCATTTGGAGACAGACAGAGTCTGACTATGTAGCTTAGGTTGGCCTTTAACTTATGATTCTCCTGCCTCAGCCTGCTGAGTCACAGGCAAGTACAGCCATATCTGCCCTGGAACTCTGCTAGAAAACTTACCCCCAAAGTGCCTTCTGTAAGTTTATTAATTAATGACTTTATTAATTTATTTACTTTTTTCAGCTTTGTTTCTGAGGTGCTCTCACTATGCAGTCTAGGCTGGTCTCTGACTTGAGGTGACCTTCCTGCCTCAGCATCCTGAGGTTGTGACTACAACTTTGCTCTACCACACCACACTTGGCTCGACACAGTTTTAAAGTGGCTTTTAACTCAGTTTGCAAACAATTCTAACACAGGGCACTGTTCTAGTACACTCCATCCCCCTGCAGGGCTCACCTCGGGGCAGGAAATGCAGCAGCAAGCCTTGGGCCAGCATCATCTGACCACTGCGTAACATGCATCCCCAGCCACAATCTGAGGTCAGGGAACCCCCAGCCAGGGGAGGAAAGTCCCGGCGGTAGGTCAGCCACAGACGGGACACAAAGTCTCGCTGGAAACGCTGGATGTCACCTAGGAGAGTTGGTCTGTCACCAGCCACCAGAGATTGGGTACAGGTCCCTAGGGCAGGGACTGTCCTCCATCCCTGGGCCTTGTCCAAAACTCACCTTCACCCTCAAAGCGGTAGCGGCGCCCGCAGAGGTAGATACTGGAGAGCTTGCTAAAGCTGGTCCGGCTTTTGACCATCCACCCTGGCAGGATGTAGGGTAGCACCCAGTGAGAAACCCTATGGTTCTATATGTGAGGTCGCTGGGATCCCAAGACCCTCTCCAAGATGAACATGGGGCATTAGTGGTAAGAGCTGCCTGAGTGTCCACCATCAACTCAGCAGGAATGAAGGCAACTCTGACTGTTTTTAATTTATTTTTTAGAGACAGCATCTTGCTAGTTCAGACTGTCCTTGAAACTCATGGCAATCCTCCTGCATCAGCCTCCCAAATGCTGGAATTACAAGTTTGAGCCACCATGCCTGGCGGTTTTTTGGTTTTTGCTTTTTAATGGTTCAAGGCAAGCTATGTAGTTCAAGCTTGCCTTGAATTCACTATGCTCAAGCCAGCCCAAGGCTTGCAACGATAGTCCTGCCTCAGCCTCCCAAATGCTGAGATGTCTGCCCGAATGAAGCACTTCTGACGATGGTACCCATTTTGCAGAGCAGGGAAAGTGGAGGGGCAGAGAACCATGAAGTCTGTCCCAAGGTCAAACAGGGAAAGGGCGAGGCTGGCAAACCTTCCCTGTTAAGCCTGTCCCAGGTCCACCCCGGGCGGGGCGGGGCTGGCATCCACGGGTGACTCACGGGGCAGGAACACGGGACGGTCGTCGCGGGGGACAGGGCCTGGTTGTCCCGCACACCCCCACCCTGACCTTGCCCCCTCCTCACCGTACTTAACGTTGTTCCAGGCGGTCAGGAACCTGGCCTTGAACTTGTCCACCTCGTCGGGTTCCACGTGGGCAGCGCCGGGCGGGCCGAGCGCGAGGCCGCTGGGTCCAGGGGACCCCAGGCTGTGGGGGTCCAGGCCCCGGGGTCCCCGCGGCCTCCGGGCCTCGGATCGGCGCGCGTGCTCCGGGCTCCCGCTCCGGTACTGCGCGGCGGCGGGCGACACAGAGTGCATGGACGCGGGGACGCGGGGGCCGGCGGGTCGTGGGGAGCGCCCCAGGGAACCCGGCCAGGACGCGGCCGCGGGGGGCGCTACGCGGGTCCCCACGAGCAGCCGCCGGCCGCAGCCCCGCCGGCCGCCGCTCCGGCCCCGGCCATGTTAGCGGGCCAGGCCCCCGGATGAGGGCGGGCGGGACCTGGGCGGACGCCCCGCCCAGCCCGGCCCCCGGCGAGGTCCCCTGCCCGCTCCGGGGCCCCCACCCGGAGAATCTTCAGCCCGGCGCCTCGGGGAAGCGCTCAACGCCCCACGCCCGCCTTATCGCACCGCGCAGGCGCGCGCGCACCCCTGCCGGCCCTTATCGGCGGCCCCAGCCGGTAGCCACGCCCCCGGCACGCCCCCGACACGCCCCCACCCGAGGTCCCTGGGAAACGTGCACCTGCGCGCTCACTGGCCAGAGCGAGCGCTCGGGCTGCACTCGGACCCTGCGGCGGCCGGCTGGGGCGACCCCCGGGAGAGCCGCGCCCCTCGGGGCCTCCGTTTCCTCGCGTGCAAAACAGGTGCGACTCGGAGCAGCGACGGGGACGAATCTAGAAGCTGCGCACCCAGAACAACCCCAGGCTGAGGCCGCGTCTTTGGGTGTCAGGTCCCAGGCCAGCAGAGCCACGCTGTGCAGTTTCTTCCAGGGCAAAGTGGGCTCCAGTATCCTCAATCACATGAATGAATTTTTATGAAACTCTTTAAAAATTACAGGTTTTAAAAGCCTGGTGTGGTGGGGCATGCCGTCAGCCCAGCACTCTGGAGGCCGGGGCAGGAGGATGTTGGCGAGTTGGAAAGCAGGCAGGCTACATAGCCAGCTCTTGTCTCAAGACACATACACTACTTTTTATTATTTTATTTTATTTTATTTTATTTTATTTTAATTGATTGATTTTTACTGGGGATCGAACTGACGACCTCATGCTTGCTAAACAGGAGCTGTATCCCTGACCCTACTTTTTTTTTTTAATCTTTTAAAATATGAAACTATAGGAAATAAAAGAAAGTTAAGAATCGAAAACACCCACACCCACAAATAAAATGTAGTGTACAGCGCAGTAAAGCAGTAAAAATATTTTAATCCATTTACCTCATAAGGCTGTACGAGGATGAGCCGAGATCGCCCCAAGAGAGTGTAGTGTGGCACCTGAGCGCTTAGTGAGAGCTATATAATGACAATGGGTGACCCGGAAGACCCAGAGAGGGTGGCCTCTAGTGGCCAGCCCCAGAGAATCTGTCCTCAGCCCTCTGAAATGGCATCTGAGAGCCTGGTATGGTGGTGCGTATGCATCAGCCTAGCACTCAGGAGGCGGAGGCAGGAGGGTCACTTTGAATGTGAGGCCAGCCTGGGCTACATAGTGAGACCCTGTCTCAAAAAGACAGGGAAAAAAAGAGGGCAGATGAGACTGGGTGAGGGCCCGAAGCAGCACCCCAAACCTCCCCCTTCCGCACTCCATTGGCCCTCAGCTGGCGTCACCTCAGGGCCTTGTGTTTGCTGTTTATCCAGGATCCTGCTCCTCTCCTGCCGCCTCCTCCTCACAGCCTTCAAATGTCACCTCCAACCTGGCTGTGGTGACACTTGTCATCCCAGCACTCCGGGAGGCTGAGGCAGGAGGATGGCAAGTTCATTCCAGTCTGGGGAATTTAGCAATTTAGCAAGAACTTGTCTCAAAATAATTAGAGCTGGGGGTATCAATCAGTGTGGAGCCCCTGGGTTCAAGCCCCAGTACCAAAAAATAAAGAGTGAGACTCCCCAGACTTCCGCCCCCAGCCACCGGGCCACTTGTCTATGCCCAGTTTGTTTTTTCCCTGGAGCAGTAACTGCAATCCCACGCTCTCAGCATGAGTCACCATCATCAGTACCATCGGTGGGCTGGGGATACAGCTCAGTGCTACAGCGCCTGCCTGGCAAGTGCAAGGTCCTGAGTTCAATTCCTGGTACTGAAAACTAAGCAGTTTAATCCCACAGGCAGGTGGCTAAAGCCGCAGAGATTTCCTCTTTCTTTCTCTGTGTGTGTGATGCTGGGGCTTTCCCACGGAGCTACCCGACACGTTTTGAAATTTTTATTTTGAGAAGGTCTTGCTGATTCACTCTCACCCCTGCTAAGCTCTAATTGGCCTCAGCTTTGCAGAGTGCTGGGGTTACAGGCATGAACTGCCACGCCCAGCTCTTCTTTTTTATTTTCCCTTTATTTACTTTGGTACCAGGGATCGATCTTGTTTATATTTGAGGGTATATTTGAGGGAGGTGGAGCCTAGAGCCTTTCTCATGTTGGGCAGGTGTTTGGCCACTAGGGTACACCCCAGCCAGGGCATCAATTTATGTTCACATGTATTCCTTAATTTATTTCTGGTACTTAGAAATGAAGTTTGTTTGTTTTTTGAGATGGGGTCTCCCTATGCGGTTCAGGCTGACCTTGAGCTCACTTTGTAGCCCAGGCTGGTCTCTGGTTTGCAACGATCCGCCTGCCTCAGCCTCCAGAGTGCTGGGATGACAGGAGTGCGCCACTATGCCCAGCTAGAATTGAAGTGTGAATCCAGGGCTTTTGCACTCAGCTACATTCTCCAGCAGTTTTTATTTATTTTGAGCCCAAACTTTCTTTTCCACTGGCCGTGACGATGAATGCCTGTAATCCTAGCATGGGCAAGGCTGAGACAGGAGGATCTCCTCAGGAGTTGTGAGGCCAGTCTGGGCTACATAAGGAGATCCTGCCTCACAAAAGGTGACAAAGGATGTGGCCCCAGGGGACAGGACGGGGCGGGGGTGAGGGTGTTGGAGGCTGAAGAGCCAGAGGCTGACCGGGGCTGGTGAACACGTGTGTCTGCGTCCTTAGGCTGCAGGGCCTCCCAGGTGACATCCAGCAGGAACCTCATTGCCCGATCCTCAGGGCAGATGGGCTCTAGAGGCTCTAGAGAATAGGTGGCCTCCCTATTCTCCTTCTTTCTTACTATTTCTACCGTGCTGGGGACTAACCAAGGACTTCACAGTGAGCCCTCTTCCTAACCCTTTTTAACTTTTTATTTGAGACAGTCTTGTGAGTAGCCAGATCGCCCAGGCTGAACTCTGACTTGACATCTTTCTGCACAGGCCTCTGGAGTGCTGGGATTATTGGATCACACCCACTTGACCCTCCTATATTTGATCTGGTGGTTGACCATTTCCCCCCTCAAAACACGCACATACACACACACACACACACACACACACACACACACAGCACAACCTCAGGTGTCTCCTCTCTCAGGGATATCCTGGATCAGGTCACACCTGCCCTTGGGAGGTTGAGGCAGGAGGATCTCCAGGAGATTTAGATCAACCTGGGCTACAAATTGAATTCAAGGCCAGCCTGGGCCATACAGCAAGGCCCTGTCTCAAACACACACACACACAAACCTTTAAAGAGTGTGGGGGAGCCTGGATTGCTTGTCCTCCCCCCACCTCCCCCAGGGTTACACCTGGAACCTCGGTTCCCTGGGTGGCTGGGTCTCTGTCCCCATTCACCTCCCTACAATGTCGCGGGGCCCCCGGGCTCGGTGGGCTCCTAACTTGTCTGCATTGGCCTCCACCGGCTTCTCCCCAGCCTTGGGGCTGCCTCTCCTTCTCACACACCCCCTCTTGTCCCTGTATCCCCAGAGCAGTTCAGGGTGATGTGACCCCTGGATACGACGGTAGTCAGGGGCCAGCAACAAGGTCCCTGCTTCACTTTCCTCTGTCTTCTTCCTTTTTTGTTTTGTTTTTGGTTTTTTTCAGACAGGCTCTTACTGTGTAGCCCAGGTCGGCCTCAAATGCACAGGGATCCTCCTGCCTCAGCCTCCCAAGTGCTGGGATTACAGGACTGAGCCACAACGACAGCGTTTGAAAAATAAATAAGTAAATAAAATTGAAGCAACAGAAATCTGGGGATGTTATCAGTAGTAGAGCACTCGCCAGCATGAGCAAGGTCTTAAGCACCGTCCTCAGCACAGAAAGGGAGGAAGACAGAAGGGAGAAAGGAAAAAAGGAACGGAAAAAGAAAAGAGCGCTGCATTAGACACCCGCTCCAGGTCCAGCCTGCACTCAGCCTGCGCCCCCTCCCCGTCCTGGGAAGCCGCCGCCCTCCCGCCCCTCCCAGGCCGCCCTGGAAACCCCACACAGCCCAAAGAAAACAAACAGCGCGGCGCTTTCCCACGGGACCTCCGGGCTTCTGGAGACGCCCGCTTCCCCTCTCCGGCCTCCCGGTCATCCGAGTGTGGAAGGCCCGGGCTCCCAGCGCCATGCACACATGCACACACGCACGCACACATGCAAGCGTGAGACAGAAAGGAAAATCAGTGTACACATTCTGTGACAGAATGCTCTAGCAATCCACCCAGGAGGCTGAGGCGGGAGAATCACTGTAAATTCCAGGCCACCTGGGCCACACAGCGTGTCCAAGGCCAGCCTGAACTATGCCGTGAGACCTTGTCTCAAAAAATAAGCAAAGAAAATGTAAAACGTTCTAGCAATCAGCTAAGCACGATGGCTCACACCTGTAATTTCAGGAGAGGAGGAGGCTGGAAGGCTGAGGCAGGAGAATCTTTAGCTCTAGGGGCAGCCTGGGCAACTTAGTTTCAGCTTGAATTAAATAAATGAGGTCCAGGTGTGGTCATGTCCACCTGCCATCCCAGTGCTGGGGAGGCTGAAGCAGGAGGATTGCTGTGAGTTCCCAGCCAGCCTGGGCTACATAGTGAGACCTTGCCTCAAAACACAAACAAACAAACAACTGAAAAAGACCTGAGGAGGTTGCTCATTGCCAAAGTGCTGGTTCACTCGGTACTACCAAATGTGGGGGGAGGTGTTCCCTAGTTTGTTATCCAGGAGGGCTTCCTGAAAGAGGCCACATTTAAACTGGGCTGTGTATTAGGCAGAAAAGGCCAAGGTGAGCTGCTGCATAACAAAAAATTCCAAAGCTCACAGCACAACACAAGCAGCGATGGATGCTCCTGTTATGCCTTCTGCAAGAAGGGCAGGGCCCTCGAGCTTTGGAGACATCCAGGGGCCCAGGATCACAAGAGGCGGCACCCCCTCATGACGGCTCCTCCTAGAAGCTGCTGCTTCTGGGGCCACGAGGGCCAAGACCCAAAAAAGCTATGTAAGACTTTTTCTTTTTTGTTGTTGTTTATTGTTTTTGAGACAGAGTCCTGCTATGTAGTCCAAGCTGGCCTCGAATTCCCTATGGAGTCCAGGCTGGCCTCCAACTCACAGTGATCCTCCTGCCTCAGCCTCCCCAGTGCTGGCATTACTGATATGCAACACCACACCCGGTTCTTTTCCTTAGCTGTAGGGGCTGAACCAGGGCCTCTTGCATGCAAGGGAAGAACTGCACCACTGAGTCACACCCTGAGCTCACAGAGAAGATTTTAGTTGGCTGTGCTTAGACATGAAGAGCACACAGCCATCTCCCAACTCATTCTCCAGAATTAGCCAAGGAAACCACCTAATGACAAAGGGGGATTTTTTTTTTATACAATTGATATCAGCCTTCGCTAGAAACGTCTGTTGTGTGACCCAAGGATGAATAAGAATTAGGCAGAAAAAGAGGAAGAAGATGTGTTCCTGGCTGGGGATACAGCTCAGCGGCAGAAGCACCTGCCTGGCAATTGAAAGGTCCTGAGTTCAATCCCAGCACCAAAAGAAAAGAAAGTTATTCCTAGAAGAACAAATAGTACAAAGACATTAGAATCAAAGGGACAGTGAGCCTGTGAACTCAAAACTCTGATAGAGCTGCCCTGGTGGCTCCTGTCTGTTATTCCAGAACTCTTGAGAGGCTGAGGCAGGAGGGTTCCAAATTCCAGCCCAGCCTGTGTAACTTCCTGAGACCTTTTCTTTTTCTTTTCCTTTTAAAGGGGATAAAATTAAACACAACAAAATAGGGCATAAGAAAGCAATGTAACAGATATAAATTTCAAAGTTAGACGACCTGAGATCTTCACTATCACATTGTCTCTTGTTTTCTTCCAAATAGTTGTCCATGTCCTCACATACAGAGAATTCATACAAGACAACATAGTATAAAACTGATCCGAACAGAATGAGGAAGGCGATTTAGGTCTTCAAAACCAGACAACAGGGAAGTCACTAATGGCTGTCTCTCCTTCTCTTCCAAATAGCTGTCCATAATTTCGTGTATATTGAAGTTCAACAAAACAAAACAGGCAGAGGGGGAGGAGTTGCTTGGTTTCCCGGTGCTCCAGGTCCCAGCATGGTGAGGGTCCCAATAAACACAGGTGGCTCCCGTCCTGGGCCACCACAGCCTGCCACTCACAGCCACTCACCAGGAGAGGAGGGTGTTTCTTTCTAATGAATTGACCATTTCACTGCCCAAGTTCTGAAATGGCCAACAGACCATAGAAAGACATCTCTTTAGGCTCCTGCTTGAAACCAACAGCGTCAGGAAGCTGCCGGCCTTGATTCAGGGCCAGTGACCTTTTCTTAAAATAAAAAATTTAAGGGGCTGGGGATTTAGCTCAGCGGCATAAGCGCCTGCCTTGCAAGCAGGCGGTCATGAGTTTGATCCTCGGTACCGATAAAAATGAAAAGGACAAAAAAAAAAAATAAATAAATAAAAATAAAAAATTTAAGAGCTGGGGGTATGGCTCAATGGTAGAGTGCCTACCTGGCAAGCATAAGGTCCTGAATTCGATTCCTGACACCAAAAAAATTTGTTTAATGCACTAAGGATGAAGGTCACCCGAATGTGGTAGCACATGCCTGTGATCCCAGCACTGGGGAGGCTGAGGCAGGAGGATCACTGTGAATTTCAGGCCAGCCAGAGCTGCATAGTAAGTTCAAAGCCAGCCAGAACTATATACTGAGACCCTGCCTCCCTCACACATAAAGGATGTAGCTCAGGGCAAGGGCTCTGGATTCAATCTTTAAGACCACAAAAGAGAAATACAGAAAGAAAGGGAGGGAGGAAGAAGAGGGTGGCGTAGAATGCAGTTCAAGCGCGAGGCACTTGCTTAACAAAGCTGCGGGACCCATTCCCGGCACTGGAGAAAAAGCCTTGAATACTACCAAGCATGACAAGCAAGTCAAGGTGTTCCGATCACACGGTGGCTCAGAAATTTCCTCTCGTGCTCCTGCATTCTGTGTGAGTTTCTGCAGGATCCGCTCCACCAAAACCGAGGGGAATCCAAAAAATAAGCAGGCCTCAGCTTGAGGAGCCAGAGGTCTGGCCTGACATAGCACCTAGACGGAAAGAAGGGCGGATGGATTAGCCAGCCGGGAGTAACCAGGTGCGAACAGAATCTCCTCACAGGTTCCCTGCAAGATCTGACCGTGGGGAAAGATGATCGGAGAAACACTGCCGGAAACGGAAGGAAACTCAAGTAGGGGGAGAAAAGACGAGTCGCCCCAGGCAGAGAAATTCTACCTCATCGCAATTACAATTCCCAATTGTACTCTTCAGAGAGAAATGGAATCACATTTTCATAGAAGCAGTAAAAAGGCTGAGCTGCCAAGCTGGTGACTCGGTGCAGTCATGTGACAGCCAGGAGGAATTCCTGACCGGCCCCGCCCCAGCTGAACTTCTGACACCTCAGCTGTAGGTATCTTCTTGCAGGTGCCAGAGACACAAGCTCTGTGATTTGAGGATTACTGCGTAGCCCAGGTGGCGTGGGACTTCAGGGGACCTTCCTGCCTCAGCCTCCAGGGTGCTGGGATTAGAGACCTACACAGAGGGACCTGGGGAAGGCTCAGCCTGCACTCTTCAGCCTGGCCAATCAGAGCGGTCCATTCCCTAGCCCAGGTGATTGACTAGCCAATCAGAGCAGTCCATCCCCTAGCTCAGGTGACTGATTGGTCAGGAGGAGTCACCTGATCTGAGCCAATGAAACTCAGTACTGGGTGAACTGAGCATAATGGCACGCACCCGTCACCTCCCCTTCCCCCTCGGGAAGGCTGAGGCAGGAGATGTTAAGTTCTAACCCCCTCTGGGTAATTTAGTGACTTAGCAAAATCCTGTCTCAAAACATTTTTTAAAAAGGCTGGTGGTATAACTCAGCATAAAAGCCCTGGGTTCAGGTCCCCATGCCAAAATCAAAACAAAACCCCTAGATGTGGTTTAAGATTTCTTTCCATGCGGTTGCTCAGTGGGAAGAAAGCACTGTAACGGCAGGCGGAAGCTTTGATGCCCCAAAGGAAAGTTAGTGAAATGAAAGAGTAACTACGGCAAGAGAAAGTAAGGTAGGTTTCTGGCCAGCCTGAACTCACAGGGAGACCCTGTCTCAAAGAAATCAAAAGGAATGAAATACCAACTCTTCCTGCAACACAGGTGAGCCTGGAATTCATTAATAATGTAGACATGGCCTTCCTAGGTTGCCCAGGCTTGCCTTGAGCTTCTGAGCTGCCTGCCTCTCAAGTTCTCTCCAGCAAGTGGAATTATAGAATCACGCAGGGCTTTATAGCAATGAAACGAATCAGCTGGCCAGAAAAGGAAAGAGATGGCATGATCTCCTTTCTATGAAATGTCCTCCCAACACGTGGGAGGCTGAGGCAGGAGGGTCAGTATGAGTTGAGGATGTCTTGAACTGCATCGTGAGATCTGTCTCAAAATAAATTTTAAAACAGTCCAGAATAGGCAAATCCATGAAGACAGAGAGCTGATAAGGGTTCCCAGGGGGGAGGGAGAAGTGGGGAGGAGACAGGCAGGGTGAATGACTGTAGATATTAATTTTGGGTGTTGAAATTGTATTGCTGGGGATGGTTACACAATTCTGTAGACTTTTTTTTCCTTGTCTTTTTGAGACAAGGTCTCAACATGCAGTTCAGGCTGGCTTTGAACTCACTTTGTAGCCCAGGCTGGTCTCAAATGCACAACAATCCTCCTGCCTCAGCCTCCTGAGTGTTGGAATTACAGGCGTGAGCCACAATGCTCAGCTAGAACTATATACTGTCAATGTGTGATTGTTTTTTCTTACGGTGCTTGACATGAATCCCAGGCCTGTTGTAAGCCAGAAAAGCACTGTGCACCCAGTGAGCTACAGCCCAACCCTTCAACGTGTGACTTTCATGGTATAGAAATTATATCACCCCGGAGCTGTTAGGAAATTAGTTTCTGTCTCTGACCTCCTGGTTAGCCTGAGCCCAGTCCTGTTCTCAACTTGTTACACTGTGGTCACATCCCAGCCCAGACTGCTGTCAGAAAAAGTGAAGAGGAAGAGAAAGAAGAAAAAACAGCCCAGAGAGGCTGAGCCAGTTGTCACGGTCACACAGTGCGGAGCTGGCTGTACTCCAGAGCGCTGTCAAGAGCCAGAGATGGTACTGCCATTGCCCGGGAGGCTGAGGCAGGAGGATCACAAATTCTACTTAGCCTGGTCAACTTAACATTTAAGAGACCTTGTCCCAAAGTAGAACAGTAATGCTGGGCGTGGGGGCATATTCCTGTCATCCCTGCTCCTGGGGAGGCTGAGGCAGGATTGCCATGAGTCCGAGGTCAGCCTGGGCTACACAGTGATTTTGATGACACTCTAAACTGCATATAAAGACCTTGTGTAAAAAAATCAAAATCAATAAGGCTGGGGCTGGGGCTGGGGATGTAGCTCAGTGCAAAGGCCCTGGGTTCAATCCCACTACTGTACTGCCAAAAAAAAAAAAAAAAAAAAAAAAAACCCAAAAAACAAAAAAGAAATTAAACACGACCCTGCCCCACCTGACCCCCTTTCACCCCCAGCCCTGCCCCTCGTGGGTCCCTGCTCCTCTAGGTAAGGCAAAGTGAGGCAGAGTGTTCTGACTCCAGGGTCCTGGGAGGTCAAGGACTCAAAGGGGGTCATCTAGAGGGGACACAGGGAGTGGGGGGGGTGACACAGAGCGTCCCCCCCTGCTTCCTCTGATTCCACTGTACACAGCCGCAGAGATACTTGGCCTCCAGTTAACCCGAGCTAGAATTGAGGGCGCCAGTGGGTGGATTGGGTCACATTTTCCCTGGGGAGGCATCCAGGCCTGGGGATGAGCAGGGGGGGAAGGGCGGGGCTGGGGTTCGGGCCCCACCCTCCCTGCCACATCAAAGCCAGATGGAGCCACCGGCCCTACCTGTAGGGAGACAGCCCTGGGCAGTGCAATGGTGAGGGGCTCCTAGCTGGGGTGTGAGGTTCCAGCCCTAGCCCCGTGGGAAGCGACATAGAACCTTAAGGTGGTACTCAGCCTTAAACACCCGGGCTCCTCCCTGGGGCGGGAGCTTCGCACTCAGGAGGCTGAGGCACGAGGATCCTGATGGGGAGCAAGTCTGAGCTACAGAGAAAGATTCTGTTTGAGCCGAGTGTGGTGGTGCACTCTGCAATCCCAGCACTCGGGAGGCTGAGGCAGGAGGATCCTTACAAGTTTGAGACCAGCCTGGGCTACACAGTGAGCTCAAGATCAGCCTGAACTGCATAGTGAGACCGTGTCTTGAAAAGAAAAGAAAAAAAAAAAGATTCTGTTTGCAAAAATAAAGATGTAAACAAGTAAAAATAAAAATAAAATAAACAAAGAACTCCGAAGTCACACTACAGCATGGGAACATGCTGAAATGTCAGACTGGACAAGAGAAACCAGTCAGAAAATGTCACGTAGTATATGACTTCATTTTTTTTTTTTTTTTGTCTTTTTCCTTTTTATCAGTACCGGGGATCGAACTCACGACTGCCTGCTTGCAAGGCAGGCGCTTATGCCGCTGAGCTAAATCCCAGCCCCTGTAGGTTTATCTCTTACAAAACTGTTTTGGGAGTTTTTTTTGAGACAGAGTATCCGTGTGTAGTATATATTGGTCCTGAACTGGCCCCAAATTCATGGAGATGCTCCTGCCTCGGCCCTCTGAGGGTTAGGGTTACCAGCAAGCACCTCATGCCCAGTTGAAAAATGTATTAGTGCACGTCTGTGATAGATACTGAACACAATCATCATGAGTCCATTTTTGTGAACTATCCAGAACAGATGAATCCAGCCAAGAATGGAGGCATACATCTGCAGTTCCAACTACTTGGGAGGCTGAGGCAGGAGAATCTGTTGTATCCAGGATTTCCAGGTCATCCTGGGCAGCCTAGCAAGATCCTATTCAAACTAAAAGGAAAACATAAACAAGAAAAAAAGAATTTGTGAGCAAAATGTTACAAGTACTGATAAATTATAATTAATTATAATTGACAAATATTTTAAAGAAGCAACTTGGAGGCAAGCCACATGTCCCCCTTCTCCTTAGAAATCTTTTCACCTTTGGGTGTTTTTTTGTGATTTGTTTGTTTGTTTGTTTGGGTTTTTGAGATGCAGCCCAGGTTGGCCTGAGCCTCCTAAGTGCTGGGATGACAGGTTTGAGTCCCCTGGCCTGGCCAGGTTCTTTTGTTTGGTGTTATTGTTTGCAGTATTGGGGGAGGATCTGAGGCCTCCAGCCTGCTGCACACCTTACACAAGGTACACAAGGCCCCCCTACTAAGCTGTGTCTCCTCTTGAGGTGAGTTGAGGCTGCTGGTGCCCCAGGCTGGGCTCAAAATGGGCCACCAGTGTTCATTAATTAGTGGATTCTGCCCCGGAAGCTGGGCAGTGATACCCTTCACTCCACACTTATACATCAATATTCATCTGCAAGGAAGATTTGATTGTATTTTCTCCTCTACTTCAGTAGGATGAAGCCTCCCAGCACTCGGGAGGCTGATGCAGGAGGACTGCTGTGAGTTTCCAGGCAAGGCCAGACTCCATAGTGAAACCCTGTCTTAAAAAATCAAAATAGGGGCTGGGGATGTAGCTCAGCGCCTGACAGCACCTGCCTGGTAAGTTCGAGGTCCTGAGTTCAATTCCTGGTAACAAAACAAATAAATAAAATGAAAACTAGACAAGCTTTAGGCTGGGCAAGCTCCATGTGAAGGCCTTGGGTTCAATTCCCAGTACATGAAAAAAAATCTGCTTACATACCCAACTCTAGGGTGCACCCATGGGCACAAAGCCACCCACCTCACCGGCAGGATTGCAGTGCTTGGGGGAGGGGAGCACCAGAGACCCCCCCAAGCCCAGCCCACCTGCTCTGTAGCCAGGTTTGATCTTGGGATTGTGGGGTGTGGGCTGGGGGAGCCCCACTGCAGCCCGCCGGGCAGGGTGCCTGGGCAGGGTGGGGGTTGGGTGCGGCCCCCTCAGGGCTTCTCACCTCCTGGGAGGTGCAGGCCAGCTGCAGAGTGGGCGCTGTGGGCAGAGGTGCTGCCCCGAACCGGCTGGGCAGGTGCCGGCCCAGGCAGGCCTCTGTTGCGTTGGCACCAGGCAGAGCCGGGCTGGGGTGAAACCCGCTTGGCCTGGCCAGTAGGAGCGGGGAGGGTGGGCAGGTGGAGGTGCCTAGGGCTGGGTGGGGGTCCCTCCTAGTTCCTCTGTGGGTACAGGCGGAACAAAAATACCCACATAGGCTTTTTTAGACAGCTTTCATTGTGTAGCCCAGGCTGGCCTGGAATTTGCAGAGAACCTCCTGCCTCAGCCTCCCGAGTGCTGGGGTGAAAGCTGTGTGCCACGAAGGCACCAGCTGCAGTCACACTTCTGGAGCGCCTACTGTATGCCTGTGTCTGTTCAGACGTCTGCCGTCCCCACATCAGCCCTGCTGTTGTGTACTGCTATGGTCACTTTATAGATGAGGGTGTCAAGGCTCCAGGGGCCTCTCCATTCCAGGGGCAAACCGAGTTCCTGCCTTGTGGAGTTGACACTCTAGGGCAGACACACACAAAGAAATAAAAAAAGTAATGAAGAATCGCTGGATGTGGCGGTGCACATCTATAATCCCAGCATGTGGGAGGCTGAGGCAGGAGGACCCCCATGAGTTCGAAGTCAGCCTGAGCTACATAGTGGATTTAAATCCAGCCTGAATGACAGTGCAACCCTGTCTCAAAACACAAGACAAAACAAAGTGGAATAAAAAACAATAGGTAGGCATGCTCGTACACACCTGTAATTCTACTTTGGCACTTGAGTGAGATCCTGTCGTTAAAAAATAATAAATAAGAAACCGGATATATAGCCGGGCGTGGTGGCTCATGCCTGTCATCCCAGCACTCGGAAGGCTGAGGCAGGAAGAGTGTTGTGAGTTCGAGACCAGCCTGGGCTACATAGTGAGCTCAAGGCCAGCCTGAACTGCACAGCGAGACCCTGTCTCAAAAAGACAACACACACACAAGAAAGAAACCGGGTATATACTTACCTCAGCAGCACAGTGCCTGCCTGGCAAGCACAAGGTCTTGAGTTCAATTCCCAATGCCAAAAAAATAAGTAAGTAATAAATAACTAAAATAAGCAGGAGTTGGGTTGTAGGCCCCGGATTTAACCCCCAGTGCCACACACAACATTTGACACTGAGAGGAAGGAAGACAGGCCCTGTGCCTTATGCCTGTAGTCCAAGCTACTAAGGAGGCTGAGGCATGAGAATCACTTTTTTTTGAGAATCTCAATTGAGTCTCCAAAACAAAAAGAGACACAGAAGACTGAGGAAAGAGATGGACGGACGCCCAAAGACCCTTGTGCTCCAAGATTTTGAATTTTTGGAGGCTCGGGAGGACGCAGGCGGACGTAGAAAGACGCGAGGGACGGC
The DNA here is from genome assembly GCF_034190915.1 of Cavia porcellus. Taxonomy (NCBI): domain Eukaryota; kingdom Metazoa; phylum Chordata; class Mammalia; order Rodentia; family Caviidae; genus Cavia; species Cavia porcellus. Next base: position 70,218,873 of record NW_026947500.1, on the reverse strand, counting down.
ACAGGGCTGGCCCGGTGCGGGCGTGAAGCTCTGCCGAGCGACCCGGGAGCCGCGCAGGCCGCGGAGCAGGCGCCTCACAGGAACCCGGCTGCAGAGACGCGGGGCGGGGGCTCGGGCGTCCGCGGCCTCCTCACGTGGATCGCAGACACGACGCCCCGAGTCCCCAGGGCCCCCACTCCGTGGGAAAAAGGCGCACGCGGGACAGCGGCCGGAAGCGTCCCCCGCCCCCCACGCGGGCGAGATCGGCGCCCCGCGGGTGTGAAAGGCCGCCTCCCCGCGGCCGCCTCTTCCCCTCCGCGGAAGCTCAAGACCCCGCCGGAGCCGGGGCTGGAGGGGTTAAGCCGCGCGCGCCCCCCGCCCCAGCGAGCCCATTGGCTGCGCCTCCCCCCGCTGACTCTGATTGGTCGACACCGGAGGCGGGAAGGAGCCTGGACTGGAGCCGTCCAGGTCCCAGGGGGGCCACGGGGGCGGGGTCTGCGAGGCCCCCGAAGGACTAAAAGCGCGTCCAGCCTGGCGCGGGCGCCCCGGTGGCCCCTCCAGTAGGGACACATCAGGAGCCACCCCCACCGCAGTCTCTGGGTCACCCTTTCCCCAGCGCGACCAGCAAGGCCAAGGGTGGTCAGGGCGAAGGGCGCAGCGGCAGTGAAGGCACCGCGGTCACCCTCAACCCCGGTCCCCGCAGCGGAGGAGCAGGGAGGAGGAGCGGGCCCAGGGGGAGCTGAGTGTGTGTGTGTGTGTGTGTGTGTGTGTGTGTGTGTGTGGCAGGGCCAGCTGGGACAGGCCCGCTAGAGAGGCGTGAGACAGTCATACAGAGGTGACCGAGAGAGAGAGAGAGAGAGAGAGAGAGAGAGAGAGAGAGAGAGAGAGAGAGAGAGAGAGCGCTGCACAGCAGGGCTCACGCAGTCAGGGAGCACCGGGATCAACAGGTGCCCCCTCCCAGCTGGCTGCGATCCTCCTGCCTCAGCCTCCTGACTGCTGGGATGAAGGTGGGGGCCCCCACTCCCCGCTCTCTCACTATTCAGCAGACACCGGTTAGGCACCTACTGTGTCCCCGCAGTGCCCACCACACACGCTGGCTGGTTCGGAAACAGAGCAGTAAATCACATTTGTCAGGAGCGATTAGATGGCAGGGACGAGGAGGGGCAAATGTTGGAACCAGGGGGCGGGACGAGCCAGACCCTCCTCATCTGGGGAGCAGGAGGCTTCTCCGGGCGACCCTGTCTGCTCCCGCCCCTCCTCCACGCGCCTGGGCCCCGAGTGGAAGCCAGCTTTGGGGAGGGGCCTGCGCCCGGAGCCGGGGTAGGGGGCTGGCGAGACAGCAAGGGGCCAACTACTGAGGCCCCTTCGGGTGAGCCCTCCTGACCTGCGCTGACCGGGTCCTGCACCGCCGGGCGCACTTGTGGTGCAATCTTGGGGGGCTCGGTAGAGAGAGGACGGACAGTGGGGAGTGACCACCGCTGTAGACGCCAGCCTGGCCCCGCGTTGGGGGTGCGCAGTGGGAGGTGGCTCGGATCCAGCCGGCCACGCCTGCGGACCCCTCCCACTCCCTGGCCTCCGGTCCTCCCACCGCGACGGGCCGGCCCGGGAGCGCAGCCCAGGCCCGGAGGGGGAAGCCGCGGGCTCACCGGTGCCAGTCGCCGCCGGCTCGCTCTCCGGTGCCGCGGCGGGTGGCACAGGCTGGCAGCCAAGGGCTGTGTTCTCGGGCCCCGGGGGTGGGCACCACCGGGCACCGCCCCTCGCTTGCCAGCCCCAGCCCCGCCCCCGAGAGCCTGCTAGGCTCGGGGCAGCAGCACCGCCAGGGCGCACGGTGGGGGCACACGGTGAGTATCCCGCTCGGGCCTCTGAGGGTTTGGGGCGCTCTCTGGCGTGGGGAGGTGTTGGGCTGGCGAGGTAGCAGGCGGGGAAGGCCCAGCGATCTTGCTGGGGGGCGTCCCCATCGTCTCCCCAGACCTCCAGGAAAGCAGGCAGAGGTTTCCCCAGGGAGGTGTAGGGTCCCGGGCCTCACTCTCTCTAAGTGGAGCTACTACAGTGTTTCTAAATCTGTGCAGGGTGAGGGGGCTGCGGATAAGACCCCCGGGTGTATCCCCATCTCACAGCCGCCAGCCTCTGGCTCTGTGTTTGGCGTCTTCTGGTCTCTGCGCCACAGAGCCGACAACCTCCAGTCTGCCCAGTGTGTGGGTCCCAGTGTGTGACTGAAGCCATCTGGAGTCCTTGTGTTCCTTCCCCTCCCAAATCTGAAGTGGGACCCGAAGGACAGGAAAGCCATTTCTCAAAAGAGCTTCTTTTAAACCAAGCGTGGTGTGCACACCTGTAATCCCAGCCTTGGGAGGCTGAGGCAGGAGGATGGCTGAAAGTTTGAAGCCAGCATAGGCTACATAGTGAGTTCAAGACCAGCCTGGACTCCATAGGAAGCCCATGTCTGGCAAAAGAAAAGTTTTTCTTTTGAGCCTCAATTTCCTCCTCTGTGAACTGGGACTAAGGGGGTGATTGCCAAGAGGATTACAGAGCTGCATCCCAAGTGGGAAGCGTTATTATGCTGTAATGACACGCGTGTTCCTATGTGAAAAGCTGCCAGGGCTCCTGTCTGCTGTCCTGGGGCCCTTCCTCTGTCACACGGGTGGGGGGCTATAGCTTCAGAACAGGGGGTTTTGCCAGGATGAAGAGTTTTTTAGTAGGAGGAAACTCAGAGTTCAGCAAGTGGTGTGGGGTGTGGGGCCCAGGGCCCCAGGATGGGTGTGGGTGGAGGTTGTGAAATTGTGGCCTGTGCCACTGAGCATGAGCGCATGTGGGCCTCTGTGTGACGGAATGATCGCTGCTGTGCATTTCTGTCTAAGTCTCTATCCCTGTATTTCATCTGTTATTTTTGCAGTGCTGGGCATTGAGGCCAGGCCTCTCCACCGAGCTGCATTCCCAGCTCTGTGTACACTGAGACAGGGTCTTGCTGAGTGGCTAAGTTGCTCAAACTTGTGATCCTCGACCCTCAGCCTCTCAGAGTGCTGGGAAAGCAGGCCTGAGTCCCCGTGTCCTGCACATGTATGGTCATTGTGTCTTCCTGTGTTTCAGGAGTGTGTGATTGTGTGTTTTGCACTTTTCATCTGCATGTGTATGCGTGCCCATGTTACTCTGTGTGTGTGTGTGTGTGTGTGTGTGTGTGTGTGTGTGTGTTTAGAACCCAGGGCCTTTGCACTGAGCTCTCAGCCCTTTATTTTTGTCTCTTTTTTAATCAGTACCAGGTATTGAACTCACAACCACCTGCTTGCAAGGCAGATGCTTATGCCGCTGAGCTAAATTCCCAGCCCCATTATAATTTTAGGTGGTTTGGTTGTTTTTTTGGCCTCTTTGAGACAGGGTCTCGCTATGCAGCTCAGGCTGGCCTTGAGCTCACTTTCTAGCCCAGGCTGGTCTCATACTAACAACCATCCTCCTGCCTCAGCCTCCTGAGTGCTGGGATTACAGGCGTGAGCCACCACGCCCAACTCCCCAGCCCTTTTTAATTTTTTTTTTTTTTTATTTTGAGATTGCCTCTCACCAAGCTGTTACTATGTCACCACCGAGCTGGACATCGCAGTCCTCCTGCCCCAGCCGGGCTCGACCCCCACACCTGGCTCAGCGTTTCTGTTTACAGCAAGGCATGCCACTCTGTCCCATCCGGATACTGTGCGCGCGCCTGCCCGTGTCCTGTGCACCCTGAACTTCCCTGTGCCCCGACCGGTGTGCTCGCGCGGGGGAAGGGGTGCAGTGCGCGGGGCTCGGGCTCCTCAGCCCGGCCCACCCTCCACACGCCCCGGGACAGTACCGTGGGAACCTCCGGCTGACGGACTCCTTATCCTTTCCGCAGCCTCGCGGCGGCAGCCCATGGAGCCGGGGCTGCTGCGGCCGGCGCCGGTGAGCGAGGTGCTGGTGCTCCATTATAACTACACGGGCAAGCTGCGCGGGGCGCGCTACCAGCCGGGCGCGGGGCTGCGCGCGGACGCCGCCGTGTGCCTGGCCGTGTGCGCGCTCATCGTGCTGGAGAACCTGGCCGTGCTGCTGGTGCTGGCGCGCCACCCGCGCTTCCACGCGCCCATGTTCCTGCTGCTTGGCAGCCTCACGCTCTCCGACCTGCTGGCCGGCGCCGCCTACGCCACCAACATCCTGCTGTCCGGGCCGCTCACGCTGCGACTGTCGCCGGCGCTCTGGTTCGCGCGCGAGGGCGGCGTCTTCGTGGCGCTCGCCGCGTCCGTGCTGAGCCTCCTGGCCATCGCGCTCGAGCGCCACCTCACCATGGCGCGCCGGGGACCCGCGCCCGCGGCCAGTCGGGGGCGCACGCTGGCGCTGGCGGCCGCCGCCTGGGGGGCGTCACTGGTGCTGGGGCTGCTGCCCGCGCTGGGCTGGAACTGCCTGGGCCGCCTGGAGGCCTGCTCCACCGTGCTGCCGCTCTACGCCAAGGCCTACGTGCTCTTCTGCGTGCTGGTCTTCGTGGGCGCCCTGGGCGCCATCTGCGCGCTCTACGCGCGCATCTACTGCCGGGTGCGCGCCAACGCTCGGCGCCTGCGCGCGCGCCCCGGGACCGCCAAGACCCGCTCCGGCAGGGGGGGCGCCACCCGCAGGCGTCGCACCCCGCGCTCCCTGGCGCTGCTGCGCACGCTCAGCGTGGTGCTCCTGGCCTTCGTGGCCTGCTGGGGACCCCTGTTCCTCCTGCTCCTCTTCGACGTGGCGTGTCCCGCGCGGGCCTGCCCAGTGCTCCTGCAGGCCGACCCCTTCCTGGGCCTCGCCATGGCCAACTCGCTGCTCAACCCCATCATCTACACCTTCACCAACCGCGACCTGCGCCACGCGCTCCTGCAGCTGCTCTGCTGTGGCCGCCGCCCCTGTGGCCCACGCCCTGCCGGCTTCCAGCCCTCGGGGAGCGCGGCGGGGACCTCCGGGGGCAGGCAACGCTGTCTGTCCCCCGGCCTGGACCTCAGCTCCAGCCGCTCTGAGCACTCCTCGCGCCAGGGTGATGCCCCGGACACCAGTGGCTCCTCGGGCAGCCCCGGTGCGGCCACGGCTGCCGGGACCCTGGTGTCTGGCCCCGCTGCCGACTGACCCCCACTGCCCTTCCCAAGAGCTATTCTGAAGACGTTTACTTTTTTAAATAAAAAATTTGTAGGAAAGATAGGTGCAAATGACAGAAAAAGAAAAGACACAGGGAAATGTAAACCCCAGAACAGCAAAAAACAAACAAACAAAAATGCCTGAGCCAGTCCTGCCGGTGCATACCAATAATTCCAGCACTTGTGAGGCTGAGGCAGGAGGAGCACAAGTTTGAGGCCAGCATGGGGTACAAAAAAAGCTGGAGGCCAGGATGAGAACCACGTTGTGAGATCCAGCCTCAAACATCAAAAATTGCTTGCCTTCATGGAACTGACATTCTAGAGGGACACAGACAAACTGCAGTGATACAATAAGTGACAACTCAGGCAGGAGACGGTACAGAGGAAGTGACATGTGATGTGGGCTGAGATAAGTGGTGCTGGGAACACGTGAGCCAAAGCATTTCAGGATGAGGATTCGGCAAGTGCAAAGGCCCTGGGGTAGGGATATCCTCGTGGGTCCCACAAATGGAAGGTCTTGGCTACAACCGTGAGTTGGAGAAAGAATGAGACCTGTCAAGGACAGATGACATGACAGGGTTGACAAAGGCATATTGCATGGGAGTCAGAAGACAACGGGGACAGCACAAGCCCAGAGGAGTCATGATGAAGACCTCTGATATGCTCAGACCATCGGGGTTCTAGATGCTTTGGAGCCTGCAGATGGAAATGAAGAATACTTTGTAAGCACGAACAAAATGACTTCCTAAGAGGATGCTAGGAGACTCAGGTCTTAACAACAAGCTTCTATCTGTTTTAATTTTTTGCAGTCCTGGAGATGGGACCCAAGGGCTTCACACTGAGCTACATCCCCCTCCCCCTTTATTTCTTATTTTGAGACGGAGTCTTGCTAAGTTACCCAGACTGGGCTCAAACACGAGATCCTTCTGCCTCAGCCTCCCACAGTGCTGGGATCTCAGGGACTGTGGGCTGGGGCCGTGCTCCATGGTCGATGCTTGCTTGTGCAGCAAATATGAGGCCTTGGGTTCCAAATTCTTTGAGTGTGGTGTGGGATCCTTTTTTTTTTTTTTTTTTTTTTTTTGGTACCAGGAATTGAACTCAAAACCTCACACTTGCCAGGCAGGCACTGGTGCCACTGAGCTAAATCCCCAGCCCTGATCCTTTATTTTAAAAATATAAATATAATAAAATAACTAGAGTTATTACCATTTATTGTACTTGGCTAGATCCCTGCACTGAGCTAGATCTGGAATTATGATTATTTTATCACTCTTTTATTATTATTGTTTTGGGTACCAGGGATCAAACTCAGGACCTCATGCTTACCAAACAGGTGCTTGTGCCACTAAGCTACATCCCTGACTTGTTTTGTTTTGTTTTGTTTTTTGAGACAGGGTCTCACTGTGCAGCTCAGGCTCACCTTGAACTCACTTTGTAACCCAGTCTGCCCTCAAAGTCACAGCAATCCTCCTGCCTCAGCCTCCAGAGGGCTCAATTACAAGCCTGTGCTACCACACTCGGTGTTTTTAACGTTGGAGAACAGGGGTTCCCATTACTTTTAGGGGCCAGAACCACTGACGGTGGGTCCCCTCAGCCCAGGACCAGCCCAGGCTGTCTGGTCCTGCAGGCAGGACCAGCTCAACCCTCCCTCCAGCGGGGGTCGCATTCTTGCTCGGGAGTGATACCAAGGTTCCATTTGTGCCCATAAAAGGCTCCAGGCGCGCTGGTCGGGGCCCCCTGCGGGTCCCCAGACACATTCCTGAGCGCAGCGGGGCAGAGCAGGCGGGGCGGGGGGCGTCTGACTGGGTTCGGGCTGCGGCGCGCCACCTGCTGGGAGACCTTGGAACTGCAGGCAGCCTTGGAGGCCGTTAGGCTGGATCTGGGGGCGCATCGCTGACCGCCACTGAGGGGCGCCGCATGCCATGCGCATGCGCATGGTAAACCAGTCTATTTCAGGAACAAAGGTGCACTGGAGCCTACCGCTGGGGGTCGCTCCCGGGGTCCCCTGTCCCCAGCCTATTTGATCTCCCGGGGGTACCCAAGGCCTCCCCAAGCCTCCTCTGCTGATGAGATTGTTGGCCACATAATGGTAGGGGATCTGTAGATTTGTCTTCCAGTTAAATCTTTAAAAAAGCACCTAGTTCTCCTTTCTGGTCACCATTACTGGCGGGATTCCTGGGGATGTTCCAGAACTATTTTGTATATAAATGAACTGCAGAGTAACCTTTTGTTTCTATTGAGACAAGGTCTCAGCATGTACCCCAGGCTGGCCTCTAGCTCACAGTGATCCTCCTGCCTCAGCTTCTACTGTGCTGAGATTACGGGCATGCATACCTGACTTTCTTTTTCTTTTTTGTCTTTTGGAGACCGGGTCTCACTAAGCAGTTCAGGCTGGTCTTGAGCTCACTTTGTAGCCCAGGCTGGTCTTGAACTTGCAAAGATCCCCCCATCTCAGCCTCCAGAATGCTGGGATTACAGGTGTGAGCCACCACGCCAGGCTTTTTTTTTTTTTTTTAATCTGTATGGGGATCGAACTCAGGACCGCCTGCTTGCAAGGCAGGTGCTTATGCCACTGAGCTAAATCCCCAGGCCCCCCCCCCCGTTTTTTTGAGACAAGTTCTAAGTTGTTAAATTGCCCAGGTTGGGTTCAAACTAGTAACCCTCTTGACTCAGCCTCCTCAGTGCTGGGATTACATACAGGTGTGCACCACAGCAGTTCATCCACACATTTTTTTTAATGTTATTTCACGGGCCTCGATACATGGCCCAGGCTGGCCCCAAAGTTCTTCAGCTCAAGGGATCCTCCTGCCTCAGCCCTCGAAGTAGCTGGGATCTCCAGCCGCGCACCCTCACCCTTCACACGCATTCATATCACCTTGCTGCCTTAGCTTAGGCTGGAGTCACCGCAACCTCACGACTTAAATGGCAGGCATTAGATTCCTACTGTTCTGGCCGTTTGGAAGTCCATGGTGGCTTGGGTTTCCCTGACAGCACCCTCTTTGGCTTCCATTGTGTCCCTCCAGCTGGCAAAGACAGCAAGATCTCTGCTGGTCTATTTTTAGAAGGGCATTGATCCCTTCCAGGGGTACCATCCTCAGGGCCTCAGATAAACGTGGCTACATCTCTGAACACCATCTCTCTGCGGGTCCAGTCTACAACTCTTGTTATTCTCTACATTTAAATGGTATGCAGGTAGCCGGGTGTGGTGGCACATGCCTGTCATCACCCCGGAGGCTGAGGCAGGAGGATTGCTGACAGTTCGAGGCTAGCCTGGGCTACAGAGTGAGACCCTGTCTCAAAAAAAAAAAAAAAAAGTGCTGAGTGCAAAGGCCCCCAGTTCAATTCCCAATACCCCCAAAATAAACTGAAAGAAATTCTTAGTTATTTCATAATTGGTTATTTGAGACACGGTATTAGTATGCAGTCCAGATTGGCCTTAAAAACCACCATGCCTTAAAATCACTGGCCTTGAAATCACCATGCGCCCCTGGCTGACCCCAAACTCCGTGCAATCCTCCTGCCTCAGCCCCCTGAGTGCCTGGACGACAGGTGTGCACCACCAACCTGGTTGGATTCTGTCCTTTCTGCAAAGAGGGCAAATTCCACCCCAACTCCTTGGCTAGTTTTTTTTTTTTTTTTTACCCCAGACTCTAAACCCGGACCCTGAGCTCGTCAAACGCACCCTGAAGGCCTCAGAAACTTTTTTTTAAAAAAAATATTGTCCATGTATTATTCGCTTACTTTTCATTTAGATGGACTCCTAAAATAAATTTTAAAGCCGGGCGTGGTGGTGCACGTCTGTGATCCACCACTGGGGGAGGCTGAAGCAGGAGGATCGCCGCGAGTTCAAGGCCAGCGTGGCTACACAGCGAGGTGCTATGTCCACAAACAAAACGTAACTAAGAAGTCCAGCTGGGTCCTTGGGAGGCTGGACCGCGAGCCCTGCGCTGTGCAAAGCCAAACTCAGTTGGTCGCGACGTCCCGGGACGAAGCCAGGCAGATGGGGGCAGAGGGGACACGCGAAGGCGCCCTGCCCGCACCTGGGCAGGGCGGGAGCCTCCCGTCCTCGGCTGCCGCCGCGCCCTTCCCGCCTTCTCCCCGCCTCCTCCTCGCGCGTCCCCCACCCGACGGCGCCACCTCGCCGCGGCTGGCACCCAGGTCCCCCGACGGCAGCGGCGGCGTCCCCGGGTCCCGGACACCAACGGCTGCCCTGGATCTGCAGGGCCCGGCCGCGGCCTTCGGGCTTCCCGGAAGCGCGGCGCACGCCTCCACCGCCCCAGCGCCCGGGCACCCCCACCGCGCGGGACACGTTTCTCGGGCGCAGGCCACGCGGGGGCCGAGGTGAGCAGGGGCGCGCGCGGGTGCACGGCAGCCTCCCCGGCCGGGGCTCGAACCCGGGGCGCTGCGCCCAGCGCGCGCTGGCGTCCCCGCCGTGGCCCCCGCGCTGGGGCCGCGCGCCTGTCGTCCGCGGGCGGGAGGTGCTGGCCCCGCTGCGCCCGCCGCCGCCGCCAGGTCGGGGACTCTTATTGTGACACGGCCGGCCGCCTGTGCTTAGTCACGGTGACCTGCGCGCTGCCCCCCCGCGCGGCCATGGAGGCGCCCGGGCCCGGCGGGCGGAGGCGGAGCCCGGCGCGGCCATGGCGGGGTGAGTGAGCGGCCTGGGCCGCGGGGCGCCGCGCTGGGGTCGGGGGGCGCAGGGAGCCTGGCGCCGCCACCCGGACGCCCCCGGGTCCCCAGCACGGCCGGAGGGCGCGGCCCGGCCGATCCCGGGGCGGACGGCGCCACTCGCGGGTGCCCGAGAGCCCCCGAGCTCGGCGGGAGTCCCGAGGAACGCGGCCGCTCCGCGTCCCGCAGGCCCGAGGCCTTCCTGGGGGGCCCGGCGCGCGCCCCGGGGGCGCCGGCGAGGGTCGGCGCGGGCCGCTTCCCGCTCCCGGCCTCGGTGGCGCTGCCCGGCGGCGCATGCGCAGTGGCCCCGGCGCGCACGGGGAGGGGGCGCCCTGCACCCCGGGCTCCTTCGGGCAGGAGACCCTGCGAGCGGGCTCGAAAGCTCGGCGCCCGCCGGGGGCCCCAGCAACGCCCGGGCTCGGTGGGCGAGGGCGCGCTGCCAGCCGTAGTACGCTGGCACCCAGGTAGCCGTCACCGCGGACCAACCAGGCGACAGTTGCGCGGTGCCAGGCCTTGGGCGCGGGGCCCAGCGGAGGGGGAGCCCCGCGCTCCGAGGTGCAGGGGCGGGGGCGACAGGGGTCTCGGAAAAGCAGCAAAGGGGAACATTTCGGCCCCCAGGGAAAGAGTAGGTGGCCCGGGTCGAGCCCGGAACCTGGGGCACACCGGCCGATCCTGGCCCTCCACGTTCCCCTTTCAAAACAGCGCGTCCCAGCTCTGTCTCGGCGGCCCCCACGAATCCCTGCATCTTTCAGGGCTCCTTGGGCCCCACACTGCCCCTTGCCTGCTGCCTGTGCACTTGCTGTCCTCGCCGCCTGGGCTCCCCTGTGTCTCTGCCCCAGCCGCACCTCACAGGCCTGGACTCCCTGATTTAAAGTAACTGCCGGCGAGTGACAAAGTGATTTCCACGTGATCACAAAACCACTGCAACGTTTTTCTTTTTAGTTTATTATTTTTGGAGACAGGGTTTCACTATGTAGTTCAGACTAGCCTTGAACTGACAGCCACCTTCCTGCCTCAGCCTCCTGAGTGTTGGGATTACAGGCACACATCACACACCCGGCTGGGAACCCCTCTGTTTTTCCGAGAGGAGGCCTGGCAGGTGCTGGCCCAGCCCAGGTCCTCCCCCAGCCCTTGTCCTCTCCTCCTCCAGGCCTCTGAGTGCCAGTCCTGCTCTTGCTCCCTGTCACCGGGAACCCCATGCAGCCGGAACCCAGGCCTAGCAGGGCGGGGGCCCGAGGCCGATTCCTGCCCCTGCAGTCCAAGTGCCCCGAGGGGGCCGGGGACACGGTGATGTACGCGTCCACCGAGTGCAAGGCCGAGGTGACCCCGTCCCAGGACGGCAACCGCACCTTCAGCTACACGCTGGAGGACCACACGAAGCAGGCCTTCAGCATCATGAACGAACTGCGGCTCAGCCAGCAGCTGTGCGACGTCACCCTGCAGGTGAAGTACCAGGACTTCCCCACGGCGCAGTTCATGGCGCACAAAGTGGTGCTGGCCTCCTCCAGCCCGGTGTTCAAGGCCATGTTCACCAACGGGCTGCGCGAGCAGGGCATGGAGGTGGTGTCCATCGAGGGCATCCACCCGATGGTCATGGAGCGGCTCATCGAGTTCGCCTACACCGCGTCCATCTCCATGGGCGAGAAGTGCGTGCTGCACGTCATGAACGGCGCCGTCATGTACCAGATTGACAGCGTGGTGCGCGCCTGCAGCGACTTCCTGGTGGAGCAGCTGGACCCCAGCAACGCCATCGGCATTGCCAACTTCGCCGAGCAGATCGGCTGCGCCGAGCTGCACCAGCGCGCCCGCGAGTACATCTACATGCACTTCGGGGAGGTGAGCCGAGGGGTCCCGGAGACAGCGGTGGGGAGAAGGGCTGGGGACAGGCAGGGGTCATCACTCTCTGCCCCTGTGATAAAAAGCTCAAGCTGGGAACCGGAGCCCCGTGTGGTGATGTCACTCTAGCCCTGGGGAGGCTGAGGCGGGAGGATCCTTGGAAGTTCAAGGCCAGTCTGGGCCGTATGGTGAGGTCAAGCCCAGCCTGGAGTACTCGGCAAGACTCTTGTCTCACAAGAATAAAAAAAATTTTTTTTAACAAAAAAAAAAAAGACTGGGAACTGGAGAAACTCCAGATTCCGAGGTCCTCGTCAACACACTTGGGGTGACTGATAAAGGTGTGGTCTCTGTGGGTCGCTGGGTGCTGTGGTTTCCCCGTGGTCAAAGGTGGTGGCAGTGCAGCGCGTGACACCAGCCAATCCCCGCTACACTGAGCAGGTAGTCAGTCAGCAAATATTTATTGAGTACCGGTGACGCGATGTGGATTGCGCCTTTGACCCTTGGTAGTATTTTCTGGGGTGCACACGGTGTTTCTTTACACCGGTTTCTGCTTTCATTTTCATTTCTCTGGGCAGGAAGTTATCAAGAGAAAACAACCAGGAGTTGTTTTTCAAGAGATCACAGTAACAGCCAAGTGTGGGGCACCAGCCTGTGTCATCCCAGGACTCTGGGAGGCTGAGGCAGGAGGATCACCAACTCCAGTCCAGCCTGAGCAAGCTAGGCAGCGACTGAGACCTTGGCTCAGAATAAGAAATAGAAAGGGCTGGAGCAGTAACTTAGGGTGAAGGCCCTGGGTTCAGGCCCCAGTTATACAAAATATAAAATAAAGCACTGTATGTGTGTCTTGGGGCTGGGGATGTAGCTCAGGGGTAGAGAATTTACTGCCCAGGCATGAGGCTCTGGGTTCTGTCTCCAGCATTTCAGGGAGGAAAAAAAGAATTTTCTTTGCCCATTTCTATGTATACCTACTACCTGCCCGTCACATAGTATTAGCTCGTTTAATCCACACAGTGTGTGAAACTCCTACTATTTGATTATTTATTGAGACAGGGTCTTGTTGGCCTTGAACTCACTATGCATCCACAGGCTGGCCTGGAACGCCTGATAATCCTGCCTCAGCCTCCTGGGTACAGGGGCGACAGGGGTGCCCCAGCCTGCCTCACTTGGGACTCCTACTAATTGAAACTCTATTTCACAGATAAGTAAACTGTGACGGTCAGAGGCCAGTTGAGTAAACAGTGGTCCAAGATCACTGAATGAAGCC